>NC_143386.1:63476937-64106103 GCF_980474605.1 Leiobunum rupestre | reverse complement strand
CTACGAAGTTTACAAATCTGTTAAAAAGTTTTATCAATATATCTGATATTTTAATAAGAAGTTTCCCTTTTAAGAAATAAGACAATGGTGGATCTAAAGAGTAGGCTGTAGCCTACCTAGCCCATATAAGAGATTATTCTAGGAACCTTGTACCTAGCCTACCCGTTATTTTAGAGGAACCTTGAATGTTATAAAGAAATTGTATTTTGCTAGTGTTGTAAGTCGGAATATTTTCCGTATTTTTCCGAAAAAAATAAAAAAGTTTTAATTCCATGATTAGTCTAATATTGTTTGCAAATTTAAATAAAGCGGCATTTTCGCCTCAATTTTTCGAATCTAAAAGTAAAACTAAACATCTAGACTAGCTTTAAACTGATTAACAATGTAACACTATTAATGTTTTGATGAAATTTTTGCTGTTATTAGACATTTTATATCGATAAAAAGTTAAAAACATTAAAAACCCATAAAAAGTAATTTATGTTTCAATTTTTTATTTTTCCGATTTGCGGAAAATTTTCTGGAAATTTTTCCACATTTTATATTTTCGGAAAATTAACAAAACTATATTTTACAGTGTAAAAATTAGCCTTTTTGATAATGCGTAGGGGACCCTAAATATTATCAACACATTTAGCACCTTTAAGCTATCGGGTGTGTCAGAATTTATAGCCCGGTGTACCTAGTAACAGAGACCATACCACCGGAGGCCTATCATCATAGTGCCCTACGCCAGCGTCCACCTAGCCCGGACAGGTGACAAATCCAGCTATAGGGTAGTGATACTAACAAATTTAAATTAAAACACGTATAAAAATAAAGTACTATTTATATATGAATCTTAATTAATTAAGTGGCCTGATCACTCTCTCTTATACACAAAATTAATTTAATTAATACCCAATTTTCATTTAATTAGTCAAGAGAGAGAATAATTTTGAACCGGACCCCAAATTCCCGAAGGCCGTTAGTTAATAATGTACGCTGCTTACCCAACAAACTAGCGAAGTGATACCGCGGTATCAAAATCGAGGCCACTCCCGAAGCAATTAGGAAAATATAAACAGAGGCGCCATCTATACACGACGCTATTCTTAAAATTAATAAAAAGGTCGAAATAAACACGGACGCCGTAAGGATGGAGGTTAAAACACCAAATATCATTAAACAGTTATTAGCGAATATAGATGAGAGGAGTTGCTTAATAAATTAGCGGCAGCCAGCAATTAGGACTACGCCAACGTTCATATCGGGGTACGCGTACGAGAAGACTTCGGAACCCGAATTAATCAGTATTGACAACGTTATTTTGAAGTGAAACGCGTAAGAGCCGGGCAACGCGATAAGCTAGGAGTTGGGGAGTAGCGACTGACGCGTACGAAGCATTAGAGAAATGTCTGGATAACAAAGTATAAATGACCAAAATGGATGAACACGGCTCGGCGAATCGGGAGAGCCCCCGTTGTAAATTTAAGGTATGGACCTAATGATTCCGGAGTAGCTCATGTTGAAATTGGGGATTTTATCAATAGGGGGCGCTGGCTAAACGCTACGTACGTCTAATAATAATCATCCGCCGTTCAACGCGAACCTAACGCTCACTCTATAGCTTCATTACGGGGCTTCAGACCGCCGCAGTTATTATAAGACTAAACCTTCCCCCGCACTCTTTAATACCATTAGGGGGGGGGTATTTATATAACCCTACGCCCCTGTACAACGTATTCGCTAATATGGCTTCATTAAATAAACCTCCTTTCAATCTGGGACGCGGTCTACGGGCGAGTGGCCAATTTACCGACGTGAAATGAATGCGAGAGATTCGATCAGAGCGTCAAGTTAATGAGAATTTCTAGGCTTAACAATGGGTTCTTCAGACTAATTATATCAGAAGAAAACTGAGATGCTTCGATAATTACGTTTAATTACGATTTCCGACAATTGTACGCTAAATAGACCGTTATTTACAAAGACTACTTTCTTCCGCTTAAAGGGGAACGGTCAAGCTTTAACCAGTTAGATTGCTCTATAGCCCATTAAAAACTAAAATTTATGGCGAAAACCGCATCAAAAAATATTGAGTGGTTAATTTTTAATAAAATAAAGAAATTTCGGGAAATCGAAAAGCGCACGTCCACCGCGACACCTGGTGAGAAGTCGGTGAGACAGAAAAACAACGTAAAAGTGCGCGCTTCTGAAGACGCAAAAAAT
Source organism: Leiobunum rupestre (assembly GCF_980474605.1). Taxonomy (NCBI): domain Eukaryota; kingdom Metazoa; phylum Arthropoda; class Arachnida; order Opiliones; family Sclerosomatidae; genus Leiobunum; species Leiobunum rupestre. The sequence goes on along the minus strand of NC_143386.1, from coordinate 64,103,892 downwards.
ATGTTTCGCACAAGCGGCGCGTTCCAGTTATGAGAGACTTAAGCCTAAATTGCGCGATTTTAAAAGTTAGGATAGTTTGCAAATCGCTCATACGGGGTTAGGGGCGCTGGCGGCAGCCCCTAAGATGGCGGCGAAAATTCAAACCCAAACACCTGGCGCTATTTTTCGTTTCAACTTGTTAATCTTTTGATACGGAAATAAGGCCATATTTGGAAAAGCTTGGCCCTTCCCCTTTAAGAAACGGTAAGGATCGATTGCATAATTTCCATCAACACTGCAGTGCCAAAGCAGAGTTGGCAAGAACCAGCCAGACTGGAATAAACCACCCTAGTTTAAACCGATTTTAGCCACATAATAAAATCCATGGTTAAAAGCATTTTTTTTATTAAAAAAAATTGAGAAATTAATTAGAAATATTGAAAAAACTAAAACTTAACCTTTATTCCGTTTTGTCGTAAGTAATGAGAGCTAGATAAAAGCAATTAGGGGATCTTAAAATTCATTTTGCGCGTGAAAATACGCCGCCATGTTAGGGTATAAAAGCGGGTAAATAAGTCTGCTATACCTCAAAATGTAAAGGTACTCGCAAAAACGTCATTTTGAAATCGGGCAATTTGAGCATTTTCGAAGTAGTGAGGCTAGATATAAGCAATTTGAGCATTTTTTATTAATGGATTTAACCGGTCTAAGCCACCGGTTACATAGGGTTTCAACCACACTGGATTTTTAATTTTTTTAAAAGTCGGTTTTTTTCCAACCCGGTGCCAAAGTAGGTTATAATTTTCAAATTTAAAAGTTTGCTACGAATGATCAAGTGCGGATAATTATCGTCAGTGTCAACTTGCATTCGGACCACGCGGACTGTGAACCCAAAGTAATGCCCTTCGTAAATCTCTCCTGAATGCGAGTATTTTTAGCAACGATCAATTTCGAAGAGCCTCTTTTGAAAAATACCGAATTAGACAAAACGCAAAACCGATCATAAATCCGGATTAAAAATATCAAAGAGATTGAGCTCGCGCAATAAAACTCGTAGATATAATATTTCCACATTTAAATTTGAAATACGAAATGTCCTTGAAATGACCTCAAAAGGGATCAACAAATTTCACTTTTCGGCCACTAGACACCGCTACTGAAGACGATTTATAGATATAGAAGTTACTGTAGATTTATAGATATAGAAGTTACTGTAGATTTATAGATATAGAAGTTACTGTAGATTTATAGATATAGAAGTTACTGTAGATTCATAGATATAGAAGTTACTGTAGATTTATAGATATAGAAGTTACTGTAGATTTATAGATATAGAAGTTACTGTAGATTTATCCCTTTTATGGGATTTGTGTATACTAAGATCACGTGCAATGTAGCCGCCGCCGCAGAATCTTACATAACTCTTCAAAAATTAAGTCTATAAGGGTCAGTGATATGTCAATTGAGAACATTTATCATGTCCTCGGTAGTTCATTTTAAATTTTTGAAATCGGAGCCGAAGAAGTTAAGCATTTTTCCATTTTAGTGGTTTTTGGCGATTTTCGCCTTAAAATCTGCATACTTTTTTAAATGCTTGAAATTATATTTTTAGAATCAGGTAACTCGAAATATTCGGTTTGTCTAAAAATTAATTTAAACTAACTTGTTCGCATCTCGCTACTTTATTTCCAAAACCAGTTAACTCCAAAAAATTCTTTTTCGATAAAATTCCTCTTGGCTTTATTAAGTTAATGTACAAGATGATTGTAAATTTGTTCAAATTTAAATGAAATATTTAAAATATAGTTAATATATCGGGGGGATTGTGTGTACTTAAATGTCCGTGACATCTTGTTTATTGTCAACATAATGACTACCAAGTTACGTTGATGCCGATAAATACCCAGTGAAAATACTTTGTTGATCTTAAATTTCAAACTAAGTACTTGTATTTACCATCGTCTTATTTTACGTTCCAATTTAGTTATTTTTCATTATTTCTCCGAAGTAAGCGTCAATTTTCGTAATGAAAATGTTTCAAATTATCAAAATGCATTGTCGTCAATTTTCGTAATGAAAATGTTTCAAATTTTAAAGAGTTCTTGGCCTCGAGCGAAAATTATCCGTAGAAGAAGTCTCCACACCACCTTTACCTGAAAGCTAAACGAAGCGCCAAATTCAAAGACACGCATAGGCCCTTTAAGAAAACGGTTGGCTTTTCGGTTTCCAATAAAGGTACGTAGAGATAATGAGCACGTTTACCATGTTTGGAAGTCAGCGGTGCCAAATTAATTGTAATGGTTGCGTATATTACCGTATAATACGTCAGGAAACTCGCCATAACACCATCAACAGACTAATCCGGTCAAAACAAGGCGGGGATCATCCGTATTAGCGGGACATTTGTCGGGACACATTACGAGCCAGGAGGAAACTGAACCAGTAATGACTCGAAGCGACGCGTAAACAAACCTTACCCCTTCCAGCCTTTCTCAAAATTACCTATAACGCGAGCAAATAACGTACCAGGCGCATTGATTACTGTTTATAGTCGGTAAACAATAGGTTCGCGTTTCAACAATAAAAAGCGACAGACCCGCGGAATAAAGGCGAATATGGAGCTGTTGAGAGCGATTGAATACCAGAAAAGGGATTGAATACCGCCAGAAGTAAATGAACTGAAGTTATCAGTAGAGATCGGGGATGGTTAACTTTTATTCAATAGATAAAGCTCTCAAAATTATTCGTAAAACATTTTGATCAAGTAATTTATATTTCTGTATTATCCGATTAATTTTTTGATAAATTTGTAAAATTAATCGGAAAAACGACGTTTTTTTCGATAAAAAGCTCAAATTTTACGAATAATACATGTTTTTTAATCATTTTCCAAAATATTAACCGGTAAATTTCTTTGTTTACATTTTTTTCCCGAAAAAAATCAATTTAAACATGGATAATGATTAACCGTCCCCGACCTCTAGTTATCAGACTGCTATACTCCCCATGTTGGAGGCGTTTTCCTTATGAAGTCACATTTTGACCTCGAATTTGAAATTTTGCACGCTCCTAGGCCGGAAATAAAAAACCTTTAAAGTTTTTATGAAACCATTTACTAATACATAGAAATAGCTATACCCACAATTTCCAAGTGCAATTTATCACGTAAAAAGACGGCGATGGAAATTAGCTTTTATTTTACTCGATTTTTTCCATCATTTTCATAAGGAAAACGCCCTCCGATTCTGAGCGCTATTTTGATAACTTAGATTAATTTACTTCTGATACCACGAAAGGAAGGATCTTTATCCCAGTTTGGCCATATTCGGAACACAATTGGTAATAACGGGATAGAAGTTTCTCTCTCTGTTCCGGGTTTCCTAGAGGGCCTTCAACCTCTCCAAATGGGCCCATTCATGGGTCTTAAATGTATGGAAATTGTACCATCAGCCCAGCAGCCATTCAGGTCGCCTCTTCGGAAGTTTCAAACGCGATGGAATAATTATCGAGGTTAATTAACTTTTAAATAGGGATGCACCGATATGGGTACAGCCTTTATATCGGCTATTCGTTGCCGATAATTTCGCCCGATATATCGCCGGTAACATCGGTCGATATTAACAAAGTTATTTATCATAACAGTAGTGTTTATGATTAAATCATTATAAAAGACGGTTCAGTGCACTGTCATAACATTTTATTCTAATTTTTCATTAAAAAACGTTTGCAAGAGCATATCCGAATCGGTTTCTTTTCATTTTACTTGATACTATTTTCTATAACAAATTCAATTGTTTTGTATTTGTTTACACTCGTAACCCCCTGTTTAAAAAAAGTATGATCTAGCTTCTGAAGTCTGGCAATAATTTTCTTATTTTTAAATGTTTTTCTGAAATTTTTTTCTGATATCGGTATCGGCCAATATCGGCTTCGCCTGAGCCGATATTGACCGATACCGATATTAGAAAAATAGGACGATATATCGGTGTATCCCTACTTTTAAATTTACTAAAAACCAAAGGACGGTCAAGATTGCAGTTGCCAGTTATAGCTTGGTTTTAATAAATCCATTTCAGTTTCACGTGACGTCATCCACGATTATAGTTAGAAAAACTGCTCAAAATGGCAGCCATAATCAGCTAGGCTAATAACTAAGCCACCACCTTTCAATGCCTTTACACCAGGGTTCAATTACACCAAGTAGCGCTTCCAACAGGTTAATCAGGTGGCTATTCTCAGATGTCTGTAGACAATCAGTTGCTTAGACTATAATACCCTTAATCTGCAATCTGTTATCAAATTGTATCGGATTCATTATCCCAAGCGACCGATCTGAACTTCATCTCACCGGATTAAGTTAACTGAAGCTACTGAACAGGTATTTCGGACTTTTACGTTTAGTATATAAAGATAATTAAATTAAAATACACTAATTAAAATTACGAAAGAAATTTTAATCGGGGAATGTGTAAAATCAATTACTCTGAGACATCTGAAATCTGTGGGTTTAAAATCAATTCGAATTTGATTCGGGTTAAAACAATCTGTTTAGCATTTTGATGCGTATCAGATCTGATAATATCTGAGAGTAAATGCCAGATAATCTGATATCTGTTCTATCGTAATTATTTTATCGTTTCAGATAACGCCATTGTTATTTGAGAATTGTTGTTAATTTTCCAGAAAAATTAACTACTGAAAAATTTTAAAAATAAAAAATAAACATTTATTACTTTGTAAGGGAGTTTATTCTAAACTAGTCTAAAGGTTTAGTTTTACTTTTTATTCAAAAAAATTAGCCGAAAATTCCACGAAATTTAAATTGGCGAACAATATGACTTAAGCCTAAGGTGGTGCCTTGGGTATTAGCCTAGAAAACTAAAATAAAATGAAAATAATCATGGAATGAAACCTTTTTTTCTTTTTCAGGAAAATACGGAAAATTTTCCGTAAAAAAGGCCTTACAACTCTAACCAAGAATATAATTATCCAGATCAACTACTTCTATTCGGAACATAAGACAAAATTTTTAAAACACAGTTACATATCCTAGTCAAGTAACGCTACGTAGTGTGAACAGTTGGAACGGTAAATTAATTAATAAAATGTTCAATTAAACGGTTCAAATTGAAATATGTAACGTTCTCTTAACGAAAATAACTACTCAAGCAACAAAAGAAGAGACTCAATTTTAGCCACAAATGAAATGACCTTCATTTCACAGCCAACTAAAATGACCGCACGACAGCCTAACCCGAACATTCTATCAATCCGGGAGTCGAAAGGGTTATCGATTGCCGAAAAAATGTCCTTTAAAGATCAAAGAAGTCCGCTAAAAGGTGAATGCACCTTCAAAATAGTCCAAAATGAGGCCATATAGAACGAACAAGCAAAAATTTGAAAAAGAAGTGGACCCCTGATAGAGGCGGGGGGAGGTGGCGAGTCTCCTTAAATATCGACTTCGCCTCATTGCGCGACCAAAATCGGTAGCGATAAGCACATCTTCATTCAACGACGTAGTAGAAAACCTACCAATAATATCATCCGACGTAGACTTTACCGCCCGGACAAGGGAGACAATAGTATCGGATGGCTCTATCGAAACTGGTCCCGCAGTAATGGCCGAATGGAAGGGAATAGGGCTCATTAGCATTTTCTGGCAAAGGGTAGCGACGAGCCCGGGGGAAGCTTTTCAAAGAGTCGTTCGAGGAAAAAGCAGCGCTCCTAGCGGCGGCAGCGGTGGAGCGGTTGGCCTGTAATTGCCGTGTTAAATACGAGAGAGTCAGCGGCCGCCGCTAATGAAGGAGCCAACGATTAAAGTCTTTAAAAACTTCTTCTTTCAATCGGCTAAATCATGAACGATAGCGACGCTCAACGCTCAAAAGGCTCTTCTCGTTTACTTACAACGGCTCATTTTCTCAGAGGCGCCAGCCTTCGGGCGGACTTTTAAAAGGTTTTCATCTTTGAACTTCCACGGAGCCTCTTCCCCCTGCTGAGGACGTCGCGACCTTACAAATAGAAACTTATCAGCGTTGAAAAGTAAAAGAAATATCAGTCTTCACAATTAGTTGTTTAGTAACGGTGAAATTTCTTCATTACTAATTTCAAAAATTATCAGGTTTCACAATATCAAAATGAAGAAATTTCACCGTTACTAGTTTCAAAATTATCAGGTTTCACAATATCAAAATGAAGAAATTTCACCGTTACTAGTTTCAAAATTATCAGGTTTCACAATATCAAAATGAAGAAATTTCACCGATACTAATTTCAAAATTATCAGGTTTCATAATATCAAAATGAAGAAATTTCACCGATACTAATTTCAAAATTATCAGGTTTCATAATATCAAAATGAAGAAATTTCACCGTTACTAATTTCAAAATTATCAGGTTTCATAATATCAAAATGAAGAAATTTCACCCATACTAACTTCAAAATTATCAGGTTTCATAATATCAAAATGAAGAAATTTCACCGATACTAATTTCAAAATTATCAGGTTTCACAAAATCAAAATGAAGAAATTTCACCGATACTAATTTCAAAATTATCAGGTTTCATAATATCAAAATGAAGAAATTTCACCGATACTAATTTCAAAATTATCAGGTTTCACAATATCAAAATGAAGAAATTTCACCCATACTAACTTCAAAACTATCAGGTTTCACAAAATCAAAATGAAGAAATTTCACCGATACTAATTTCAAAATTATCAGGTTTCATAATATCAAAATGAAGAAATTTCACCGTTACTAATTTCAAAATTATCAGGTTTCATAATATCAAAATGAAGAAATTTCACCGATACTAATTTCAAAATTATCAGGTTTCACAATATCAAAATGAAGAAATTTCACCCATACTAACTTCAAAACTATCAGGTTTCACAAAATCAAAATGAAGAAATTTCACCGTTACTAATTTAAAAATTATCAGGTTTCATAATATCAAATTGAAGAAACTTCACCATTTCTAATTTCAAAATTATTAAGGTTTCATGATTACTAATTTAAAAATAATAGGGTTTTACAATTACCAATTTCAAAATTATCAGGTTTCACAAATACCAATTTCAAAATTATCAGGTTTCACAATTACCAATTTCAAAATTATCAGGTTTCACAATTAACAATTTCAAAAATTATCAGGTTGGCATAATTACCAATTTCAAAATTATCAGGTTTCACAATTACCAATTTCAAAATTATCAGGTTTCACAATTACCAATTTCAAAATTATCAGGTTTCACAATTACCAATTTCAAAATTTTCAGGTTTCACAATTAACAATTTCAAAAATTATCAGGTTGGCATAATTACCAATTTCAAAATTATCAGGTTTCACAATTACCAATTTCAAAATTTTCCGGTTTCACAATTAACAATTTCAAAAATTATCAGGTTGGCATAATTACCATTTTCAAGCATAATTACCAATTTCAAAATTACCAGGTTGCATAATTACCAATTTCATAATGATCAGGCTGCATAATAACCAATTTCAAAATTAATAAATTTCATGCGTATAACTTGAATTCATCACTCGTGATATATATTATATGCTTTTGGTATTATGTATATTAAAAAATGACATTAATTGAAGTGTTCAATCACTATGTATAAGCGTCTTTATACGTATAATTTACATTTCGGCGGACTTACTTTACCGTGACCATTTTTGAAGAGTTTATGACAAGCCCGTTACTAAAAGAGAAGAAAAAAAACACGTCTGGGGTGATTTATGAAATCTAAGATTGCTGAATTCCCAACGGTTGATCGGGGTGAATAAAAATATTTAAATTGAGAAAAGTTTTGAAATGTCGTTTCGTGTTTAATACCACATACGATTTGTTTGGCGACGGGAAATGAGTTTGGAATTTATGATTTTTCTCTTTTGTTTCTTTTTCTTAGCGCTCGTATTCTCCGAAGGAGTGGACAGCTTTGAATTTAAAATTAAAATCTCATTTAGCATAAATATTGAAAGAAAATACAAAAATCCTTTCAACTGCGCGTGCAGCAACTTGAAGAATATGATTATCTAACTCGCTTTAAATTCATTTTTTGATGTTGTAAATTCGATTATAGAGACAAGCGCGTCACCGTTATTCGTGATTTTGTATTAATAATGATAACAATAAATAAAACTTGACGGCACCTGTGTGTAGAAAGAAAACACTAGGTCTTCAATTACACAGTAAATTTCAAATTTCATAAAAACTTAAATTTTATTTAAGTTTTTATTAAATTTTAAATTTACTCTGCAATTGAAGTAGTGTTTTTTTCTTAATTAATAATGATAACTCCAATTAATATATATTTTTATATATAACCCAAAATATTAAAAAACAACATTATTTTTTATTTATTTCAATTCAAATACAAAATAGATACAATTTCAAATACCTTAAAGAATAATGATATACATTTTTTAAATAACTTAGTAGCGTCACGTTCACAGTACCCAGAGCTATTATATTGTTTAAAATCCAATTAAAAAAGAAAGACGTTTAATATACAACCATGTGAATTGAAGGGGTTTTCCCCGGGCTCTTCGGTTTCCCCTTTCCATAAAAACTTGTAGAGGCTAACGGTAATAGTGAGTGTAGGGCGCTGTTGGCTCGCGTGGCATGAAGGGCTTGCGACCACCCTCCTACGCATTGTAACCCGGCCACCTGAATTAAAAGGCTTTAATAGTTGCTCGATGACTTTGACCTAAGATGGTGCCTTGGGTATTAGCTTAGCTGAGTAATATTATTTAATTTAACAAAGCGAATCATGAAACCTTTTAACAAATATGGTAACAGTAACGATAATTTTGACACACGAAATATCAGAACATCAACGTAATTGTAAAATTTTACAATTTACAAAACCTTTTTGAATGTAATAATACTCTAATTTTCAGAATTTATTATTATATTAATTTTGTATTTATCTTAGCTATACTTGTATATTTAATACGTTGGCTAGTATCATGCAAAACAGTTGTCTTGTAATTTATTTTTAACTGTACTGTTGGAGGAGTCTAATAAACTAAATTAAATTCAATTCAATATAAATATTAAAATATTAAAATATAATATATATATATATATATATATATATATATATTTATATCGTTATCATCAAATCAAAACAGAAGCGTATTTGGAATATCAGACTTACGATCACGAATTTATATATCCTCTAGTTAATATTTATATACCGCACGTATATCCAATTTAATACCGAAACCTTATCTAATAAAATTAGCACGCGAAGACGACTTTGGCGGCGCCTGGCGGTATAAAACGAAAGTAAAGATATAAAGACACGGCGTAGAAAGTGGCGGCAGGGTAATTGGAATCGGCGGACTGACTCTTATAATAAAAGCTGAGCTCCCACGCTCACGTAACACCTCGGAGACTATCTGGCCACGCAGACCGAACCTCTCTTCCTCGCTTTCCAGCCGAGTAGCGGCTAGTGGGGAAACGGTGGGGCAGCGGAAAACGGTATAACTTAATAGGTTTATGCATCTTGGCCAGATAGGCGCGTCACTTCCGCTTTGGCGTTAAGAACTTCCGGTTGGAGAGATAAGAGAGCGAGTGACGGTACAGGTCCTCTTCGATTCTTCCCAGGAAAAACGGAGGAGCTTGCGGAACCAGAAAGATTTCGGATATAAAAGTTTAGAGCGTAGAATTGCTAAGGCGGAAATGGGGATCGAAAGCGCTCCCTCCCGCGTTTAAAAAGGGATTTAAGAGCGCGCAGAATTTCACTCTTTCCCTCTTGGCAGAATTTTAGGCCTAGAGCAGTGCGTGGGACTTTGGAAGCTTTTCTGGCTAGCTTTTAATAGAAGTGAACCGCTCCTTCTTATCACCGTGTATTAAAGATATACTGGCGTATAAATATTTCCGCTAACGTAAACATTTTCGGTTTGTACCATTTTTGTTACGGATAATTTTTCTATACACATCTCTTTAAAAAAAATGCTTAATTTTTAACTTTTTTTTCAACGGAAAAGATCTAAAACATTTTGTATCATTCTCTATCGTGGTTAAAAAAGGCGTTTTATACCTTAGTGTTATACCATGAATAGTAGATTTTAGAGGATCGGTAAAAAGCCGGGTTTTTAGCCCCCGTAAACCAATCACACTAAGGGAGTCGGCCAAGGTTATTTGAAAAAAACAAGTATCGCTAAGAGTGGACGATACTGTTCGAAAAAAGAAAAAAGATTAACACAAAGTACATTTTTACGCCAAAAGGTATTTTTTCACGTTTTTATAGATTAAATATGATATACTAAATATCAGTTGATAGTTTTTATTGAATTGAAAAACCAAAATTAAAAATTCCTAAAATATAAAGCGCAAAAAATTACGTAACAATATCAACCGCGTTAGATTGCCATTTTGAAATTTTAAGATCACGTGGTACAAACGACCTCGCAAGACTCCCTCGGAGTCTCTCGAGCTGATTGATACGCGGGGAGAAATAAAATGCATTGTGGAAGGGTATCGAAAACCTGTCCTCTTAATTTACTGTCCATGGTTATACTTTTCTTTTGAAGAAGATTCATTAGCAAATTTTAATATCTTTTTAAAAAGATACGGTACGTTTCTTTTTGAAAAACACTTTAACTGTTGTCATGGAAACCACGCGTTTCTAGACAAAATCGTCCTTTGCTATAACAAAAGGCTCAGCGGGAAAGCGGCACTAACGAGCTTTCGTCTTTGCCTATTCCGAATCAAATATAGAACCTCCAGAAAAAGTATTCTTCTTTGAGAGGACCCCACCGAAGAAAACGTAAAGGATTAAAATATTCTTAGTCTTTGTTTGATTAGGTGATTAATTACCCCAAAAGTTTACTAATTCTTTTAAAAATTTCTTCGTTTTCTACTCCATAAAGGAACCAAACGTGATTCCCCACCTTTTACCCTTTTACTTTGGAAACAGATTCTCTCTCCCTCGCGAGGGACCGAAAAAACGTTCATTCCAAATTAAAATTTTTCGATCTGGCCTAGTGCAAATACAGCGAAGTTAAATATTTATTTGGCTTCTCCATTTGAAATTTCCATGTTGTTCCGCGTAGAACCAATATTTTATTTAAAATGAAACTAGATAACCGCATTTCCTTTACTCTAATCAATATAATAATCAGATTTTCTGATTACCGAAGTATTTTTTTTCTATTTAGCTAGATAGAGGTTAGAAAATGCGTTTCTATAGCAACAAGGAATGAAAAGAAACCATTTTTTGTTGTAGGTAACTCCCAATGCGCTAACGAAAATCCAATAGGTGCTTCTATAAAATACGGGAGGTCACGTGTAAATGTTTTTTCAACGTCACTAGTTATAGTTATTGAAGAGAGAGAGCAAGGGCTGCAGTCGATAAAGATTTTGTGACGCGGATAAAAAAAATTTATACTTTTAATTTTTTATTGTTTTATTTTATGGAAACACGTATTCTGAGGTTATTTAAATGAGAAAGATATATTACGTTAGTTTTATGGACGGTAGGTTTTTATAAATTTAATATTATTAATATTATATATTTTAAAAATAGTTCAATGTTTTATATTTATTATTTAAAATAGAGTTGTTCTTGGTTTTGCGCTTGTTGCAGTCTACTTCCCGGGGCTAGTAGGCCACACTTTGAAGCTCTCTGGCGCTCTTTTAACTCATCGTAGGAAAATGGGGAAAAACAGGCATACTTCTCAACTCACTCCTTAACATTTTTGTATATCCTTTTGAAACTGTAAAGTATAAATAACTTCAAACGATGATTAAAAATATTTTTAGTTTCTGACGAAACCTGCGTTTCTTTCGATTCAAGGATCCTTTTTTGATCCTTTAAAGTAAATAGTATTTCTAAATTTTCAAAATGAACGCGTATTCCATTACTATAAATTTTTCAATGGATTTGGTTTTACTTGATCACGTTCCTGGAATATTTGATGAAGACCCTCTCGAATTGTAGCCCAAAAACCTGCAGGGCCAAGTATATAAATCGAGGTGGTAAACGAGCCTAGCGATAAAGCTATAATTTGACGATGATGAAATTATAGAATGATTATTTATGGGAGGACCAAATGAGATGGGCGATTTATGAGCATTAAACGGGGTGCGGATGGAACGAGAGTGAGAGATGGAGTTGTCTCCATAAAACCGCGAGGGATATCGACTGCCGAGAATTGGAGCAATTCGAAGCCGGAGCATTTATGGCCGGAGCAGTAACGGATCAAAACAGGCCCTGGAAAAGGACGTTAAGGTGGAAAGGTGGGTTTTATATTGAGGCGCGTGCCGTCAAAACTCTCATTTTTATGGACAGGATGAAAGTCCTTAATGTGGAAAGTCGAGCTCAACTTACATATTTTACGGCGAAGAGAGTCGGAATATAAACGAGCGGTTGAGTCATCTTTAAAAGGGGGATATGCTCTAAGAATGGACATATGCCGAATGACCATCTCTCTACTTCACCCCCCCCCCCCAATCCTCCTGGAACAGATCACATAGGCCCATTCGCACTATAATCAAAAGTACGCCATCTCGACTATTTTTTCTAAAATTATCAGGTTTTACGTTTACTAATTTTAGAAATTTTCAGGTTTCGCGATTACTAATTTTAGAAATTTTCAGGTTTCGCGATTACTAATTTTAGAAATTTTCAGGTTTCGCGATTACTACTTTTAGAAATTTTCAGGTTTCGCGATTACTACTTTTAGAAATTTTCAGGTTTCGCGATTACTACTTTTAGAAATTTTCAGGTTTCGCGATTACTACTTTTAGAAATTTTCAGGTTTCGCGATTACTACTTTTAGAAATTTTCAGGTTTCGCGATTACTACTTTTAGAAATTTTCAGGGTTCGCGATTACTACTTTTAGAAATTTTCAGGTTTCGCGATTACTACTTTTAGAAATTTTCAGGTTTTACAATTACTAATTCCAAAATTATCGACTATTAGTGTTAAATAAAGTATATCTTATAAAAGAATACTTTGATAAACGACTAGCCGTCGCTAAAAAATATTTTACAAAAACCAATTGATATATTTTTTGTTACGTTCCACAACGAGTTATAGAAACCAAAATAGTATGGTTCGATAAGATTAATTAAAATGTTTAAAGATATAACGAAACGGTAAAAAATGGCACCAAAATTTCGACTAAACCATCAAATAATCCTCCCGCGAAACCACTTAGCGTAGCGTAACCTTCCCCCAACAGGCACCCAACAAAAACTATGTTCGTAAGGCCGATCCCTGAAATTTATTTTTTTATTAAACCTTAAAAAACGAGTAAAGTAGAGAGGCTTCGCTAGGATGTTCCGAAGCGGAGATAAAAAAGTCAATACCATTAGCGGCTGCCAATAAAATTTCCGGGTAGAACGATCAGAAAATTTTCAGAGGGAGAAGCTTCCAATACAGGCAGCGCGATCTGAGCAAGACGCCGGCACCACCCGGACAGAGAAGATCCAGGGATGCTGGAGGATGGAGAGGAGAGGTCGAAGGAATGGTAAAACGTTATCGACGCGAACATTAGTACAGGGCCGAGGGCGAAAAACGTCGACGCTCCGAATTGAAATTCAATTCAATGGAGAGACGACGCGCCGTGGAAAAGAAGTGTGGCCCATCGCTGCTAGCTATTGAGGATCAGGCGCCGCCTTTGTCAAATTATTCCCGATTCATCCTCACACCCTTCTCTTTATCCTCAGCCTCTCTTACCAAATACGCGCCGAAACAAGATAGCCAAATGGACTTAATCATGATCTCATCCGGAACTAGAGCTCGGCGTTTAGATAAGAAATATCCGTTATATTTGTTGAAAATTATCCGAATAAAAACTTATTTTTTGCATATTAAATTATAACCGAGAATAATATCCACAAATAAACAGTTAACCGAAATTTTTATGAATAATTGAAATTTCGGCAATTTAGTTATCTGTTCCGCCGAGCTTCCAGTCTTGAGTTTACTTGCTCTCTCCTCCACTGGTTAAAATAATAATAATAATAATAATAATAATAATAATAATATGGCTTTATTTTGGATATACAACTCAGTCACAAGAGTGATTTCCAATTGCATCCACAAAAATAATAGAGAAACATGTTTAGAAAATTTTAAGCAGTGAGAGTAAATACAACAAGTTGGCAAGCCAAAATATACCTCTTCTCGGAAGAGTTTCTAATTTTCTAAGGGTACCATGTATCCGTGGTTTTGTGGTAGGAGGGCTCGGGTTCGAATCCAGCCCGATACTAACGCAAACTGAAAAAACATTTATGCTACACCCAATGGCAAAAAGAGGGCGCTTTTGGAAAAAGCTTTTCTCTAATTCCAAGAAACTGTGAACGCGGTGATTATACTTGGCCCCAAAAATGCGTACGCGTTCGTAGCCCAGACAGACAGACCCACAGACAGACAGACACGGTGATTTTAAACCTCTCCAAGGACTGACTTTAGCAAGCGTCGGAGGAATTTTTCCCAAGTAAAAAGAGGTCGCAGTATTCGATGTACTATATTTGTAGACACCCGCGTAAAACGTTGGATCACATATTCCGGAACTTGATGGTAGAAAGTTTTATACATAGAGAAGTTTTTGCCCCGAGCTCTTCGATTTCCCCTTTGTAGAGGTTTTAACGGTACACTTAAATCAAAAATATTATTTCGATCGCACATTAAAAATCAAACTGAAGAAACACATTTTAGATGCAGCTCATGTATATCTAAGTTAGTTTTACTTGTTAAATAATGTATTAAGATCTTCAATTTACTTGTAAGCTAATTTAAGCTTAACACATATTTTCAATATATAAATTATCTGTTTATAAATAATTTAAATGTTTAAAAAAAGCTATAAGTCACTCATGACTTAATGCATAAAAATGTAAACCCAATTTTCCCGAATAAAAAATTTAATTGATGTAATTTAATTGAAAAGTGAGTGTTGGGAGTTGTTGGCTCGCGAGTCATGAATGGCTGGCCACCACCATCCTACACAACGTTACCTATTTACGGTACTAAGGACATACGAGTTGAAACAGTAACGCCATCTGTCAAGCATTTGTCTCCTACTATTTTATCTTGGCACAATAATTGGGAGTCTACCGGTCATAAAAATATAAATAAGAATAATCAGCTAAGATAATGATGATGAATTAGATTAATTTAATTGTTATATTAAGATGTAACTAAATTAATTAAACCGTAATATTAAGATATATTAAGCTAAAACTAAATTAATTAAACCGTAATATTAAGATATATTAAGCTAAAACTAAATTAATTAAACCGTAATATTAAGATATATTAAGCTAAAACTAAATTAATTAAACCGTAATATTAAGATATATTAAGCTGTAACTAAATTAATTAAGTCGTTATATTCAGCTTTAACTAAATTAATTAAGTCGTTATATTCAGCTTTAACTAAATTAATGAAAACGTTATTTTCAGCTGAAACTTAATTAAATCGATATTTTCAGCTGAAACTTAATTAAATCGATATTTTCAGCTGAAACTTAATTAAATCGATATTTTCAGCTTAAACCTAATTAAATCGATATTTTCAGCTGAAACTTAATTAAATCGTTATTCTCAGCTTGAACGTAATGAAATCATTATATTAAAGGCCTAGTATTTCTTCTGCCTGCAAATATCCTGGTGGTAGGCCAACGTGTTTTGCGGTTGGCCTACCACCAGGATATTTGCGCGGCGGGAAGTAAACTTAAAGGGAAACAGGCAGAAGAAATACTAGGCCTTTAAGCTTTCACTTATTTAAAAATTAATTCATTATATTAAGCTTTCACTTATTTAAAAATTAATTCATTATTTTTCTCATCTATATTGCACATGGTTTCTCGATACTGTAAATCGAACCTTTCTAACGATCGATACTAGATGGCGTTATACAATTAGGGAAATATTTTGCGATAATAGATTTACTATAAAATTAGGTAAAATCTTTAAAAAAGTTAATATTTGGTACAGTTGTGATAGGAGCTCTTTCTACTTTCGGAACTGGAGACGACTACAGCGAGACTAGTGCCTTTCCAATAGGTTCGCCTTCCTTAGAAGAAAAAAGCGGTTAAGGTGAAATACCTACCCTAGCGCTTGCTTAGAACGCCAAACGGATACTACCATTTGGCGCGGGGAAGTGGAGAGAAGCTAAAGAAGCTGGTCTTAGGAAAGTAGTCTAGTGGGCTCCATTTTGATCAAAGGAACACACTGAAACTGGGCTGCTGCGCGCGCGGCAAAAATATAAAAATGAGAAATTGATCGAATATGTATGAAAAATCTTTTTCCGTCCCTCCGACCTCCCTTTAAAAAACGTGCCTGACAGTATTATAGTTCAGCACCGCTTAACCCGATAATAGTGATGATACCGAGATGAAGGTGCAGTTTGTACCTTGCAGACACACCTGTAAGTCGAGGAATAGTTTTTAGTCTCACATCAAAATATATTTAGAGTGTAACTATTATTTAAAGGCGCAATGTAGTTAGATGTTGTCGTCGTTGTCAAACTCTGCGCAAGACACTCCGTGAAATTGCCCTAAGAAAGGGTTATTTTGCTCGGATCTTTTTTGGGTGAAGGTTTTGGTTACATGTAGGTGTCCTACAGACATATAGCCCAAAACCGTGGCGTTGCTATATTTTGCGGTGTCTGATTGTCTATGTAAAATAAACGGCTGTCTTTATTTCCCCCCTTTGTACGTAGTGACGAGACATGTCGTATGATATAGATCATATAAATCCTGTTCCCATTTGATCTGTTATCTTAGACTTTGGTTAAAATTGGCTTCTGGGGTACATTAGGGCCGAGGGGCAGATCACTAGCATGATTATTAGTTGATTAAAATGATTAAATGGTGATTAAAATAATTATATTGATTAACTCGTGATTAAAATGATTAAATAGTGATTAAAATAATTATTGATTAAATCGTGATTAAAATAATTATATTGATTAAATCGTGATTAAAATAATTATATTTATTAAATCGTGATTAAAATGATTAAATAGGGATTAAAATGATTAAATCGTGATTAAAATGATTAAATAGTGATTAAAATGATTAAATAGTGATGAAAATGATTAAATCGTGATTAAAATGATTAAATCGGGATTAATATGATTAAATCGTGATTAAAATGATTAAATAGTGATTAAAATAATTATATTGATTAAATCGTGATTAAAATAATTATATTGATTAAATCGTGATTAAAATGATTAAATCATGATTAAATTTTAAATAATTTATTCATGATTATTAGGCCACTCTAAAGCTTAGTGAATGATCAATATAACGTTTTGGAATCGGAGGCTCATAAATTGGGATATTGATATTTTTAAAATGGTTTAGGTAAGAAATGCAAATGATTCATCAATCGATAGGAAATATCAAGCTCTCGAGGTATCAATATATAACGTTTTTGTAATCGGAGGCCCAGAAATTGGACATTTGATATTTCCAAAATCGTTCAGCTAAGAAATGTTAATGATACTTCAATCGATAGGAAATATCAAGCTCTCGCAGTAACAATATCAATTTGGGCCCAGGCAATTGGACATGTGATGTGATATCACCAACACCAATAGGACCAACCATTACGATTGCAATATCAATCAACAAAAATTGGTCATTTCATTTATCCGTGATATTCCTAGTATATTACTTAAATTATGCATCTTCTCATGACAAATATTGTAGATGATCTAGCAGTCGATAATCTGCTTTTAATCCGAGCCTTTTTTAAGCTCCGGGGCTAGGGACTATCCAGGGCGAACAGGCAAACACATTCGATGTGAAATTAATATTTCGTCTTGGCAGTCTTGTTCCGAATTATATTTTCGGTCATAGTTATTCTCGGGTTTCTCCCCTCATTCAATCGGCCCTTCTCGGCGGGATAATATATTCTCGAAAAGTCGTGAAAGTTACGTTATTTTTCCTCTTCTTTATTTTTTTAAAGTTTGCCCTGGAAGAATGCTATACCGCGTGTCGCCGGAGTGTAACAGTGAAGCTGATTTATCCGATATATGATCCTGCATACATTTTTTCCACCCGCCCCTACCCGCAAACTCAATATATTTTTTCTTAGCCATTTTTTACAATTTTTCGTAAATAAATTACAATCGTTTGGTTGTCCAGATGGACGCCTTTCAAAATTTTCATTCGGTTTAATTGGAATAAATTGAAATTTAATTAAAAGGAGTTTTGAGATAGGAGGTTTATAGAAGTCAAAATGAAATGAAGGAACATTCACGTACCTAATTTAAATCCATAAAGGTACAATGTTAATTCGGCCATAAATTTCATTAGTCGCATCCAGATAAAGGTAGATAAACCGGAGTGCAGTGAAATTCATTTACCGACCGCTTGCAAAACTACTATCATAAGTAATGTATACTATTAAGTATGAAAACTTGCAAGCGAACTGGGTTTTTAGAGCTATTGCGCAATCAAAGGTTTAGTTCAGCACAGATCCACCTAGTGTGTAAATATGTTTGAGGCGAAATACACTACTAGCAAGTATGATAATATACTACTTCTGAGAAAACATCTGGAGAAAAAAATTTGAAAATGTTTAATTTGAAAATTAAATTTATCCGTTGATTTTGAACATACCTCGATAATTTGAAAATTCAGAGCACCTGGCGCCAAAAAAATCCCATAATTTTAAGAAAATTGTTTTTAAAAAAATCTTTAAATTTGAAAAATAAATTTCCCCGTTCATTTTGAACATACCCCGATACTATGGAAACTAAGATTTTTTTTATGGTTTCTGAGAAATTACCGAGTGCCAAAAATAAATATATTGAAATTTATAATTAAATTTCCCCGATAATTTTTAACATTTGAAAATTGACATTTTTATGGTTTCTGAAAGGGTTTTGCATAAGGATATTTTTTTAGTAGTCAGCCTGACTAGTGAACCTCCGATCTTAATTTATTTTAGTAGTCACTGATTAGTGGGGGTAAAAAGAGGGTATAAAAACAAGAAGGACAGCCAACATTTTGCTTTACTCGTCAGAATTAAAATAAAACTCGAGTTACATGAATTTGGCCGATCACAATTTTGTTTTAAATAAAATAGGCTTGATGAATGATGAATTTATGATACGCCATATTCGCCATTATTTATGAATATTTAGGTAAATTTTCCACAAGTCAAATTGACTAGTGAGCCCCAGATTTCGATTAATTTTGGTAGTCAGATCATTTATTTTAGTAGTCAAATGCCCTGTTTCTGAGTAAAGACCTTTTCACACGAGCCAACTTTTCAAATCAAAATGCTGAGTCAGCAAAAATGGATCAGTGATCCATTTTTTTCTCGCGTACTTTTTTGGTGGATCAACTCATCGAACGTTTATTCACACGAACCAACTAGTTGACTAAACTCAAGTTGACTCATCTAGTTGGGTCAAAAAGTTGGCTCGTGTGAAAAGGCCTTCAGAATATATCGTTGAAGCAATATGAAAGTCATCCTATACGTAGCATTTCATAGTGCCTCTTGAAATTACACAATTTGGGACTTTTCAAGGAGAATGGCGTATAAAAGGCTAAAATTGTTGAACAAAAGCCGAACGTAGCTGGCAAATTATGAGGAGCCTTACGAACCGAAAATTAGTCAAATTAAAGCTATTTCAGTCTCCGCGTCCGGGGTGAGGGAGCCAACTCGTCCTCGGACAAAGGTTGGCTTTCATCGTGATTAACGCGGGAGCAGTACGCCCTAAACGCTCCATTGTGAAACGTGCCACCCCCTTTTTAATGATCAGTGCCGAGTGACTACGGCATTCCGGCCTTAGACGCTTAATTGAAGATTGTAATGGTGAAAAGGCTCCCCTCAAAAGCAACAGGTAACTTCGGACCAGGCCGGGCTTCTGCGCCGCGAGAGATAATCCGCGAAATGGCCACCACGACTACGCCACTGCTTTCAGTCATTAGGGGCAAGGCCTAAAACGAAAAGACGCCTTATTGGAAGGTATTGCCCAACCCTTCACTAAACGGCCTCGGTTCTAGTTGCCTACCATTCATCTAACCTAATCGAGGTCATTCCAACCCGCCAACGTTTAAATACTTTATCCGAACAAACCCGAGTTTCTCAATCGTGCAAAAGTACGCGTTAGAATAAGTCAGATCAGGAAATTATATTCGTATATATTAGGAATGGCTAAGGCTTCGTTGCCATCGGAGAAACGGTCGAGGCTTAAAGGAAAAGTCCAGGTTGGGTAAATCTTGGATCTATTTGAAAGATCATGTTTAAATAAACTCAAAAATATCAATCGTAAAATTAATGACGAGTAATTAATTTTTAAACGAGCGAAATTTACCCGCCAAGCAATCTGCCTTTTCTTTCGCGGTGACTATTTAGGACTTTAATCACGCGCTGTTCGCGCTATAACAGCACTCTGTTCCCTGCGCGCGCTTGCTCCGCGTGCGGTCTGCGGAGGGAAGGCGAAACAAAATGGCAGCTCGCTTGGCGGGTAGATTTCAGTCGTTTAAAAATTAATTTCTCGTCATTAAAAAAAGATACAATTTTACGACTGATATTTTTGAGTATATTTAAACATGATCTTTCAAATAGACCCAAGTTTTACCCAACCTGGACTTTTCCTTTAAGCAACGTCAAATTTCAAACTTAACGAGTATTTCCAAATTCGTTGTCTGGCCATCGTCGTGAAGCGGCAATAGCCGCCGCCGCCGCCGCCGTGGGAAAAAAGGAAGACGTTCATTCGGAAAATAAATTTAAAAATCCCGGATGCACTTTTGCCCTGAAAATCTTGCAGAATTCATAATATGCTTCACAAAAGTGGTCTAGTTTTTCATAAAATCCGAAATTTAGATGGTTAAAAAAGATAAAATAATCAGGCATTGTGTTCTCTTACTCAAACCAACGATTAAAGAGTAAGTTGAAAATTATTCGTTACCGCCTTAATTTTGTTATTAAACGAAGCGCTTACGTTTAAAATACCCAAATATAAAGATTCAGTGCTACCTTTTCTTAGTTAATAAGAAATAATTAGTAGAACGCCAAAACTATTTGATTTTAGCGTGATGATTGACGTCAATGACTATACGTAATTTCTCATTAACCACTATCCCCAACATAGAGATTAGATGCTACCTAGGAGCAAAAAACGCAGCACCCCACACAAGGAGAACGCAACCCGTCAAAAGTCGTGCATTTTCTTGTGTACATTTTTCATTGGCTAGACGCTTTAGCACTGTCTGCCGTCGGAAGGGGAAAATTCGGAAATAAATAATAATAATAATATTAATCAGCTAGGCTAATACCTAAGTCATCAAGCGACTTTTAAAGCCATTAATTCAGGTGGCCGGGTTACAATTGTCTTCCCTATTTCCGTAAACGTTCAGCGTAAAGGCTCGTCCAATGAAAGTTGTACACAACACTGCGTTAGCGTGTTTAAAAGGCTAGCTGCGTTCTCCTTGTGTTTGTTGCTCCTAGATGCTACTGATTCTGTGGCCGAAACCGAAAAATCTCCTGTAGAACCATTTTCGGAAAGCCCATGATCAAATGAACAATAAAAATGTAAAGCAGTTTAGTTTCTATTGCGAAAATCTTTAATATAGCGATCAAAAATCTCGACTTTAAACTACGCTCCACCATAGACACAACAGTCTTTAGTAGTTCCGAGGAATTAACTTTATTTACTAATAAGTTAGCCAGTGGCAACGCCAGGCGTATATAATCGAGGTAAGCGGTCGCTTTCTTTAAATTTCAATGGGGCACAATTTTGGCGAAAGGGCCTAATTTAAAAAATGAAATTTTTTCGATAAATAAAGTCTAATATATTTAGAATTTGTTTTTAAATTAATGGCTTTAAAATTCCAATTAATGGGGATGGAATCCGGAATCCCACTGCAAGGGGCCCATTTCTCAACTTCTGCTTACTCAACAAATGTTTCTGGCGTCGCCGCTGAAGTTAGCTATCTCCAATTGGCTAATCAGTGGAAGGCCTGATTGTTCTCTTGATTAAGTCCGATATTTATGATTGTATGGAACGAGCAAAGCCCGATTCGCACCGTTTCTCGTAATTTTGAAGCGCTTATTTTCGATTCCAGTTTCGAGGATGTATATTTGAATGTGTCGCAGTCGGAACGCGACCGTCGTCGTCGAGACTAATAAAGGGAAGATGAAGAGAGGCGAGGTCAAAAAACAGATGAATCCAGTGAACCCTATTACCAAAAGACATTTCTAATATGCAAATTTGGGAACGGGAAGAGGAATTGTTTAGCGGGTCCGTACTCCTCCGATGCTCCCAATTTTCCGCGCTTCTTCAAAGAGCCCTCGATCCTAGCGCCGACCGTATTTCCTTCCGTAATATATATATTTTTTTGTCTTCCGTAGTGGCGCCTTTTCTCTGCCTATTTCCCTAGTTCCGCTTTTTCCCCTTCTTCCTATATTTCTCCTTTTTTGTAATGACTTCTTATTCTGAAGCGGGGGAAACTTTCTTCTTAACTACATCCGTTACGATCCTTTTCCCATTCATTTCCGATTTATCTTTCTCTTTTCTCGGGGCGGCCTCGTGCGCTAATTTTCACTCGTCTGGGACAAACTCGGACTCCTGTCGCGAAACTTATTACCTACGGGTAATGAGATCATTTTACAATATTCTACTTAAATCCGTTATGCCAATTCTAATTAAAAAAATTAAATACACGTAAAGTGAAGGTAGAAAACAGGTTTTTTTATTATTTTCTTTTGTGCGCGGATTTGTTTTGATAGGAAAATGATTTTGAAAATACGAATTTGGTTTCTTTTGAAATATGATTTTGAAAATATGAATTTGGTTTCATTTGAAATATGATTTTGAAAATACGAATTGGTTTCTTTTGAAATATGATTTTGAAAATACGAATTTGGTTTCTTTTGAAATATGATTTTGAAAATACGAATTGGTTTCTTTTGAAATATGATTTTGAAAATACGAATTTGGTTTCTTTTGAAATATGATTTTGAAAATACGAATTGGTTTCTTTTGAAATATGATTTTGAAAATACGAATTTGGTTTCTTTTGAAATATGATTTTGAAAATACGAATTTGGTTTCTTTTGAAATATGATTTTGAAAATACGAATTTGGTTTCCTTTGAAATATGATTTTGAAAATTCGAATTTGGTTTCATTTGAAATATGATTTTGAAAATATGAATTTGGTTTCATTTGAAATATGATTTTGAAAATATGAATTTGGTTTCATTTGAAATATGATTTTGAAAATACGAATTTTGTTTCAATTAAAATATGAATTTGGTTTCATTTGAAATATGATTTTGAAAATACGAATTTCATTTCATTTAAAAAACGATTTTGAAAATACGAATTTGGTTTCAATTAAAATACGAATTGGTTTTCATTTGAAATACGATTTTGAAAATACGAATTTCGTTTCATTTGAAATATGATTTTGAAAATATGAATTTGGTTTCATTTGAAATATGATTTTGAAAATTCAAATTTGGTTTCATTTGAAATATGATTTTGAAAATACGAATTTGTTTTCATTTGAAATACGATTTTGAAAATACGAATTTCGTTTCATTTGAAATATGATTTTGAAAATATGAATTTGGTTTCATTTGAAATATGATTTTGAAAATCCAAATTTGGTTTCATTTGAAATATGATTTTGAAAATATGAATTTGGTTTCATTTGAAATATGATTTTGAAAATCCAAATTTGGTTTCATTTGAAATACGATTTTGAAAATACGAATTTTGTTTCAATTAAAATAGGAATTTGGTTTCATTTGAAATACGATTTTGAAAATAAGAATTTTGTTTCAATTAAAATAGGAATTTGTTTTCATTTGAAATACGATTTTGAAAATACGAATTTTGTTTCAATTAAAATAGGAATTTGGTTTCATTTGAAATACGATTTTGAAAATACGAATTTTGTTTCAATTAAAATAGGAATTTGGTTTCATTTGAAATACGATTTTGAAAATACGAATTTTGTTTCAATTAAAATAGGAATTTGGTTTCATTTGAGATATGATTTTGAAAATATGAATTTCGATTCATTTGAAATATGATTTTGAAAATCCAAATTTGGTTTCATTTGAAATATGATTTTGAAAGTATGAATTTGGTTTCATTTGAAATATGATTTTGAAAATCCAAATTTGGTTTCATTTGAAATATGATTTTGAAAATATGAATTTGGTTTCATTTGAAATATGATTTTGAAAATCCAAATTTGGTTTCATTTGAAATATGATTTTGAAAATATGAATTTGGTTTCATTTGAAATATGATTTTGAAAATCCAAATTTGGTTTCATTTGAAATATGATTTTGAAAATATGAATTTGGTTTCATTTGAAATATGATTTTGAAAATCCAAATTTGGTTTCATTTGAAATATGATTTTGAAAATATGAATTTGGTTTCATTTGAAATATGATTTTGAAAATCCAAATTTGGTTTCATTTGAAATACGATTTTGAAAATACGAATTTTGTTTCAATTAAAATAGGAATTTGGTTTCATTTGAAATACGATTTTGAAAATAAGAATTTTGTTTAAATTAAAATAGGAATTTGTTTTCATTTGAAATACGATTTTGAAAATACGAATTTTGTTTCAATTAAAATAGGAATTTGGTTTCATTTGAAATACGATTTTGAAAATAAGAATTTTGTTTCAATTAAAATAGGAATTTGTTTTCATTTGAAATACGATTTTGAAAATACGAATTTTGTTTCAATTAAAATAGGAATTTGGTTTCATTTGAAATACGATTTTGAAAATACGAATTTTGTTTCAATTAAAATAGGAATTTGGTTTCATTTGAAATATGATTTTGAAAATATGAATTTCGATTCATTTGAAATACGATTTTGAAAATACGAATTTGGTTTCATTTGAAATACGATTTTGAAAATACGAATTTCGTTTCATTTGAAATATGATTTTGAAAATATGAATTTGGTTTCATTTGAAATACGATTTTGAAAACCCAAATTTGGTTTCATTTGAAATACGATTTTGAAAATACGAATTTTGTTTAATTTGAAATACGATTTTGAAAATACGAATTTTGTTTAATTTGAAATACGATTTGGAAAAAACGAATTTGTTTCATTTGAAATAGGATTTTCAGACATTTTTAAGGCTAATTTTTAGATTTGTTTCATTTGAAATAGGTTTTTGAAAATACGAATTTGTTTTCATTTGAAATACGATTTTGAAAATACGAATTTCGTTTCATTTGAAATATGATTTTGAAAATATGAATTTGGTTTCATTTGAAATACGATTTTGAAAATAAGAATTTTGTTTCAATTAAAATAGGAATTTGTTTTCATTTGAAATACGATTTTGAAAATACGAATTTTGTTTCAATTAAAATAGGAATTTGGTTTCATTTGAAATACGATTTTGAAAATACGAATTTTGTTTCAATTAAAATAGGAATTTGGTTTCATTTGAAATATGATTTTGAAAATATGAATTTCGATTCATTTGAAATACGATTTTGAAAATACGAATTTGGTTTCATTTGAAATACGATTTTGAAAATACGAATTTCGTTTCATTTGAAATATGATTTTGAAAATATGAATTTGGTTTCATTTGAAATACGATTTTGAAAACCCAAATTTGGTTTCATTTGAAATACGATTTTGAAAATACGAATTTTGTTTAATTTGAAATACGATTTTGAAAATACGAATTTTGTTTAATTTGAAATACGATTTGGAAAAAACGAATTTGTTTCATTTGAAATAGGATTTTCAGACATTTTTAAGGCTAATTTTTAGATTTGTTTCATTTGAAATAGGTTTTTGAAAATACGAATTTGTTTTCATTTGAAATACGATTTTGAAAATACGAATTTCGTTTCATTTGAAATATGATTTTGAAAATATGAATTTGGTTTCATTTGAAATATGATTTTGAAAATCCAAATTTGGTTTCATTTGAAATATGATTTTGAAAATATGAATTTGGTTTCATTTGAAATATGATTTTGAAAATCCAAATTTGGTTTCATTTGAAATACGATTTTGAAAATACGAATTTTGTTTCAATTAAAATAGGAATTTGGTTTCATTTGAAATACGATTTTGAAAATAAGAATTTTGTTTCAATTAAAATAGGAATTTGTTTTCATTTGAAATACGATTTTGAAAATACGAATTTTGTTTCAATTAAAATAGGAATTTGGTTTCATTTGAAATACGATTTTGAAAATACGAATTTTGTTTCAATTAAAATAGGAATTTGGTTTCATTTGAAATACGATTTTGAAAATACGAATTTTGTTTCAATTAAAATAGGAATTTGGTTTCATTTGAGATATGATTTTGAAAATATGAATTTCGATTCATTTGAAATATGATTTTGAAAATCCAAATTTGGTTTCATTTGAAATATGATTTTGAAAATATGAATTTGGTTTCATTTGAAATATGATTTTGAAAATCCAAATTTGGTTTCATTTGAAATATGATTTTGAAAATATGAATTTGGTTTCATTTGAAATATGATTTTGAAAATCCAAATTTGGTTTCATTTGAAATATGATTTTGAAAATATGAATTTGGTTTCATTTGAAATATGATTTTGAAAATCCAAATTTGGTTTCATTTGAAATATGATTTTGAAAATATGAATTTGGTTTCATTTGAAATATGATTTTGAAAATCCAAATTTGGTTTCATTTGAAATATGATTTTGAAAATATGAATTTGGTTTCATTTGAAATATGATTTTGAAAATCCAAATTTGGTTTCATTTGAAATACGATTTTGAAAATACGAATTTTGTTTCAATTAAAATAGGAATTTGGTTTCATTTGAAATACGATTTTGAAAATAAGAATTTTGTTTCAATTAAAATAGGAATTTGTTTTCATTTGAAATACGATTTTGAAAATACGAATTTTGTTTCAATTAAAATAGGAATTTGGTTTCATTTGAAATACGATTTTGAAAATACGAATTTTGTTTCAATTAAAATAGGAATTTGGTTTCATTTGAAATACGATTTTGAAAATAAGAATTTTGTTTAAATTAAAATAGGAATTTGTTTTCATTTGAAATACGATTTTGAAAATACGAATTTTGTTTCAATTAAAATAGGAATTTGGTTTCATTTGAAATACGATTTTGAAAATAAGAATTTTGTTTCAATTAAAATAGGAATTTGTTTTCATTTGAAATACGATTTTGAAAATACGAATTTTGTTTCAATTAAAATAGGAATTTGGTTTCATTTGAAATACGATTTTGAAAATACGAATTTTGTTTCAATTAAAATAGGAATTTGGTTTCATTTGAAATATGATTTTGAAAATATGAATTTCGATTCATTTGAAATACGATTTTGAAAATACGAATTTGGTTTCATTTGAAATACGATTTTGAAAATACGAATTTCGTTTCATTTGAAATATGATTTTGAAAATATGAATTTGGTTTCATTTGAAATACGATTTTGAAAACCCAAATTTGGTTTCATTTGAAATACGATTTTGAAAATACGAATTTTGTTTAATTTGAAATACGATTTTGAAAATACGAATTTTGTTTAATTTGAAATACGATTTGGAAAAAACGAATTTGTTTCATTTGAAATAGGATTTTCAGACATTTTTAAGGCTAATTTTTAGATTTGTTTCATTTGAAATAGGTTTTTCAGACATTTTTAAAGCTAATTTTTAGATTTGTATATATTTCTATATATATATTTCACTTTATTGGTAATGAGATATTTTTCCAATACCTAATTAAATCCTGTATGCTCCAATTAAAAAATATTGAAATTAGTGAAAAGTGAAGCTAGGAAACAGGTTTTTCCAATTTCTATTGTGCACGAATGTTTTCGACACGAAAACGATTTTTAAAATCCGAATTTTTAAGTACGATTTTCAAATATTTTTCAGTCTAGGAAGTCTACGTTATTTTGAGGGTTAGGAGACGCTTCAAGGTGACCATCTGCAAATCATACTCTTCTCACCTAAATATATATGTATAATGCATAAAACTAAATCGAAAAATATTTCCCAAACAAAACTATTTTTTCCGGAACTATTTACGTAAGCCTAAAGGGTTTCAATGGCAAGGGTTTCCATAACAGCCACTAGACAGAAAACACCCCGAATATCACAGATAAATACAACAAATAAGCGTTTCATTTAAAGGGAGATAAAATTGCTTTGAAAATTGGAGATCGCACAGAGCCAAATCTGCACAACGTTATAGGATGATTGCAGATTTTCTCAAGTTTATTCAGTTAGTTGTTTTGTATAACCTTCCCTGATCGAATCTCCTTCCTCTAATCAACGCGGAACACCATCTGCAATTTTGCATAAGGTAGTACACTCTTTTCAAAAAAAAATTATTTTCAAATCTTTCAGGGTTTTTTCTTGTTTCTTATTGAACACCTGAAGAGGTTTATTAAGGATATTATTCTACACCACAAATAGCATTTTTCCCTTAAGGGTGTTTACTTACTCTGTTTGGGGTGCTTTTGTCCTCGATCCTTTTGGCTTCCTTTATTACAACGTTTGTGGTATAAAACTTCTCCCTTCAGGATTCTTAGCTACTCCCTTTAGGGTACAAGAGTACTCCTTTTAGGGTACTAAACGACTCCCTTCAGGCTGTTACACTACTCCCTTAAGGGTTCTACAATACTCCCTTTAACGTGTTAAACTACTCCCTTTAACGTGTTAAACTACTCCCTTTAACGTGTTAAACTACCACCTTTAACGTGTTAAACTACTCCCTTTAAAGTGATAAACTACTCCCATTAACGTGTTAAACTACTCCCTTTAACGTTTTAAACTACTCCCTTTAACGTGATAAACTACTCCCTTTAACGTGTTAAACTACTCCCTTTAACGTGTTAAACTACTCCCTTTAACGTCTTAAACTACTCCCTTTAACGTGTTAAACTACTCCCTTTAACGTGTTAAACTACTCCCTTTAACGTGTTAAACTACTCCCTTTAACGTGTTAAACTACTCCCTTTAACGTGTTAAACTACTCCCTTTAGGGTACTAAACTACTGCCTAAAGGAAGCTACACCCTACCGGGTGTTATCAACGATGTAATATAACTCCGTTTATACACCTTTTCAAGTTTAAAATTTGGGACAAGAAAAAACCCTTAAGGGTGTATATATTAACCCTAAAGAATGTTGTTCTATATATTTTAATATTAAAACACCCTTTTTTAAAATTCAGTCAGAACATTTTGATCCACCATTGAACCGTACGTGTTCGTAGAGAAGAAAGCTTGTTATCGAACCGGAGTGTGTCACCCCCTTACCTGGATGGATAAAGAGGCAAAAATAACACGAAGAAAGATTCAAGGGCGTGGTTTTTCTCAGGGGAATCACGAATGGAACAGGGTGCAGCTCACATTCTCGCCCGAACGATACGAAATCTCATTTTCCTCAGCCTGAATTCTTGGGGGTGTAATTTCAATCAAAGGAGAAAATAGAATAGAATTCAAAGTGAAGCGCTGTTCCTTTACGAATTAGAATTATGCGCATTTAAATTAGGTCAAAATAGGCCTGCTCTAGTAAATGGATTCCGAAACCCGGTCTCTCTATGCCTCTCTCTTTGGCTGAAACACGACGAAGCGTATAGAGTTTGACGTTCGTCGAAATTCCACTACTTTATACTATACAGGGTGTTTCAAAAGGTTATGCAAAACTTTTAAGGAGTTGTACGATATAAGTTGAGAAGTATGCCTGTTTTTTCCCCAGAGAGCTTCCAAGTGTGGCCCCCTGGAAGTAGGCTGCAACAAGCGCAAAACCAAGCAGCAGGGAATTAAAATACTGTTTAAGTTAGAGGTCGGGGACGGTTAATCATTATCCATGTTTAAATTGATTTTTTCAGGGAAAAAATGTAAACAAAGAAATTTACCGGTTAATATTTCGGAAAATGATTAAAAAACATGTATTATTCATAAAAGTTTAGCTTTTTATCGAAAAAACGTCGATTTTCCGATTAATTTTACAAATTTATCAAAATATTAATCGGATAATACAGAAATATAAATTACTTGATCAAAATGTTTTACGAATAATTTTGAGAGCTTTATCTATTGAATAAAAGTTAACCATCCCCGACCTCTATAGTTTAAGTTTACTTTTTTACGCTGGTTACCTCGATTTGTTTACAAAGTCCTTTTTACCTTTCACACGAACCCAAACCTTAATGTTTGTGTTTCCCCGTTGCTTGGTTTTGCGCCTGTTGCAGGCCTACTTCCAGGGGCTAGTAGGACACACTTTGAAGCTCTCTGGCGCTCTATTAAATCATCGGAGAAAAATGAAAAAAAAACCGGCATACTTCTCAACTCACCCCCTACAACTCCTTCAAATTTTTGCATAACCTTTTGAAACACCCTGTAGTTCGATGATCGGGGAATAGTTTTGTCGAATGGAGTCGCGTCGGACGGGTTTTCGTGTACGGATAGAATTGTATATTGCGAGGAGCGAATATTTGGCATTCAATAGCGAAGAGAAGATCGAGATCTCATTCGGGTCTGCTTGAAGCTAGGGTATACGTACTTATTCATTCTACGGGAATAGAACTTATAGCCAATTACGGAAGGTTTTGGGGAGACTGCAGACTAAGAATTTAACGACCGGACAAAAGGTTTCTAAGTAGAACTGGACGCGTCACCGAGTGGCTCGACTGCGCGGGGTGGGGATCATCGCGAAATTAATTCTTCCCACCCTTGCATATTTAAACGACCCCCTGCTGCCATCTGCTTGTCAAAATATGCCTACGCCATTTCCCAGATACTATAATTAGACCTTATAGTTAGAGCTTGTCTAGAGAGAGTGCTATACAAATGAAGGTGTGATCAAACAATGTGTCATTTAGACCTGGCACGCTCCTCGAAACGAACTGCTGGTTTAAAAAATCAGGGGATTGAAATTAATTTTCAATAACGTCTTGGGGACGCGAGACTAAAATATCGCATTCTAGAACTTACTATGATCCAGGGTTGGCTGATTTAAATCAACTTGATTTAAATCGCGATTTAAATCAATGATTTTTTTAAAAAATCATTGATTTCAATCAATTTTTTTATAGTATGTTTGAAAAACTTCGCCAATTGCTATAATTTAGGTTTAAATATAATCTTTCTCGTACTTCCCCCTTAATGTTGCATTGGATTCTACCTGTGGGTGGAGATTCCGCCGAATTTATTTTGTAAAGTACCAAAATAGGTTTTAAAAATTAAAAACTTTTATATGATTATTAGCTTAAATTTAATAAATTCATTATACATATATAGATAAAGTCTTTAAAAATTAAAACATATTTTTTAGATAAAATTATGATACTAAATTATATGAAACAAAAAATAAAAAAATCAATAAAAAATCCGATTTAAATAAAAAAAACGATTTATTTGATTTTTTTTATCAAAAAAATGCCACCCTGCTATGATCATAAGTGTATAATATTGTTCCATACGTTTGTCACTTTGGGGAATATTTTTCTGAGAGCTAGTAACGGAGTGACGTCATCACAAGAAGCATATCCATTTCTGAATGACTGAAACACATTTGACAGGGTATGTGAGACTTTCCACGCCATTACAGACCCGATTTCAAAACACTTTTTGTTTCTATATAAACTATAACTATATAAACTATTGTTTAGAGTTTTAAATTAAAATAGTGTTTTAAAATAGAGTTAATACTTCTTTCTTTGTAATAGATTGGTATAATAAAATAATAATAATTATAATAATAATCAGCAAGGCACCACCCCATACCCAAGTCATCTAGCGACTATTAATGCCTTCATAGCAGGTGGCCGGGTTAAATTGCGCAGCTCCCTACACTCGATCACTATTACCGTTAACCTCTTTAAATTTTTATGGAAAGGATAAAATGAAGAACTCGATTAAAAACCCGTTTAACCTTTATTCCGTTGCATGAAAAGTTTAATTTGTTGACATCTAGTGTAAATTAAAGCAATTCCTAAGGTTTTCACTCAAAATGTTTGTTTCATCGCGAGGAGTTTGTGAATTGGTCTATAAGATTAAATTAAAATCTACGAAAACGTAAGTACCAAAATGGCAGATTTCGTTCCACTTGGTAACATCAAGAACGTTTATATTTATACTAAGAATAAATAACATTCTTGTTAAGATCAACAACGCAGAACCGAGTTAAAAATAGAACTAAACATGGTACCTGATGGTACGCTGAATCTCTTGGGCTGATTATCATCTGAGAAATCTAGGCGAAGCGAGGGTTGCGTATCGACCCTCGGTATGAATTTCTGGCAACACACAGTGGAAGTATGTTGTTTAGACAATACAGGCGGCCAAAAATAGACAAGGAGGATGCCCGAAATATCTCCCTAAAAGTAAATATTTGTTCCGAAAGTGCGCTTTGAGTTTGGAAAGGACCTTGCTTCGGAATTTTAAAGGGGACAGAGATGAGGTTATACTATAGAACGCTCTCGGCGACAGTCTGTAATTTTTGCATTTGTTGACAAACTACGACGAGGACACTTGTCAAACGCCCATTCGTAATCCCATCTCCTTCTCTATAGCCGCGTTCACACGTACCCTCGGAAACGTTGCGAGCGCTCGCGCAACGTTTGGATCTTGTTGTGTTTCAGATCGCTTACGTCATCAAGATTTTTTTTTAAAGCGGGTGGCGGCTCTACCGAAAAAAGGAAAAAAAGTTTATAAAAATGCTTCTAAAAGTGATTTTAGGTGGCAGCTAGGAGCAACAAACGCAAGTAGAACGCAGCTAACCTTTAACGAAGTGTTGTGATCCAATTTCATTGGACGAACCTTTACGCTGAACGTTTTACGGAAAGGGGGAAGATAATTTCCCCCTCCGACGGTAGCAGGCGCTAAAGCGTCTAGCCAATGAAAAATGTACACAAGAAAATCCACTTTTGACGGGTTGCGTTCTCCTTATGTGGGGTGCTGTGTTTGTGGCTCCTAGATGGCAGCGCTTTCCGGGACTTAATGTGAAAGGCGAGTTGTCTGCCATCTATTATGTGTTTAATAAGTTAATAGCCTCGTGATTCCGAAAAACCAATCAACGCATTTGGTTTCACCTTTTGCCTATTTGTGTAAAATATACAACAAGTTTCTTCTTGGTTCTTGCCTTTTTATTTAAAATGTTTAAAATCGTCACCGAAATGCGTAAGCAGACGATCTCGTAATTGTTTGACGCTTGTTCAATTTTCAAATTCCGCTTTACTTTTGGGAAACTTTATAGTTATATTTTTATATCTTAAATAACGAAGGACGTGAAATTCAACTTCAAGTAAAATTATTGATTAATTTTATCCCATTTTTGTGATAGAAGTTTTATTTTTACCGTAAATATAAAATTAAATCAATTACCAGCTGATCCACAAATATTCCGAAATTTGAATCAGGGATCTCGCTAGTATTAAATTAAAAAGCAAATCAATATCGGGCTCGTATACTAGTGAAGAATTCGAAATTTAACGTCAGTAATTTTAGGGGCCAGTGTGGTAATTTCGAGGGCTGTCCGAATATTAATTAACTTGTTAAGTAAAATAAATGTCAGATTCTCATAAAAGTTAACATATAAGGACGCATTAATTTTTTAATAAAGTTTCTTAATTTTTTTTAAATAAATAGGTTATTACTTAAAGTGTTGGTTTCACGAAATTTTAGCTATGGCTAATTAATGATTCATTAGAAAGAGCAAACATTTTATAGCAAGTACAGAAAATTTCATCAAAATCGGTTAAGTGGTCTTTGAATTATTATAAAAAGAAGTCGAAATGGTGGAAATCGAGTTTTTCGGCGAATTTCCAGACTTCTAAAATTCTTCTCGGCACCCATGACGTCAGAAAATGCGAAGCGTATCATTGGCTAATTTTCTGTAATACATTTCTTTACATCTGGGATTAAAAGCGGGTTGATTTAACACCCAGGAAAAAGTCCTACGCAGTAGTAATTGAAATAGGCATACACAAGCCTACGTAGTAGAAAAACGATATGAAACCGAAGGCTCCTTGTAAATTCTTCCTAAAACGTCGGGTCGCACGTAAAAAAATATTTTTTATTTCGATAATAAGCCTAATATTACGATTAAAAACCTCTGGTTTGAAAACTTCTACAAGTAAACAGAATCCCTCCACTTCAGTTCCTTCTATTTTAGGAATAAAACTACAGCTTTGATTTGAGAAATTCGCCGAAAATTTCAGGATTTTGAGGAGCGAAAAAGGTCAGTTTCGGACTCAAAGTTAATACACTTAGGCTTGGAAATTTGTTTCGACAACGACATTTTTGAAAAGAGAACGTCCTGGGCTTCAAAACAAGCCCGCATTCATTCGTTTTTATTACTATCGATTTTTCGTGCAACCAACACTTTAAATGATTGTTTAAGAGACTGGATTCTAACTAATAGCTCTTTCTATAAAATAATATATACGCATATATGTATATAAAGTGTTATTTTTGGGAGCGCGCGCTGCCTAATATTTCCGTGTAGAGGGTCTCGTGCGTTTTCGCGCGAGCTCAACAAACCAAAAATATGCGCGCGCTCTCTATCTTCAACGGCACGATGAATCTAACGCAATCACATGACCTCTCGTATTTTATATCAAGAGATATTGGCTATCCCCGATTTAAATAAAAATTGATCGTTACCAACTGGTCATCGCCTATTTTTACGTCATTTACCAATTGGTAAAAGTGCGCTTTTTACGTTCGTACCAATTGATCAAGGTGCATTTTTACGTTCGTACCAATTGATCAAGGTGCATTTTTACGTCACTTTCAAATTGTTCAACGTGCATTTTTACGTCACTTTCAAATTGTTCAACGTGCATTTTTACGTCACTTTCAAATTGTTCAACGTGCAATTTTACGTCACTTTCAAATTGATCAACGTGCAATTTTACGTCACTTTCAAATTGATCAACGTGCAATTTTACGTCACTTTCAAATTGATCAACGTGCAATTTTACGTCACTTTCAAATTGATCAACGTGCAATTTTACGACACTTTCAAATTGATCAACGTGCATTTTTACGACACTTTCAAATTGATCAACGTGCAATTTTACGTCACTTTCAAATTGATCAACGTGCAATTTTACGTCACTTTCAAATTGTTCAACGTGCAATTTTACGTCACTTTCAAATTGATCAACGTGCATTTTTACGTCACTTTCAAATTGTTCAACGTGCAATTTTACGTCACTTTCAAATTGATCAACGTGCAATTTTACGTCACTTTCAAATTGATCAACGTGCAATTTTACGTCACTTTCAAATTGATCAACGTGCAATTTTACGTCACTTTCAAATTGATCAACGTGCAATTTTACGTCACTTTCAAATTGATCAACGGCGTTTTTAAGCAACTTTCCAATTGAGTGGGGTGGCGGAGTGGTTAGCACTTTCGCCTCGCAGCAAGAGGAGATTAACGGTAGTAGTTAGTGTAGGGAGCTGTTGGCTCGCGTGGCATGAAAGGCTTGCCACCACCCTCCTACGCAGTGTAACACGGCCACCTGAATTAATGGCTTTAAAAGTCGCTTGATGACTTAGACCTAATGTGGTGCCTTGGGTATTAGCCTAGCTGATTATTATTATTTTTTACCGATCGTTTTTACGTCAGTTAAAAATAATAATAATATATCAACGCGATTGGCACATTTTACCACGGTGTATCCGGCCTATATACAACCAAACCTAGGGCACGACAGACTAAAACTCTACCGAAAAGTATCATCTAGCAGGGGTAAAGGAAACCAGGATCTCTAAGACACTAGCTAGAGGATATCTTTAAAGGTATTCCTTACAGAGAATTTGAGATGACCGAAAAGGGGACGAAGACAAGGCAGTAAAGAAATCTATTCGGCGTCTATCAAGTTTCTATTTACGAGCGTAGGTTGGCGTGGAAGGCCGCTGATACCAAGAAGACGAGCCAGAGATAGAGAGGGGGGTCAGGGGAACGGAATAAAAGAAAAGAGCTGGGGGGGGGCACGCCGCGGGAAAGTCATGAATTTGAATCCAACTGGATGGCCTCTCAACTCGATAAAGGAAAATAGAGCAGCTCAGCGCGGGTAATGGATAGTCCCGATGCCCGCGACATCTAGTGAGCCGTGAGAGGACACGTATAACACCCGCGTCCCTCCCTTTAATATCACCCTGGCAACTCAAGTGGCGCCCTCTGCCACCCCTCCACGCAGTCACGTTATCATTGTCACTAGGGACTCCCAATCCCGCTTCCGATGGTTACGCTATAAACGGCACCCCCGTACCAAGAAACTTAGCGCAGCTTCCTTAACCTCGCGATAAAACCTATAGTACCCACATACGTTACGCAACAGACGGTAATATTTATATATATTAATTCAATATACTGACGGTTTATACAGGTAATAATAATAATCATCACACGAACTTAATCTAGCCACAAAATATAATGCTAGAAAAATAAATGTTATAGGTGCAAAAATGGGTCTTCAAAATTGATGTCTTGAAAATATACCAACAACCAAAAGTGACATAATTACCAAAAGTGTGACAATCCCTGTACTTTCGTATGTTAAAGGTTTAATGAATGCTCGACTCGAGATCGACCACATGAAAGACTATTTATTGTCGCCTTTCTGGATCTTTTTTAGTCTGTGGTATTATATCGTAGGTAGATGGCGAAAAATCAAAAAGTACACTAACTTTGACCAGTGCTACTTAGTTCCTCCGTTCCTCACTACGAGGCGTTATTCGTTGATTTTAACTTCCTTCCCTCCCCAAGGCATACTTTCCCCTCTCGGCTCCCAACTTGTATTTCGCTCGTAACATTCATTCAGAAATAGGTCCGATTGACATACTTTTGGTAATTATGTCACTTTTGCCACAACTTATAATAAAATATAACTATTTTAAACATGGCCCTCTTGAGAATAGTTATCTCGACCTTCAAAAAAAGCGATAATTAGGATTGTAAACTAGGTAATGTATAAATACTATTGCAAAATTTAATGTTATTAATTTTGGTAAATACTGTTAAAATGTAAATTGCATTTCAAGACAGCGACATTTTCCTTAAAGTTGTAAGTAAGAATATTTATTAAAAGGCAATTAATAATAATAATCAGCGAGGCTAATACCCAAGGCACCACCTTAGGCCCAAGTCATCTAGCGACTTTTAAAGCCATTAATTCAGGTGGCCGGGTTACAATGCGTAGGAGGGTGGTGGAAAGCCCTTCATGCCACGCGAGCCTACAGCTCCCTACACTTACTATTACCGCTAATCTCAACAAGTTTTATGAAAAAGGGAAAGCGGAGAGCTCGGGGGAAAATCCCTTTAACCAAGTAGAAGTATTCAACTTTTTATATTTATATTTATTTTAATTTAAATTGGCTGCTATACGTTTCACCGCACCCATTTTAATTTTGTCTTTGCACGATAGGTGGAGCCATGATAAAGGATTTTTAATTAAATTCTGGTATCTCGGGAATTAATTTTGTTAGAACGCTACAGTGTCAATAACGTAGCGCGTCTGCGTGGCTTCGTCTACGAGTATACTGGGCTCCCACCACCATCTTTAAAAAAAAATTCGGAAATAGGGAATTTTTCAGACTAGAAGTGGGGTGAAATAGGAGCCAAATTTTGAAAAGTAGGAACCAAATAGACGGTAAAATAAATTCCAACGGCTTCCCAGCCTCTGAAGGGTTTTTGAATTTGGGGGTACGAAAAAAGGGGAAACGTTTCGTGACAACATGGCTGCCAGCCTCTCCGCTTCGCGACTTTAATTGTCACTGAAATCATTTCCACCGTTTTTCACGTCATTACGATTGATCTCAGTTAATAATTTGTATTTTAATTTAAAGAATTCAAGTTATAGGTAAATTTACAGTTAAACAACCATTTTGTCTAGCTTTTATTCCCGAAATATAACGGTCAGTTTACTTAGATGGCGCCACGTGCTCTACGAAGAATCACGATTTAGATATTTGTTACTCGGCTACAGTTAAAAATTGGCCTCTGCGCATGCTCCAATACCAACCAATCCGGTGTTCCCTCCCTGGCTAGTGTCCAGTTTTTAAGTGGCAATGACGGTTTCAAATTCCACCCCCATTTATTTTACCGTCTATAGGGACCATTTTAATAAAAAATTAGATCTTTATTTAAACTTTAATTTTTACAAAAATGACTTTTAAAATAGGATATTTCCGAGGGGCAGCTCACTCCAATGATTATTAGGACACCCCTCGTATGATTAAATCATGATTAGATTAGATTAAAATTAAATCTGTAGCTTTGGCTGTACAAAGATTAAAAATGATTAAATCATGACTAACTTTTTAATCATGATTATTAGGACACCTTGTAACAGAGTGATCTGCCCCTCGGATATTTCTAAAACTGACTTAATTTGCAAAAATATTTGATCACAAAATGAAATAACTTTACTCAAAATTATATAGTTCAACTTTACGACAGGGAGGCTCATTATGAATTTTACCGAATATTTCAATTAAGCCGCGTAGCGCCACCTAATGTAGTAAATTATAACTATAAACGTGAGTTGATACAATTCTGGTTAAATATTATAAGCCGAAGGTACTTTTTCACCAAAAATTTACTATAAATAGAGTGATTTAGGGACCAAATTCCAATTTTAAGGTGGTTTAGGGACCTCGAAAAAAAGTAGGGACTTTTAGGTATTTGGTGGGAGCCCTGCAGGTAGTCTTTACCACCAAAACAGTTTTATGGTTAAAAATATATATTACCCCGATGATAAACCACGCCCCTTCGGCTTTGCTCGTGCAATCTTAACCTTTTCTGCCGACGAGAGTTACAAATTATCTATTGACCTAATTAAATTTTTGGAATTAACTCAGGGAACCGTTACAATCTTTATTATAAAGGTGGGTTCTTTTAAATTTAACGCTTGAAATAATGCGAGAAGAGTGTGCTTGGAAAAAAGGTTCATGTATTGTTTACGTATATACCCACGAGTGTGAGTTTTCATCAAACCTCACCGATACTGTAGGCGTAAATGTAAATATGGTTACCCCAAAAACGTTTCGTCGCGCTGTTTACTCGATAATTAAAACGTTATTTTCGAAAACGTCCTAAAAATAAATCTACTCCATTTTTTATGAAACCGACATGGCGCCGATATAAATATGAAGAGATAAAAGGTGAAATATTTTATATAGAATTCAAAACGACTCTCATATCAAATTGAAAGAGTAAAATTTGAAATTCTATCCTTAAGTGTAATATGGTCGGCGCTTTTTGTAACTGAAACCATTGAAGTCACCGATCAATTTGTCTCTTTAATGAAATAAAAGTATCCAGGTGAAAAAGGAGGAACAGTTAAAATAAATTTATTTTGTTATTTTTAAACCGTTTAATTAGTTTGGTTTCGTTTCACAATGTGCTTATCACTTGATCTATCCGAAATATACATTTTTATAGTTTATACTTGTCTAATGGTTTAAGAGGTTAAGGGTAAAAATTGACGTGCTAATAAAAATATAAATACAAATATTTATCTTATTTCCATTGCATTTCTGGATTTTTTCATTTCCGGATATTTACTGACATTTCTTCCGATATTTCACATATTTCTGATATTTTTCAAATATTTTCAACGTTTCTCAAATATTTACTACGTTTCTCAAATATTTTTCAAGGTTTCTCAAATATTTTCAAGGTATCTCCACTCTCCAGTATTTCCGATGTTTCTCAAATATTTCCTATATGTATTCAAATATTTCCCATATTTATTCAAATATTTCCTATATTTATTCAAACATTTCCCATATTTATTCAAATATTTCCCATATTTATTCAAATATTTCCCATATTTATTCAAATATTTTCCATATATATTCAAATGTTTCCTATATTTATTCAAATGTTTCCCATATTTATTCAAATATTTCCCATATTTATTCAAATATTTCCCATATTTATTCAAATGTTTCCCATATTTATTCAAATGTTTCCCATATTTATTCAAATATCTCCCATATTTATTCAATTGTTTCCCATATTTATTCAAATATCTCGATTATTTATTCAAATAATTCCCTTATTTATTCAAATATTTCCGATATCTTTTCAAATATTTCCGATATTTCTAAAATATTTCCCATATTTACTCAATTATTTCCATCATTTCTAAAACATTTTCCATATTTACTCAATTATTTCCATTATTTCTAAAACATTTTCCATATTTACTCAAATATTTCCGTTATTTCTAAAATATTTCTGATATTTCTGAACATTACTGCCATTTTTAGAAGAAATATCCGAAATATTTATATTTCTCGAGATCTCCAATATTTATCCGCTTATTTCAAATTGCCTATAGTTCTTGTAGATTTCTAGAGTTTCAGAAATAATTATTCCTTCTTCTACCTACTAGTACACGAGATTTCTGAAGTGGCTAGCCCCTCGGCAAAAATATTTCTGAATAAATTAGAATTGAAGCCTTTCAATGCGATAAGCATTTACTATTTCCCTTCGACCGAATTACATGTATGCCAAATAGTATCTTCCGCATCGCAGAAATTGTAGATCGAATCCAAGTTTGGGGTACAGAGAGGCCTAGCCAAACGTAGTACCGAACTTTTTTTTCGGCAGTCGATTCTATCTCTCGTCCTATTGAAAATCTCATCAAGCAAATGGAAGATACGGAAGTATTTCAAGTAGGATATCATAGACTAGCGCCTCCTAGTCAAAGAGATTACGTACGCCAGTCCACTAGGGAAAAATCCTAAAATATCTCTAAAAGTCTGCTCTTACTATCGCTATTAATTTCAGAATAGGGGGGTTAAAACGACCCCCCACACACACAGGTCAAAATATCGTTTACTATTTTTAGAATTTCCAGGTCGAATTCAAAATTGTACTTGCTTACGACTTTTAAGTCACGTTGGAAATATACGAATTCACTAATTGAATATCCAGACTGACCTTGGATATAGAATTCTACGCGAGGCTAGTGTCAAATTACAATGGGAATTTGCGGTGAGGGCCTTTACGACTAAATGTTAAACAATATCGTAAAGCTGGGGTTAATTATGATTAACTTAAAGCGCATCCCGATTACAACGTAGCAGCCTTGAAATTTAATGGGCAACCGGTTTCTCAATCTAAACACATTTTCGATACACCAGGTCTCAATAATATAATCCCGGAAACGGGAGCTTCGGCGTGGCACATAAACAAGCCCAGGCGCACATGCCCCGCTGTGATTACGTATTAATAGCCATCGGATCCCCATCCATAATAATATACAATATCCAGCGTTGCAGTCGAAGCGGCAATTTGGATCGACGGGTTTGATTATTGCGCGGGTATATTCATGGCGGATGAAAGGTTCAATATTTACGACGCCTAACAATTCTCTGTCGATTCGGAGCCCGTCGAAAATTAAGCCCAGCCAGAGCAGCTCAAAAATTCGACTAATTGACATTTCAATTAATTTAAATTTTGAGCGTCCAGATTAAATTTTCATATTTCGAAGTAGTGTTGTAAGTCGGAAAATTTTCCGCATTTTTCCGGAAAAAAATAAAAAAAATTCCATGATTAGTCTAATATATTGTTTGCAAATTTAACTAAAGCGGCATTTTCGCCTCATATTTTTTAATCTAAAAGTAAAACTAACCCTCTAGACTAGTTTAAACTGATTAACAATGTAACACTATTAATGTTTTGTAGTATTTTTACTGATATTAGATATTTCATATCGATAAAAAGTTAAAAACATTAAAAACCCTTAAAAAGTTATTTATGTTTCAAATTTTTATTTTTCCGATTTGCGGAAAATTTTCAGGAAATTTTTCCGCATTTTATTTTTCCGGAAAATTAACAACACTATTTCAAAAATCGCTAGTAGATCGCTCTGTCTCGTAGAAGACATTTTAATAATAGTAATAATAATAATAATAATCAGCTAGGCTAATACCCAAGTCATCTAGCGACTTTAAATGCCTTAGCTCAGGTGACCGGGTTACAATGCGTATAGGAGGGTGCTTGCAGGAAAAAGTTCAATTTGGCGCCATCAATAAAGCAATAAAATCGAACCCTAAATGTTTGTTACCTTGCAAGGAATTTGTTACTGTTACGCTGTACAAGTTTTTGTTGAAAGGTGAAACTGAAGATGCTTCGACACTTTTAAAAGACCACACCGGCATTTTAATTGGCCTAGTTTGTCGTTCGAGCACCGGAAATAGGGTCGGATTTTCTACCATCCATAGTTTTAATTTCGAGGGTGGAACAATATAATCCGTTGTTTTGGGAAGCGGGAAAGTAAGCTTGAATCACGTAACGTTTAGCAATTACCCGAAAATCGCCCCGAATTTATTAAACAGTTATGTGCTCCTTTAAGGGGGAAGAATACAGTAAAAGCCTCTTTTTAATTCAAGCTGAACGTTTTTGTTTTAACAATTACATAATTTATTTATATTTTTCTTATTAGGCTGAACCTTCCTCTAGTGCTTAAAATAATTTTGATAATTCTAATATTAATAGTTAACGAGATAAAAGGTCCTAACTAAAAGGTAGTTTGGGCGCTTGCCCAACTTGTTTAGTTCCGGGGGTCCGAATTAAAACGTAATTACTTAATTAATTTAAAATTTAAAATTGTCAAAATAATTTTAAGCACTAAACCAGAGGCTGTTCTACACTTAAATATTAATTTTATAAGTTAAAATTCAAAACTAAAAGAGTCCAGCTTGAAATAGCACGAAAGTAGACAATGGCCACTGTAGTCTTACCCCTTAAAGGTAGCTTGACAACATACCTTGTGACACTTGGCGTTCCCGTTAATCGTCATTTGCTTAACCTCAATTTTGGATGTTATCCAAAATTAATCACAATTAAACAAAATGGCAGATCAATTTCGTAATCGCCGGGCCTAATGGCGTCATCCTTTAATTTTACGCGTCTGGCAGGCAGATAAAGTGGCGGGTGGTTGTCATACTTCCGCCACCGGTGTCCCGTCTATATCCCCGAGTATCCCCCGTTGGAGTGGTCATGGAACATATCTCACCCCTAATTTATCAGTTGAATTGTTTTCTAAATTTCCCAAATTAATAGCAAACGTGGTTCATATAACTACTTATCACTACACTGGCTCCGTCTGCCGGTTAAAAAATTTCAAATTGATTTTTACTGCGGAGTCTAATAAATAGTTTTTCGTCTTTATTAAACTTCAAGGCTAAATAACATTAGCGAACACCAGAGGGCGTTTAATTAATACGACGATGGATTCTTCGCGGTACGCTCCATTTGAAGTCGATGCCGAGAAATCGTCTGCAGTACGTTAAACACCGTCCGAATAATGTCAACGTTAAAGAGCCCAGTTAATAGGACGCCGTTGCTGCTATGTAATTAATATATTTTTATCTTTAATTTCGGTGCTTAGCTTTCCTTGGCAGCGAGTGAGGTTCGCTATTGGATTCTGGGTGTTGAAGCACGCTGTTTCGAAGCGAGCTCTAATGAGCCGATCCTTGTAATTATTCTGCCGCCTTTCTTCCAGAGAAAAAGGAATTTCGCCCGCCCCTGCGCCTCCCTCTTCCCGTCGTAACACCACACTTCGATGTAAGAAAGCCTAACCAACCGGAGATACGACTATACGTTTGCAGTTCCGGTTAAGAGTGGGTGTGGGTACAGTTTGAGCTTGTCAATACCGTAATCTGTTTTTTATGTCTTATCTTTGATTTGGTTCGGTTTAGTTTAATGGAATCTTGGAGTTGCATTGAGTCTCTTCCCCCATCAACGCTCCCTAAGCCCTCCCGGCATGCACTGCGTTTTTGGTTGGGGCCAACGTTTTACCTGAACTCTAGCGACGAAAAAGAGAGTTATTTCCAAGGTTTCCTTTAAATCTTTCTTAGCAATGGAAACAGTTGTGTTTGGCGCTTTACTTTTTGTTACAGATTTTATCTCAATATTGTCACCTTCTATTAATAATTTTAATTTATAAAATAGAAAAATAACTTGTTAGGCCTTGGTTTTTAGATACAATATTAGATAATCTAAAAAGATTTACCTTAATTTTTTTGAATAATTTTAGAAAATTTACTATGTGTGTGATCATGTTGATATTAAAAATGTTTTAAACTAAAAAAATTCATTATAAAAAACTAATACAAACGGAAATCAAATAAAAAATTTAATAAGTAAAGTTTTTAAAACGAATAATAAACTGAAAATTTATAAATTCTATATTTTATATATTTTGAGAATAATCTTGTTAGAGCGATTTGTAGAGGCC
The DNA here is from genome assembly GCF_980474605.1 of Leiobunum rupestre. Classification (NCBI taxonomy): domain Eukaryota; kingdom Metazoa; phylum Arthropoda; class Arachnida; order Opiliones; family Sclerosomatidae; genus Leiobunum; species Leiobunum rupestre. Next base: position 64,059,668 of record NC_143386.1, on the reverse strand, counting down.
CTTTGTAACTGTTATCAATTGGGAAATTATATATGTACACTTAGAATATCTAAAGCTCCAATAATGTACCACACATAACATTTATCAATAAATTATATTTTTATACGCTAGGAATGTCCAAGGCTACATAAATGTACCAGGATAACATTTATCAGGTTATATTTATACACTGGGAACGTCTAAGGCTTCATAAATGTACCAGGATAACATTTATCAGGAAATTATATTTTTATACACTTGGCACGTCTAAGGCTTCATAAATGTACCCGGATAACATTTATCAGGAAATTATATTTTTATACACTTGGAGTGTCTAATGCTCTAATAATGTACTCTAATAACATTTATCAGGAAAGTATACATTTATACCCTTAGAATGCCTAATGCTCCAATAATGTGTTCGCGTAATATTTATCAGGAAATTACATTTTCATACACTTAGAATGTCTAAGGCTGCATAAAAGTAAGCGGAGAAATGGGCGGAGCTTAACCTACGTTAAGAAGCCACCACCGGCGGTAAAAAATGGAATAGGATGGAAATAGGGAAAAACATCCCAAACATTTTAGACGTTTAAGATAATTTATTATGTGTTCACTAAACTGATCTATTTACTTAAAAAAAATTATTTAAATGATTAAAAAAAGAGCAAATTATGTAAGTGAACTTCAATTTTATCCAAGGCTTAATGAAACACGACGCGCGAGAAGAATCTCGACAGTAAACCACGCCTGTTTCTATGGAAATCATCAAGGTCACCACAGTCTCCCTTAGACATTCCAAGTGTAGAAGTATATAATTCCCCGCTATTATTACGTTTTGGTTTCATTCTACAGTCTATTGTGACAAACAAAACAGGAACATCGTCGTGAATTGCTTTCTTTATAAAGCTATAAAATGACGCTCGCCTCGACAATTTCATCGCCAGAAACTTTGCCCTTCCTGTCGTTATCAGTCATTACAAGTGTCGTCGATACTCCGCAAGAAAACCAACAGATTTCAGCCTAATTGTAATACTTTATCTAGATTATATTTATTTTTACTTAGAGACAAGCACGTAGATATAGAAAGTCTAAGGAGGGGGATGGGTTATAACACAACCAGATGAAATCGCGAGCGCGAAATTTTTCGTTAGCAATAACCCATATTTAAAGTGCTGGCTAGACTCGGGACGAGTGACAATGACATTTCCGCACGTGTATCAAACGACATTTTTAATACATTTGCGAGAAAATGATAATATTAATGATCCTATTAATATATTACCCCCCCCCCCCCTTTTTGGTAAGTCCTTGCTTAGAGAAAATGATTATGTCAAGATGATCTGCAAGCTCCATGGTCGAGAGGGGAGAGGAAAACGTCACCAGCGTGTCTTTCAATCGCGTCACAAGACGTCAGTTATAGAGAAAAAATGAGATACCAAAACGGCTATTCTGTAAAAATCAAAAATGGAAAAAAATCTCGATCCGTCATAAATGCGCGTGTGGATAAGGGTTGGATATATCAAATTAGCGATTGTATAAATTCAATTTTAAGTAGTGGCAGCTAGGAGCAACAAACACAAGGAGAACGCAGCTAGCCTTTAAACACGCTAACGAAGGGTTGTGTACGAAATTCATTGGACGAGCGCCACGAGCCTTTACGCTGAACGTTTTACGGAATTTCCCCCTCCGACGGTAGCAGGCGCTAAAGCATCTAACCAATGAAAAATGTACGCAAGAAAATCCACGACTTTTGACGGGTTGCGTTCTCCTTGTGTGGGGTGCTGTGTTTGTTGCTCCTAGGTGGCAGTGTGTTACCCTTTATCCGGTATTTTAGTCAAATTTAAAACTAAATGTTTATGCCGACGTAAAATATCTGTTTATTTTTCGTGCCCAAGACCTAAATTGGCCTCATTTTTTCAAATCTAAAAGTAAAACTAAACCTCTAGACCGCTCTAGACTAGTTTAAACTGATTCACAATGTAACACTATAAATGTTTTGTAGTATGTTTACTGATATTAGACATTTTATATCGATAAAAAGTTAAAAACATTAAAAACCCATAAAAAGTAATTAAGTTTCAATTTTTTATTTTTCCGAAAAATTAACAAGACTAATTTTTACAGAATATCCACCTCTGGATTTTTTTTTAAGGGGGAAGGAGCTTATTCTTCGAGTGTGAGGAGCATTAAGAGTAACGCTAATACCATAAGTAACATAAAAACAATAAGTATGTCAATTAGGAAAAATTATCACCGAACTAATTTTCAGAACTATAGCGTAATCCAGGTTTAGATCTGATCACAGAGCCCCCTAGTGTTTAAATATGCCTAATTCGAAATATACTACTATAAAGGACGATAACATGCTACTCAGTTCGAGTGCGAGTCCAAGTCGGAGCTTGCCGAGAATGACAGTGTCGAAAAAAAAGGTCGGGAAATTAGCATTAAAACAATAGGAAGTGTCATACTTATTGTTGTTATATTACTTAGGATTTATGGGAGTATCAGTGTGTATTCTAAATCGAAAAATCATCTGCTGATATCGCTAATACTAGTAACCAGTTACTCTTAGTTTTTAATAGTTTTTCAAACTACAATCCAAATTTGATCCAATTAAAATGTACAAAAGCCTACTTTATGCCAATTTGATCGAAATTATTTGATCCAAACAGTATTGTATTAAAACAATGTGTTAAATTCAGCACTGAAGAAAATGACAGTTAAATTCTAAAAACGTAATAACCACGAAAGGACTAACCATGTTTTTTTGAATTTAAGGAATTTTAAAAAAAGGACTGAATTTACATTGTATTACTCTAGTTAAAAAAATAAATAAGAAACCGTTTGAAAATAATTTCCAATTGAAAGCGGCGAGGCCTAATTAAAATACTCATTAACGTAGAACCAGGCTCATAAGGAAATTTAAATTAGTATTGAAACAATAGATCAATTTACAATTTAAAACGGGCAAAGACGACTTGAAAGGGGTAAAATTCATCCGAGGTAACGTGGTGATGGCGTTATTTGTTAGTAGATGGGGCTCTGATAGCAACATGACGTCATAATTTTGAGTTTCAACGATTGGTTGAAAGTTTTCAAATTAACTCTGAAAGTTTTCAGTTTTTAGTGGAGAACGGTTTTGTCGAGATTTAAAATACAAAATTATCTTCCCTGATTGGATAGTTTAAAATTGTACTATAGTGCCATCTATGGCGGAGAGAGTTAACTACTGTGAAAATTAATTGTTAATTTAAATTACAAAAATTTTATGTTTTTAATAAGAACTTAAAATACTAGCCGGGAGTAGTGGCGTACTCCTGTAATCCCAAGCAGGAGGCAGAGTTTGTGGATGGCCGCGTGAGGGCGACCACCAATCCCCCAACGGGTGGTCGGAATGCTTCCGCCACGGGTGTCCCCAACCCTGTACCCATGTGTCCCCCCGTTGGCGTGGCCGTTACACATCTCTCGCCCTGATTAATCCGGTGGACGGGCGGACCGAATTTGTCCCCCCCCGTCCCACTCACGCCTCAAAAACCTTCGCTGGGCTCGCGGTCTTCTCAGACCCACTCAGCCGTTGTTTCTTTCTTCTTTGAATAAAAAAAAAACTTAAAGTACTATAATTTAGTAATTAATTAATAACTTTTTCAAAAAGTTCATTTTTCATAAAATTTATATTGTCGCCATCTACCTCACACATTATTAAATAGGAAGGTACCTCGGGTGGATTTCGCCCCTTTTTGCATATTTCCCTGTAGGCAATATGTGAATGCGTCTATAGGAAGCCTCATACGTATTACTAAATTTACAAAATTATTGCACGACGGATACTTCATGGTTCAATATTTTATTAAAATTAAAGGTTTACGCTAGCTTTCGGGTCGAAACCCCTCTGCAGGCGTTCTGTTTACAATGATTCTAAAATCTAAATTCAATTTACATTTCTCTTATCAGTGTATATTTTTTAATTTTAAATTTTAATTTTTAAAAACATTTAGTTTTTTAAATTTAGTATTTTTTTTTTTTTATTTTTTTTTAAAAATTTTATTTTAAAACACCCCAATTGTTTATACTAATTTTTCCTTTATCTAAATTTAATTGTCCTAGGTTTTTTATAACTATTGCTTCTTTAAATTGTCTTTTATAATATTGTGGTTCTTTAGTTATAATTTCCACTTCGTCAAACTTTATGTCATGTCCTTTTGTTTTCCAAACGTGGTTCGCAATTCCGTTGTGTTGTTCTCCTAATTTTATACATTTTTTATGGTCTTTTATTCTTACTGCTAATTTTCGTTTCGTTTCGCCTATGTATGACATATTACAATCACATGATATTTTGTAGACAACACCGGTTTCATTGTTTTTATCAATTTTAGGTCATATTGTTATTACGTTACCTATGGTAATACTTTATCTAGAAACCGGATTCTTTCCGACAACATCTTGCGGACCGAGACGTGCGCAATTTTTCATCGTCTTTGATCTATACGATTTGGATTGGCAATTTCGGGGATTACGGGGAGTGGTAGATTCGGACGCAGCCCGGTGACTCACAAAGTGAAGCTGCCGTTGATAGGGGTAATTTCTCGCCAGATAATAGCAACACCCGAATTATAGAGGGATTGCCTATGTAATCAACGGAATAGGAAGATAGGCCATACGAGACGAGATCAGTCTGCGCCTGTTGTACCTTAAAACGTGACATTCGCGATTAGCGTAATTTTATCGTCAACAAAGAATAAAATCCACGTAGGCTGATACAAACCAGTTTCGACTGCACCCTCTTTCCCCGCTTCCGTCGAACAGTCGCCAAACGTGGTTGTAAAATATATAATAACGATAATAAGCCCATTCAGAACTAGATAATGAAGCACGTCTTTTTTACGAATACCAATTAGCTCGATAAAATAGAAAATTATAAGAATTTATACGGTTTTGTTTCCATCCAAATTACTACAGATACTAGGTTTTTGTAATAAAAATTACCGACATGAAAGCCTTGAACGACTCCGGCTGCTCCATAAATTAGATACGTTGTTTCAAAAGTTACGTAATTACCAAAAATGTCGTTTTAAGCTTTAGTAAGTCAAAATTGTTAATTGGAGTCATGCCATAAGCACATTAAGTTCAACACGACCAATGAAGAAATGAAGAAATTTAGTACGGTAACAAGTCCCTTGGTAGCTTTGTCCATAAAGGAAAATCCTTACAGACTACTAATTTTCAAATTTTTAGATGGTTTTGCTAGGCCTGAAAAAGGAATATTTAAAAAAAACCTGAGATATATTTATGGAGAATATACAACTTGTAAAAAAATGTTCTATGGGAATATTCAATAGATAATTATAAAGACAAACCTTTATAGATAAGCGTTTTATTTGTTTTTAGATAATACTCGAGCTTCTCCAGAAATATAATAACCTAATGATAATTTAAAGCAATTATCTTTAGAGAAATTACCCATTCTAAAAGTTTTCTATAGAGCTGCTCTATAAAACACCTTAAAATATCTGTAGAGTGTACTTAAAACTTTGTATGGTCATTCAAAATGGTGTTTATAGTTAATACCAGAAGCTATTAAAAACAATATAGTTTTATATAATTTATAATATAAATTAAGTTAATTTAAAGCAAATATCATTTGAAATTACCCATTTTTAAAGGAATTCTACAGATTGTTTTATAGAGTTTGTCCATAAAAATAAGTAAGAAAATTCTTTTAAGTCTAATAAAAATATTTCTACGACTTATGGTTGAATGAAAGAGTTTTATAACGGTGATTTTAATAGCGGCTTCAAAATGGGAAGTCTAAAAATTCTCTTCTCTAGACTAATTAAGGAACCAAGTCCCAACCGAAAATAATCCGTCGAAACAACACTTTAAAATCTACTTAAGAGAGCTTTAAAATTAACGTTCGAACAAAATATTTTTAATGTCGTGTAAAAAAGGTTTACGAGCGACGCCAAAGTGAACGGACAAAATTAAAAAAGGAGGGGAGATTTTTATTTTCTATTCCGTTAGGTGTCGCTGGTACATCGTCATTAATTCCCCCACTCTCGCTATCCCCCGGGAGGAGTGAGTGTCTGGCGCATTGACTTACAAAGCCAAATCAGCTTCGTCTTTTTAATGGCGGCTGAAGCAAGCATTTAAATATCGCGATAAAACTAATCCGGAAACACGGATGCGAACTCAATAAAAAAAGCTTCCAAATTCAACCACCATACATTCGGTGGCGCTCGTATCGAACAATTTTTAATTATTCGCTGCTGGCTGCGATGGGAATACAGCAAGTATAATCCGAAAATTAGAACCACTGTTTTACCACTATACCTCGCGTCAGGAATTTTTTAATAAAAATCAAATCAAGTTTTTTTAATTTAAACCAATTGTACATAACAATATTGTTTTACAGGTCAATTAAAGGTATTTTAATTGAATTAAGTTTTAATATTAAATCTTAACGCAATTTATGTAAATTGATCAATTTTATTATATAAGCCTATTAGGAAATGTTAGAACAATATTGTTTTGCAGGACCACACAATTTTTAATTTAATGAATTTATTGATTAATATATAATTAATGGCTTTTTTCAGACTAATTTTACAAAAGTAAAAATTAAATATCATCTTAAATTAATTTTTATTACCATTTAATACTTTAGCTTCCTCATATTTGATACCATTTTTAGTTCCCTCAATGAAATACGTTATGAGATTTAAATCGATGATTTGATTTCAATTAAATTTATTTAAAATTTAAATAAGTTAAACCTCTTTAGGGATAATAAAAAAATGTGTTTTAAAAAAATCTTTATATTATTAATCGCGTTTTTTGTCGTTCGCGACTAATAGTCAGAAAATAAATAATTAAAGAAGTAAAATATTTCAAGTACTGTAAGTTCTTCGTAACTACGCAAATATAAACGTTTTATCGATAATGCCGTGCTACCAGATAACACATTTTATATTTATTTCAAAGGCAGACAAGCAGTGTTACCAGATGACCTTTTTCAAAGAAAATTATTTTGGTTGTATTACCCAATAAAATAAAGTGATAATACGACAATATTAGCGTAAATTCTTTAGAAATCTACAATTTCTATATTTATTCTTTTATCGTAAGTTACATAATTCTGATAAGTATGACACCTTCCAATCCCAACGACGTTTTTTTTAAATAATAGTATGTTTCGCAATGACCATATAAATCACAACTTGACTAAGGACTAACAACTCTACTTGCGTCACAACTAGTCTTTTAGGAGAATCAACCAAAGTTTAGTAAAAATTTAAAAGTTTAAAAAGTAAAAATAACCATTACTTAATGAATTATTAAATCAGAGCATCGAATTGTCTATTATTATTTGGTCACGTGTTTCCTGTTACGTAATTTCCGATTGCGTCAGAATTGACAATATCTCAGTTTCATACTTACGTATATTCTGTTTTTTAAGAATATAAATTAAAATAAAGGTTTTTCTAAATTCCTAGCGACCCTCTACGATTGAACGCTTATTAACATTCTGCACTGGCAACTAACAATCGGACCGCGAAGAAACTCGGCTCATTGTAATAAGAAAACAAGAGCTTTGTAATGAGACTTCTTATTTCTTAAATTGAGGCATCCTTTGGTAGCAAGCCCGAACGCCCACCGTATATCTTCCGCTTTTCCCTCGGGCTGGTAATAAGAGCGTGTCACGAACGGGGCGCCACGACAATGTAACTTGGCAGCTGGCGGGAAAGCGAGGCCGCCCTTTGTACAGCTACGGCCTTCGTGATCATTTTCAGAGCGGTTTTCCGGTGTATAAAATGACAGAGCCGCAACTTTTATTAGAGGCTGCGCTCGCAATTTCACCCGGAATCGGTATGTGTGGAGGGGTTGGCGGAGGACTATAGAATGACGTCACGGTGCTAGGAATGTAAATGGGCCAGTCTGGCATCATCTTATTGTCAGAGTTTATTAAGTATAGGCAGAAGTGCATATGATATCTCGTACGACAGAAGTGGTCCATCTAGGCCACGATCTGAATTAGTGTTATTAATTTTCCGGAAAAATAAAATTCGGAAAAATTTCCGGAAAATTTCCGGATTGAGAAAAATTTTCCGCAAATCGGAAAAATTTTAAATTTGAAACATAAATTACTTTTAAGGGTTTTTAATGTTTTTAACTTTTTATCGATATAAAATGTCTAATATCAGTAAACATACTAAAAAACATTACTTATGTTACATTGTTAATCAGTTTAAACTAATCTAGAGGTTTAGTTTTACTTTCAGATTCGAAAAATTTAGGCGAAAAAGCCGGTTTATTTAAATTTGCAAACAATATATTAGGCTAATCATGGAATGAAAACTATTTTTTATTTTTTTTCGGAAAAATACGGAAAATTTTCCTAGCGGGAAATTTCCCGACTTACAACACTATTTATACCAGGCATAATTATCTTCATCAGCAGGGGCGTCATTTCAGGATTTTTCAGGAGGGGGCAGAACTTGTAAAAACGTGTAAAATTTAATATATTTTGGATTTTTAATTGAAATAGTTTTTGCATAATTGCTAGTGATTTTCAGGATAATAGACAAAACAAAGCATTTTCCCAAGATATTCCTTGTACTTCATCCGATTCTGAGTTGGTATTAGAAAAATTCATCAACTTTTTTAGCTCATAACAATTCATAAGTAAATAATATATTTCAAGTATTTATTTATAGACGACAATTGGTATTTTATTGGAATGGTTAGCACTTTCGCCTCGCAGCATGAAGAGCCGCGTTCGATGACAGCTTCTGGCACTGGGTGAAAACTCGGAACAACTCCTTCTGCAAGTTTTCTACACACTGGTTTAAGGGGTTTTCCCCCGAGTTCTTCGGTTTCCCCTTCCATGAAAACTTGTTGAGGTTAACGGTAATAGTTAGTGTAGGGAGCTGTCGGCTCGCGTGGCATGAAGGGCTTGCCACCACCCTCCTACGCATTGTAACCCGGCCACCTGAATTAATGGCTTTAAATGTCGCTTTATGACTTAGGCCTAAGGTGGTGCCATGGGTATTAGCTTAGCTGATTATTATTATTATATTTATGTTGGTAAAATTATTTTCATCATAAGTAAATCATATTGGTCTTACGAGGGAGAAGTATCAATTTAGGTCACGTTTTTAATTGTATGTTTATATTGGCAAGAATATCTTTATCAGAAGTTAATAATATCTTTCAACCAATCCATCTATAGACCATGATTTGAATTTTACATTTACACTAGGAAAAATTATCATTACCAGAAGTATATAATATACTTCTTGCAAGAAGTATCCAAATAGAACGTAAAAAATGAAGCATGTACGTTAGTAGGTTCGACGAAGTTTCCAATGAACAGGATGTAATTGTTTTAGAAAAACATTGTGATGAATAATTTAAAATCGCACTATTTTTCCGTTGGAAACACATTTCGAAAAAAGAAGTGCATAAAATTAGTAGTATAGAGTGATACTTATCCCTAATATAAATGTTATATACATATGGTGTAGGGTCATATATCAGCAGACACCTACATTAAAAAAGCATCTTACAAAAATTGTTGACCAAATTTCGTACGCGAATAAAGTAGTTTGAGTCTGTATTAAAACTTCATTTCATAAATAACGAAATATAAAATAATTAATAGTACATGAAATAATTGGAGCAAAATTTAAAAAATATAAAGTGCTTCAAATTTTGTAAATATTTAAAATTTCCAATTTGTAATTCAGAATGTACTGCTAGCTGAAATCCAAAGTTCAATGTACTCTTTACATACTGATTATCTATAGGTAAAATTTCCAAATTTTAACAAAACAATTTGCATATTAACTTACTTCTATACTTGTATTATTTATTATTTATTTGTTACGGTTTAGACAAAGCAACAAATGTAAACCGAACATTAAAATTAGTAAAATGTAAATTTAAACCTATACCCTGATACGGATAAGCATTACACGAAGAGCTTGGAAAGCTTATTAACAACCGAAGTGCTTATTGATACTTTATTATGTTGCAATTGCCTTAACTTTAAATTTGAATCCAAACTATATCCAAAATTGGGCCAATCCAAATTCTATTTTTACCGAAATTTTATTCCAAAATGTGACATATTTGATACAATTACAATTTATAAAATAAAATTTTATTCCGATTTTATAAAAATTATTTAATACAAACAGGTTCAAACTGGATGTATCTGGTTTTCAATTCAAATCATTAACGTAAGGGTTATTCCGATTTCATAAAAATTATTTAATCGAATCATTTTAAAACTAGTCCAATGCATGTAGAGCTAAATATACGCCATACGTTTTGAAATAAAAAAACATGAACGACTATTTTGAATGCCAAACAAGATAAAGCTAATTAAATATTCAACAGTGATACACCCTTAAGGCTACAAATTCCAGGAACGCTTGGAAAAAAAAATTAAAAATTCGGGTTATGGTTTTTTTTAAATTAATAATAAGGCAGTGACAAGTAGAGTTTATGGGTTGAAAAAAATTTAAAATAACCCTTAGGCTGCTTATAGAAATTTCATGGCTTAAGAAATTACAGCATGGTTATAGCTGAATGTGTGAATACTTTTTGCCGGCGTTAACTTATCCATAGCTATATCACTACCAACTTTTTCTACTGGTTCAGGAACTATAATGATATTTATTTATAACAAACCAAAGAACTTTGATATTTATCACATTTCATAAGGAACTTTAAAAAATATTTCATCATCTTCTTGTTCTTCGAATAAAAACTTTTTATTTTTGTTTCTAAAAGCCATAAAGAAATTGCAGGATAGGAATCAATGTCTTCTATGCTTATGTTTCTTAAACATATTCTTAATGATTGTTCTAGATGTTTCGCATTTAGCTCGACGAATCTGACCGATTGTAACAGAAGAACGTCAAATTGCATTACTGCCAGATGCCACGAAATACGTTCGATTTAGGAGTAGAAATAAGTCAAAATCCGCAATTTCATTGCTGAGAGCGCAACGCTTTTATCATTTTCTCTTTTCGGTATAGAATTATACTTTTAATTAAACATAAACTGGTCATTATGACCAGTGAACCCTCCAGATTCCATTTAATTTACTGGTCATAGCCGACGCCACCGCCTTATTTCCAACACTGAACTGGAAAGCCTACTGTCCACCTTAGCAAATACAAAAAAAATTATAGTAAGCTTCTACAGGGCTGGCTACAAATGTTTACCAATTGAGTAAAAATATATTCATGCTTGGGGATTGGGCTGAAATCCCTCACTAAAACCAATTATTCGAGAGTGGGTTTTGTATTGCGCAACAGATTAAGGCATTCAGTCAGGGACGTCCCTTTCAGAGGACAAGGTGAACCTACCAAAAACATTTGTTCAGTTGTCAAAATAAGGCCTAGTTAGCATAATTTAGATTTTTTCGGAAAACATTTTTTTAAAGAAAATTTCAAAGAAAAATTTCGCCAATTGGCGAAACTCGGGAAAATTAATTAGAATTTGACCCTCCTTGTATAATGATACCAAATATTTAGGGTTTCTAAGATTCCTTTTGTGTTTTGCCGATAAGGCTCGACAACTACGAAATATTTTCAAAATCCATTAAAGAGTCAATGAAGAACCATCGGGAAACGTTCGTAAACGACATTAATTTTTACGTATCGATTAGTCCGTAATCCAGGCAACGGATAAGATAAGAGTTACTTCTTTATTTCATTCAACGCGCAGTTCACTTTCAGTTTTGGTTACAATCCTGACAAACATTTCACGATCCTAATTATTATATTAAATAAACAATACTTGCACTATTTTTAATACATAATTTAATGCAACGTTTTAAATGTGTACATAACCCATAGCAATATAACACTAATAACGTCTGCTTATTGACTCATTAATACCCCAAGTTTTCGATGACGGCCGAGGAGGGCGTATAGTGATGATTTCGAAAGTTATACGCTTTTAATGTTGAAGGTTTTAAAATATTTCTTCCTAATTGCTTTTCAAATATACAATTCCTGTACTATTTACAACAGAAAATTTAAAGCAAGGTTTTAGTCGGTATTTATTACCTTTTTAACCCATTAACACCTCAAGTTTCAGACGACGGCCGAGGAGGGCGCAGCGATAGATTTCATTATCTACGCTTTTACTGTTCAAGGTTTTAAAATATTTCTTCCTAATTTCTTTTCAAATATACAATTCCTGTACTATTTACAACAGAAAATTTAATGCAATGTTAAAGCATTAAAACTGACGACGACCTATGAGGGCGCAGATATAGATTCTCATTTATGGTCGAAGCTTTTAAAACATTTGTTGTAAAAATCAGCCTATAAATAAGCGTAAAAGGGTGAATATTTGCCCTTTTCGCTAGTTCACTTCGTCATTGTTTCAAAAGAATAATTCTCAGTCATCCTTGTAGGGCCAAACAAAAAGAGGGGAATAGAAAATGCAATGATTTCACTATCGCGTGACAAAATCGCATCTAGCCAGCGATGCCATTATTTAGAATTGTTTACCCAATATAGCTCCCTACATAACTTAAAATGACGCTCAAAAGCGTGGGATTAATCTATACTAAATCAATTTGCAGCCAAAGTACCACCGTAGTATAAAATTCCGCTATATAGGATGTTTTGAAGCGAAATTAGGTCCAAAGTTTTAATGACATAAAAATAAAAAGCGGCTAGCCGGCTCGCCCAATTTTGTGTATCAAGTATACGTAACGGACGCTGTAACTTATAATTTGGGTATAAATTAGGCGGGTGTGGCGGGAAACGTCGGTACCTCCTTCTCCAAATTTTAATTATAAATGGCCGTTTGAAATTTTAAGCGGGTAGCCTTTTAAATATTGTTTGTATTGAACGTAATAAAGTGTACACTAACCGTTCATAAATTAGCGATATTTACATATGAGCCCCTAAAAATAGCGAGTATTTTCACCCACAATTTTGGAGGTAATATTTAGTATTTACGTTGCACTTAAAATGGTTTTTTTTCTTAAATTGTGGCGTTTCCCATTTAGAAATCGGTAAATTATGCCTCAATTTCTTAAATTCGATTTAAGAAATGTATACACTTATTTTTTATCAAAAGACAGATAGAACATGGCTTTTAAGGAAATTATTTCGGGAGCTTTCGGAAAACCTGGAAAAGTCAGGAATTTGAAAATGGCTCAATAATGTCAGGGAAAAGTCCGGGAACTTTAAAATGGTTCCAAAAGTTCAGGCAAAATTCAGGTGATTTGAAAATGTCCGGAAAAGGTCAGGAAAAATCAGCGAATTTGAAAATGGTTCCAAAGGTTCAGGAAAATGTCAGGGAATTGGAAAATGGTTCCAAAAGTTCAGGCAAAAGTTAGGTAATTTTTCGAAAGAAGTATTAAAAATACATATTTTATAATTTGCAAGATTTTACCTTAAATATTTAGTTTATTGTATCAAAGTGGTCAGAGAAATATTTTAATATTGGTCACGGAAAACGTGGAAAATTTATTCCGTAAATTTCGTACGAACCCTGAAATATATTATATTTTAAAGACCATGTTGCGCCCGTCTTTTGATTAAAAATAAACATATTAATTTAAAACCACGACAAATACGTTTTAAATCTATGATAAAGAAATAGTTTCATGACGGTCAAGGAGTTATAGAACGAAAAAAAGAGGTGCAGTTTGAAAAGGAATCTTCGTACTCACCAGAGGCGAGTTGCATGCATCCTAGAATGCGGGCAGTAGGTTGAGTGACCACATCCGCCACGCAGCAGGCAGCCAAGGAAGTGAATGCCACCAGCAAGGAAAGGGAAGCTCCGACGCCAACGGCGATGGTGGCCACTTGCCACGCCACACTCGGGATGTCGAGGAAGCGCGTGTAGCGACCGCATTCCAAGACCAACTCCAAACTACCGTCTTCTGTTAAACGGGGATAATTGCAACGACGAAATGAGCCAAACGACGCTTCTGTGGTGTTGAAGAGGGTGCCTTGAATCCAAAATGGAAGGTAGAAGCCGGCGCTATTGAGGATAGCGGCGGCCAGGGACAGACAGCACCAGAACACTCCAGTAGCCGTCAAACTAGGGGCCATCACGGGCATCCCTCGGTGTGACCACATTCGGGTCGGGTCGACACCGACGAACCGGGGATGAACTCGATCACCCCAGTCACCTCCGATCGCCTTTCAGGGCTTCATGGTCGCGCGTCCACCCGGCAATTCATCGCGAAACGACGTTCCTCCAAAACTGCTCGAACGCGTTAAATCCAAAGAAAAAACAATTTTTTACGCGTTTCCCGGCTCGTTTTACGCAAAGTACGGAAATATTACCACCGTCTTCCGGCAACACTTTTTACGCGCAAAACCGCGCTATTATATCCATTGAACGGTACGACACTATAACGAAACGGTTGTGAATATTGGCGTGGCGGGACTAACGACGCGCGAATGGATGCGGTGATTTTAGGCTATACTAAAATATCGCGGGATTAAAAGTGGCGCGAGAGGCTTTCCCAAAGAGCTAATTAATTCCTTCAATGAAGCTCCTTTTCTTTATCTCTCGCTGCTTTGTTTGGAAACTGTTTTTCTCGGGTGTCGTTGCGGACTATCGCGGCGTCGGCAGTCTCGGCTTTGTCGCCGGGTGCATTTCCCCCAACGGGACCTTCGCAGCGGATCTCCGCGAAACGTTGCGAGCGGAATGCTTCTGGCTCGCGCTTCCAATTTGCCCAGACGGGCTCCTCTGAAAAAGAGGGGGGGGACACACCAGAGAGAGAGAGGTACGCGACCGTGGCGACGCGGGTATCGAAATTCCGAAGCTCTCGATCCTACACGGACGGCACTGAGGCCGTCTGTCGTTGGAAATACCGAAGAATCCTAAAGAAGCTGCGCCGAATGTACGGGATAATTATCAGGGATATTTCACAAATTGCGCACTGTTCGCTTTACGATATGGTCAACCGGAAATATTTATGAGAGTGACTTTAGATTTAAATATTTTAATTAAATTTAATTTATGATGTCCTGGTTCAAACCCCCCAAAATGCACAGGGGCGTAGGAACGGGGGGAGGGGGGGCAATGTCCCTCCCTAGAATTTTGCTTTGAGAGGCAACTAATGTTATTGCCCCCTCCAACTTTTTGGTCAGTTGAAATCTTCAAAAGGCTTAAATTCTCATTTTAAAAGCATATAAAGCTTAAAGAACCCGAACTGTGTTTAAATTTCAGTCTTTTCCCGCCCATTTTCATTGTAGTAAAAAGTACAAATGCATTCGGAGAAGCTACACTCCATTAAAAATTCAAAACCATCCTCTAGACCCCTTGTCGATTCTCTTTGCCCCCTCCAACTTCTAAAACGTTCCTACGCCCCTGAAATAAAATCCTAGGTACGCTATCGTATGACAAGGCGAGACCATTGTTATTTAACTAATTTTAAAGCTATGACGCAACGAGATTGGAAAACTTAAAGCTTTGAAGTCCCTATAGTTTTAATAATTTACTAATAAATTATTAATTTAAAGTGAATAAGGAAATTAGGACCAAACCTCAATCAATATAATGTCAGATACTATCTTAGAAATTAAAAAAAAATCAAAAAACAATTGATCTTTATTTTCTCAAACTATTTCATCTGAAAGATATTGTTCATAAATAAATAAATATTTCCAAACATCGTAATTTTACATTAAATGCAGTGATGCGGTGTATATTTTACGAAATTTAGCGTGAAAATCGCGCCAAAATAAAACTGCCTCGAGTCTGCTAAGGTTCTTGTATTATTTTTACGTCCTAGGCAGTTTCTTATCTCATAAAAGGTATATTGTTTACTTCTGATATTAACTTTTCTTTCTCGATGCTTTCCGTCAATATGGCTTACCTCGGTAATTAAATTTGTAGCACCGAAATTCTCTGGAGAGGGTCAAAGTCGCTACTATGACGTTATTCATCTGTCCAGTTAGCGTCTTGACCTCCGTCTCACGTTAAAACCAAAAGTCCTTATTTCCCTTCTTTCACGTTTTTAATCCAAAAATGACCATTCATACATTTATTAAAGATTAATTATGAACCATGTTATTTCTTTTGAAAACCTAGAAGTAACCATTGAGTATCTTAACAATTAAGCATCAATCATTATATTGGCTCTGAATTCACTACATGAAAATTTCGTTCACACTTTCACATAGGTGCTTCCACTTTCGAAATTTTTTAATTCTTTTTTTTTCTGAACTAGGTAACTTAAAAAATTCCCTTTTTTCCCCTCTTAAATGTTAAAAATTCCCCAAAATTTTCCTTGTTGAATCTTAACATATTACGCTTAAAATTTTTTTGTACATCAGTCGTAGGCTGGAAATTGCGTTCGCTGGAACGAGCGATGGGCGGAAATACTGTTCGTTGAATGGAATGTCCATCTCCAGGGTCGTCCAGCTTGGATACGCGACTCTATTTGGGTAAAATACTTCGCATATAGTCTACCTGTATCCTTAACTTTACCAGAAAACTAGAATATATATTATTCAAAGTAACAACAATGATAATATGTTGATTTTATTGAAACGCGGATCACTAACATTGTTACGTTAATGTCAGCTCTGTTTTAATCATTTCATTTAATGTATAATCTTAAGAACTTGTAATTAGTGTACTATTTTAATAACCTTTTAGCATAAAAAATGAGGATAGCGTTTAGGATAAAAGCTAAATGACCATGATCATTTAGCTTTTAGGTTTTTAGTAGTGTTTTAATTGATTTGTAAGAATTTAGTGTTAATATTAAATGTGTTTTTAATCATTAATCTTTTCCGTTCTGAATCGCCCTAAATCATAAAACTTTTAATTACATTTATTTGTAGCGTTATAGATTACGCTGGTCAGGATAGGTAAGTTGCTATACTTAACCAGGAAAACGTTACAACATACTATTGGTCTGTAATCGAAAATAGAGCTGATTCTAAAAAGAACGAAAATTTCTTTTTTTTAATTTTGAAAAGCGAAAATTCCCTACAAAGGGGATAAATTCCCTACATGTGGTAGCACTGCATCCTTTCCAAGCTTAAGGGAAGTTATGACGTAAGAAAAGAGAGTCTTCGCAAGATAAAGGCAAAGAAAATTTCACCCACTGACTTACGGAATCGGGCTATTTAGAAATGTAAAACCGCAAATCTATCAAGCGAACATAAATGAAATTTTCCATTAGAAAGGACTTAAGCTCCACCCTAGAATACGTGAAAGCGTGATACGGTAAACAGTTTATGCGCCATAATACTACGTCCACAATCCTACAAGTTCTCCTTACGCGTTACCCATCGCGAACTTAACCTAGCTATTAGCAAATCGGTCTGTAGTTTTAAGTTGACTTGATGGGTGGGTCTAATTACTGGGGATGGCCCAATTGCGCCTATTTTTTTATATTCCTTACAGATAACCATCAAAATATATTTTAGTGTATTTAGGGTGTGCTATGTGGCACACCTTATGGTATTTAGGGGCAGTAGTTACGAGTCTTCAACTGAAATGAAACCGCCACAAACTGTACCGGTACACCCGCTTTAAAATGAACTGACTTTAGATAAAACCAACCAAGTACTATCCTGACCATGGCTTTTATTTTATCATAATAGCGTTCCCTCTTTTTATTAGGATGGTGAAAGAGGCCGCTTGTTACACAAAGTATAATTAGCTATTGTATGAATAAGTAATGAGATTCAAGGTGTTTTCCATTTTTTTTTCTTCCTCGGCCAAAAAACACATAGAGAACCTTTATTGTTTAGTAGCGAAAAGGTACCTTCAGGGGTAATGACCTTGATATTCCGCACTTAGAATGTGGGATAAATTTTACCCTCCTCAAACGCTTAGAATGTACGAAACGTTAATTTCCAGGTAGAAGAGGTCCGATAGGTATAGCTCTACTGGTCGTTTTTTTTCTTACTAAAAAAAAATATGAGCTCGTAATTTTGGGCGCATCCGAGAGAGGGCGGTGTATCGTTTTGCTCCATAAAGATATTTTGGAGCTGGTCGGGGGGTTACCAAGATATACACTCTCGCCATCTTCTAGGCAAATTTATAGACACCCTATTGTGCTCGGACAAGGGGATCCTATTCATAAAATATCCCGTGTGCCCCTCCCCCCCCCCCAAGATCCCCCCCTCACCCCTATTCTCGTTCGGTGTAAGCGGCTTATAGGGAATAAATTTTGATAAATTCCTGCCCCCAGATGTCTCTCCTTTTCCTCCTGTTTGGCATCCTCCGGGAGTAGTATGATCCTCTGAACTGGAGGCATCGTCTTTCGTTGTAAGGAGATTTTAAATCAGATAGAAATACGCCTTATGTTTACCAAGCGCTAGGCAGATAGAGGGAATAAACTTTACTCCCTTCCTCGTTTGGAACGGTAGTGCTCGGTGAGCTATTTGAATGGATATTATTATAGACCATGCTCGATGACGTGTATACCTTTTGGATATCCCTAATTTGCAGGCGTTCGCTTCGAGTAGTCCAGCCAATAAAGGCTCTCCAAAGCACCCGTTCTCCGTGATATATTACTCGCTATATTCACAAATTGCTCTACCGCGCTACAGGGTTGTAAGATCTACATAAATTAAATAATCGATTTTTATCATGACATAAATCTTTTAAGTTGTATAAGTCAATATATTTACAAAAATGTATAAAAAAGATGCTGTGGCGAAGTTAATTTACAATATAATAATTAAATTCAATTGTTAATTGATAATTTTGTTAACGTTTATATTACAATCAAAGTATCAATCAATTACAAGCATTGGATGGTTAAAAACGAATTCAGAAAATAAAGTAAATAATGAAATTCGAATTAAATTGAAATTTTTATATCGACTTTTATTTAAAAATATCGTTTAAATTTAAGATATCGATTTGATTATAAAAATATCGTTTAAATGTAAGATATCAATTTGCCTATAAAAATATCGATACTCATTGAAAATATTGATCCTTATTAAAAATATCGATACTTATAAAAAAATTAAGTTTTTATAATTATCATGCAGGCTGGGCGCCAATTTATATAAATGACGATAATATGAAATAAAATCTGAATGTAATTGGTAATGTGTCAAAACGCGTTTAATTATCACCGTTTTAAAGTCTTTATGGGAATTCCCTTCTCTCTCCTTTTTATTTCGAATCTCACACTTTCGCAATAGCGATCTGCCCGGTTTCAAGAATTAATAGTTATCACCGTAGTCGTTAATTTCGCTGGTCGAATCAATGTTGGCGCTACGTGGAGGCAAAAACTCGTTCGGCTACATGATTACTCCCCTCCTGACTCCTGTTCGCGATGGAACGAGGCTACAAGATCTGGCCAAAATAGTTTCAGCGTGCCACGATTTTGACTCTAGGCATGCTTTCTCCTTTTCTAGGTGTAGTAATAATTTTTTCTTCAAATCGAACCGTCGGGGCCCCTTTGGCTAGAAAACTGAACCCGACGGTTCGCCAAAGATAGGTAGAAAAAAGTCTTCACTTCATCAATTTCATGGCGCTTTGAATGATAAAGTAAACCTGTCTTTTCTCTTGTCTCTAATGACGGAATAGTCACTACGCTCATTTCCTAATTGGCACATAAAAGAATGTCTAGCACCCTCCCCCCTTCAATCCCTTCTTTGCCACCCACCCTCTCTTCCCACCCCCTTTCATCAAATATTCGACCCACCCCGATCTTTTCTATAGAGAGAAAGCAAGACCAGTAGCTAGAGGAAAAAGTCCGGCAATAATGAGATGGTTTTGCCTAAAGTCACGATCACTTAACTTTACTCCTTAGATATTTTTCCCAAGAAAATTATTTTATTTTATTTTTTTAATATGTTTTTTAATTCGAGACAAATTACTACTACTGCGCCGCCACTAGTCGTTAAAGTTGTTTATTAAATAATTTACACACTTTTAAATAGTCGACCCTTTTATTATTTATTATTATTTTATTTTGATCCTAACTTAATACAAAGAAATTACGCCAACTTTGGCTGGGATATAACAGAGTTGGTTATCCTTCATGATTAATTAATTGTTTTTAGAAAATAAAAAAGTAGTGGATAAATATACCAATTGGACTCGTAGAAAATAGAAGTAGTAGTTGGGTAAACACACAAATTGGACTAGTAGAAAATAAAAAAAGTAGTGGATGAATAGACCAATTGGGCTCGTAGAAAATAGAAGTAGTAGTGGGATAAACAGACATATTGTACTAGTAGTAAATAGAAATAGTGAGTAAATATACAAATTGGGCTCGTAGAAAATAGAAGTAGTAGTGGGATAAGCAGACATATTGGACTAGTAGAAATTAGAAATAGTGGATAAATAGACAAATTTGGACCGTAGAAAATAGAAATAATGGATAAATAGACAAATTGGGACCGTAGAAAATAGAAGTAGTAGTTCGGTAAACAGACATATTGGATTAGTAGAAATTAGATAAGTAGCAGATAAATAGACAAATTAGGCTCGTGGAAAATTTAGGTAGTAGCGGGGAAAAAATATAAAAATATATTTATAAAAATAAATTAGTGTAGTATAAAATGGAGGTAGTAAACGGGAAAGAAATACAAATTGCGCTGGTAGAAAATAGAAGTAGTACTGGAAAAATAGAAATATTGGATTTGTAAAAAAGATAGGTAGTAGTTATAGGAATAGACATATTGGACTAGTATAATATAAAAATCGACAAATTGGACTCGAAAAAATATAGATAGATAAATTATAATGGTTGAAAATAGAGGTAGTAAGCTGATAAAATAGACATATTGGGCTAGGCTGGGCCGGTAGAAAATAGAAGTAGTAGCGGAGTAAATCGACAAATGGTTTTGGTAGAAAATAGAGACAGTGACGGAAGAAACATACAAATTGTGATGATATAAAATAGAAGAAAATTTTAAATATTATGATGGTAGAACATAGAAGAAGTAGCGGAAAATTAGACATATCGTGATGATAGAGAATAGAAAAAGTAGCGGAAAATTATAGATATTGAGATGGTAGAAAATAGAAGAATTAGCCAAAAATGAGAAATATCGTGATGATAGAAAATAGAAGTAGCGGAAAATTAGAAATATTGTGATGGTAGAACATAGAAGAAGTAGCGGAAATTATAAATATTGTGATGATAGAAAATAGAAGTAGCGAAAAATTAGAAATATTGTGATAGTAGTAGTAGCGAGAAAAAACTCCAAATTGTTTTGGTAGAAAATTGAGACAGTATCGGAAGAAACATACAAATAGGATAAGTAACGGAAAATTAAACCAAATGTGATGGTAGAAAATAGTAGTGGCTGAAAAGTAGACAAATTGGGTTATAAGAAAATAGAAGTAGTAGCGTTTCGTTATTAAAGACAAACAAAATTATGATATTTAAAGTATAAAAGTAAGACCGCCAAATGGGGCTAGAGAAGATAGAATTGGCAGCGCTGCTTTTGTTTAATATTAGATTGCGCGTTTAAAGTAAGCACTCGGAGAAAGAGGCCCTTCTGTAAACTCTCGATAGAGGGGTCTGCTTAATGTTGCCTAATACCAACTGCAGCAGCCTGACACGCTCACATTTTTCAGGGAGGGATAGTCGGCGCTCTCCCTCCCTCCGACCATACGTCTCATCCTCGTGACCTTTACGTAGCTTCGCCGTTGGGGTCACCGAGTTCTCCCGTCCGCCCTCCTCTACGTAGGGGCGCAAACCCCTACTTCCCCCGCGCAACCCCCGGTCTTTCGGTTTATAGGGGTCTGTCTACAATCTCTCGTATCGTATTGTCTAGGAAAGGTCTTGGCGCAGTCTAAGCTAACATAAGAAATGGTATTTGTTTATTCAATTCGTGTAGAACCGGTAGATTGTCAGGATATGTTGGCTTAGAATTGAGAAACCTATTTACCCTCCTTTTCCTCCGGTATGTTTAAAGACGGGCCGAAAAAATATTGGTCTAAAAAAACCTATTTCTTAACTTTTTATTCTTCCGGACATTTTTGCCTTTTCACCGAAATAAAAATTTCGATTCATTGTGTTCGCTTTTCGCCCTCTTCTTAGGCCTACAATTCGCTGTCAACTGACTTTGTTTCTCGATTAACGGTAGAGTATAATGGACGCCCTACGCTGCCGTAAACGATGTCTGTTTGTTAATATATATTTATTAGTATTAAATAAGACTATTAAATGAAATATTCAACTTCTAAACTCCAATACCCTCCTAGCTTAGATTAGTTGAGGAAACAATAATATAATATAATAATAATTACCAATGAAGACTTATATTTTAATAATAAGATCACAAAATAAATGGCATCATTGGTATATTTTACCTTTAAATAAAATAATATTTACGATATTTAAACTAAAATCGAAAAATAGTTTTCTAACAGATTATTGTATAAGTAACTAGCGCCAAAAAGCTTTAAACCCTAGTGGCATTAATATAAAGTTTGTTGATTCACCAATAATACCTAACTTTATAACCTAAAGTAACCCAACAGATTTCTACTCAAAAGACATTAAATTAAATAATAGCATAGCAACATCGCAAATACGATTAGCTACTTAAGCCTAGTTTTTAATAAATTTTAAATTTTGCCCGAAAGTAATTTATTTTAATGCTTTTCAAGCACGCGCATAATTTAAATGAAAATAACCTATGAATATTAATACTATAATTATTTTACGAATAAATTTAATTTCATAAAATAATCTTGGAATAGAAGTCATCAAGAATGTATTTAATTCTTGAATTTATGATTTTGACTAAACAAATCTAAATGATAATACTAATTACCCGAGGGGGTAGTCAATCGTTGATTTATGCAATTTATCAGTTAATTCAGTGATTTTCTTAAGCGATTTACCCCGATTACCTACGATGTGTACACTTGATTACTTAAGTGACTACCCCTCGTAATTACCTTAATTTGGATATAACATTAAATATCTTTATTTACGTAAATTGGCATATTTTGTAGTGGGAAAAATATATTTACGTTCAGACCATTTTTAGCGTTCCTTCTAATAAAAGGTCGTCTCCTCTAAAATTAATCCAGAGATTTCTCCGTGGTGTTTGAAGCACGCGCTGGTGACGTTTTTCCCTCCCCCACTCGTGCCAGAGGGAAATTCGACCATGATTCTCGGGGACTATCTTTAAATAGTCTTAGGTATAAACGAGTATAATAGAATGAATGCCGAGTTGCCAGATGGGCGGTTTTATCGCATGATTGGGCTATTTTTTAAAGCAGGAAAAAAAGGCTTGGGCGGGAGGCGGATTTTTGGTGGTTTCCACCAAATAGAGGCTGACCAGTGGTCAACAATTATACCGTTAAATGTGTAAAACAGAGGGAAAATTTAATGAAAACGAGGCGATAGCGACATCGCAGAAGTCCAGGGGGTTAAAATTACGCGTGACTACCCTAATATTAGACTACAATTCTGTTAAAAACAAAAACTACTTGTTATCAAAAGCGTTATAAGTTGTTATATAATAACAGGAATCCATACCTCTACTTGGAATGATTATCGCGGCAGATCAAAGACAGTAGATACAGGGACGAGAAAGCAGGGAAAAAAAAATCGATTTTAAACGTCTTCATATTCACGGGGAGTTAGATGTAAACAAACCGCGGCCATTGTTAAGACGTGGTTCACCATGGACAGTATTATTGTAGTTAGTTTTTACCATTTTGATGTTAAATTAAAAATAAAACTACGAGCGTAAATAAAAAAATGCCCATTTGTTTTGAACACTTAAGCCTCGTCAAGAACCGCTAAAATTCGGTGACCGCCATTTTTTTGTTTACAACTAACTCTCCTCGCGTTTAGGTCGTTTTAGGTGATATATTCCAACAGAGGCCGCCAATACACTTTCTCGTCCCTGTATCTACTGTCCTTGGGCAGATTTTCGTCTCGATGTGGCTGACGGTTTTTTTGACGTCACTATGTTAACTTAACAAACAACAACGTGAGAGAGGAGCGCGCGCAGAGGGGATTTTTTATCTCGTAGCCGTCAGAGGGATCTTAACATAAACGATACGGCAGGATAAGCATTCCAAGTAGAGGTATGAATTCCTGATAGTAATTATTTGACCGAAAATTATCGCTTCTATGAATTTTTCACTCTATTTTGTGAAATTTTTCCTATAAAATAGGCAAGAATTTGGGGTATTTTTCGAAAAAACATTTTTGACGGTGGGCGCTTTTTTGGCTTTTTGAATTTCCGATTTGGCACATATAGCTGTTAACTCTGGATGGGTGTCACTCTATTATGGCAACGCGTGAACTTGTTTAATCCGTCTTCGAGCGTAGTAGGAGCTGTGTACACTTTGCGGGCCAATTTTTGATGAATCCCGTTGCTTACGTTTAAAAATGGTCGTCCGAATGCGCTGTGCAGTAATGACGAAGTTGGCCGTGAGCCGGTCCGCTTCTGGCAGAGGCCCACTTCAAAGGGAAAAAACGTTGTACCACCGCGAAGGAATATTTTTCCTTATAAAGGAACCCTCCTATTTTAAAAGTAAAAAAAAAATCTTAAGATTTTCCCGCAGGTGCTTATGGTAGATTTCGACCCCCTTTCCCACCCCCGTCATTCTCGTCTACCAGGTGTTAGGTTTGTTACAATCTAAGAGTGCAGCGTTGTCACAACCCTGTTCTCTATTAAGTTATGAAGGCTACGAGTACCCGAAAGTAGCCATTGACCTTCAGTATCATCTACGGTGTAAACAATGGTATAGCGGTTTAAACCATTATACTTGGATAGCTCCATAACAAACCGATTTTTTTTACAATGGAGTTTTACTTATTTTTATATATTCGTGGACAGGGTGTAACATTTCCCTATTTGGTTTGACCAGCTAGGGTACGGTTAAGCTTTAAACGTATGCAACACAATTTTTTTTAATATTTTCTACTTAGCCTTAATCTAATTTTCGTATTATTTAATTTTAATCAAATTTACTTATTATTTAATGTGAATCTAATTTTCGTATTATTTAATGTGAATCTAATTTTCTTATTATTTAATGTGAATCTAATTTTCTTATTATTTAATGTGAATTTAATTTTCTTATTATTTAATGTGAATCTAATTTTCTTATTATTTAATGTGAATCTAATTTTCTTATTATTTAATGTGAATCTAATTTTCTTATTATTTAATGTGAATATAATTTTCTTATTATTTAATGTCAGTCTAATTTTCTTATTATTTAATGTGAATCTAATTTACTTATTATTTAATGTGAATTTAATTTTCTTATTATTTAATGTGAATCTAATTTTCTTATTATTTAATGTGAATCTAATTTTCTTATTATTTAATGTGAATCTAATTTTCTTATTATTTAATGTGAATATAATTTTCTTATTATTTAATGTCAGTCTAATTTTCTTATTATTTAATGTGAATCTAATTTACTTATTATTTAATGTGAATCTAATTTTCTAAATAATGTATTTTAATGTTAGTCTAATTTTCTAAATACCGCAGTTTAATGTTAGTCTAATTTTCTAAATACCACAGTTTAATGTGAATCTAATTTTCAAAATATCGCATTCTAATTTTCTTAATATTGTATTTTATTTTTAATCTAACTTTCTTAATATGGTATTTTAATGTCAATCTAACTTTCTTAATATTGTATTTTATTTTCAATCCAAATTTCTTAATATTGTATTTTAATTTTAATCTAATTTTATAAATATCGCATTTTAATGTTTATCTAATTTTCTTAATATTGTAATTTAATTTCAATCTAACGTTCTTAATATTGTATTTTATTTTCAATCTAACTTTCTTTACATTGTATTTTAATTTTAATTATTTTTTAAATTTCTTTTTCGATTTTAATTCTTTTTTTATTATTTAATTAGTCATATTTCACAGGTGAATAAATTCCTCCATTAAATCTAATCCGAACCACTATTAATTAAAAATCTCTTATTACCTGCCATTCGCAGCGATTAAATATTCGTTATTAATTGATAAAAGTGTATCCTGTTTTTGGTTCTCGACTCTTGGTATTTATGACGGTAAGCCTAAATGTACGCTACCAAAATAAAAAGAGAATGTTGATGTATCGCAACACTCTGTACGTCCTACTCGCTATCAATGAATGTCTTTATAGCTCGCTATATTTATGGCCCTTGTTAAGAAATTTCGTTCGGGAAATTTGCAACTAATGGGCTCGAACCGCAAATTTTTCGCTTTTGGAAAAGGCAATTTTCTCGTAATTACTTTTATACTTTAATGCGATCTATCTATAGACTTTATACACATTTTTTTTATCTCTCTACGCTTCGCTTTTTATTTCTTGTACGGGTAATTTTTAATTAGATAATGAATTATGATACTTTAAGGGAATTAAAAAAGCTAATTTTATTTCTACGATAGACTTTTAATGTTTTTTTTTGTCGGTAATATGACCTTTTTTGGGGCCTTGAAAAAAAATGTGTCTGGAATATTGTACGTATTAGAGTGTAAATTTTTACTCATAGATGGAGCTACTTAATTTATATCTAATATTTGCCTAAATATGAAAGTTAAGACTCAATGATTCATTTGATTGAAGGCGGAGTGGTTAGCACTTTCGCCTCGCAGCAAGAGGAGGCGGGTTCGATCCCAGCTTGTGGACCTGGGTGAAAACTCGAAATGTTCAACTCCTTCCGCGTTGAGTTTGCAAGTTCGCTCCCCACTAGTTTAAGGGGTTTTTCCACTAGCTCTTCTGTTTCCCCTTCTATGAAAACTTGTTGAGGTTAACGGTAATAGTGAGTGTAGAGAGCTGTCGGCTCTCGTGGCATGAAGGGCTTGCCACCACCCTCCTACGCATTGTAACCCAGCCACCCGAATTAATTGCTTTAAACGTCGCTTGATGACTTAGGCCTAAGGTGGTGAATAATTATAATCTATCTGATTATTATGTTTCAAACGATTCTGGTGAACCTTTAAATGACCTTACAATGTAGTGAGTTAAAGCCTGTAAAATGAAACCAATTAATATTTAATGTTTTATTTTTAAGTTGATTATTAAATTAAATATCCATATACGAATTCATCTAATTAATTTATAGTTCCTGTAGATTCTAATCTAATTATATGTAAAATTATAGGAAATAACTTAATTTTATTTAATATCTTAATAGTAAATAATATATTCGGTTTCACAGTCTTAAAATCTAAATAATTTAAATTAAATTTTAAACGCTTTTACACCGATACTTAATTGCATTAAATTTCTTAATAGGAAATAATATATTCCGTTTTAAATGAAGTACGCTATAATGGTCCACACTCCGATAGAGATTTTGAGCGAATATCATGACAAAACAACAAAATAAGAACGCTCAAATAAATAAATATAGTTGCGATATACGGCGCAAGATATTCTTAATTATTGCATCAAGCTCATTTTGCGAGTGTACACGATTTAGGCGGAGCGTAGAATACTTTCCACCGCCGTCGGTTTTACTCTGCCAAGTCTCCGCTGACCATTAATAATAATGGTCAAGCTCTGTCGGCCCTATAGGACACTATTACTTTCTCAGAATCCCCCTGGCGGTCAACTAGTCAACGTTGGAATTCGCTGGCGAACAGTATTTTTATAAACGTCTACCTCTGTCAAGAATGGATTATAAAATTTGTTTTTCCCCTATTTTGGAGTTGGCATAAATGACCCGCTTTTTAACACCTAGAGCGCCTTTCGCGGGGGACCATTCCTTCAGCCGAAATTGTACTCTCGTTTGATGAATATTTCTCGCGGCTGTTTTATTTTCAATGAATTAAAAATTGGCGCGTTGCGTCGCGTACCAATTTTCGCTTAGGGAAATTAAAACGATGTTTTTATTTCATCGCGCGTGTACAGTGGAAAACATTTTCCAATTTATTCCACTAGATGGCGTCATATTCGGACTTTTCTCTTCTTTATTCTTAGTTCCTTTCATTGGAATATTTTTTCAGTCACCGCGTAAGAATCGAATAAAAATTTATTACCGAAGTAATCCTCGACGAAATAAGGACCTTGAATTTTATTTAAAAAAATCGGAAACGCGTTGCTATGGTAACGGAAAAAGAAAATAATATTAAGCTATTGTTTTAATAGGGGAAAGTTTGGGTCGGAGTAATTAGGTTAGAAATCGAATTTAGATTAATTTAGAGTAAACGCGTCGCTATGGTAACGGAAAAAAGAAAATAATATTAAGCTATTGTTTTAATAGGGGGAAGTTTGAGGCGGAGTAATTAGGTTAGAAATCGAATTTAGATTAATTTAGAGTAAACGCGTCGCTATGGTAACGGAAAAAAGAAAATAATATTAAGCTATTGTTTTAATAGGGGAAAGTTTGGGTCGGAGTAATAAGGTTAGAAATCGAATTTAGATTAATTAGAGTAAACGCGTCGCTATGGTAACGGAAAAAAGAAAATAATATTAAGCTATTGTTTTAATAGGGGAAAGTTTGGGTCGGAGTAATAAGGTTAGAAATCGAATTTAGATTAATTAGAGTAAACGCGTCGCTATGGTAACGGAAAAAAGAAAATAATATTAAGCTATTGTTTTAATAGGGGAGAGTTTGAGGCGGAGTAATTAGGTTAGAAATCGAATTTACATTAATTTAGAGTAAACGCGTCGCTATGGTAACGGAAAAAGAAAATAATATTAAGCTATTGTTTTAATAGGGGGAAGTTTGAGGCGGAGTAATTAGGTTAGAAATCGAATTTACATTAATTTAGAGTAAACGCGTCGCTATGGTAACGGAAAAAGAAAATAATATTAAGCTATTGTTTTAATAGGGGGAAGTTTGAGGTGGAGTAATTAGGTTAGAAATCGAATTTAGATTAATTTAGAGTAAACGCGTCGCTATGGTAACGGAAAAAAGAAAATAACATTAAGCTATTGTTTTAATAGGGGAAAGTTTGAGGCGGAGTAATTAGGTTAGAAATCGAATTTAGATTAATTTAGAGTAACAGCGAGAGGTCCAATTGCGAATAGCGAAATGTAGTTAGTCCTAGCTAAATTATATAATTAGGCTTTCCTGAGAGTCCTCCAGTTCGTATAGTTTGATTCATTAATGGCATTCTCAGTATGGGAGAGATCCTGGGGCGTCCGTCTCCACTTACAGACTCCTCTCGCGGAGCCTCTACCCCTCCTGGGTCGTTGTACAATAGTCGATGATGTAGGCCTTGCGCGTAACTCGTCTGTTACGTTATTAGTTCATTGTCTATATTCCAGGAGATAAAATGTTTACGTTTTGGCCGCTCTAGAAATTGTTTGGAAAGTTTCATACGTTCCAGAGTGAGAAGGGGGATATATTCATTGTTTATCCGTAAACTTGGCGTTTGTACTTAATTCATTTGTTGTAGATAGACGCTCCTGGAAAGGATTTCCATGGGTATTCCGTCTAAGTATCTATCGTCTCGAAATAATATTGCATTTAACGTCATATAATTTTGAATTGGAATTATATGATTGGATTGTCTTTTATTCAGATGTTATAATAATCAGCTAGGCTAATACCCAAGGCACCACCTTAGACCTTTAATTCAGGTGGCCGGGTTACAATGCGTATAGGAGGGTGGTGGAAAGCCCCGCATGCGACGCGAGCCAACAGCTCCCTACACTAACTATTACCGTTAACCTTAACAAGTTTTTAATAATGCTATAATGCTGGTCTCTAAATTCTGGTTTAAGGAATGTCCTCAAATTAAAATTATTAAAATATGCCTATTTTAATGTGGTTGATAAAAATATATCAAACAATTTGTTGTTTCGCTTTTAGATTTAAATTCAACGACATCTTGGAAAATGGCACTAATTTCCGGTGTAGTACCGTTTGGTTCGTTATTTATTTACTAGGACTAATAATAATATAAAATATATTAACATTAATATATAATAGTAATATATCAATATATTAATATTATATAATAATATATTAATATATTAATATTATATATTAATAAATAATAAATAAATAAATAAATAAATAATATAAATAATAATATAATATAATATAATATCATATAATGGTGTTGGTCCATTTGATCGACAGTCGATCATTATACGTTGCAATTGATCGAAATTCCATTTGATGGAATCCCATTTGTCATTCGTTTCATAAGATCGAACCTTCAAATGATCGAATACAATTTGATCGAATTCAAAATTATTTATAGTACGAGTTGGTATGTTTTTATTTTACCGAATGTCAATATGAAGTGCAGAAGGAATAATGATGGAATAATTCATTGTTTAAGTGCAGAAGGAATAATGATGGAATAATTCATTGCTTTAACTGTATTAAGCCACAAAGATGAAGATATTTTTACTTTATACACTATATGATGGAATTTTTTATGACATCGACGATAACGGCCCGTTGTTTTTGATAAATATAAAAATAGGGTCAGGTTAGGTTAGGTTAGGTTAGGTTGATGTACCCGTGCCGTAGGCGCGTACGCACCGTTGTATACGAGGGGTCTGACCACCTTCACGGCCCTTCTATTGCTAAAAATTAGGTACAGAGTTCGTTTTTTTAATATGTCCGAGAGAATATTTTGTTTTCTACGTCCCTGCGCTCAGGTTTTTTTCTGTATATTATTTTTTGAATTTTTGTTGTTTTTTAGTTGTATTATAAATATAGCGGATAATAGTTTGAATCTGTTAGTTTAGGTTGTCACTATGGCATCTAACTATCGTGTTGTCGGTAAATGTGTTTGTTTTGACGATTTTTTATACGTCAAAGAAAGAACCTTGATGAAATGAAGTACGCCACTGTTTTAGGTGGCTATGTACCCGAAAATGACACACGTGACAATTAAATTGTAAACAAATTAATTAATTTATTAAATTTGAATATGCATATTTCTGTTTTTTGTTTTAGTTTCTTATTATGGAGAAGTACTATGGTTATTTTTCTTTAGTACAGTTTAAAGAAATAATTATTATTCATAGAGTCTACTGTATCTCATTCTGACTAGATGTTGCCTTTTCGATTTACTCCCAAAAACTAGTCGTTTTACCCTACAGTAGCTTTCGATCAAATTTCGTTCGATCAAATGCCATTCGATCAAATGCAATTCGATCAAATGGAAATTAGATCAAATGGGACCCGTTCGATCATTTGGGAATCGATCAAATAGACTCAAACCAATATAATATAATAATATAAATATAATACAATAATAAATAATATGAATAATATATAAATTTATTAATAAATTAATAAATATTAATAAATTAATAAATATTAATAAATTAATAAATATTAATAAATTAATAAATATTAATAAATTAATAAATATTAATAAATATAAATTAATTTATAATATTAATAAATTAATATATAATATTAATAAATTAATATATTTTAAAGAAATGAATAAAAACCACTATTGCACAGTAAAATAGTTTTGTTTATTAAAAGGCGTTTTAATAAACAAAACTATTTTACTGTGCAATAGTGGTTTTTATTCATTTCTTTAAAATTTTAAATGTACAGGACAGTTCCTCAATATTTGTAAATTAATATATAATATTAATAAATTAATATATAATATTAATAAATTAATATATAATATTAATAAATTAACATATAATATTAATAAATTAATATATAATATTTATAAATTAATATATATAATATTAATAAATTAATATATAATATTAATAAATTAATATATAATATTAATAAACTAATATATAATATTAATAAATTAATATATAATATTAAGAAATTAACATATAATATTAATAAATTAATATATAATATTTATAAATTAATATATATAATATTAATAAATTAATATATATAATATTAATAAATTAATATATAATATTAATAAATTAATATATAATATTAATAAATTAATATATAATATTAATATATTCATATCTCAAATATTAATATGTAAAATTCGGATTTGGAATTTTTTACTTTTAATTTTGGTTGGAATACGACTCCAACTTAGAAAATGACGATTACTTGAAGCGTAGTTTATTAATATCCATTATTTTTCTGAGCGGAATAATTTTAATTTTGACAATTAATTATTATTAAAATGAAGCAATAATTATTTTTTAAAGAGACGAGAATAGATTAAAAATCATTACACACAATAGCTTGAAACCATGGCGGCCACTTTTTTGATCTTTTTAGATTTATTTTAAATCGGATATTTTGATTTTATTGAATTTTGATACAATTAATGACTTTTTTCCCGTATAATTATCTGATATATTACCTTTATCAGTTAGCTAATCTTGAATTAAACGAAATCTTAACTAGATTTAATTACTATTTAATATTTTAGTTCGGTCAGATGTATTTTAATTTTTTTAAGAAACTATTTTTGGCTATTTTTTCCACCTCCATTAAAATAAATTGATTTAAATCAGCCAACCCTGCTTGAAACCAAATTAAGAACCTACCTGCAGCGCCATCTTTTTTTCCCCGGTTTTATCGTTTTTTCGGTGGGAACTGTCGTCTGCTACGACATTCTCCTTGGATTTCTAACCTAGTTATATTGGTAGATTGTAGTTAATCGCGTTTTTAATATGCCTTACACGCCGCGATTTCTCAAATTTTTGCCGCTTCATTCTTTTGGCGCTGCACGTAAGTTCAACCACGATTTCTGACATTTTTGGAGTCGTTTGATGTAGGTTGCGGAAAAAGTAGCGTAACGTTTTAAATACTTTTCCAATAACTATAAAATTTCTGGGACATAATTATTAATATATTTTCTATCTTTCTGTAAAAAAAACTCGTAAATTTTGGTTTTGGTGACAGTTCTCCTTTAAGAGTAACCGAATTGTTTAAAAAATTCTGGCTTGACTTCCTTCCATACCTCGCGACCAATCATAATTTTACATTTTCCAAACCCTACATCCGGAGAGTAGTGCGGGGTACTTGTAACATTCGAGTGTTTCTGCGGCCTTTTAAAAAGCGAACTTCCCTAAATTCCAGTGGTCAAAACTGTCCCTTGTGACCTAGTAATGACCCGGTTACCATTGCCAATTCTTTCGTCCACCTACACGGGCCCAGTGGCGTAAATAAGGCCCTCGCAGAACCCGTAATGCAGCAGGGTCACGGGGCTTCAGGGGGCCCCCACAGACCCCGCAATGCAGCAGGATCACGGGGTTTCAGGGGGCCCCACAGATCCCGCAATGCACGAGGGCCACGGGGTTTCATGGAGCCCCCACAGACCCCACAATGCAGCAGGGCCACGGGGCTTCAGGGGCCCCCACAGACCCGCAATGCACGAGAGCCACGGGGTTTCAGGGGCCCCCACAGACCCCAAAATGCAGCAGTGCCACGGGGCTTCAGGGCCCCCCACAGACCCGCAATGCACGAGAGCCACGGGGTTTCAGGGGGCCCCTACAGACCCCGCAGACCCCGCAATGCAGGAGGGCCACGGGGCTTTAGGGGGTCCGCAGAGACCCCGCAAAGCAGGAGTGCCACGGGGCTTCCGGGGTCCTTAAATTCCTATTAAATAATATGCTAGACAACGACTAAAACCCGGAAAAGATTTTTCCGGTGGGGAGGGGATGGCCAGGGTGTCTTAGCTATGCCACTGCACGGGCCTATAGTCAGTGCGTGTCGGTTCTCCATTTCTTCCCCTCAAAACGATACGAACCTAAGAGTAGGCTAATTCCTCCGAATCCATACGAATGATGGACCAGTATCGTCATTTATCTCTTTCACCAATCATCTCCTACCTCCCCGCTCCACCCCCTTTAACCAACACCCACCCACAAGGGGGGGGGGAGCAGTCTTTATGATTGGTTTTGTTCCCCCTCTGCGTGTTTGTTTGCTACCGAACCTTTTGTTTTTTCGTTCTGTCTCTGCAGCGTTGCCTCTCCAGTTCCTGCCTTCCATCAACCAGACGCGAAAAATCATTTGATGCGGGCAGTGGGGGGGTCTACGGAGTGACGACCCCTCTACTATTTTCGCTTATATCATAGCGAGTGTTGCGTGGGATGTCATCTGTTATCGTGGATTAAGACTAAGAGGTATTATGTCTCCGCCTTCGTGCCAAGCGTCAAGTGACCGTACGCGATGAGGTATTCACAATTTCGCGTCCGGGAAATATTTGAGCGCAACTGTTGCGGTTCCCATTTCGTGGATAGCGGGGGGGGGGGGGGGGGAGATCATAATAGCACGCACTGTTCCGGGGTGGTGTCCTGGGTGAAGGGGGAGGCACGTTGGTCAGGGTGACGTTTACATGCCGAATCTAGCCGCCAAATTCGAATTACACGGTAAAAGTAATCCGATTATATTTTCGGTTTGTTTTTCCTTGTTTTTTTTTTGTTCTTTGGACGGCCGAGGCTTAGCGGAAATGTGTTTTTCCCCGGCTTTCTTTCGTACATCGGATGTACGTTATTCTATTTGTTCTTTTATTTCAGATGAAACGCCGGTTGCTCTGCCTTCTCGTGAGCCGCTTCAAATTGCAATTTGCATCTCTCCACTTTAGCTAATTGGGGCGGTGGGTTTTATAATAATAATGCGGGATTTACCGTAAGCCTAGTTCTACTTTAATGAGTATTTTAATTAGCCCTGGCCGCTATCAATTGGAAATTCTATTCAAACGGTTTCTTATTTATTTTTTAGTCCTTTTCTTAAAATTCCTTTTAAAAAAATAAAAAATAAAAATGGTTAGTCCTTTCGTGGTTATTAGGTTCTTCGGTTTTAACTGTTATTTCCTTCAGAGCTGAATCTAACTATAATTGATTTAATCCAATTCTGTAAGGATCATATCATTTCGATCAAATTGAAATAAAGTAGACTTTTGTACATTTTATTTGGATCGAATTTGGAATATAGTTTTCCACTCCAGTCTAATTTAAATGTGATCTTTAATACAACATGGTTATTTCCAAACATAACGCTTAAGGTCGACGAATTCCAAATTGAAAAACCATTATAAACTAAAAGTAGTAGGTTACTACTAGTAGGAGCTGTCAGCAGACGATTTTTCGATTTAGAGTACATACTGGTACTCCCTTAAATCATAAGTAACATAACAACAATAAGTATGACACTTCCTATTGTTTTAATGCTAATTTACAGACTTAATATTTTTCGACACTGAAATTCTCGCACTCGAACTGCGTAGCGTGTTATTGTCCATGGTAGTAGTGTAAGTTTCACCTTTGGCATATTTAGACGCTAGGGGGCTCCGAGCTGAGAACTAAACCTTGATTGCCAAATAGCTTTGAAAATCCGTTCGGTGATAATTTTTCCTAATTTACATACTTATTTCTATTCTGTTGCTTAAATACATAAACCTAGACTATAGTAACTGAAATTTGTTTCCAATGATTTTCACCTCAGCCTACCATCTACCGCCTGACGTTTTACATGGTATCTTTTCGGCTGTTCTGGGATTTCGGAGTATGTTTTTACTCCGAGAGCAGACGAATAAGATGTCTTAGGGTAAAAAGAGTACTTTTTATCCGAGAGCAGACGAATAAAATGTCTCATGGTAAAAAGAGTACACTTTTAGTCGGAGAGCAGACGAATAAGATGTCTTAGGGTAAAAAGAGTACTTTTTATCCGAGAGCAGACGAATAAAATGTCTTAGGGTAAAAAGAGTACACCTTTAGTAGGAGAGCAGACGGATAAAATGTCTTAGGGTAAAAAGAGTACACTTTTAGTAGGAGAGCAGACGAATAAAATGTCTTAGGGTAAAAAGAGTACACTTTTAGTAGGAGAGCAGACGAATAAAATGTCTTAGGGTAAAAAGAGTACACTTTTAGTCGGAGAGCAGACGAATAAAATGTCTTAGTGTAAAAAGAGTACTTTTTATCCGAGAGCAGACGAATACAATGTCTCAGGGTAAATGAGTACACTTTTAGTCGGAGAGCAGATGAATGAAATGTCTCAGGGTAAAAATAGTACACTTTTAGTCGGAGAGCAGACGAATAAAATGTCTTAGAGTAAAAAGAGTACACTTTTAGTCGGAGAGCAGACGAATAAAATGTCTCACGGTAAAAAGAGTACACTTTTAGTCGGAGAGCAGACGAATAAAATGTCTTAGGGTAAAAAGAGTACACTTTTAGTCGGAGAGCAGACGAATAAAATGTCTTAGGGTAAAAAGAGTACACTTTTAGTCGGACGAATAAAACAATATAGTTTAAAAATAGTACTTATTATTTATTTGTTTGAAATACAATATGGAAATTTAGTTTCGAATCAAAGTGTCTTCACCGCTTATTTCGTGTTTTCGCGTTCATTGTTTGACTTATGTCCTCGGGACTTTCTCCAACAAAGCCGAAGATAATATATTACAGACGAGTCGAATGGCGGGCAGCTACGGGTTAAAGTGTAGAATTACTCGGCGGAATATATTAAGAAATCGAATCTGGAGATGATGACGCCACATCCGTTGAAATCGCGCTCATTTGCCGGGAATTAGCTCTAATGAGACTAGGCACCCAATAGCTACGCTTCGTCGTCGCCAAGGATCAGCCAACTTCGTCGACTCGAATTTCGATGCTTAGTTTCTGCAAAATTGCTCAAATGACTCTTGTATATTTATCGGCTCGTCGCCTGTTGTTTTATTTCAGCGTTA
This sequence comes from Leiobunum rupestre, assembly GCF_980474605.1. Taxonomy (NCBI): domain Eukaryota; kingdom Metazoa; phylum Arthropoda; class Arachnida; order Opiliones; family Sclerosomatidae; genus Leiobunum; species Leiobunum rupestre. The sequence goes on along the minus strand of NC_143386.1, from coordinate 64,023,153 downwards.
GGTGGCGCTGTTGAGCCGCTAATGCATTTCTGATACACTGGCTCATTTATTTCCCTTCGCCTTATGATGTCTGTCGCATTAATTACTCGATTTTGAACTAAACAGTCTTTCCAAGTATGCCTAGCGGTAATAGTGAGTGTAGGGAGCTGTTGGCTCGCGGGGAATGAAGGGCTAGCCACCACCCTCCTACGCGTTTTAACCCGGCCACCTGAATTAATAAACTATATAACTTTTAGCTTAACTGAACTAATTACACATTCACTTCTTGAGAACTAGAGTGCATAGAGAAGAGTTAAATTTAGATCTGAAAAAAAGTATAAACCATATACTGGGTATTTCCAAATGTTATGCAAAATTTGAAGGAGTTGTAGGGGGTGAGTTGAGTATATATGTATGCCTGTTTTTCCCCAATTTCCTGCGATGAGTTAAAAGAGCGCCAGAGAGCTTCAAAGTGTGTCCTACTAGCAACGGGAAGTAGGTTGCAACAAGCGCAAAACCAAGCAGCGGGTAAACGCGAACATTAAGGTTTGGGTTCGTGTGATAGGTAAGAAAGGACTTTGTAAACAAATCAAGGTAAAGCCCGCGTAAAAAGGTATACTTAAACAGTATTTAAAGTCCATGCTGCTTGGTTTTGCGCTTGTTGCAGCCTACTTCGAATTTCATTCGTCTGAATGGTGGTACAAATGTCCGAATGATCATTTGTCCGAATGCCAAAAAACAGGATCGTATATCTGAAAACGTATTTCATTTGCCCGAAAAATTTATCTCAACTTTTGTTGGTGATTTAGTCGTTCAATGTTAACTTTACTGGCGAATTTCATTTGTTCGAATAATCGTTTGTCTGTTTTTTCGAACATTAGGAATTGTTTTTTTTTAATATTGTTAATATAAGAAAATAGTAACATTAACGTGAACCTAACCTAACCTAACCCAAAATATCCACAACATTCAACGCAATTCCCACTTACTATATCGGCCAAAGGAAAAATGGACATAATAGGATAAAATGATTTGACATTATAATGCTTATATCCGTTTATTATTGAAATATTTTACATTTCATATTACAAAACAGCAGTACGAAATACTAATTTAGCGACAGAATTCGGACAAGTGATGCTACCGATTCGAACAATTGAAACATTTGTTATTTTGGCGGTTCGGACGAATGAAATTCGAACAAATGTACCTACCCCACGAACGTTCATGTTTATGATTCATCAACGAATTTAACATTTCCACCTGCAGCGGAAGATTTTTTATTTAGTTCCTAAATAAGTGGATTAATAAACGTGATGTGGTTGCGTTTCCATTCTAATGAACCGAAGATCAACAGACCAAAGGGAGCCAACAGATCGAAATCTCTCAAACAAACCGTTCGAAAGTTAAAATAGTTTTTTATACGTGTAAAGAGAAAAAGGTTTCAAAGGACCAAAAAAATATTTAAAATTAATTTTTTTTAAGAATTAAAAGTTACTTTTGTCAACGGATCGAATAAGACAGCGTGATTTAATTAGATTTAAGGGTTAATTTCTTCTAGCCCTGGCATAGTGGAAAATGTTAGGCTATGTTAGGTTAGATTATCCCACGCAGTTCAAATGTGTCTCAAACCTGCGAAGGCTCATGTTTCATATTTACGTCATATATCGATACTTTGCTAGTAAGTAATTTACTATATAATATATTTCTGGTGAAAATAATTAGGCTTGGTGTAATAGTAAAATTGAAATTGAATTGAAAATGCTCTTCAATAAATGCCGCTCTCTTTTTCGTTTTCCCCCTAAGCGCACGCGCGTGATTCACTGAATAAAAAAATCACGTGTTTATGTTACTTTTATTTCTAAGGCTAAATTTATTTCAACATCAATTGTATCCTCTTTAATCTTGCCAATTCGGTTTGCTTTTCCAACAATATGTTTTTATATCCATTACATCTTAATCATTGAAATATATTTGTTTCGATTTTCATCTTTCCGTACGCAATGTCGAATAAGTGGAACTAATATTCTTAAATGGCAGGTGTTGATCGTTGAAGTCGCGATTCACCCGACTGTTCGAAATACGTCCGTAAAAGGGTAAAGTTTGAATTGTTATTCCAATAACTAAAATGCCGGATAATGTTCCCGCCACGTGTGTATACGATCTTTTACATAACGAATTACATTAAGGATTTTTCTGGCGAAAAAGCCAATAACCCGAAAACGTAAAACACACATTTCCCAAGAAGCGTATCGTCGTGATATGAGAAAACGAAACATATGTAATTTTTAACACGCCTCTAAATTAGCTTTGTAAAACCAGCTATCAGGGGGAGCTGTCGGTCGCGTTCTCTACGCCTGTCTTTTACCCGAACTGACAATATTGCTTGTAAAACGATTCTCAGTTGCTTAACCTAGGAAATAATTACTGTAAATCATCCGAATTTAAGCTAAGATATTATCAGATCAGTTGATTTGTGTTAAAATGCAAATCAGGTAGGTTAAACTTTTCTCAATTTTGAGTAAATCGACCGATAGAAGGTGAGAAAATAGTTGATTTTATAAAACGTCTTTACGCTTGCCCAACTTGTTGAAATGTTGCCCTGGAATAGTTCAGCCAATGCCTAAGAATGAGTTCATAAACTCTTCAGTGGGAGAGAAAACGGATCCACAGCTGAAGCGGGGAGGCAACATTTCAACAAGATGGCCAAGGTTATTTTATAAAAAGAACTATTGCGAATGCTCCAATATTACATTTTACATTTCCTCCAATTAAAATGTTTTTCGAAATTTTAATTTTGGTTTATTTCAATTTACTTTTTAGATGATTATATTTATGTACTGATCGTAGAAGGCAGATAACCGTTCAGCTAACTGAATCTGATGGAATTAATTTGAAAGCACTATAAATAAAAATAAAATAGTATTTAGAAAATGGAAATAGACGTTTGGAGCCTTTTGAATATATTTATAATATACAACCAATATATTTGTTATATATTTATTATTTTATATATTTTAATAAATTCATATTTTATTATATTGTGTTAATATTTTATATTATATTTTATTATACTGTATTAATATTTTATATTATATTATATTATATTTTATTATACTGTATTAATATTTTATATTATATTATATTATATTATATTTTATTATACTATATTAATATTTTATATTATATTACATTATATTTTATTATATTAATTATTATATTTTATTATATTAATATTTTATATTTTATTATATATTATATTATATTATATTATATTATATATTATATTATATTATATTATATTATATTTTATTATATTTTATTATATTTTATTATATTATATTTTATTACATTTTATTTTATTAATTATATTAATATTTTATATATTTTATTATATTAAAATTTTATGTATTTATCATACTAATATTTTATATATTTATTATATTTATATTTTATGTATTTATCATACTAATATATTATATATTTATTATATTTATATTTTATACATCTATTATATTAATATTTTATATATTTATTATATTTATATTTTATACATCTATTATATTAATATTTTATATATTTATTATATTTATATTTTATACATCTATTATATTAATATTTTATATATTTATTATATTTATATTTTATACATCTATTATATTAATATTTTATATATTTATTATATTTATATTTTATACATCTATTATATTAATATTTTATATATTTATTATATTTATATTTTATACATCTATTATATTAATATTTTATATATTTATTATATTTATATTTTATACATCTATTATATTAATATTTTATATATTTATTATATTTATATTTTATACATCTATTATATTAATATTTTATATATTTATTATATTTATATTTTATACATCTATTATATTAATATTTTATATATTTATTATATTTATATTTTATACATCTATTATATTAATATTTTATATATTTATTATATTTATATTTTATACATCTATTATATTAATATTTTATATATTTATTATATTTATATTTTATACATCTATTATATTAATATTTTATATATTTATTATATTTATATTTTATACATCTATTATATTAATATTTTATATATTTATTATATTTATATTTTATACATCTATTATATTAATATTTTATATATTTATTATATTTATATTTTATACATCTATTATATTAATATTTTATATATTTATTATATTTATATTTTATACATCTATTATATTAATATTTTATATATTTATTATATTTATATTTTATACATCTATTATATTAATATTTTATATATTTATTATATTTATATTTTATACATCTATTATATTAATATTTTATATATTTATTATATTTATATTTTATACATCTATTATATTAATATTTTATATATTTATTATATTTATATTTTATACATCTATTATATTAATATTTTATATATTTATTATATTTATATTTTATACATCTATTATATTAATATTTTATATATTTATTATATTTATATTTTATACATCTATTATATTAATATTTTATATATTTATTATATTTATATTTTATACATCTATTATATTAATATTTTATATATTTATTATATTTATATTTTATACATCTATTATATTAATATTTTATATATTTATTATATTTATATTTTATACATCTATTATATTAATATTTTATATATTTATTATATTTATATTTTATACATCTATTATATTAATATTTTATATATTTATTATATTTATATTTTATACATCTATTATATTAATATTTTATATATTTATTATATTTATATTTTATACATCTATTATATTAATATTTTATATATTTATTATATTTATATTTTATACATCTATTATATTAATATTTTATATATTTATTATATTTATATTTTATACATCTATTATATTAATATTTTATATATTTATTATATTTATATTTTATACATCTATTATATTAATATTTTATATATTTATTATATTTATATTTTATACATCTATTATATTAATATTTTATATATTTATTATATTTATATTTTATACAGGGTGTTTCAAAATGTTATGCAAAAAAATTAAGGAGTTGTAGGGGGTGAGTTGAGAAGAGAGAAGTATGTCTGTTTTTCCCTATCTTCCTACGATGAGTTAAAAGAGCGCCAGAGAGATTCAAAGTATGGCCTACTAGCCCCTGGAAGTAGGCTGCATCAAGCACAAAACCATATATATTTTCGAATCGGTTGTTAAACATATTTCACCACGTTCACCTTTAAGATTGAATCAATTTACTTCATTTTCGGGGATAACGACTAAAAAATATCGTAACTTCAAGTTACTATAAAATAATGGAGTTTTTTTGTCAAATAATATATTGTAATTTGAAATTAGTATAAAATTATCGATTTTTAAAGTTACAACAAAACTATTGATTTTTTAAGTTACAACAAAATTATTGTGCTTTTAAAAAATAATGTTTCAACCGAGGGGTCCGACACCTTGATTTTTTTGTTCACCTGAGTTTGAACTCAGTTCAAAGTGAGTTTTTCGAGTTCGAATGGAGTTCAGGGAGTTTTCAAGAGTTCGTAAGAGTTTGCACAGATCGAGTGAGTTCGAGTGGAGTTTGTAGGAGTTCGAGTTGAGTTTGTGGGAGTTCGAGTTGAGTTTGTGGGAGTTCGAGCTGAGTTTGTTTCAGAGTTTGGAAAGAGTTTCAGAGTACGGAGAGAGTTTCAAAGAGCTTGCCCTTTTTGGCGTTTTAAGTAAAACTTTGCCCTCGACTTTGCCCCCGGTTTTCCGGCAACAGCGCATTTTTGTACGCTTCAATTTCATGAGTTTTTAAGAGTTTGTGGGAGTTCGGCAAGAGTTTGTGAGAGTTCCACGAGAGTTTGTGAGAGTTTGACGAGTTTGTGAGAGTTCGACGAGAGTTTACAGTGCTAGTGAGAGTTTACAGACTTAGCGAGAGTTTATGGGAGTTCGTTTGAGAGTTTATGAGAGTTTCATGGGAGTTTTGTGTGAGTTTGGGGTATTTCAGATAGTTCAACTTGAGTTTTGAAGAGTTCGAAGAGTTTAGGTAAATTTTGAGAGTACAAGTGAGTTCAACAAAGAGTTCAGCTGAGTTTTAATCGCCGCGTCCACCTGAGTTCGTTACTGTTCGTATGTGTCGGACCCCTCGGTTTCAACCTTGAGAAAAATTTACTATTTCTAATATCGTAAAATCTATCCATAACAACAGTTGGACCCTATTCATTAATAAAGCTTGCGTTATGGGGCTATAGATCAACTTATTTTACGTTGGAAAATGTTAAAATCAGATACGACAAAGTTGGAATTTGAATAGGGCGAATTTAATATTGGGGGTGGTCACCTTTTCACACTTCGTTCGTCACAACAACTTGTTTTCCGTGCGCGTGGGGCTAGCGATTATAATCTCTCCATTGCAACGTTTCTCCAGATTTTATCGCGAATTAAATAGGATTTATAGGAGAGGCACTCGCTAGAATACACCGAGTATAATAATAATTTAAAAACTAGCCACTGGAGAATCTTTATTATGTTAATTTAAATTGAAAATTTCTTATTTAAAATTCAATCTTTGAAAGAACTTAAAAGAAAGCAACGATTATTCGTGAAAATAAATTAAAAAGGGAATTACAAACCAGAGTTTCTTTAAAATTAATAAAATTTTTAAAAATTCTTTACAATGTTACCTTTCATATGTAAATTATAATTAAAAGGGTTTTAATGCAATTATCTCTCACTCTATTGTTTGTCGAAGGTTCTTTTGTTTACGTAGGACAGTGTCGATTTATTTATCAGTTCCTTGAAAGGGCGATAGGGGAAGCGACTGTATTATACTTTCCGCTGAAATAGTGTCTATAAATTATTTGGAAATCCTTCCATGATCCATTTACGTGTATATTATTTACACGTAATTTATTCCATAATTGATATTCGTCTCTAATTAACCAATTTCCATGAATTTTCATTGGCATTGAATTAGATCTTCTCGGAAAATAAAATTCTATTAATATACGTTCAGATTCAAAGAATACGATTTTATACATAATTTGCTGAGGCTTATTTACACGAGCAAAAATCGCGATTGCTTTTTGTTCACACGCTCCACCAAATTTTGGGGTAAAAGTTTCTCCCCCCTTTTCAAAATTTGGAAAAAAAATTTAAAAACTTTTTGTACGAAAAAAAAATAATAAAATTTGTACGGTGGCGGCGTTGGCGGCGCGCCGAAAAGAAAATAACTCGGCGGCGGTTCGGCCCAGGTAAAATATCGGCGATGGCGGCGCGGGATCGGCGGCGCTAGGCTCTATTAAAAGCTATTAGTCCATTTGGGAACAACATAAGTATCATATAACCATAAGTATTTTAATTTGTTGTAATGATTTATAATAAAAAGTACTGCTACTTCATGGAATTTAAAAAATGATTTTATTAAAATAAAATAAACGTAGTCCTTCGTCAGCCGCTACAATATTCTGATTAATGTAGCGGCTGACGAAGGAGTACGGTCCGAAAGCTCCCGATCATTTTATTTTAATAAAATCATTTTTTAAATTCCATGAAGTACATGTAGCAGTACTTTTTATTATAAATCATTACAACAAATTGAAATAGAACCATGGAACAAAATTTTAAAATTCAAGAATAAGTATTTTGCTACTAAGAAATTTAAATTTATATTCCTAACGGTATTTTATATTAATATTACCATTAAGTTTTGTGTTATCAAAAGGATGAGTAGGAAAATATTAATATATGAATGTTTGTAGCGTTTGTGTGGCTATCACGTTGGGGAAAGGTTTTCTCCATTTACACGGAGCTAATGCTTAATAAAGTATTTAGGCGATTTTCAGTTGATTTTTTAGTAAGTTAGTTTTGAGCAAATCCACCCTTTCAGTGCTTAAATACGTTATAATTAAAAATGAAATCTTTAAATAAAGAATATCATGGATGAATAAAACGTTTTATTACTAAAATAATAAAAGTTTTATTTATCCATGAGATACTTTCTTTAAAGACTTAATTTTTATTATTATCATACCATGGATTTAAACGGTTTTAAAATCACACGTTATAATTAATTATATTTTAAATTTTAAATTGACAAAACTATTTTAAGCTTTAATAGTTAAATACAATAAACCTCAGATTAAACTCATCTAATATAAGACAATGGCTACAGTGATCTTCAGCCTTAATTGTAAATTTCCGGTGTTTCTGACAGACTTAAATTTAACCCACATTAGTCTGCCAAATCTTCGGCGGCTTTATTAGAACGAGTGGGTGGACAGCGAACGAAAATAATTTTTGTTTTACATTTAAACGTTAAAAACAAAAGAGCATTTTTATTTAAGCGGAAGGGTGTAAATAAAAGAAAAACTTACAATTCGCGAAAACGGCCAGCTCAAATTTCCTTCTCCAAAATATCAACAACGAACGAAACGAAAAGGAGGGGGTGAGGTACATTTTTGCCACCCCCGTCTTTCGAATTGAAATTCAGGACCGGTTCGCGCGTGGAATGACATAGGGTCACGTTTTTCAAGTTCAGAACTTCGGCTCAGATGAATGGCAGGTTTCAGCTGTGTGTTTGGGAGGTTCAAAACACGCGGTGGTTCTCGAAAAGGGTTAAATGATAATTACCTTGGATGAAAGGATAATTGGAGGCTTACTTCTTGTTTCTTTCTGTACCTCTTTTTTTGGAAAATGGGCGCGATATTTAGGTTCCTGGTTGTGTAATACGCCCTCACTCAACGGGATATTTTTTGGGTTATCTTACCAAGATTCTAATTAAAAGCAATGGCGCTGACTAGCTAGAACAGGCTTTTCTACGAAGCAAAATTATTCCAAAATTAGCAAATTAAAAGATGGCCATTTTGAAGCTCGATATCACTATTTTCTAGGTTGAGATCGCCTCGTTGATATTAATCACTTTTTTAAAAAAAAAGATTTCAATGAAATTTCGGTATAAACCATTTGAAGGTCGAGATCGTAAATTTAGGCACCAGGGGACCCCTGCTATGATGTATTGAATCCTCTTGGATTTAATATTTGAAGCTCACTTCTACAATGCCGCTGTACCTCCGCAACCAAAAAACTTATAAATTCATCCATAGGTATAAAATTCTCATGTTAGTAAATTATAAAAGTTTTCATTTTATAAAATTTTGTGAAAAAATCAGGTTGAAAACTATCAAGTTGGTAAATTCGAAAAACAACCATAGTAGTAAAATCGTAAAATACTAAAATTATTTGTTTTTAATATTCTTTAAACTATCAGGTTTTAAAATTTATGATATTGTCTTTTTTGGATATTCGTGACATTATCAGGAATTAGAGAAATTCCCAGGTTAATCGTTCATGGCAGTTTCATATTTGACGTTCATAAAATTATCATGTTTGGAAATTCGGTATATATCGGTTTGGAAAATTAGTTAAATTCCCAGGTTTGACGTTCATGAAATTCTAAAGTGGGAAAATCAAGAAATTCAAGAAATTACAATTTTTGGATATTCGTTAAATTATCTAAATCTAAATTTTTTAAATGATCATGTTTCCAAATTTTTTAAATTACCATGTTTCTAAATTTTTTTAAATTATCATGTTTCTAAATTTTTTAAATTATCATGTTTGGAATTTTTTTTAAATATCATGTTTGGAAAATCACGAAATTATAATGTTTGGCAAATTAGTTAAAATCCCAGGATTGACGTTCATGAAATTCTAAATTGGGAAATTCAAGAAATTACCATGTTTGGAAATTCGTGAAATTGTCATGTTTGGAAATTCATGAAATTGTCATGTTTGGAAATTCGTGAAATTATCATGTTTGGAAATTCGCGAGATTATCATGTTTGGAAATTCGCGAGATTTTCATGTTTGGAAATTCGTGAAATTATCATGTTTGGAAATTCGTAAAATTACCATGTTTGGAAATTCGCGAGATTACCATGTTTGGAAATTCGCGAGATTATCATGTTTGGAAATTCGTAAAATTACCATGTTTGGAAATTCGCGAGATTATCAGGTTTGGAAATTCGTGAAATTACCACGTTTGTAAATTCGCGAGATTATCATGTTTGTAAATTCGCGAGATTATCAGGTTTGGAAATTCGTGAAATTACCACGTTTGTAAATTAGTGAAATTATCATTTTTAAAAAATTTTTAAATTACCATGTTTCTAATTTTTTGAAATTATCATGTTTGGAAATTCGTGTATAATTTTGAAATAGTCGGTTTTGAAAATTCCGAAATTTATCTTGTTAGAAAATCTAATAAAATATATTAACCAAAAATCATTAACCAGGAAAAAAATTCATTCTGATAAAATACATATATTAATAAACATTTCCAAAACAGAACTTTAATTTGGTTACGTAACAGTACGTGTATTTCTAATACGGCAAACGAAATAAGAGGTGTCATTTGAGGAGGGCCCCTTTCTGTCACCATTTACATTTATGTCGTATTCGGAGTGCAGCCGCTGGCGTTGAAAGGCTCGTCGTATATCCCCGGTGAACTCCAAAAAGGAGAATTTCGTACACGGAGCTGCCAGGCCGGCGCCCACCCGGAATGACGCTCCACGCTCGAGCGGTCTCCGTAGAGAGAGGGCTGACCCATCTTTCCGCCCACGCGCCCATCTTCCCCTCAATTCTGTTTTTACGCGTGCGCAGGTGTCGCCATCCCACCTACGTGAGAGGAACTCCAAAAAACACGTTTCTGCTTTTTTGTTTCTCGGAGCTTTAAATCAAAAATAAACTGTGTGGGCCGACGCGCGTCTCTTTCACCCAATTTGTTTTAATCGCGGCCACTATTAAGACCTACGTTTTCAAAGGCCAGCTTGCCAGATTTTACGTTTCAGAAGTATTTCATTTGGAATTAAATTTAGTGGGTTTGTTTTCCAGTCATAAATTTATTTATACTTATGGCAAAAAAGAATTCATTTATGCGCTTCAATCGCCTCGGAAGATGTCATTTTAAAGGCCGACTACATAGTTATTCGGCTTACTCTGTTTCTCACTGGTAGTCGGCTGCTTGCATAGCACATGTGTCTTGCATCGAGCCAGCTTCCAGTGAAAGACAGAGTAAACCGAATAACCATGTAGTCGGCCTTTAAGGGAGCATACTGGTTGACCGGGAGGTGGATTGGGAGCCACGCTACGAATCTCCACAAGATAGAAATTATCCCTAATTATAAATAAATACATTTATGGTTTAATTAACTTATTAAATACGTGGTTTCAGGAGCCAATAGATGGCAGACAAATTGCCTTTCGCATTAAGTCCCGGAAGGCGTTGCCACCTAGGAGCAACAAACACAGCACCCCACACAATCAGAACGCAACCCGTCCAAAGTCGTGCATTTTCTTGCGTACAGTTTTCATTGGTTGGACGCTTTAGCGCCTGCTGCCGTCGGAAGGGGAAAATTCGGAAATTGTCTTCCCCCCTCCCTCCCGTAAAACGTTCAGCGTAAAGGCTCGTCCAATGAAACTTGTACACAACACTGCCATAGCGTGTTTTAAGGCTAGCTACGTTCTCCTTGTGTTTGTTGCTCCTAGGGTTAACCTAGTAAATAATACATTAATTAAGCAAAAGTTTTAACTTGACTCTATTTATGTTGAATTCATTTGCGTATATGGGGAAACATATTTTTACATGCAGTGACGCACCCAGTATTTTTTCCGGGGGGGGGGGATAAGTCCCAAAACATATTTAGGTAATGATCAACTAAAAACATTTTATCATGCTTATTTTCTTCTTCTTCCTGCAAATGCTTACATGTGTATATTTGGCATTTAAATGTGTAATTTTATAGTATTCATTACAGCATAGATACTCCGAAAAGCAATGGTTTAATAAAGGAAGGGAATTAAATTAAATTAATTAGCTACATGCAAAATTATATTACGTGTTTTAGATACATGTGTCTATTATGCATTCTGTATCTGAGATACATTTTATTTGTCTAATATATATTTATGTAAAATGCATTTTATGTCTGAAATACATTTTACGTGTCTGAATCTCTGAGATACATTTTATGTCTGAAATGCATTTTATAATGTATGCTATCCTTTTTGATTTGAAATATGATATTTAATAGGAAGGTGAATAAAACACGCATCCATCCATTCTGCATGTTGAACACTTCTACAGGCGGCAGTTGGTTCAAACGAGCCAATTGCCCTTCTTAATCCGAGGTATAACTCAGTAAGTTTTATATCTAATTTGCTCCAAACTAGAATCTGCGAAATGTGACGGTAACTGAGCTTTAGCTTAAAGCGTCAAATCAGGTTCTTTTTTTCCCGCGACTTTCCGGGATGAGGCGAGTACGTGCGTGGGTCGGAAATAAAAATTCATTTTTTAAAACTTTGATCCCCGTTTTCTATAGCGCCCTCTTTCGATGATAAGTTCCCCCTTTTTTGACACGCCGCTCGTAAATGCGTTTTCCTAACCTTAGCAATTCACCTATATTCGAAGGCGAAACGGAAAGGAGGGGCAAAGCGTCCTATCTGATCCGTCCTTACCTCCCTCCGCGGGTGGCGCTTTAGCCCCGAGGCGAGCGCCCCTAAAACGGAGCCATCTCCTCCTTCCTTTCTTAAAAGCTTTTCGCTTCCGCGTGCCGATGCTCCGAGCGCCGGCAGGAGAAGCCGAGCTCTCTCGCATCCCGCGTGGTGATGCCAATATGATCTCGGGGAATTACTGATGGAGGTCCCTCGTCACGAGTCGTCACTCTTAGAGAGATAGATATCGTCATTTCACCGCGTGTTTCTCCCGAAAAAGATTCGCTCCGATTTGATGAAAAGAGGCTTTTCAAAAAATCACCCATTTGTTCGATCTTCCAAACCGACATACATCTATACCAAATTTAACGACTATTTTTCCTAGGCCAACGTTTCTATTCCCCCTACACGTCTAATTTGCCCTCGCCATCTAGTGGCTTTTAAAGAGAGTTATTTTCTTATGATTATGTTAAAAATAAATAAAATCACGATTATATCGTGTAAGTAAAATTTTTTAAATAAAAGCCTATGCTATTTTTAAAAGCCTATGCTATTTTTAAAAGCCTATGCTATTTTTAAAAGCCTATGCTATTTTTAAAAGCCTATGCTATTTTTAAAAGCCTATGCTATTTTTAAAAGCCTATGCTATTTTTAAAAGCCTATGCTATTTTTAAAAGCCTATGCTATTTTTAAAAGCCTATGCTATTTTTAAAAGCCTATGCTTTTTTAAAAGCCCATATATTATTTTTAAAAGCCCATATATTATTTTTAAAAGCCTATATTATTTTTAAAAAACCTATATATTATTTTTAAAAGCCTATATATTATTTTTAAAAGCCTATAATATTTTTAAAAGCCTATATATTATTTTAAAAAACCTATATTTTATTTTTAAAAACCTATATAATATTTTTAAAAGCCTATATTATTTTTAAAACAATTCATCTCATGAATTTCGACGCTTTTAACGTCAACGTAGGATTGATGACGCAATGAAAAATGTCTTCCAATTTTTCCTGGCGGCCGTGGCTGGAAGAAACAAATAGTTACAAAACCAGGTATCTCGACTTAAGCGAATTAATTTTTTTAGTTTTTAGAAAGGGCATTTCAACCTTCATTTATAATAAAAATGTGAAAAATACAGTCCATATAGTTTCAATTCTATCGATTTTTTTAAACAGTTTTAAAAATCATTTCGTAATAATATTTTAAAAAACTTAAATGGCTTTTTACTCAAATTTAATTTTTTCGAACATACATGGTTTAAGAACTAAGGTAACGACTACGAATCAAGAGTTAGAGATTCGAAATCTCAGCGTTTAAGGCGGGCCTAGTGAATATTCAGTGCTAAACAAATTCATACATCTAGAAAAAAAATTTAATTTAATTTTGTGAAATTGTTCGACATTTCAAAATTGTGGACACAGATTTTGTCAATTTGAACATTAATCGCGTTCGCAAATTTTATCTCCCCTCAATGGGTTTTTTTTCGAGTTCTTCGGTTGCCCCTTTCCACGAGGTTAACGTTATATACATAAAGGGCTTTCCACCATCCACCTACTCATTTCAACCCCGCCACCTAATGGGATAGGTGCTTCAATAAAGAAGTAATATTTTTGAGAGCCAGGACCTGCAAGTGTCTATTTATAAAGTGCTTGTTGAAATAATGAAAAAATTTCACCTGTAAACAGAACTAAGCCTTAATATATCAAAAAAAAGCTACCTGGTTAAAAGGAAACACTTGTTGCATATCGTACAGGTTGAAAGTTTCCATTATTTCAACAAGCACTATATAAAAGGTAAGTTGCAGGTCCTAGCTTTGCAAAATATTACTTTCCTTGAAGATGTTTTTGAAGCGTCTATTAAAAGTTATTTCTTGTAACTGAAAAAAAGGCTTGTTGACCTATCGATTTTAAAGAGGAGACAGTTGAATATTTAACACTAAAACTAACTTATTGTCTCTAAATTTCAACCGTACGAAAAGTATGAAAAGTCGTTGGAATATAAATTCGCAATTTATGGTTTGGGAACGGGCATCGGCCAAAAATATTATCCTTTTAATTTTAAAAATATCTGGCCGATAGGTGTCAGGATGATCATTGGATTTCCGGGCGAAGATTTATGAGCGGAACGTGGTTCACGGGCTGCCACATCTCGGGCCTTTTCCCCGCGCCTATCTATTCCATATAAATTTCGAGCCGGTTTCATTTCCAATATCTTTTTCGCTTATAACATCTCTCTTTCTATTTTTGCGTCCAATATGATACAACGTCGTCGTGTTACGAATAACCTGTTTTTAAAGGAATGGCGTCGATATATCCGCGCCTCGCTCCCATTCAAAAGGAAAGTGATAGATCGAAATATAGCTGCGCAGATATTTCTTTCCGAGTGTTTGAAAGCGGAGGTGAAATATCACTGTTATATCTCATGTGGCCCGCTAGGGGACGTTCCGCGCTAGATATTTTTAGTAGCAGAAATGGTAAACAGGCCCAGTTTCAATAGAGTTTAGGACCTGATTAAGAATAATTTAAGAACAGTTAAGGAAGAGTCTAGGACCAGTTTAAAAGGTGTCTAGCATCAGTTTAGAAAGAGTCTAGGACCAGTTTAAGAAAAGTCTAGGACCAGTTTAGGAATAGTTTAGGACCAGATAAGGAAGAGTTTAGGATCAGTTTAAGAATATTTTAAGAACAGTTAAGAAAGAGTCTGGGACCAGATTAGGAAGAGTCTAGGACCATATGAAAAGGTGTCTAGTATCAGTTTATAAAGAGTCTAAGACCAGTTTAAGAAAAGTCTAGGATCAGTTTCGGAAGATTCGAGGACCAGTTTAGGAAGAGTCTAGGACCAGATGAAAAGGTGTCTACGATCAGTTTAGAAAGAGTCTAGCACTAGTTAGGAAGAGTCTAGGACCAGTTTAAGAAAAGTCTAGGACCATATTAGTAAGAGTCTAGGACCAGATGAAAAGGTGTTTAGGATCAGTTTAGAAAGAGTCTAGGACCAGATGAAAAGGTGTCTAGGATCAGTTTAGAAAGAGTCTAGGACCAGGTTAAAAGGAGTATATCGAATTTAAGACGTAGTTAGACCTAGCTTATGACGAGCTTAGGACCATATTAAGATGACCCTATAAACAGTTTAAGACTAGTCTATTGTAGGACCAGTTTAAGGCAAGTTTAGCTTAAAAATAGTCTAGGACAGCTAAAGATCATTCCAGGACCAGTTTAAGATGAGAGTCAAGGACCAGCTTAAGTTGTGTTTAGAACCACCTTAAGACCATTCCAGGACCAGTTTAAGATGAGAGTCAAGGACCGGCTTAAGACGTGTTTAGAACCACTTTAAGACCATTCCAGGACCAGTTTAAGACGAGAGTCAAGGACCAGCTTAAGACGTGTTTAGAACCACCTTTAGACCATTCCAGGACCAGTTTAAGATGAGAGTCAAAGACCAGCAAAAGTTGTGTTTAGAACCACCTTAAGACCATTCCAGGACGGGTTTAAGATGAGATTCAAGGACCAGCTTAAGTTGTGTTTAGAACCACCTTAAGACCATTCCAGCACCAGTTTAAGATGAGATTCAAGGACCAGCTTAAGACGTGTTTAGAACCACCTTAAGACCATTCCAGGACCAACTTAAGACGAGTCTACGGCCAATTTAAGACAAAATTATCATCAGTCTTAGGACTTGTTTAAATTAGTTTAGTTTAAATTAAAATGGTCTTATGGGGACAAAATTAAGAGAATTTATTTCATAAAATAGACAGTTTGACCAAAATAAACCTTCCCGAGGATAAAAATAAGAATACTATTCTTGGAATATTTTCTAATGTCCTTGATAGAACCAATTAAAACGCCCCTGTGCATGGCATAAATTTGAAATCACAAGAATAGAGCTGATTTTGTTCGCCTCCGTACAATGCCCTTTCTTCGAATTACACTTTACAGTTTTTAATCCACGGATATGCACGTCTCACACGCGCGTTCGTCCAAATTTTTCTCTTTCAAAGTGCCACACTTATTATTATAGGTTTGCAACAATATTTTTTACCACCGCGGCCTCAGTCCCAGCCAGTACTTGTAGCTGCCTGGGGCCTTCCAACATAATTACCACCGTCACTCTCGAGTTTGCCCCAGTCACTGTCCACGACTATATAGTTAAGCTCTCCTCTCTCATAATGAATGAAAATTTGGTACTTTGAGAAAAAAATTAAATTGCATGTTTCAAGATATTTTGGATCTCGATATTTATGGGTATCCTACAGCGGATGGTATCGTTGTCTGTACAATTTGATTAGCGTCAATTTCAAAGTACGATGTTTGTTATTAGGGACTACTTATTTATAGTTTTTTCCCTGGAGGCAAATTGTTCTTCTTCTTCAGGTCGTTTTGATTGAATTTCTAATCTCCTCCTTTACCGTCTACCGTTTCTTACGTCACTCTTACGAGATAGTAAACGTTAAGACTACAGAACCTAGGCTTTACTTACCTTACTGCCTTTACTTTCAGTGTCAGCTAATTGTTTAATTTTAATTATCGTGGATATAGTGAAACATGTAATTTATATATCCAGTTTAACAACGAATATGTACTCTCAATAATAACCTCTGGTTTTATGATATCACGAAGATACTCTCCACCTACATGGAGACAGAGAGAGGGGGAGAGAGTAGAAATGGGCGAAAAAATTACACTAGGAAAGGCGTAGCGACGTGGTTTTATATATTAGTTATATATTCTCTGTTCACCCGTATACATTCTTTTTATTAACTATCGGCCAACTTAACTTGACACAAAGTTGGATTGGAGATGATTCGTTGGGAGAAAATGGAATGGTGCCAATCGGAGCTGACGTGGGAATCCTTTTATGATAATTTCTGCATGCCAGTTGATACCTCGAAATTAATAAACGAGATTAAACTCCCATCTTTGTCACGGAGTAATGATTCCAAATTGAAAAGGTTTTTTTAAAAAATCATTTTTCTCTAGCCGCCAGCATTTTTTATTCTCTCTGTTTTGCATGTACGTTTCTAGAAATGTATATATATTATTTAAGAGTCTGCGCGTTATTGGTTTTAAATACGAAACTAGTTTTGAGACTCGGAGCTTGATACTTTACACGTAGAACATTTTTTTCTCCTTCTCTCCCTCTACCAGGTTCTATTGAAATATCTAATACGGCTCGCCATAGAAAGACTTTATATTAAATCTTTTGTAACACGCCTTACTTTCCAGATAGACTTTCGGAAACTCTTTCTTCTTTTGTACCAGATTTATATACTTTATTTCTTTTCCTAATCGTAAATCAAAGCCTGCAATTTCGAGATACGATGAGCAATTTTTTTAACTTTTGATTTTATACTTTATTGTTAAGATACGGTTCTTAAAATGAAAGAAGTTGCGAGATGCTTTATATAAAATTATGAATTTGTAATTTAATTAAAATTACAGTTAGCATACAGTTAGTGCTCGGAATTGTTTATTCATTATCCACAAAACTCTCGATTATTTAAACATTTTACAATTTTTATTCAACTACTGGTTATTGAAATAAATATTATTTAAATATCGCCGAGCTTATTTTATTCATGAATAAAATTTAATCTAAATCCGAGTGCTACATGATACAGTGGTATTAGATACGAATAAAATAAAATAAATTAGTGAAATATTTTATTAAGCATATAGCACGAGATAATATTTTCTTATTCCTTATAAGTGTAATGTCTCCTTTATGATAAATAGTGATTCTCGTAATTTCTCGACGGTATTAATTCTTTTGTTTTGTTACTTTTACAATAGCAATTAGCACTTCCTTTTCATTACCCCCTGGTGACGGACTCAGTCATTAGGCGAATCTGTCCGTGAAGTTCTTAGCTTATAAAATAGATGTCTTCCTCGGCGAGGAGAGACAATAGCGTCAGTATTATGCCTTTAATACTAGGCCAACAAAAACACAAAAAGGGTTGTTACAATACACGCGGGTTTTACTTACACTGGCCGTATGGATAGCCTTTCCCCCCATCTGTCGGCAATAAGGCTAATTACTGGGCCGTTCGTTATTAACCTTTCTCGGATTAGTCTCTCTATTTAATGACCCGCGGCCATCGTACATTGTCCAGCCCCCTTTGTCATCCCCCCCCCCCGCGTAACGGTATGAAGTGACCATTCCGAATCAGGTGATTGTAATTGCTCCAATGGTCATTTTAAGTATAATTTACGAGAATATATCAGCGGGAGAGACCTATTAAATAAGTGATAATCGTGGGTTTAGGCAAAGCGATGAATTTGAGATCACCTGCTGCCGTTAATTGAATCATTGAATCGATTAAGTAAGTGCTAAAACGACTTTTATACAATTTAGCGTCTGGGAATTTTAGCTAGGAACTTATTTGACATCTTATATATATCGCGTCTTCATTTTATGCTTAAAGGCCTATTTGCCCGAGTTTCTATGAAAGTTTTGTATAAAATTTCCAAATTTATCTAGGTTTTAGCTTTTATGCCCCGTTTATTGATGGACTTTTATACCTTTCGCGTTTTTCAAATTTCATAAAATTATGAACCCTACTAAATTCTTAATCCGGGGATAGTTTTTCCAAACAAAATATAGATGAAAAATTGAAACTGTTACGTTAAAACTACCCGCAAGTTTGAAATGTACAATTGTAGCTTTGGTTACTGATATTTAAAGTGACACAAAAGTATGACTGGGGTGGCTAACGACGTAAGTTCAATGCTGATTCTAGATTACGCCTTGGCTCGAATAATAATAAAAATGTTTAATGTTTTTAAAGCCATGGTTTAATAAGTATCATTTTAAATGATTAATCAATGTTTTTAGCCATATAGTACCTTGTTTCGTTGATTAATCATTTAAAATTATAGGAATTAACATAATATCTTAGTAAATGATTTTAAGTTAGGCTTGATGAACTTTATTAAGAAAATTCTAAATTATCCACCAAAAGACAATGCATTTTCAAAATAAAATGTTACGATTTACATTCGACGTAGCCATGTTCATTGGCTTCAGCGAAGCCTTAAACATTCAAAGTATATACATATTTATTTCCCTGGCAATAACGTTACCGGATGTAAGTAGACGAAGTTAGCAATCCTCACCATATTTGATCTCTGATTGAACAGTTATCTGAACCGAGGGCATATTTAGATCAGATATCAGATTATCCGAATTGATGCTCAAATATTATCAGATAAGTTAATTCGAGTCAAGATATAAACCAGATAGTTTAATCCGAAATTAATCCGAATACATTGTAAGGCCGACAAAATTTCATTTCGAAATTTTAATTACTATTTATTTTAATTTGCTTTCCGCAAGATTATATCTATATTAAACGTTTAAGTAAAATAAAGCTGTTCAGCTAATGTAATCTAAATTATAGCAAATCATATCAGATCGGTTACTTGTGAAAATGAATCAGATGCAATTTAAAATCAGATTGCAGGGTGAGGGAAATATAACAGATCAACCGTATCTGGCATAATCTTAAGCGCATCGTTCAAAGAACAAGTCAAAAAAGTATTAATTTTTTATAAATTAAAATTTAAACCTGAATATTCTGCCGTTTTGTTAAAATACGACTCGTTATTAAAGCTTAATTTGCCAAAAGAAACCTGAAAAAAGTTACTACGTATAGACGTCTCGATAAAAAGCTATTAAAAACTAATTAAGCAAATTTTCTTTCCATCACGACAGAGGTTCAACTTGGTGTTCCCGACTTTTCTTGCAAATTTTCCATTTTGATAAAAAATGAACAACAAATATTCACAAAATTCGCTTTGGTGAGAAAAAAAAAACCCCATTGTGACTAATATTATGATTAACGGTTTTGCATTAACATTCTTATTTGGCCCGTAAATATTATATCAGAAGGCGTTGGATACCCCAAAAGGACACCAAATTATCAGAGCATCTGCTCTCCCTCTGGGATCCACTATTAGCGCGTTTAAAACTTTTCGAATCAGTCATCGTCAACTTCAGAATAAATTACCATTGAATAAATATAGAAAGGGGGTAGTTATTTCCCCCCTTGTTTTTTTGGGTCGTATTTAAAGGTTTTTTCCCCCGTAAAATAAAACATGGTAATTACTTTTATATCCGCGTTATAGACTGTCTAATTACTGTACAGGGTGATGCGTTGTCTATAAAATGTTGAACATTTCATCGTTCTTTAAAAATTGTTCAATCTTGGATAAATAAAATAAAGATTTATAGGTGTATAAAAGTTTAATTACTGTATGCAGGGTGATGCGTTGCTAGGCCTAATATCTTTATCTCGTAGAAGTATTGTCTCTTTTGAAAATATAATTAACAGAAAAATGGCAGAACTTAGAGTATATTTACCGTTCAAATTCCTGTTTGCAAAGGCTTAAGTTCTTTTAAAAAAATAATGTAGACCTTTTTTCGCACGCCCTTTGTCTTTTGGGTGAAAAAATGTCTTGATTCTTTCGGTAGGAGCGCTTGTGGACGATGTAATTTATAGAATGAGATGTTTGCTTAAGATTTGGATCCATTATTTTATTTATTTAAGGTTGCATTCTGTATAGGTGAGAGATTTAAAAACTTAACTGGCATTTCGTAAAGATAATTTTATAACGTTTCCAATGATAAAATTAATACGTTAATGCTAAGGTGTTTGACATACCACTTTTTTCATATAAATGTATCGAAGTTGAAAGTTGAAACCCAAAGCAATCCGGTTCAATGGTTTATCATTCCACGAAAGCGGTTCCTCCATGCCCCCTCGGGGTCACGGTCATCACTGAGGTTAGACTCCTTCGATGGCACCCCGTAGAGTTCGCCATCGTTAGTGTCTATTTCTTTTCCTGGTAGAACTAACTAACGCGGACCCCTCTCTGAGAATGTCCTTCCTCCGGAGAGATAGGTCCTGCTAGGATGTCTCCTCGTTTGTCATTTTTTTATTCCTTTCGCGGTAGTTTCTCGTGATCCTTTCGTCTCTCAGCAACAGCATCCAACAGACATAATCATCATCATTTCTCGCGCGTAAAAACGTCTCCTCCACCCACTCACCCTCATCGGGCCCTCTTACCCAAACGCGCGAAGGGACCGAGGGAAGATCAGAAGTTGAGTTCCCTTTCATTTTCCCGACACTAATTAGCCTACTTGGATGATAACCAATATTGATCAACACTCTGCCTGGACTCCATCCCAACGAAAAAAAGATCATAGAAATATTTATTCAGGGAACAGCGCATCACTGCTCAAAAGGAACCGCTATGACGATGCCAGATCTACATTATTTATTTTGTATTTAAAGGGGAACGGTCAAGCTTTAACCAGTTAGATAGCCCTATATAGCCCATTGAAAACTAAAATTTATGGCGAAAACCGCATCAAAAAATATTGAGTGGTTAATTTTTAATAAAATAAAGAAATTTCGGGAAATCGAAAAGCGCGCGTCCGCCGCGACACCTGGTGAGAAGTCGGTGAGACAGAAAAACAACGTAAAAGCGCGCGCTACTGAAGACGCGAAAAATTTATTTTGAACGCGCGGCGCGTTCCAGTTATAAGAGACTTAAGCCTAAATTGCGCGATTTTAAAAGTTAGGATAGTTCGCAAATCGCTCATACGGGGTTAGGGGCGCTGGCGGCAGCCCCTAAGATGGCGGCGAAAATTCAAACCCAAACACCTGGCGTTATTTTTCGTTTCAACTTTTTGGGCCAAAAGCTATTTTTTTCAAGACAAAAAAAAGGTACGTGTTAGTATATTGAACGTCTTGTTAATCTTTTGATACGGAAATAAGGCCATATTTGGATAAGCTTGGCCGTTCCCCTTTAATTATTTATAAACTATATCTTTTTCTCATACACTACTTTTGATTCCGGAACGCAACTGTTAAAATCAGCGGGAGAACGTTAAATTTATTTTCAAGTGAATAATATTAATAGAAAATTTGTTATGTACTTCTGCATACAATTATAGCACTACTTTTAAAAATGTTTTAATCTCACAACTTGTTACGTTTACTAACTTAATAGTTTGACAAATATTGTAACCTAATAATATGATGAATATTATAATTCGATAATTTGGCGAAATTTACGAAGCTGATGAAATGGCGAAATTTACGAAGCTGATGAAATGGCGAATTTTATAATCTGATAATTTGACGGATTTTATAATCTGATAATTTTTCGAATTTTATAATCTGATAATTTGTCTAATTTTATAATCTGATAATTTGGTGAATTTTATAAAATGGTAATTAGGCGTATTTTATAAACTGATAATTTGACGGATTATATAATCTGATAATTTGACGGATTTTGTTATCTGTTAATTGGGTGAATTTTAAAATCTGGTTATTTGGCTAATTTTATAATCTGATGATTTGGCGAATTTTATAATATGGTAATTAGGCGCATTTTATAATCTGATAATATTGCGAATTATATAATCTGATAATATTGCGAATTATATAATCTGATAATTTGACGGATTTTGTTATCTATTTATTGGGTGAATTTTAAAATCTGATAATTTGGCTAATTTTATAATCTGATAATTTGGCTAATTCTATAATCCGATAATTTGGCTAATTTTATAATATGGTAACTAGGCGCATTTTATAATCTGATAATTTGGCTAATTTTATAATACGGTAATTAGGCGCATTTTATAATCTGATAATTTGGCTAATTTTATAATCTGTTGATTTGGCGAATTTTATAATCTGATAATTTGGCTAATTTTATAATCCGATAATTTGACTAATTTTATAATCTGATAATTTGGCTAATTTTATAATCTGATAATTTGGCTAATTTTATAATCTGATAATTGGGTGGATTTTATAATCTGATAATTGGGTGGATTTTATAATCTGATAATTGGGTGGATTTTATAATCTGATATATTGGTGAACTTTATAATCTGATATATTGGCGAACTTTATAATCTGATATATTGGCGAACTTTATAATCTGATATATTGGCGAACTTTATAATCTGATATATTGGCGAACTTTATAATCTGATATATTGGCGAACTTTATAATCTGATATATTGGCGAACTTTATAATCTGATATATTGGCGAACTTTATAATCTGATATATTGCGAACTTTATAATCTGATATATTGGCGAACTTTATAATCTGATATATTGGCGAACTTTATAATCTGATATATTGGCGAACTTTATAATCTGATATATTGGGGAACTTTATAATCTGATATATTGGCGAACTTTATAATCTGATATATTGCGAACTTTATAATCTGATAATTTGGAGAGATTTCCAAATCTGATAATATGTCATATTTCTGAACCTGTTAATTCAAGGTATTCTATAATCTGATAATTTGGAGAGATTTCCAAATCTGATAATATGTCATATTTCTGAACATGTTAATTCAAGGTATTCTATAATCTGATAATTTGCCAAAATTTCTTATGTTAATAATTTTAAGGACTTTCAGAGCCTGATAATTCGAGGGAATTTTATAATCTGATAATTTGGTGGATTTTATAATTTGATAATTTGGTGTTTATTATAATTGACAATTTGACGAGTTTTATCATTGAGAATGAGAGATATTAAACCATTTTTAATCGTATTGAAATGTAACATTTGTCTAAGGAAAACCATTCGATTTCATTGCTCAATAACGTGTTTAAATATTTGGGATATTACCATTTAAACCAATAACTTATTTTAAATACTTCATAGCTTCTCTTCCAACATGGTGTTTGGTTACAAAAACTATCACCGTGAATGAAATTAAATCAATATACAGTATTTAGCCACTTACTTTAGGAGGTAGTTAGAGGTACGCATTGCGTTGGGAATAAATAGAGGTACAACTAAATCTGGCTGGCGCGGGACCAATATCGTTCAATAAGGAAACTTATTCAACTTTATCGTTCTACCATGGCGGCATCTGTCTCTAATCTGATGCGAAATTGAAATGTATGATTACTCGTAACAAACAAACCTTTGAAGTTGTTTAAAAATAATTTTATTATGTCAACACGATCCTTTGTAACTCAATTTACGGTGAGTTAGCTAATAATTATTTATTTTTAGCCATGTAACTTTACAAAATATAGATGGCGCAACCGCCTAATTATAAAGATGAATTTCGTACAGTCTTTATCAGAACAGGTCCCGCGTAAGCATGGCAACCGAAATCGTAATTGTAATTCTAGCAGTATTATTCCCAATTCAATGGGTACGTAGTCCGCAATGGACACCTAGGAGCAACAAACACAACACCCCACTAAAGGAGAACGCAAACCGTCAAAAGTCGTGGATTTTCTTGTGTACGTTTTTCATTGGCTAGACGCTTTAGCGCCTGCTGCCGTCGGAAGGGGAAAATTCGGAAATTGACTCCCCCCCCCGACCGTAAAACGTTCAGCGTAAAAGCTCGAGACGCTCGACCAATGAAATTCGTACACAACCCTTCGTTAGCGTGTTTAAAGGCTAGCTGCTTTCTCCTTGTGTTTGTTGCTCCTAGATGGACACGGTGTGACGTTTTTCGCTAACTCACGAACACCTCCCAAATAACTGTCGAACACAGCG
Source organism: Leiobunum rupestre (assembly GCF_980474605.1). Lineage (NCBI taxonomy): Eukaryota > Metazoa > Arthropoda > Arachnida > Opiliones > Sclerosomatidae > Leiobunum > Leiobunum rupestre. The sequence goes on along the minus strand of NC_143386.1, from coordinate 63,998,108 downwards.
TATGGAAGAGAGCTTCCACTTAATTCGCAAAGCAGTGATTGATACGTCCCCTCACTTCATCGCAATTAGCCTAATCATCTAAACCCGAGGCTCATAAATTTCGTCAAGGCGCGGGCACTAATTAAAGATTCGCAATCAGCGCCTACATCGACGAATGTCGAGAACACGCTGATATTTCTTTCTCTTATTTTACCGCCGAAATGAAAACCAAAGAAAGATAAAGTTTAGAGAGAGAGAGACTTCCTTTTAGCTTATATCAAGCTAATCCGTGATGAGTGATATCACGGGATACATGGCCGATTTAACATTAGCAAGATTTATGACGAAGCGAAGGGAGCTCGAGGCAACCCTTAATCAATCAAACGCATTCTTTCGCCAAAATATCCCGTCGTTAAGTCGCTTTTTTCGCAGTCGCTTCGAAATGAGGCGGGGTTGGGGCCACCAGCGAGAGTGACGTCGAAATCTGTTCGATTCGAGCCCCCCTCCACTGGCCCCCTTAATCGCCAATGCCGCGGTTTGATTAATGTCTGACGATGACTATATGTGACCCATTATACCGACAGTTTTGGGAAAAAATCGACTCTGTCCCTGAATTTCATTATTTTGATCCAGGTATAAACAAGCTGGCACCGACATAATGAAGTTTCACCCATTTATGTATAGCGTACCAGTTGTGTAAATAACGCCCACGCAGACCTCGACTTCAGCTATGGGCTAGATCATAGAGTAAAACACTCACATAGAGTGGAAGGCTATCAGCAAATCTTGTTAACACTTTTCGTACGCAGCGTCTTGTTTTCGAGGCGTGAAATAAACAAGTTGACCTAAAGGTAATGTACAATATCTAGATAAAAAAGTAAGTTTATTTCCTAAAAAATGTAAAAACAATACCATCGCTCTTCGGACTATATTTATTAACGCCTCGAAAACAAGTTGGCTCGTTAGGATTAATGTTTCATGCGCTTCCATAGGGCCTTCCACTTTATGCGAATGGTTACTCTATGGGCTAGATACTTGTTGAGGTTAACGGTAATAGTAGGTGCAAGGTGCTGTTGGCTCGCGTGGCTTTCCACCACCCTCCCACGCAATTTAGACTGGAAAGATGAAATAATGGCATTAAAAGTCACTAAATGACTTGGGCCTAAGGCGGTGCCAAGGGTATTAAACTAGCTGATTATTATATAGCGGCTAAACCTTCGTAAGAGTTAAGTGGGGGGTTCTCGGAAATCTTAACTACGCCACTGTAGCGTACTTACTTTATTTTCTGTTATCAGAGCTTTTATAATCAAAGAGAAATCCGTATACAAGCGTTTGCTTACCCGATGCGTTGTCTTCATTAGTTTTGATAGTGGGGAATTGAAGTACCAAGAATACGGGAAGGGAGAGATTCTAAAAGTCATCTTTACATACTTTGAAGCGGAAGTTCGTCCCCTTACCAAAATCGAAGTTGTATTTTGTGGTATAAAAAGTTAAAAACAGACTCCTTTTAAGCTGCCACAATCCCAAATACATCCTGGTTTCAGAGTTAATTCATTCTTATTTGGATTGAAAATCGAGACTTATTTAAAATTGCTATATTTTGGTTTGTTTAAGTTTCAAACAAGTTAGCAAAAATAAAACTTGTCTAAGACTTTTTTGAAACTGTCACAGTCCCAAATACATCGTTATTTTAGATTTATTTAAGACTCCTAATAACGGTTAATTTCAGTTTAATTTAAGTCTGATATTCCTCCTCTAAATTTAGTCTTGTTTCAGATGAAAAAGAAGGCTTGTTTAAGATTAAATTTAAATTACAAGCTGCAAATTTAATATTAATTTTAGTCTCAATTTTATGCCAAATAATGCATATTTTAGTCTCAACTTAGACTGCAAAAATGATGCATATGTTAGTCTCAATTAAAACAAATCTGTCCTTCTTTTAAACAGTAATTTAATATTAATATCTTTCTAGATATTATCTGGTTGACAACTTGAAGGCACTTTCTTTCCTACAAAATTAGACACTCATTTAGAATATATATTACAGTGGACTTAGAGCCAACAAAACCGCTTTTAGCAAGCCGTTGATCTTCTTATTTGCCGAGAAAACTAAAGGAAACAATACTAATATTTTGGTTTCGAATTCCTAAGAATAAAATAAAAAACAATTGGATTTTATACCAAATTGTGTATGGGGAGGCGCTTATATGAACGAACATTCAAATAATATTTTCTTGGAATTAATTGGTTTTCTAGGAAGGAACTAAGCTATGTGATTTAGAGCTAACTTATACCAATAAGAAATTGTTAAGTCCATTTTGAATTTTTTTATAGGTTATTCAAAAACCGTTACGTTAAAATTACGTACTTCCAGAAGGCCATATTTTCAGTATCCATCATCAAATAGCCTAGAAAACATTCCGAAGTCATCCAAAACTTCCTGGAAATTAGTCCCTTGTTGATGATCAAGAACCACGTAATAATTATTTTTCAGTTTAATTAAAACGCTTATTTTTCATAACAAATTATTTAAGATTTATATTTTTGGAACTTACGCGTAACAGTTGCGTAGTATGAAATCTGCCCAGGAGGGGTTCCCACTCTGTAAAGGTTCAGAGGGGTCGAGAAGGGGGTGAACATTAAGTAAAGTCAAAGGTACGCCCAAAGGGGGTTGGAACACGGAAGCCCCCCTTGTCTACGCCACTAGAGCTTCACGGAAATCTTAAGGCACAAAATGAAGAACAATTGCTATAAATAACAAATTTTGTTGAAAGTGCTTAGAGAAACATTTTGATAAGTTAAATTCGTTAGTTTTATAAACAATGTACTGCCAATCTTATATAAAGATTTTTAAGTTTTAAGGTTTCTGTTATTAAGGCTGTATTTGTAAACCTATTTATGTTTAAGTCTTATTTTACACTTGATCTAAACGGGAAAGAATCTTAAAAACAGTCGTAGTTAATAGCTATTTAAGTCTTATTTGAGTGTTAAATTTATTTAAAAAATGCTGTAATGCCAATCTTATTTTAAGACTACTTTAAGTTTAAAATAAGGATATTTTACACTGAATATTTTAGTTTTCGTAAAGGGTATTTAGACCTTTTTTAAACCTAATTCAAGGCTATTTGTAAGCTTAACTTTTCTGATTTATTTAATACTGAATATACTTTTATGACAGTAATGTTTTAAATGTTATTTAGGACTTGAATAAAAGGGATGTTTCCTAAAAATCAGGCTTATTTAAGAATTAAATTAGTCTTATATGAGCCTAAATTTGTTGGGGATTGTATTCCCTTTAAAACATAAAAGGGGCCCCACAACTGATAAAATTTATTAACCTACCCCTAAAAACGTCGTGGCGGCAGCACTGATTAAAATTTGTTTAAACTTAATGTTTCAGATATATATATTATAGGGTGGTTCAAAAAAATGCACATATCGAAATGTTTTGGTGCACATGGATTTTCTTGTTCATTTTGATGAGAACATGACCCACGAAACTTTTTAAGTAAATTCATTAATATTTAGGACTGCCTCAACGAGGTAAAGTTTTACCACTATGAACTAACCCATTTATAAGCAAAAATCAGTTATGTCACTCAAATACTTTACTTGAACGAAAAATTTCATATTTATTACTTATTTAAGTTTTTACAAGTTTTATTATACTTGTATTATTTACTTATACCGGTACACAATAAAATATTTGGCAGAAAGCCCCACTAAACCAAGTCATAACTGCTGAAAATCACAAGTTAGGACCTGGTTTTGTGGGGATTTCTGCCAATTATTTTATTGTGTACCGGTACTTATTACTATAATAAACCCTGTGTAAACTTAAGTAAGTAATATATATTAAATATTTCGTTCAGTTTAAGTATTTGAGTGACATAATTATTTTTTGCTTATAAATGGGTTCGTTTATAATGGTAAAACTTTAGCTCGTTGAGGCAGTCCTAAATATTGATGAATTTACGTAAATTTTTTCCTGGGTCATTTTCCCACCAAAATGAACAAGAAAATCAATGTGCACCAAAACATTTCGATATTTGCATTTTTTTTGAAACACCCAAATATATTATATTTAATTTACTTTTATAACATATTTAATTTAAAACTGCTTATGACTTTATTTAAACATAATTTGAACAGGAAAAATCAAACAAATTTAAGAGTTCAGTTAGTGTTATTTGAGCTTCAAATTAAGTTATGAAAACTTTGTATTGCCAATGCTATTTTAAAATAATAATATTATACCCAGTATTTGTTTTCTTTTTAGTGATTAATAAGGCTGCAGTATTAAACCTACTGAAGAGTCTTCATGTTTTTAATTATAAAGCTATATAAAATTACGCTTATTGCAGTGTTAAATTAACCAATTTTACATTTTCATCTAAACGAACCTGATGCTGTCAAAATATTTTTTCCCGACTTATTTATTTGTTAAATAAGACCAAGAATGTATTTATTTATACCTAGGGAGAATGTACTATGTCGAGACGGTTTTTAGCCTTACTCTCAATACACCCGTTGGTCCCCCCAGTACGCTCCTCCGCTTAAAATAAAATGAATAGTCCCGGTATTTCATTGGCTGCTTAAAATTTACGTCACCTAACGCGATGGTAATCAAACGCCGGTGACGTTTTGTCTTTCCCCCCGCGCGAGACGGGGGAAAGGCGTTCAACGTGCCCGGCGATTGTCGCAACCTAATTATTCTTCCTAAATATAAATAAATACATTCTTGATAAGACGTAATACAAATGCATCCTTATTTCATTCTTAAACAAGACTCCTATTTTGGTATGGGTCGGTTTTCCATTGTTCGTGACACTCTGTCTACGTTTTGTGATTAAAAATCAATACGCTTAGGTACATGGATGTATCATTCTAACAAGTTTCTTCCATTTCCCATATAGGTACGGTATATCTTTTTTATAGACCAAAGCTCTTACAACAGGAACCCAGTATACTAGGATAATCTGAACCTATCATCAAAGGATATTTCATGGATGAGCTCATGAGGTGGTGGATAAATGATCTTGTATCTTTTGATTGACTGTTAACGATTGAGGATTTGATCCAGCCGTGGCCACCGCCGACAAAAATATGGACGACGTAGTCCAAGAAATTTAACGTACCAATAAATGGTTGTATGACCACCCAGTTCTTTTTCTTATGGAGGTTATTGGATAATTTAAATTATTTGTAATAAAATCTACTTTGTGAAGCAGTTTTTTTAAAGTAAAGCTATTGTTTGACCAAGGCTTAAAACTATAGTTCTTAAAATAAAGTAGTATTGAGCCTAGGCTATAAACCCCGCCCGTAAAGATTCGCGTACCCTAATATTATTCCAAATAGCGTCATGGATTCCTGTTACCAATATCTTAGCCCAGATTTTAATATATGTAGATGAAAACGGTCGTGGATTAACGTACACTTATTGGATTTTCTCTTATCTCTTTTCAATATCCTAAAATTCAATCGGTGTTATCGATTAAATATTAAACGCTCTCGCGATTCCGACAATCGAATGAATCATTCTTTAACAAGGCGAAGGAACAAAGAAGATAAATAAGATAAGTGTATGCCCTGAAAAAGGAGTTCGTCTTCGTGTTCCGTTAAGCCTCGGCTATACACTTAGCATTAATATCGGTGAAAGGAGCAACCGGGTTCTGATACTACGGTCACGCTATCGTCGCATCAAGCACCGAAAAATGGGGAGGTTACGCTTTCTCTCTCTCTCTCTCTCTCTCTCTCTCTCTCTTTCTCTCTTTCTCTCTCTTCCCTCTATTTGCCAAATGAAAAAAGGAATCGAGTGAAAAAAGGATATCTACTCTCTGGAACTTACAAAAGGAAGCTTTTTTCGTTCTATTTCATAATAAATTCATTCTTTGGGACCCGTACGTTTTAATATATAGGCTATTGTTTCATTTTTTCCCCTAAAGAGAAAAAAATGTTCTTCCTCTAATAGATCCTCAGACGCGGCAAATGATTCTCACACGCGACTCTGGCCGATTCGTGAGAATGGTTTATGGTCGCTTTAAGGATCTCGCTCATGATTCAAAGCAGTTTACCGACTAAAGGTACCCGCGTTATTGTATAGCCGATTTCATGGAAGAAAATGAGGTCTGTTTGTTGTTATTTTCTGTCTTTATTTGCGACGCTTTGATTTACCCGCATTTACGGGCAGAACAACATTTCTTATAAAGGTTACTCTTTCGCTATATCTCGGAGTAGGATTGCCACGGTTCAGAGAACGGCCTAAGTAGAACCGGAACCGGACTGATCAAACAAATTGGAACCAGAACCGAACCGAAAAGTAGTAGGGACCAAACCAAACCGAAAGGAGAACCAAATTAAAAACTGTATGCATAAAATTTACATCAAACTAAAAGTTAAACTAACTCGCGCTGATATTTTGGTTTCTTTCTCCATTTCCACATATTTGTAAAGAACGTAGAATAAAAACCAATGTTTTAGACAAAATGAAATTGAGTCATTTCTTCATTAAACGGATTTTCCCTCCGATTAAGTATCGAACACAATAACGTATGTGATACGAATACTTTCGAAAAGTGTACGGTTCTTTTGGTTCGGTTCTCCTTTGGTTCCGGTTCGGTTCAACATGGAACCGAGCTGAAGTGTATTCGGTTCCTATTGCTTGGAACGGAAACCGAACCGAGAAAAAGGAGAAGGGAAACCAATTGAATCGGAAGAAGTACATTTTAGGGAAACATTTGGATACTGTTATAATTTAACTTCTCAGGGGGAAGGAGCTGGCTCTTTGAGTGACAATATTCGCTTATTGCAGATTGAACAAGATGTCACGGACATTTAAATACACACATTCCCCTCAATGTATTAACTCTTAAATATTAAATTTAAATTTGAACAAATTTTCAATAATCTTGTGCATTAACTTAATAAACTCAAGAGGAATTTTATCGAAAAAGAATTGTTTTGGAAATAAAGTAGTGAAACGCGAACCCGTTAATTTAAATTAATTTTAAACAAACCGAATTTTTCGAGTTACCTGGTTTTGGAAATAAGGTAGCGAAACGTTAACGAGTTAGATGGCGCCTGTATTCAAATATGGCAATAGTGTTTGGGGAATATTTTACTAAGAGCTAGTAACCGAGTGACGTCGTCACAAAAATAAAATCTCCCCCTAGCGAGGCGCTGTCAATGGCTACGTGTGACGCGTAGCAAGTGGACGCAAAACGGTGACGAAGCCCGTAATGTAGTCTGTCTTGTGAATAGCTCTCAGTAAAACTTGCATGTGAAGAATAGGAAGTGTCACACTTATGTAAAATATTATACACTGATGTGCGTACGCGTGTTTATGTGGGGTCCCAAAAATTGGCCAGAAATCTCATATAAAATTTTTTAATGCAACGTAGTTCAGAAATGATCAGTACTAACTAAAAATAAAAAATTCAACGAAGTCGCACTTAATTTAAAAAGTATGTAGATTTTAGGGCGAAAATCGTCCAAACCACTAAAAGTTAATAATAATGAATTTCTTGGGCTCTGATTTCAAAACTTTTATAACTAGCTACCGAGGGCATGCCATATGCTTTCTATAACCCGGCCACCTGAATTAATGGCTTTAAAAGTCGCTTGACGACTTAGGCCTAAGGTGGTGCCTTGGGTATTAGCCTAGCTGATATTATTATTATTATTGACATATAACTGACCTTTCTAGACCTAGTTGTTGAAGAGTTATGTGGCGGCAAATTTAAGAGGTCGGCGTTTGAATAAGAAATTATACGATTGTTTATATTTATCCATAACCGAGAATTATTCAGAAACATTCGAAAAAAATGATTAATTTTGCATGTTAAATCGTTGTTTAATCGTATAATTTATTCGTATAAAACAAATAATACTAATTTTAATGATTAATTGAAATTTTTGCGGTTAATTTATTTGTTCCGCCGACCTCTAGGCGGCATCGGCTACAATTGTCATCCTACAATATCCTTTTACTGTCATTGAACTCCACTAAAAGCCAAAGGTTAGAAATTGGTTTTACCTAAAAAATCTCTTGAAATTAACTCTTCACACGTGAAACTTAAAACACCGTACAAAATGTCCTGGCTTGAAAATCTTGAACTAGCACTTACAAAAAAAAATTTCACTAAAATTACGCCTTTTTTCAAACGTAACGAATTAGTTACTCTACAAACGTTATATTGTAAGGCCCACCAAATTTTCGTATCGTATCCGTCCTGCCTTCTACAAGGTATTGCCTCTGTACGAAGATAAGGCTTGTGGAAGGCAGGACGTAGACGGTACGGAGAGCAGTGGGCGCCTGGCTTAATTAGTTATATAAACTTATCAATTATCAAAAATTTTCGTAATAAATTTAAACTGACTAAGTATTGAAAGCTACAAGAGCGGTTCATTTATCACACCCCGAACGATTAATCTATCTGCACAACACTATGTAACAGTTCAATTGGTATAATTTAAAAAATTTAAATTTTAACAATTTTAAAATTCCTTATTTTATAGTTTTAAAAGTTTGCCTTGGTCGATGAAAAGGAATCGCCCGGTCAACCTGTAATAGATTTTTCTAATGTTATGATTTAATACTTTAGATTAAACCGCGCCAGCTCTATACAAATTTAATCCCGTGAAAAAAATCGCGGTCCTAAATTTCTCAGAGACAGTTTGAACTATAGATTTCTTCTTCGAGTTGTACCCTCCGGCTAAGCCACGCTGGGCACGTGAAATGACGTCGACCCATCTTTTATTTAACGTATATCTGGCCGAGTAGAGAGATAATGCCTTTGAGCCAGAATCAGAGAGGTGTGTTTCCCCTTGAATAATATAACGGCACAGGCCTCCTTACACCGCTTTATTAGACTTTATCCACCGCTGAATCCATCGCGCAGCGTAGCTCCAGATAACGGTAACTGTACCGTCATCCACGGTTTTCAACAGCCCTATCAGGTCGCTTTAGGTACGGCTGTGGAGTTGCCAGTTCCGTGATTTACCCGCCCAATTGAGCTTTTTTTTGAAAAATATGGTGTGGGGATTAAAAATACTTATTTTTGTGTTGGTTTCGAAGAATTTTTAAATTATAATGAATAATTAAAATATATCTTTGTTATTTCTGGGCAAACAAATTATACTAATAATTTTAAATATTCGAAAAATTTAATTTGTTATTGTTAATAATAAAAAAATAATAATAGTAATAGTAAAATTAACTGTCTCCGATGATGATTTGCAAAGTGGATCGAAACATCAGTTCCCTAGCAATGTCACGTTAAATAAAGATTTAATTTTTTTTAAATTTACCAAAGTAATTCTTATTAGTTATACCTAGCAATGTCAGGTTTAAATAAAGATTTTAAATTTCAAAATTTACCAAAGTAATTCTTATCAGTTCCCTGGCAATTTCAGGTTTAAATAAAGATTTTAAATTTGAAAATTTACAGAAGTAATTCAAGCTACTGTGAAAATAATTTGTCGTTTTAATAATTTCCGCTAAATTTCTGTAATATAAGGCTTTAAAATGAGCTCCTTATTATAATTTTCTGTATTTATATAAATATAATTTTAAGAGGTGGGCGACCTTTTAGCCTAGTTGATGCCACTAGTATCTGGCAACTATGTCCGTTTGTAGTCCCGAAAGAAGGGGTGAAAATTTTCTTCTTTGAGCGTTTTTTTATTTAAAGGCAAGGGAGGGCAGCGGCAGTGTCTGCAATTTAGGGCCAGGAGGGAATCCGCATTAAATAGATTGTTCTTTCGTAACATTTATTCGGAGCGGCGCGGCCTTTGCAACTTATTACATGGTCTCTTTTTTTTCGTCGGAAGATGCGAAGAAGATTTGCGCTCGCGTCTGAAGTGTATCTTAGGGTATTGTGTCGAGTCGGCATTGTAGCGAAAGGGGCTTGTTACGTATGGCCTACCCATAATTCTCTCGCTCTTTCCCTCTGATGGTTGAAGATTAAAAGACTGCGCCGCGGCCAGGTATTATTTATTCATCGCGAATTATTGTTGAGCCCGTAACTGTGTTGAAAAGGAGACTTTTTCCAGATGTCTGGCGCATTGCGTCCGCATTTGCGCATTCTTCAACGCCTATTCACGTTATCTGACGACTTATATTGAACTTAGTGTACCGACTGAGTTGGTTTCGTGAAAATATCCGATAAGAAAATGATCACGTTTGTCCCATTGAGAAAATAATCCGGTTTGTCCGATTGATAAAATAATCAGGTTTTACAATTTAGATAATTATCAGATTTGTTTATCTGAGAAAATAATCAGGTTTTACAATTTAGAAAATTATCAGGTGTGTTTATTTGAGAAAATTATCAGGTTTGTCCATTTGAGAAAAGTATTCGGTTTGTTCATTTGAGTAGAGGTCGGGGATGGTTAAATTTTATTCAATAGATAAAGCTCTCAAAATTATTCGTAAGACTTTTTAATCAAGTAATTTATATTTCTGTATTATCCGATTAATTTTTTGATAAATTTGTAAAATTAATCGAAAAAACGACGTTTTTTTCGATTAAACCTTCAAATATTACGAATAATACAGGTTTTTTAATCATTTTCCGAAATATTAACCAGTAAATTTCTTTGTTTAATTTTTTTCCCGAAAAAAATCAATTTAAACATGGATAATGATTATTTGACTCCGACCTCTACATTTGAGTCAAGTTTTGTTCATTTGTTAAAATTATCATGTTTGTCCAATTGATAAAATAATAATGTTGTCCAATTAAGAATATTATTTAATTGAGAAAAGTATCAGGTTTGTCCAGTTGAGAAAATTATCAGGTTTGTCCAGTTGAGAAAATTATCAGGTTTGTACATTAGAAATTATTTATTTATTAAATTTGAGATCATTACGTATTTAATAGTAAAGTTTAGATCATTACGTATTTAATAGTAAAGTTTAGATCATTACGTATTTAATAGTAAAGTTTAGATCATTACGTATTTAAAAGTAAAGTTTAGATCATTACGTATTTAATAGTAAAGTTTAGATCATTACGTATTTAATAGTAAAGTTTAGATCATTACGTATTTAATAGTAAAGTTTAGATCATTACGTATTTAATAGTAAAGTTTAGATCATTACGTATTTAATAGTAAAGTTTAGATCATGACGTATTTAATAGTAAAGTTTATATCATTACGTATTTAATAGTAAAGTTTAGATCATTACGTATTTAATAGTAAAGTTTAGATCATTTCGTATTTAATAGTAAAGTTTAGATCATTACGTATTTAATAGTAAAGTTTAGATCATTACGTATTTAATAGTAAAGTTTAGATCATTTCGTATTTAATAGTAAAGTTTAGATCATTACGTATTTAATAGTAAAGTTTAGATCATTACGTATTTAATAGTAAAGTTTAGATCATTACGTATTTAATAGTAAAGTTTAGATCATAACGTATTTAATAGTAAAGTTTAGATCATTACGTATTTAATAGTAAAGTTTAGATCATGACGTATTTAATAGTAAAGTTTATATCATTACGTATTTAATAGTAAAGTTTAGATCATTACGTATTTAATAGTAAAGTTTAGATCATTTCGTATTTAATAGTAAAGTTTAGATCATTACGTATTTAATAGTAAAGTTTAGATCATTACGTATTTAATAGTAAAGTTTAGATCATTACGTATTTAATAGTAAAGTTTAGATCATTACGTATTTAATAGTAAAGTTTAGATCATTACGTATTTAATAGTAAAGTTTAGATCATTACGTATTTAATAGTAAAGTTTAGATCATTACGTATTTAATAGTAAAGTTTAGATCATTACGTATTTAATAGTAAAGTTTAGATCATTACGTATTTAATAGTAAAGTTTAGATCATTTCGTATTTAATAGTAAAGTTTAGATCATTACGTTTTTAATACCAAATTTGAGATCATTACGTATTTAATAGTAAATTTGAGATCATTGCGTATTTAATAGTAAATTTTAGATCTATACGTATTTAATTATAAATTTGAGATCATTACGTATTTACTAGTAAATTTGAGATCATTACGTATTAAATAGTAAATTTTAGATCATCACGTATTTAATAATAAATTTAAGATCATTACGTATTTAATAGTAAAGTTTAGATCATTACGTATTTAATAGTTAAGTTTAGATCATTACGTATTTAATAATAAAGTTAAGATCATTACGTATTTAATACCAAATTTGAGATCATTGCGTATTTAATAGTAAATTTTAGATCTATACGTATTTAATAGTAAATTTTAGATCATTACGTATTTAATAGTAAAGTTTAGATCATTACGTATTTAATACCAAATTTGATATCATTACGTATTTAATTGTAAAGTTTAGATCATTACGTTTTTAATAGTAAAGTTTAGATCATTACGTATTTAATAGTAAAGTTTAGATCATTACGTATTTAATAGTAAAGTTTAGATCATTACGTATTTAATAGTAAATTTTAGATCTATACGTATTTAATAATAAATTTGAGATCATTACGTATTTACTAGTAAATTTGAGATCATTACGTATTAAATAGTAAATTTTAGATCATCACGTATTTAATAATAAATTTAAGATCATTACGTATTTAAAAGTAAAGTTTAGATCATTACGTATTTAATAGTTAAGTTTAGATCATTACGTATTTAATAATAAAGTTTAGATCATTACGTATTTAATACCAAATTTGAGATCATTGCGTATTTAATAGTAAATTTTAGATCTTTACGTATTTAATAGTAAAGTTTAGATCATTACGTATTTAATAGTAAAGTTTAGATCATTACATACTTAATAGTAAATTTTAGATCATTGCGTATTTAATAGTAAAGTTTAGACCATTACGTAATTAATAGTAAATTTGAGATCATTACGTATTTAATACCAAATTTGATATCATTACGTATTTAATAGTAAAGTTTAGATCATTACGTATTTAATACCAAATTTGAGATCATTACGTATTTAATAGTTAAGTTTAGATCATTACGTATTTAATAGTTAAGTTTAGATCATTACATACTTAATAGTAAATTTTAGATCATTGCGTATTTAATAGTAAAGTTTAGATCATTACGTATTTAATAGTAAAGTTTAGATCATTACGTATTTAATAGTAAAGTTTAGATCATTACGTATTTAATAGTTAAGTTTAGATCATTACATACTTAATAGTAAATTTTAGATCATTACGTATTTAATAGTAAAGTTTAGATCATTACGTATTTAATAGTAAAGTTTGGATCATTACGTATTTAATAGTAAAGTTTAGATCATTTCGTATTTAATAGTAAAGTTTAGATCATTACGTATTTAATAGTAAAGTTTAGATCATTACGTATTTAATAGTAAAGTTTAGATCATTACGTATTTAATAGTAAAGTTTAGATCATTACGTATTTAATAGTAAAGTTTAGATCATTACGTATTTATTCGGAGCGGCGCGGCCTTTGCAACTTATTACATGGTCTCTTTTTTTTCGTCGGAAGATGCGAAGAAGATTTGCGCTCGCGTCTGAAGTGTATCTTAGGGTATTGTGTCGAGTCGGCATTGTAGCGAAAGGGGCTTGTTACGTATGGCCTACCCATAATTCTCTCGCTCTTTCCCTCTGATGGTTGAAGATTAAAAGACTGCGCCGCGGCCAGGTATTATTTATTCATCGCGAATTATTGTTGAGCCCGTAACTGTGTTGAAAAGGAGACTTTTTCCAGATGTCTGGCGCATTGCGTCCGCATTTGCGCATTCTTCAACGCCTATTCACGTTATCTGACGACTTATATTGAACTTAGTGTACCGACTGAGTTGGTTTCGTGAAAATATCCGATAAGAAAATGATCACGTTTGTCCCATTGAGAAAATAATCCGGTTTGTCCGATTGATAAAATAATCAGGTTTTACAATTTAGATAATTATCAGATTTGTTTATCTGAGAAAATAATCAGGTTTTACAATTTAGAAAATTATCAGGTGTGTTTATTTGAGAAAATTATCAGGTTTGTCCATTTGAGAAAAGTATTCGGTTTGTTCATTTGAGTAGAGGTCGGGGATGGTTAAATTTTATTCAATAGATAAAGCTCTCAAAATTATTCGTAAGACTTTTTAATCAAGTAATTTATATTTCTGTATTATCCGATTAATTTTTTGATAAATTTGTAAAATTAATCGAAAAAACGACGTTTTTTTCGATTAAACCTTCAAATATTACGAATAATACAGGTTTTTTAATCATTTTCCGAAATATTAACCAGTAAATTTCTTTGTTTAATTTTTTTCCCGAAAAAAATCAATTTAAACATGGATAATGATTATTTGACTCCGACCTCTACATTTGAGTCAAGTTTTGTTCATTTGTTAAAATTATCATGTTTGTCCAATTGATAAAATAATAATGTTGTCCAATTAAGAATATTATTTAATTGAGAAAAGTATCAGGTTTGTCCAGTTGAGAAAATTATCAGGTTTGTCCAGTTGAGAAAATTATCAGGTTTGTACATTAGAAATTATTTATTTATTAAATTTGAGATCATTACGTATTTAATAGTAAAGTTTAGATCATTACGTATTTAATAGTAAAGTTTAGATCATTACGTATTTAATAGTAAAGTTTAGATCATTACGTATTTAAAAGTAAAGTTTAGATCATTACGTATTTAATAGTAAAGTTTAGATCATTACGTATTTAATAGTAAAGTTTAGATCATTACGTATTTAATAGTAAAGTTTAGATCATTACGTATTTAATAGTAAAGTTTAGATCATTACGTATTTAATAGTAAAGTTTAGATCATGACGTATTTAATAGTAAAGTTTATATCATTACGTATTTAATAGTAAAGTTTAGATCATTACGTATTTAATAGTAAAGTTTAGATCATTTCGTATTTAATAGTAAAGTTTAGATCATTACGTATTTAATAGTAAAGTTTAGATCATTACGTATTTAATAGTAAAGTTTAGATCATTTCGTATTTAATAGTAAAGTTTAGATCATTACGTATTTAATAGTAAAGTTTAGATCATTACGTATTTAATAGTAAAGTTTAGATCATTACGTATTTAATAGTAAAGTTTAGATCATAACGTATTTAATAGTAAAGTTTAGATCATTACGTATTTAATAGTAAAGTTTAGATCATGACGTATTTAATAGTAAAGTTTATATCATTACGTATTTAATAGTAAAGTTTAGATCATTACGTATTTAATAGTAAAGTTTAGATCATTTCGTATTTAATAGTAAAGTTTAGATCATTACGTATTTAATAGTAAAGTTTAGATCATTACGTATTTAATAGTAAAGTTTAGATCATTACGTATTTAATAGTAAAGTTTAGATCATTACGTATTTAATAGTAAAGTTTAGATCATTACGTATTTAATAGTAAAGTTTAGATCATTACGTATTTAATAGTAAAGTTTAGATCATTACGTATTTAATAGTAAAGTTTAGATCATTACGTATTTAATAGTAAAGTTTAGATCATTACGTATTTAATAGTAAAGTTTAGATCATTTCGTATTTAATAGTAAAGTTTAGATCATTACGTTTTTAATACCAAATTTGAGATCATTACGTATTTAATAGTAAATTTGAGATCATTGCGTATTTAATAGTAAATTTTAGATCTATACGTATTTAATTATAAATTTGAGATCATTACGTATTTACTAGTAAATTTGAGATCATTACGTATTAAATAGTAAATTTTAGATCATCACGTATTTAATAATAAATTTAAGATCATTACGTATTTAATAGTAAAGTTTAGATCATTACGTATTTAATAGTTAAGTTTAGATCATTACGTATTTAATAATAAAGTTAAGATCATTACGTATTTAATACCAAATTTGAGATCATTGCGTATTTAATAGTAAATTTTAGATCTATACGTATTTAATAGTAAATTTTAGATCATTACGTATTTAATAGTAAAGTTTAGATCATTACGTATTTAATACCAAATTTGATATCATTACGTATTTAATTGTAAAGTTTAGATCATTACGTTTTTAATAGTAAAGTTTAGATCATTACGTATTTAATAGTAAAGTTTAGATCATTACGTATTTAATAGTAAAGTTTAGATCATTACGTATTTAATAGTAAATTTTAGATCTATACGTATTTAATAATAAATTTGAGATCATTACGTATTTACTAGTAAATTTGAGATCATTACGTATTAAATAGTAAATTTTAGATCATCACGTATTTAATAATAAATTTAAGATCATTACGTATTTAAAAGTAAAGTTTAGATCATTACGTATTTAATAGTTAAGTTTAGATCATTACGTATTTAATAATAAAGTTTAGATCATTACGTATTTAATACCAAATTTGAGATCATTGCGTATTTAATAGTAAATTTTAGATCTTTACGTATTTAATAGTAAAGTTTAGATCATTACGTATTTAATAGTAAAGTTTAGATCATTACATACTTAATAGTAAATTTTAGATCATTGCGTATTTAATAGTAAAGTTTAGACCATTACGTAATTAATAGTAAATTTGAGATCATTACGTATTTAATACCAAATTTGATATCATTACGTATTTAATAGTAAAGTTTAGATCATTACGTATTTAATACCAAATTTGAGATCATTACGTATTTAATAGTTAAGTTTAGATCATTACGTATTTAATAGTTAAGTTTAGATCATTACATACTTAATAGTAAATTTTAGATCATTGCGTATTTAATAGTAAAGTTTAGATCATTACGTATTTAATAGTAAAGTTTAGATCATTACGTATTTAATAGTAAAGTTTAGATCATTACGTATTTAATAGTTAAGTTTAGATCATTACATACTTAATAGTAAATTTTAGATCATTACGTATTTAATAGTAAAGTTTAGATCATTACGTATTTAATAGTAAAGTTTGGATCATTACGTATTTAATAGTAAAGTTTAGATCATTTCGTATTTAATAGTAAAGTTTAGATCATTACGTATTTAATAGTAAAGTTTAGATCATTACGTATTTAATAGTAAAGTTTAGATCATTACGTATTTAATAGTAAAGTTTAGATCATTACGTATTTAATAGTAAAGTTTAGATCATTACGTATTTAATAGTAAAGTTTAGATCATTTCGTATTTAATAGTAAAGTTTAGATCATTACGTTTTTAATACCAAATTTGAGATCATTACGTATTTAATAGTAAATTTGAGATCATTGCGTATTTAATAGTAAATTTTAGATCTATACGTATTTAAAAATAAATTTGAGATCATTACGTATTTAATAGTAAATTTGAGATCATTACGTATTAAATAGTAAATTTGAGATCATTGCGTATTTAATAGTAAATTTTAGATCTATACGTATTTAATAATAAATTTGAGATCATTACGTATTTACTAGTAAATCTGAGATCATTACGTATTAAATAGTAAATTTTAGATCATCACGTATTTAATAATAAATTTAAGATCATTACGTATTTAATAGTAAAGTTTAGATCATTACGTATTTAATAGTTAAGTTTAGATCATTACGTATTTAATAATAAAGTTTAGATCATTACGTATTTAATACCAAATTTTAGATCATTGCGTATTTAATAGTAAATTTTAGATCTTTACGTATTTAATAGTAAAGTTTAGATCATTACGTATTTAATAGTAAAGTTTAGATCATTACATACTTAATAGTAAATTTTAGATCATTGCGTATTTAATAGTAAAGTTTAGACCATTACGTAATTAATAGTAAATTTGAGATCATTACGTATTTAATACCAAATTTGATATCATTACGTATTTAATAGTTAAGTTTAGATCATTACATACTTAATAGTAAATTTTAGATCATTACGTATTTAATAGTAAAGTTTAGATTATTACGTATTTAATAGTAAAGTTTAGATCATTACGTATTTAATAGTAAAGTTTAGATCATTTCGTATTTAATAGTAAAGTTTAGATCATTACGTATTTAATAGTAAAGTTTAGATCATTACGTATTTAATAGTAAAGTTTAGATCATTACGTATTTAATAGTAAAGTTTAGATCATTACATACTTAATAGTAAATTTTAGATCATTGCGTATTTAATAGTAAAGTTTAGATCATTACGTATTTAATAGTAAAGTTGAGATCATTACGTATTTAATAGTAAAGTTTAGATCATTACGTATTTAATAGTTAAGTTTAGATCATTACATACTTAATAGTAAATTTTAGATCATTACGTATTTAATAGTAAAGTTTAGATCATTACGTATTTAATAGTAAAGTTTAGATCATTACGTATTTAATAGTAAAGTTTAGATCATTTCGTATTTAATAGTAAAGTTTAGATCATTACGTATTTAATAGTAAAGTTTAGATCATTACGTATTTAATAGTAAAGTTTAGATCATTACGTATTTAATAGTAAAGTTTAGATCATTACGTATTTAATAGTAAAGTTTAGATCATTACGTATTTAATAGTAAAGTTTAGATCATTTCGTATTAAATAGTAAAGTTTAGATCATTACGTTTTTAATACCAAATTTGAGATCATTACGTATTTAATAGTAAATTTGAGATCATTGCGTATTTAATAGTAAATTTTAGATCTATACGTATTTAATAATAAATTTGAGATCATTACGTATTTACTAGTAAATTTGAGATCATTACGTATTAAATAGTAAATTCTAGATCATCACGTATTTAATAATAAATTTAAGATCATTACGTATTTAATAGTAAAGTTTAGATCATTACGTATTTAATAGTTAAGTTTAGATCATTACGTTTTTAATAATAAAGTTAAGATCATTACGTATTTAATACCAAATTTGAGATCATTGCGTATTTAATAGTAAATTTGAGATCATTGCGTATTTACTAGTAAATTTGAGATCATTACGTATTAAATAGTAAATTTTAGATCATCACGTATTTAATAATAAATTTAAGATCATTACGTATTTAATAGTAAAGTTTAGATCATTACGTATTTAATAGTTAAGTTTAGATCATTACGTATTTAATAATAAAGTTAAGATCATTACGTATTTAATACCAAATTTGAGATCATTGCGTATTTAATAGTAAATTTTAGATCTATACGTATTTAATAGTAAATTTTAGATCATTACGTATTTAATAGTAAAGTTTAGATCATTACGTATTTAATACCAAATTTGATATCATTACGTATTTAATTGTAAAGTTTAGATCATTACGTTTTTAATAGTAAAGTTTAGATCATTACGTATTTAATAGTAAAGTTTAGATCATTACGTATTTAATAGTAAAGTTTAGATCATTACGTATTTAATAGTAAAGTTTAGATCATTACGTATTTAATAGTAAAGTTTAGATCATTTCGTATTTAATAGTAAAGTTAAGATCATTGCGTATTTAATAGTAAATTTTAGATCTATACGTATTTAATAATAAATTTGAGATCATTACGTATTTACTAGTAAATTTGAGATCATTACGTATTAAATAGTAAATTTTAGATCATCACGTATTTAATAATAAATTTAAGATCATTACGTATTTAATAGTAAAGTTTAGATCATTACGTATTTAATAGTTAAGTTTAGATCATTACGTATTTAATAATAAAGTTTAGATCATTACGTATTTAATACCAAATTTGAGATCATTGCGTATTTAATAGTAAATTTTAGATCTTTACGTATTTAATAGAAAAGTTTAGATCATTACGTATTTAATAGTAAAGTTTAGATCATTACATACTTATAAGTAAATTTTAGATCATTGCGTATTTAATAGTAAAGTTTAGACCATTACGTAATTAATAGTAAATTTGAGATCATTACGTATTTAATACCAAATTTGATATCATTACGTATTTAATAGTAAAGTTTAGATCATTACGTATTTAATACCAAATTTGAGATCATTACGTATTTAATAGTTAAGTTTAGATCATTACGTATTTAATAGTTAAGTTTAGATCATTACATACTTAATAGTAAATTTTAGATCATTGCGTATTTAATAGTAAAGTTTAGATCATTACGTATTTAATAGTAAAGTTTAGATCATTACGTATTTAATAGTAAAGTTTAGATCATTACGTATTTAATAGTTAAGTTTAGATCATTACATACTTAATAGTAAATTTTAGATCATTACGTATTTAATAGTAAAGTTTAGATCATTACGTATTTAATAGTAAAGTTTGGATCATTACGTATTTAATAGTAAAGTTTAGATCATTTCGTATTTAATAGTAAAGTTTAGATCATTACGTATTTAATAGTAAAGTTTAGATCATTACGTATTTAATAGTAAAGTTTAGATCATTACGTATTTAATAGTAAAGTTTAGATCATTACGTATTTAATAGTAAAGTTTAGATCATTACGTATTTAATAGTAAAGTTTAGATCATTTCGTATTTAATAGTAAAGTTTGTATCATTACGTTTTTAATACCAAATTTGAGATCATTACGTATTTAATAGTAAATTTGAGATCATTGCGTATTTAATAGTAAATTTTAGATCTATACGTATTTAAAAATAAATTTGAGATCATTACGTATTTAATAGTAAATTTGAGATCATTACGTATTAAATAGTAAATTTGAGATCATTGCGTATTTAATAGTAAATTTTAGATCTATACGTATTTAATAGTAAAGTTTAGATCATTACGTATTTAATAGTTAAGTTTAGATCATTACGTATTTAATAATAAAGTTAAGATCATTACGTATTTAATACCAAATTTGAGATCATTGCGTATTTAATAGTAAATTTTAGATCTATACGTATTTAATAGTAAATTTTAAATCATTACGTATTTAATAGTAAAGTTTAGATCATTACGTATTTAATACCAAATTTGATATCATTACGTATTTAATACCAAATTTGATATCATTACATATTTAATTGTAAAGTTTAGATCATTACGTATTTAATAGTAAAGTTTAGATCATTACGTATTTAATAGTTAAGTTTAGATCAATACGTATTTAATAATAAAGTTAAGATCATTACGTTTTTAATACCAAATTTGAGATCATTACGTATTTAATAATAAATTTAAGATCATTACGTATTTAATAGTAAAGTTTAGATCATTACGTATTTAATAGTTAAGTTTAGATCATTACGTATTTAATAATAAAGTTAAGATCATTACGTATTTAATACCAAATTTGAGATCATTGCGTATTTAATAGTAAATTTGAGATCATTGCGTATTTAATAGTAAATTTAAGATCATTACGTATTTAATAGTAAATTTTAGATCTATACGTATTTAATAATAAATTTGAGATCATTACGTATTTACTAGTAAATTTGAGATCATTACGTATTAAATAGTAAATTTTAGATCATCACGTATTTAATAATAAATTTAAGATCATTACGTATTTAATAGTAAAGTTTAGATCATTACGTATTTAATAGTTAAGTTTAGATCATTACGTATTTAATAATAAAGTTTAGATCATTACGTATTTAATACCAAATTTGAGATCATTGCGTATTTAATAGTAAATTTTAGATCTTTACGTATTTAATAGTAAAGTTTAGATCATTACGTATTTAATAGTAAAGTTTAGATCATTACATACTTAATAGTAAATTTTAGATCATTGCGTATTTAATAGTAAAGTTTAGACCATTACGTAATTAATAGTAAATTTGAGATCATTACGTATTTAATACCAAATTTGATATCATTACGTATTTAATAGTAAAGTTTAGATCATTACGTATTTAATACCAAATTTGAGATCATTACGTATTTAATAGTTAAGTTTAGATCATTACGTATTTAATAGTTAAGTTTAGATCATTACATACTTAATAGTAAATTTTAGATCATTGCGTATTTAATAGTAAAGTTTAGATCATTACGTATTTAATAGTAAAGTTTAGATCATTACGTGTTTAATAGTAAAGTTTAGATCATTACGTATTTAATAGTTAAGTTTAGATCATTACATACTTAATAGTAAATTTTAGATCATTACGTATTTAATAGTAAAGTTTAGATCATTACGTATTTAATAGTAAAGTTTAGATCATTACGTATTTAATAGTAAAGTTTAGATCATTACGTATTTAATAGTAAAGTTTAGATCATTACGTATTTAATAGTAAAGTTTAGATCATTACGTATTTAATAGTAAAGTTTAGATCATTACGTATTTAATAGTAAAGTTTAGATCATTTCGTATTTAATAGTAAAGTTTAGATCATTACGTTTTTAATACCAAATTTGAGATCATTACGTATTTAATAGTAAATTTGAGATCATTGCGTATTTAATAGTAAATTTTAGATCTATACGCATTTAATAATAAATTTGAGATCATTACGTATTTACTAGTAAATTTGAGATCATTACGTATTAAATAGTAAATTTTAGATCATCACGTATTTAATAATAAATTTAAGATCATTACGTATTTAATAGTAAAGTTTAGATCATTACGTATTTAATAGTTAAGTTTAGATCATTACGTATTTAATAATAAAGTTAAGATCATTACGTATTTAATACCAAATTTGAGATCATTGCGTATTTAATAGTAAATTTTAGATCTATACGTATTTAATAGTAAATTTTAAATCATTACGTATTTAATAGTAAAGTTTAGATCATTACGTATTTAATACCAAATTTGATATCATTACGTATTTAATACCAAATTTGATATCATTACATATTTAATTGTAAAGTTTAGATCATTACGTATTTAATAGTAAAGTTTAGATCATTACGTATTTAATAGTAAAGTTTAGATCATTACGTATTTAATAGTAAAGTTTAGATCATTACGTATTTTATAGTAAAGTTTAGATCATTACGTATTTAATAGTAAAGTTTAGATCATTTCGTATTTAATAGTAAAGTTTAGATCATTACGTATTTAATAATATTGTTTAGATCATTACGTATTTAATACCAAATTTGAGATCATTACGTATTTAATAGTAAATTTGAGATCATTGCGTATTTAATAGTAAATTTTAGATCTATACGTATTTAATAATAAATTTGAGATCATTACGTATTTACTAGTAAATTTGAGATCATTACATATTAAATAGTAAATTTTAGATCATCACGTATTTAATAATAAATTTAAGATCATTACGTATTTAATAGTAAAGTTTAGATCATTACGTATTTAATAGTTAAGTTTAGATCATTACGTATTTAATAATAAAGTTTAGATCATAACGTATTTAATAGTTAAGTTTAGATCATTACGTATTTAATAGTTAAGTTTAGATCATTACATACTTAATAGTAAATTTTAGATCATTACGTATTTAATAGTAAAGTTTAGATCATTACGTATTTAATAGTAAAGTTTGGATCATTACGTATTTAATAGTAAAGTTTAGATCATTTCGTATTTAATAGTAAAGTTTAGATCATTACGTATTTAATAGTAAAGTTTAGATCATTACGTATTTAATAGTAAAGTTTAGATCATTACGTATTTAATAGTAAAGTTTAGATCATTACGTATTTAATAGTAAAGTTTAGATCATTACGTATTTAATAGTAAAGTTTAGATCATTACGTATTTAATAGTAAAGTTTAGATCATTTCGTATTTAATAGTAAAGTTTAGATCATTACGTTTTTAATACCAAATTTGAGATCATTACGTATTTAATACCAAATTTGAGATCATTGCGTATTTAATAGTAAATTTTAGATCTATACGTATTTAATAGTAAATTTTAAATCATTACGTATTTAATAGTAAAGTTTAGATCATTACGTATTTAATACCAAATTTGATATCATTACGTATTTAATACCAAATTTGATATCATTACATATTTAATTGTAAAGTTTAGATCATTACGTATTTAATAGTAAAGTTTAGATCATTACGTATTTAATAGTTAAGTTTAGATCATTACGTATTTAATAATAAAGTTAAGATCATTACGTTTTTAATACCAAATTTGAGATCATTACGTATTTAATAATAAATTTAAGATCATTACGTATTTAATAGTAAAGTTTAGATCATTACGTATTTAATAGTTAAGTTTAGATCATTACGTATTTAATAATAAAATTAAGATCATTACGTATTTAATACCAAATTTGAGATCATTACGTATTTAATAGTAAATTTGAGATCATTGCGTATTTAATAGTAAATTTAAGATCATTACGTATTTAATAGTGAATTTTAGATCTATACGTATTTAATAATAAATTTGAGATCATTACGTATTTACTAGTAAATTTGAGATCATTACGTATTAAATAGTAAATTTTAGATCATCACGTATTTAATAATAAATTTAAGATCATTACGTATTTAATAGTAAAGTTTAGATCATTACGTATTTAATAGTTAAGTTTAGATCATTACGTATTTAATAATAAAGTTTAGATCATTACGTATTTAATACCAAATTTGAGATCATTGCGTATTTAATAGTAAATTTTAGATCTTTACGTATTTAATAGTAAAGTTTAGATCATTACGTATTTAATAGTAAAGTTTAGATCATTACATACTTAATAGTAAATTTTAGATCATTGCGTATTTAATAGTAAAGTTTAGACCATTACGTAATTAATAGTAAATTTGAGATCATTACGTATTTAATACCAAATTTGATATCATTACGTATTTAATAGTAAAGTTTAGATCATTACGTATTTAATACCAAATTTGAGATCATTACGTATTTAATAGTTAAGTTTAGATCATTACGTATTTAATAGTTAAGTTTAGATCATTACATACTTAATAGTAAATTTTAGATCATTGCGTATTTAATAGTAAAGTTTAGATCATTACGTATTTAATAGTAAAGTTTAGATCATTACGTATTTAATAGTAAAGTTTAGATCATTACGTATTTAATAGTTAAGTTTAGATCATTACATACTTAATAGTAAATTTTAGATCATTACGTATTTAATAGTAAAGTTTAGATCATTACGTATTTAATAGTAAAGTTTAGATCATTACGTATTTAATAGTAAAGTTTAGATCATTTCGTATTTAATAGTAAAGTTTAGATCATTACGTATTTAATAGTAAAGTTTAGATCATTACGTATTTAATAGTAAAGTTTAGATCATTACGTATTTAATAGTAAAGTTTAGATCATTACGTATTTAATAGTAAAGTTTAGATCATTACGTATTTAATAGTAAAGTTTAGATCATTTCGTATTTAATAGTAAAGTTTAGATCATTACGTTTTTAAACCAAATTTGAGATCATTACGTATTTAATAGTAAATTTGAGATCATTCCGTATTTAATAGTAAATTTTAGATCTATACGTATTTAATAATAAATTTGAGATCATTACGTATTTACTAGTAAATTTGAGATCATTACGTATTAAATAGTAAATTTTAGATCATCACGTATTTAATAATAAATTTAAGATCATTACGTATTTAATAGTAAAGTTTAGATCATTACGTATTTAATAGTTAAGTTTAGATCATTACGTATTTAATAATAAAGTTAAGATCATTACGTATTTAATACCAAATTTGAGATCATTGCGTATTTAATAGTAAATTTTAGATCTATACGTATTTAATAGTAAATTTTAAATCATTACGTATTTAATAGTAAAGTTTAGATCATTACGTATTTAATACCAAATTTGATATCATTACGTATTTAATACCAAATTTGATATCATTACATATTTAATTGTAAAGTTTAGATCATTACGTATTTAATAGTAAAGTTTAGATCATTACGTATTTAATAGTAAAGTTTAGATCATTACGTATTTAATAGTAAAGTTTAGATCATTACGTATTTAATAGTAAAGTTTAGATCATTACGTATTTAATAGTAAAGTGTAGATCATTTCGTATTTAATAGTAAAGTTTAGATCATTACGTATTTAATAATAAAGTTTAGATCATTACGTATTTAATACCAAATTTGAGATCATTACGTATTTAATAGTAAATTTGAGATCATTGCGTATTTAATAGTAAATTTTAGATCTATACGTATTTAATAATAAATTTGAGATCATTACGTATTTACTAGTAAATTTGAGATCATTACATATTAAATAGTAAATTTTAGATCATCACGTATTTAATAATAAATTTAAGATCATTACGTATTTAATAGTAAAGTTTAGATCATTACGTATTTAATAGTTAAGTTTAGATCATTACGTATTTAATAATAAAGTTTAGATCATAACGTATTTAATAGTTAAGTTTAGATCATTACGTATTTAATAGTTAAGTTTAGATCATTACATACTTAATAGTAAATTTTAGATCATTACGTATTTAATAGTAAAGTTTAGATCATTACGTATTTAATAGTAAAGTTTGGATCATTACGTATTTAATAGTAAAGTTTAGATCATTTCGTATTTAATAGTAAAGTTTAGATCATTACGTATTTAATAGTAAAGTTTAGATTATTACGTATTTAATAGTAAAGTTTAGATCATTACGTATTTAATAGTAAAGTTTAGATCATTACGTATTTAATAGTAAAGTTTAGATCATTACGTATTTAATAGTAAAGTTTAGATCATTACGTATTTAATAGTAAAGTTTAGATCATTTCGTATTTAATAGTAAAGTTTAGATCATTACGTTTTTAATACCAAATTTGAGATCATTACGTATTTAATAGTAAATTTGAGATCATTGCGTATTTAATAGTAAATTTTAGATCTATACGTATTTAATAATAAATTTGAGATCATTACGTATTTACTAGTAAATTTGAGATCATTACGTATTAAATAGTAAATTTTAGATCATCACGTATTTAATAATAAATTTAAGATCATTACGTATTTAATAGTAAAGTTTAGATCATTACGTATTTAATAGTTAAGTTTAGATCATTACGTATTTAATAATAAAGTTAAGATCATTACGTATTTAATACCAAATTTGAGATCATTGCGTATTTAATAGTAAATTTTAGATCTATACGTATTTAATAGTTAATTTTAGATCATTACGTATTTAATAGTAAAGTTTAGATCATTACGTATTTAATACCAAATTTGATATCATTACGTATTTAATACCAAATTTGATATCATTACATATTTAATTGTAAAGTTTAGATCATTACGTATTTAATAGTAAAGTTTAGATCATTACGTATTTAATAGTAAAGTTTAGATCATTACGTATTTAATAGTAAAGTTTAGATCATTACGTATTTAATAGTAAAGTTTAGATCATTACGTATTTAATAGTAAAGTTTAGATCATTTCGTATTTAATAGTAAAGTTTAGATCATTACGTATTTAATAATAAAGTTTAGATCATTACGTATTTAATACCAAATTTGAGATCATTACGTATTTAATAGTAAATTTGAGATCATTGCGTATTTAATAGTAAATTTTAGATCTATACGTATTTAATAATAAATTTGAGATCATTACGTATTTACTAGTAAATTTGAGATCATTACATATTAAATAGTAAATTTTAGATCATCACGTATTTAATAATAAATTTAAGATCATTACGTATTTAATAGTAAAGTTTAGATCATTACGTATTTAATAGTTAAGTTTAGATCATTACGTATTTAATAATAAAGTTTAGATCATAACGTATTTAATAGTTAAGTTTAGATCATTACATACTTAATAGTAAATTTTAGATCATTGCGTATTTAATAGTAAAGTTTAGACCATTACGTAATTAATAGTAAATTTGAGATCATTACGTATTTAATACCAAATTTGATATCATTACGTATTTAATAGTAAAGTTTAGATCATTACGTATTTAATACCAAATTTGAGATCATTACGTATTTAATAGTTAAGTTTAGATCATTACGTATTTAATAGTTAAGTTTAGATCATTACGTATTTAATAATAAAGTTTAGATCATTACGTATTTAATACCAAATTTGAGATCATTACGTATTTAATAATAAAGTTTAGATCATTACGTATTTAATACCAAATTTGAGATCATTGCGTATTTAATAGTAAATTTTAGATCTATACGTATTTAATAGTAAATTTTAGATCATTACGTATTTAATAGTAAAGTTTAGATCATTACGTATTTAATACCAAATTTGATATCATTACGTATTTAATAGTAAATTTTAGATCATTGCGTATTTAATAGTAAAGTTTAGACCATTACGTAATTAATAGTAAATTTGAGATCATTACGTATTTAATACCAAATTTGATATCATTACGTATTTAATAGTAAAGTTTAGATCATTACGTATTTAATAGTAAAGTTTAGATCATTACGTATTTAATACCAAATTTGAGATCATTACGTATTTAATAGTAAATTTTAGATCATTGCGTATTTAATAGTAAAGATTAGACCATTACGTAATTAATAGTAAATTTGAGATCATTACGAATTTAATACCAAATTTGATATCATTACGTATTTAATACCAAATTTGATATCATTACGTATTTAATAGTAAATTTTAGATCATTGCGTATTTAATAGTAAAGTTTAGACCATTACGTAATTAATAGTAAATTTGAGATCATTACGTATTTAATACCAAATTTGATATCATTACGTATTTAATAGTAAAGTATAGATCATTACGTATTTAATAGTAAAGTTTAGATCATTACGTATTTAATACCAAATTTGAGATCATTACGTATTTAATAGTTAAGTTTAGATCATTACGTATTTAATAATAAAGTTTAGATCATTACGTATTTAATACCAAATTTGAGATCATTACGTATTTACTAGTAAATTTGAGATCATTACGTATTAAATAGTAAATTTTAGATCATCACGTATTTAATAATAAATTTAAGATCATTACGTATTTAATAGTAAAGTTTAGATCATTACGTATTTAATAGTTAAGTTTAGATCATTACGTATTTAATAATAAAGTTAAGATCATTACGTATTTAATACCAAATTTGAGATCATTGCGTATTTAATAGTAAATTTTAGATCTATACGTATTTAATAGTAAATTTTAGATCATTACGTATTTAATAGTAAAGTTTAGATCATTACGTATTTAATACCAAATTTGATATCATTACGTATTTAATACCAAATTTGATATCATTACGTATTTAATTGTAAAGTTTAGATCATTACGTATTTAATAGTAAAGTTTAGATCATTACGTATTTAATAGTAAAGTTTAGATCATTACGTATTTAATAGTAAAGTTTAGATCATTACGTATTTAATAGTAAAGTTTAGATCATTACGTATTTAATAGTAAAGTTTAGATCATTTCGTATTTAATAGTAAAGTTTAGATCATTACGTATTTAATAATAAAGTTTAGATCATTACGTATTTAATACCAAATTTGAGATCATTACGTATTTAATAGTAAATTTGAGATCATTGCGTATTTAATAGTAAATTTTAGATCTATACGTATTTAATAATAAATTTGAGATCATTACGTATTTACTAGTAAATTTGAGATCATTACGTATTAAATAGTAAATTTTAGATCATCACGTATTTAATAATAAATTTAAGATCATTACGTATTTAATAGTAAAGTTTAGATCATTACGTATTTAATAGTTAAGTTTAGATCATTACGTATTTAATAATAAATGTTAGATCATAACGTATTTAATAGTTAAGTTTAGATCATTACATACTTAATAGTAAATTTTAGATCATTGCGTATTTAATAGTAAAGTTTAGACCATTACGTAATTAATAGTAAATTTGAGATCATTACGTATTTAATACCAAATTTGATATCATTACGTATTTAATAGTAAAGTTTAGATCATTACGTATTTAATACCAAATTTGAGATCATTACGTATTTAATAGTTAAGTTTAGATCATTACGTATTTAATAGTTAAGTTTAGATCATTACGTATTTAATAATAAAGTTTAGATCATTACGTATTTAATACCAAATTTGAGATCATTACGTATTTAATAATAAAGTTTAGATCATTACGTATTTAATACCAAATTTGAGATCATTGCGTATTTAATAGTAAATTTTAGATCTATACGTATTTAATAGTAAATTTTAGATCATTACGTATTTAATAGTAAAGTTTAGATCATTAC
Source organism: Leiobunum rupestre (assembly GCF_980474605.1). Classification (NCBI taxonomy): domain Eukaryota; kingdom Metazoa; phylum Arthropoda; class Arachnida; order Opiliones; family Sclerosomatidae; genus Leiobunum; species Leiobunum rupestre. Next base: position 63,968,089 of record NC_143386.1, on the reverse strand, counting down.
GTATTTAATACCAAATTTGATATCATTACGTATTTAATAGTAAATTTTAGATCATTGCGTATTTAATAGTAAAGTTTAGACCATTACGTAATTAATAGTAAATTTGAGATCATTACGTATTTAATACCAAATTTGATATCATTACGTATTTAATAGTAAAGTTTAGATCATTACGTATTTAATAGTAAAGTTTAGATCATTACGTATTTAATACCAAATTTGAGATCATTACGTATTTAATAGTAAATTTTAGATCATTGCGTAATTAATAGTAAAGTTTAGACCATTACGTAATTAATAGTAAATTTGAGATCATTACGAATTTAATACCAAATTTGATATCATTACGTATTTAATACCAAATTTGATATCATTACGTATTTAATAGTAAATTTTAGATCATTGCGTATTTAATAGTAAAGTTTAGATCATTACGTATTTAATACCAAATTTGAGATCATTACGTATTTAATAGTTAAGTTTAGATCATTACGTATTTAATAATAAAGTTTAGATCATTACGTATTTAATACCAAATTTGAGATCATTACGTATTTAATAGCAAATTTTAGATCATTACGTATTTAATAATATATTTTAGATCATTACGTATTTAATAATATATTTTAGATCATTACGTATTTAATAGTAAAGTTTAGATCAATACGCATTTAATATCAAATTTGAGATCATTACGTATTTAATACCAAATTTGAGATCATTACGTATTTAATAGAGAAGTTTAGATCATTACGTATTTAATAGTAAATTTGAGATCATTACGTATTTAATACCAAATTTGATATCATTACGTATTTAATAGTAAATTTGAGATCATTACGTATTTAATAGTAAATTTTAGATTATTAGGTATTTAATAGTAAATTTTAGATCATTACGTATTTAATAGTAAAGTTTAGATCATTACGTATTTAATACCAAATTTGATATCATTACGTATTTAATAGTAAATTTTAGATCATTGCGTATTTAATAGTAAAGTTTAGACCATTACGTAATTAATAGTAAATTTGAGATCATTACGTATTTAATACCAAATTTGATATCATTACGTATTTAATAGTAAAGTTTAGATCATTACGTATTTAATAGTAAAGTTTAGATCATTACGTATTTAATACCAAATTTGAGATCATTACGTATTTAATAGTAAATTTTAGATCATTGCGTATTTAATAGTAAAGTTTAGACCATTACGTAATTAATAGTAAATTTGAGATCATTACGTATTTAATACCAAATTTGAGATCATTACGTATTTAATAGAGAAGTTTAGATCATTACGTATTTAATAGTAAATTTGAGATCATTACGTATTTAATACCAAATTTGATATCATTACGTATTTAATAGTAAATTTGAGATCATTACGTATTTAATAGTAAATTTTAGATTATTAGGTATTTAATAGTAAATTTTAGATCATTACGTATTTAATAGTAAAGTTTAGATCATTACGTATTTAATACCAAATTTGATATCATTACGTATTTAATAGTAAATTTGAGATCATTACGTATTTAATACCAAATTTGATATCATTACGTATTTAATAGTAAAGTTTAGATCATTACGTATTTAATAGTAAAGTTTAGATCATTACGTATTTCATACCAAATTTGAGATCATTACGTATTTAATAGTAAATTTTAGATCATTGCGTATTTAATAGTAAAGTTTAGACCATTACGTAATTAATAGTAAATTTGAGATCATTACGTATTTAATACCAAATTTGATATCATTACGTATTTAATACCAAATTTGATATCATTACGTATTTAATAGTAAATTTTAGATCATTGCGTATTTAATAGTAAAGTTTAGACCATTACGTAATTAATAGTAAATTTGAGATCATTACATATTTAATACCAAATTTGATATCATTACGTATTTAATAGTAAAGTTTAGATCATTACGTATTTAATAGTAAAGTTTAGATCATTACGTATTTAATACCAAATTTGAGATCATTACGCATTTAATAGTTAAGTTTAGATCATTACGTATTTAATAATAAAGTTTAGATCATTACGTATTTAATACCAAATTTGAGATCATTACGTATTTAATACCAAATTTGATATCATTACGTATTTAATACCAAATTTGATATCATTACGTATTTAATAGTAAATTTTAGATCATTGCGTATTTAATAGTAAAGTTTAGACTATTACGTAATTAATAGTAAATTTGAGATCATTACGTATTTAATACCAAATTTGATATCATTACGTATTTAATAGTAAAGTTAAGATCATTACGTATTTAATAGTAAAGTTTAGATCATTACGTATTTAATACCAAATTTGAGATCATTACGTATTTAATAGTTAAGTTTAGATCATTACGTATTTAATAATAAAGTTTAGATCATTACGTATTTAATACCAAATTTGAGATCATTACGTATTTAATAGCAAATTTTAGATCATTACGTATTTAATAATATATTTTAGATCATTACGTATTTAATAATATATTTTAGATCATTACGTATTTAATAGTAAAGTTTAGATCAATACGCATTTAATATCAAATTTGAGATCATTACGTATTTAATACCAAATTTGAGATCATTACGTATTTAATAGAGAAGTTTAGATCATTACGTATTTAATAGTAAATTTGAGATCATTACGTATTTAATACCAAATTTGATATCATTACGTATTTAATAGTAAATTTGAGATCATTACGTATTTAATAGTAAATTTTAGATTATTAGGTATTTAATAGTAAATTTTAGATCATTACGTATTTAATAGTAAAGTTTAGATCATTACGTATTTAATACCAAATTTGATATCATTACGTATTTAATAGTAAATTTTAGATCATTGCGTATTTAATAGTAAAGTTTAGACCATTACGTAATTAATAGTAAATTTGAGATCATTACGTATTTAATACCAAATTTGATATCATTACGTATTTAATAGTAAAGTTTAGATCATTACGTATTTAATAGTAAAGTTTAGATCATTACGTATTTAATACCAAATTTGAGATCATTACGTATTTAATAGTAAATTTTAGATCATCGCGTATTTAATAGTAAAGTTTAGACCATTACGTAATTAATAGTAAATTTGAGATCATTACGTATTTAATACCAAATTTGATATCATTACGTATTTAATACCAAATTTGATATCATTACGTATTTAATAGTAAATTTTAGATCATTGCGTATTTAATAGTAAAGTTTAGACCATTACGTAATTAATAGTAAATTTGAGATCATTACGTATTTAATACCAAATTTGATATCATTACGTATTTAATAGTAAAGTTTAGATCATTACGTATTTAATAGTAAAGTTTAGATCATTACGTATTTAATACCAAATTTGAGATCATTACGTATTTAATAGTTAAGTTTAGATCATTACGTATTTAATAATAAAGTTTAGATCATTACGTATTTAATACCAAATTTGAGATCATTACGTATTTAATAGCAAATTTTAGATCATTACGTATTTAATAATATATTTTAGATCATTACGTATTTAATAATATATTTTAGATCATTACGTATTTAATAGTAAAGTTTAGATCAATACGCATTTAATATCAAATTTGAGATCATTACGTATTTAATACCAAATTTGAGATCATTACGTATTTAATAGAGAAGTTTAGATCATTACGTATTTAATAGTAAAGCTTAGATCTTTACGTATTTAATAGTAAATTTGAGATCATTACGTATTTAATACCAAATTTGATATCATTACGTATTTAATAGTAAATTTGAGATCATTACGTATTTAATAGTAAATTTTAGATTATTAGGTATTTAATAGTAAATTTGACATCATTACGTATTTAATAGTAAATTTTAGATCATTACGTATTTAATAGTAAATTTTAGATAATTATGTATTTAATAGTAAATTTCAGATAATTACGTATTTAATAGGAATAATATAATAAGCTTAGTAAATTTAAAAAAATTATCAGCTACGTAATTTACAAAATAATCAGCTTAGTAATTTAAAAAATAATCAGCTTAGTAATTTAAAAAAATAATCAGCTAAGTAAATTTATTAATATTTTATAGTTAGTAAATTTGTTAATATTTTATGGTTAGTAAATTTGTTAGTATTTTAAAGTTAGTAAATTTGTTAATATTTTATAATAAGTAAATTTGTTAATATTTTATAGTTAGTAAATTTGTTAATATTTTATAGTTAGTAAATTTGTTAATATTTTATAGTTTGTAAATTTGTTAATATTTTATAGTTAGTAAATTTGTTAATATTTTATAGTTAGTAAATTTGAGATTATTAACAGGTTTAGTATAAAATTTGAGAAAATGACCAGGTTTAGTGTAATGTTCGATAATATGATCAGGCTTAGTTTAATGTTCGATAATATGACCAGGTTTAGTATAATGTTCGATTATATGATCCAGTTTAGTATAATGTTCGATAATATGACCAGGTTTAGTATAATATTCGAATAATCAGGTTAGTAAATTTGTGATAATTATCAGGTTAGTAAATTTGTGATTATTAACTGGTTTAGTATAAAATTTGAGAAAATGACCAGGTTTAGTGTAATGTTCGATAATATGATCAGGCTTAGTTTAATGTTTCATAATATGACCAGGTTTAGTATAATGTTCGATTATATGATCCGGTTTAGTATAATGTTCGATAATATGACCAGGTTTAGTATAATATTCGAATAATCAGGTTAGTAAATTTGTGATAATTATCAGGTTAGTAAATTTGTGATAATTATCAGGTTAGTAAATTTGTGATAGTTATCAGATTAGTAAATTTGTGATAATTATCAGGTTAGTAAATTTGTGATAATTATCAGGTTAGTAAATTTGTGGTAATTATCAGGTTAGTAAATTTGAAAAAATTACCAGGCTAGTAAATTTGTGATAATGATCAAGTTAGTAAATTTTAAATAATTAACAGGTTTATTAATAGAAAATTTGGGAAAATGATCAAGTTAGAAAATTTGAAAAAATTAAGTTGATTAAAAGTATATTTGATAAAATGATCAAGTTAGTTACCAGGTTTAATTGTAAATTAAAAAATTTTTATTGATAAATTTGATAGAAGGTTCTAAAAATATTTCATGTTTTATATTTTCGAAAATTTTATAAAGTTAGAAGATTAGTAAATTTGGGAATATAAATATTTGAAAAACTTATCAGATAAGTAAAGCTTATTTATTTTTTCGCGATTTTGGGTATAGTGTGAATAGACTTTTAGAAAGTTACCAAATTAGTTAATTAATAGAATCGTATTAGCAAACAACTTAATTTATTTATTATAGCGTAATCTTCGAAAAACCAGCGTTTATCACTATACGAAACCCCTTTTAAATCCGGTTTTTAAAAGTACGGCGCAAAGTCCCTGTCACGCTCCCAGGAGAGACACGACGAAAGTTGACAATACTTAATTGCCAATCGAAACGCGCCCCCTATAGTTTTTAAGCATAAGCGGGAAAATCCTCGAAGGAGGGTTGGGGGGAGGCGCGGAGAAGTCGAGGGAGGTTTGGAGGGAGACGAAAGGTCCCTATGATGGCTGTCCGGAAAATGGACGTTGACTTATTCTCGGCGGGAATCTCCCATTTAATGCTCCTGGAAAGTCGGCCTCCCTCGGCGCCCCACACGCTCATTTTCCTCTTTTTGCCAGAGACAGTAGCTGGTCCTACGAGGGGAAGGGGGGGGGGGGCGTTCTATCATCTCTCCGCTACCCCTTTGTCGGACCAAGCCTCGTCGCGACACGATAACCTCGCATTAGAAGGAGAGTCTTTCTTTACGCGGCCGTCGAAGTGGACAGATTATGGGCGGTTAAGCTGTCGTCGCGACAAGTTATATCCTCTTCTCTTTACGCGCCAGTTTCGTAGAATTTAATGACTCTTTGGCCTCTTTTCGAGCGTTTTTCTGTTTAAAGCAAAATTTATCAAAAGATCCCGCGAAAATCTTTTGACGAATAGTTCCTTCGCACGAAATAGCTGGTGCGCGCCAGACGAGGAGCCAGTCGATACGAGGGGGGGGGGGAGGGGATCTGACACCCTGTATGGGGGTACAAAGGGCTCGCATGTGACGCCTTTATCTTATCAAATCATATTTAATGCGGGTACTACTATCGTTTATTTCCGTTGTAGATTTACATTATGTATGCTAATGTATGGATATTTTTGTTATTATAGTGGTATTTCACGATCGATAAAGTGTTGCCAGAGAAGAGGCTATTTTGAAAAACTTAAACCGGCGTCGTAGCATCATTTATAGGCAGTGACGTCACACGTACGCGCTTTTGAGAGGAAAGGTCAAGCCAGTAAAAAAACATTTTTTTTTTAGTTTTATATCTGCGTAAAATTTCAATAATAATCTACTAATTGAAATATACTTAAAATAAATGTTAAAGTAAAATTAAAAATTAACTAATGAGATATTCGTGTCTAAAAAATTGTTGAGGTTAACGGTAATAGTATGTGTAGGGAGCTGTTTGCTAGCGTGGCATGAAGGGCTTGCCACCACCCTCCTACCCTTTGTAACCCGGCCACCTGAATTAATGGCTTTAAAAGTCGGTAGATGAATTAGACCTAAGGTGATGCCTTGGGTATTAGCCTAGCTGATTATTAATATTTTATTATTATAATGTAAAACAGCCGAGGAGTCCTATTTCGATTTGTTTTTCAAAAGTAACGTATTTAGAATTGCTCAGGTAGCGATATATAACCAAATGCAATTGCAAAATCGAAAGGGTTAATTACTTATTTAAGCTTACGATTTATTCAAAAGGGCGCTGTTCATTTATTTTGAACTTCTATAGACTGTAATTATGATACGCGATGTTTTTTATGGAACCATTAAAATCCCCTTACAGTATCTCGAAAGAAACGGTGATATCGATGCACACGTAGAATTCGAAAGCAGTTACCTAAAACGACGCCTATGAAATTTTTATGGAGTAGAAAAAACAAAACTGGATAGAAGACTGTGTTTCATAAGGAAAAGGTAGTGGATATATTTCCATATTTTAAAACGAGGAACACTTCGCTTCTAACGCCAGAATTCAAATTGAGCGATAAATTGGAGAGGATAAAAGTGAAAGGGTCTGAAAAATTGTCATCGACATTTTTATGAATTTTATTTTTGGTTTTAACAAAGTCGGTCAATTCGTTTCGGTCTCGTTGTTGCCAGCTGATCCGGCTAAAAGTTATTTTTAGCCCCGTCCCCGATAATATCTCTAGCGAGTTGAAGTTCACGTAGAGTAGATTTGGATAGATCGTTGCAGTACATGTACGGTTAGTCGTCTATTTTTAAAGTCTGTTTTGGCCAAAGCGCGTTAGGCTGTAGGGATCCGCTACCGAGAAGAGAAATGTTACTGAGGGGAGCAATTTCGTTGGAAATATTACCACTCGCTCGTTTCTCTATGGCCTCTATTACATTTTGGAGAATCTTGTTTGGAAATTTGTCTGTCTCAAATAACTCATAAATCACGTTAGTTATAATGCTATTGATTTCATAGGACATAATTTTGTTTTTTTTCATAACGCATAAAATGGATTACCCATAATGTTCCAATAGGCGTCTCAATAAAAGCAGATCAGCGAGTCCCCAAGGAGTTATAGAACTGAGAGCGTAGAATGGAAAGCTAGGTTTTATTTAGTCCTTGTCTCTTGGTTTTGAAGCGGTGCCGGAAATAAGACCACATTTTAGGCGGTAAAAAATATATAAAAGTTTGAAAAAGGTAAAATTTTACCTTAATATCATATAAAATTTATCATTTACTTCGACCAGGACGCACACGTGTGCAAAGGCTTGTCTCTTTTGTGAAAGCATGGTGAAAGTGAAGCAAAATCTATTTTACAAGTCGGATTAAAGTTGGCTTAGTTGGTTGGTTACCAGTTGAATTGGCAACCCTGTTACCGCCCGACTGAAAATATTTCAGATCAGTGACTACGTCATGGGAGAAGCAAAAGGAGAGCGGAGTTTATTGAGACGACAATTGAAACAATCTGGTACCAAATTAAGATTTAGTGTGACCCTGGATTTTGATACAACGTAATCTTGGTGAAATTGTTCTGTTTTAATCGCATTTTTTCGCTGTATAGAAAGTATGCGCTATGTTTTTTTCTAGGTTATGGTTGTTTATGGTGCATACAATTTATATCTCGCGAAAGGCAGTTACTGGAAAGAAATTTTTCAAAATATAATAAGTGCCGTCCACGATTTTTACTGGAAATCTAAAGTGAAAAAAATTACATTTTTCTGCCATGGCAGATTCAACCAAGTTTTATTGCAATAAATTTGATGAATCCCAGCGCTTTCTTTCCCTTTCCAAAAACCAAAACAAAAGTACAAATAAATTGGCAAGACAGGCCTACTTAGAAGACTTATCGCGGCCAGGCCGAAATGGTCTTCTTCGTAATTGTCACTATCGAATGTTCCCTATTTCGAGAAACCCTTAAGAAACTGCTACAAATTACGCCAACCATTACATCGACCAATCTCCGAATTTTATAACTATAGCTTTTATTCTTTACGTCCTGTTTATATTGAATAATACCGTTGTCGACTTGAAAAACAGTCAGCCTTTTTAATACAAACTTCGAGAGTTAAAAACGAACTAAACGCCTGACAGTAACTCCAACGGCATTAGTCTGATCGAAAGTGAAAGGGCGCAATTCCATCGGGTACCGCGAAGCTGGCTTGATTAGTACATCTTCCCGTTACAAAGCCGCGTCGACCCGCTGTCCAGCTTTAGTCATAGCCATTTGGCTTCACTTTATTTTTATTTTTATACTTATAGTCCCCGAGCACTGCCCCCTCACGGTCAGGGATGGAACTAGACAAAGAGTTCCGAGAAAGTTTGACGTCCACAGTTTGATTCGGTCTTGTATCCGTATATGTCTGAGACTGTATGGGTAAGGTTCTCTTTGATATATAGACCTATTTTTTGGTTTCTTTTTGCGGGGGGGGGGAAAGAGGGTGGCGACTTATAGCGTGTAAGATTTTTTCGCGTGTTGCAGTTGGCCAACGTCTTCCACGCCAAAGAATGGTCTTATCTCTTTCATTCTTACGACCACCCCTCCTCTCCGTTTCCCAATCTGTGTTTCGGACACTGCCGCGACGATAAATATTATCCGCAGCCAGGTCTCAAAAACATCGTGTCTAAGGTTGCTGCCTCCGACTTTCGGGATAACTTATAATTACTAAAGTTCCATACACTCTTAATGGCTTGGTCTAAAATTGGCCTACTAACGCCTGTAGAAGTGTTTCACCCGTGGCACTCCGCTGCTCAGGGTGAAATCAACTACCAGGCGCGTTGCGTTTCTTTACCCGAGACTACGAAAGAAAATCGTAACTTGAAATATCTATATATTTTATCATAAAATATTGTAGTAAATTAATTATTCAAGTGGGGTGGTTAGCGCTTTCATCTCGCAGCAGGAGGAGCCGCCTTCAATCCCAGCTTGTGGCACTAGGTGAATGTTAATTTGCGTGTGTGAATAATCCCGCTAGGGGTGCTACGTACGACGAAAAACCTTCTATCACCAAAGGCGGGGAATACAAGCGTAATCGTGGGAAAAGTTTTTTTCTTTGGTTTTCATGTTTTATTTTTAGAAAAAACCAGGTTAAGTAATTTTGAATTTTAAAATTGTTCAAAGTCGTGGTTTTTGCTAAATTAATTAAAATAATTTTACAAGACAAGATACTTCATGACTAAAATGTGATTGTTTTAATAAGGTTAAGTAAGTTAAACTATATTTTCTCAATATATTTATGTATAATTCATAGTTTAAAAAATTATAACCTAATAAAAATTAAATGAAGAAAAAGAGACGCGTTAATTTACGCGAAGGTGCCATATTAGAACACATAGTTTTGAAGGCTGTAGAGGTGTTTAGAGCGTTTTATGGGTAAATAATGTCTCTCTTAAACTTTATAAATCTTTATTAATAATAAATCTTCATTAATAATATATCCATAGCAAATTCACGAGTTTATAACCGTTCTTAAGTTTTTCCGTACATTTAATTAGTAAGAATCTGAAAACTAATAAGATATCTTATTGTAGATAAAAGATACTTACATGTAGGTACATCTTTGAAACTAAATAGATAAGAGATATAAAGATTTATCACAATGCCTTCGTGTTGCGTACCATATTGCACATCAAACCATGTAAATTGGAAAGACCTAGGCCTATCTTTGCACGAGTTTCCTAGCGAAGAAAGCCTTCGAAGTTTATGGTTAAAAACATTAGTCGGGATGATTTTGTACCAAAAGATACACACAAGGTCTGCAGCCTGCATTTCAAGGAGGATGATTTCTGTTCAGGTTTGTACCTTTATTATGGAAAACATTTTCAGTCAGATAAAATTACAAACCCTTACTAAATATACAATATTATTCTAGGGTTAAAAAGAAAAAGCTTAAAACTTGTTTAAGCCTAAAATTATAATTTATTGCGCTTATAATATATTAATATTATTTAAATTAAAATGTTAAAATAATATATTTACCCAGTGAATCTTCTTTTCACTTTTTGTTTTATTTATTTATTTATTTACACGTGTTTTAAGTATTATGCAATACTACTATGTTGCTGGCAGCTAGGAGCAACAAACACAAGGAGAACGCAGCTAGCCTTTAAACACGCTAACGATGGGTTGTGTACGAATTTCATTGGACGAGCGTCACGAGCCTTTACGCTGAACGTTTTACGGGCGGGGGGGGGGAAATTTCGGAATTTTCCCCTTCCGACGGCAGCAGGCGCTAAAGCGTCTAGCCAATGAAAAACGTACACAAGAAAATCCACGACTTTTGACGGGTTGCGTTCTCCTTGTGTGGGGTGTTGTGTTTGTTGCTCCTAGAGTAAAAGTGACTACAGGAAGTTCTTGTTTTTTTAAACTCTTTTATAGTTTATAAACACCGTTTAAAAATTAGAATTTTTAAAAAAAATTATACTATTATTTAAATATTAACCTACATTCGGTTCAATTAAATGTTTTTTTTTAAATTTATTTAAATAAATTGTTTTTTTGTGGTTTTTTCCTATGTGACTAACGTTAAATTTTGGTCGCAGCGGAGCCCTGGCGGGAAAATTTATACACGGTAAATTCAGGCGATTGACGGGGCCGCTAAAGCGCGGTACGCGCGATCGAAGTTGGCCGTGCTCCTACGCATTTACTTGTAGGTCAAGATAACTATTGTCAAGGTCAAGATGACCATGTTTATAATAGTTATATTTTATTATAAGATGTTGATGTATTTTCGAGACATAAATTTTAAAGACCCATTTGTTCACCCAAAAAATTAATTTTTCTAGCAATAAGTTCGTACCGATCTAATAAGAATAATTTTAAGTACCATATAATAGAACCTCGGTCTGGTGTTAAACGCATTCAAGAAAAAAAATGTAAAACAAAGACAGATTTAACGGAGAGTTGGCTTTTCCGCTTAACTCGGAAGGGGGTGTCTGTGTACTTGTTGGGGTGTTCGGGCCAAGTCTTCCAATAAAGTCAGCCAAACCAAAGTGAGGCTAGAGTCTAGACTCCAGTCGGGAAACTTTGTTAAAATAGGAAAAATAAAAAAGGACAGGGAAAATCGGGAGCTAGTCCCGATGGAAGACAAAGATGGCGGGGACCCAATCAAGGAGGGGGGGGGGAGATAAAGAGATAAATGGTGAGGAAAGGGGGCGCATCCCCCTACCGGATATTTTCTTTAAAACTTTTCCTAATCGATCGAAATCCCCGCACCGTCTTTTCATTTCACCCCCAGAATTTAATACGCTTCGAAACTAAACCAACGCTGCTAGACGCTGTCAAGATCGATGTGTACTCTTCGTGGTACACAAATAAAATGTCCCGGGTATATTTTCAGTGGGTGGGATGTAGCGTTGACCTTAGAAACATTAACGTCCCGGGATGAACCTCGACTAATCGTGGCTAAAATAGATTTTTTTTCCTCTCTAAAACCCTTTCCTTTGTTTTCGATTTTACTATTCGTTGCTTGAAACCTAGGAACGTGTCCGTCTCGCCTTACGGCGCGTTTTGTGTCCGTACGTATACGTACCCCTTTGTTTAAAGTTATCTACGTGACGTTGAGGAGTAGCGGTTCACGTATGGTAAGCTATTAGTTCCCGATGAAGATGAAACGAGAAGCTAGCTTCATTTTTTATTTGATACTATTGTTTTTATTTTTATTCCGTAAGGGGGGGGGGGGAAACATTTTCTTGCTTATAATTGCATTGTTTCAGACACATTTGTTTGGTGTTTGCTTTTCGGGGAAGGGGGGTCCACTCCGAAACGATTCTGTTTCCTCGCTTATTGTGATAAATTAGAGCTTTTATTAAGGTTTTAGGGTTTCGGTCTGCTCTGTATATAGTTAATTTGCGGGTAAATAAATGGCTAATTGTGTTTAATTTCCGACTCGGAACCGTTTTGTTTATCCCTCCTTTTTTTGTGGTATTGCGGGGCCTATAATGAGTCCATTAATGTAAGGTTTCCTAATTAATTTCAACTTGACTTTTCACTGGTTTGCTTATTACGATTAATATTTATGATGCACGCTGCACCGTGGAATTTGTTCATTTTAGTTATTTATGTCGCAGTATTATTAATTACAATATTTATAATTGTATTTCCAACATTGGACAAACAATATCTTAAAGGGACTAGACCCTTATTTATAACCGTAAAAATATTCTGTCCAATCTCTATGAAATCGTTCAGAGCTCTATAGAGGATGAATGGGGTTCTAAAGAATATAAAGTGTTCTGTAGAAAAACTGGTATAAAGGGCGGTATAAAATGTATACTAAGTATCAGCTTAAATTTGAAAAAAATATGTTTTTATGAAATTAAATTCTTAGAAAATATTACTTTAGAAATTAAGAAAAACCTATAAAAATTTTAAATATTTATAGAATTGGTTCAAACGTTTACACCCTAAAAATGTATAATTATATCCAATTTTGTCCTCGCAAGATGTAATATTTTTATTATCGTGTTATTCTCTCTGCTACACTATTTCCTGTATGAAATTTACAAATTAGGTTTAGTCTGTTTAAATGATTAATACCATTTAGATAAAAATTAAAGGCGTTAGCTGCTATTTTAATAGTAGCACAAGTAACATAATAACCTTAAGTATGACTTGCAATTGAATTATCATACGTCATAGTAGTCTATTTCGTATTGGGTATATTTAAACACCAGGGGGCTCTGTGAAATAAATGTAAATACGTTTGGTGGTAATTGTCATACTTATTGGTATTACTTATGATAAAAAAGTGACGTTACAGAATAACTCATTTCTATCGGTTGAATTTCAAATAGTACAGCCAAAAATTGATGACCTACCCTAAAAGGTTAGTTGTTATCCCTATAAGTGTACCAAAGATTGTAGTTCACACTGTTTATTTCATTCTTAATTAGTTAAAAGAACTTGTTGGTCAAACTAATCGTCCTTTAAACGTTGTATGGTCTGAGCGCTCATTCGGATCTATAAAAATTAGTGTTGTTCAATTAAAACAGTTAAATTCCAAGATCTTTTATTAAATAAAAGCATAAAAGGACGTACGTCCTAATTAAGAACAATTTATTTTCGATTGATGCAAACAAGTATTTTGCGAATTTCAAAGACGTCAGTCTGAGTCTTTTAAATCAGCTTACGCTCTGTCCGTGCAGCGAAGCTTGCTTTGTCTACTTAACGAATTAAGTCTTAAGCCTAGTCGAATCCTTTCGAAGACGTTGTTGACGCTAAATACGATTCTCTGTGCTTCAAAAACACCCTCAATCCACGAATACGACTCCGAACCAACAGGTATTTTTATCGCTTCCGCCATAAGTAACGTAACAACGTAAGTCTGACCCTGAACGATTTCGGTTTAAGTAAGTCTATTTACGAGTGATTGCGAAAACGGAAATTTGGTTGGCAAAAATCCGTTAATAGATAAGTAGAAGATAAAATTGGCTTAGGTCTCAAATGTTGTCAATAATAAATTTATTGTTTCAATTCGATAATTTATTAATATTTTGTCAATTTTTTACTTTTAAAATCGTTTCAATAACAAATAAACCTTGGCTGTTCCGTCAAAAAGAGCCTCATTCCAAAGAATACTAACAGTTGTCATAGGGGGTCCAGTAAACGCGATGAGAGCCGCAAAAATAAAACGACCTTGCTCTTCTCGCTTCCTGGAAAATTTATAAGGGGTCACTAAATTTGTAAAATGGAGTGTACTCCATGGTTGTAAGGGCCACAAAATACTTAGGGGCCACAAAATAATTAGCCCACCTGTGAAAAAACCTTAGCGCCGCTACTGTGGTCATTGTTACAACAGACTATTACAAATACTTAAACAATTAGAAATAATTTACGTCGATGGGTACCATTAAGTATCCGTCGACGTCAATTATTTCAAATCGTTTAAGTAAAGTTTTAACCATGGTAAATAAATTCAATTACGACTATTACAAAATCATTTATCGTTGGAAGACGTGTCATACTTACGGATTTAACGTTACTTAGGTTTCCACGAATGCCTATAGAAAAGTAAATGCGGTAGTAGTCTTACTTGTAAGTGTAATCCACGACGGCCTTAAATCCTAATTTCTCCAGTTTCCGAAGTTTCCCGCTAGAGCGAGCGAAATACAGGCGAGAAAGTGAAGAGACGAGGTGCTGCCATCGAATAACACCCCTGGCTTTAATCGGGTTACGCGGCCTCTCAAATCGAGATCAAATTCGACCTCATAAGATTGAGGAGTTTCTCAAGCCGTGCTCGCCCCGCGCGTCTCATCCTTACGCTTCGTATCGTCTCCGCGTTGTACGTCAACTTAAGCGAGTACGTCGCGAAGTGTCGTGGAACGGGTACGTCGGCGTGTCAGGCTTGACTGATCTTTCCCTTCCTCTCCCTCCTACACCTTCGCTCCTCGAAACAAACTGTAGTTTTACAACGACCAGTCGATGGGAGTCGCCATGATGGTAGGTTCGCGTTACCGAAGACGGGAATGTCGCCTTCCGCGTACGCCATCGAAGCACCGCGGGAAAAGGGCGTTCCGGGGGCACGGTCATCGTTCGCTTTTAACGGCGCCGTAACGGCTCGGTGTAGCGTGTGAGGACTTATTGATAGTTATAGCTTGATACCTCTGGAGGCAGCCCTAATGAGAAGTTACTCGAGGTGAGAAATTTTGAATAAACCCGCGACTTCGCGTAGTACTAGCTGGTACAACTAGGGGACGCTAAGTCTCGGCTGGTAGATCTGGTAGGCCGCCTTTTCCGACCAATTGCTCCCTTAATACGTTTTATACGTCTCCCTTCGAGACTTGGCAGTGATATTGAAACAGCGTTGGACCTCCCTTCTGACGGGGATTTCGAGGCGAGTTTAAACCGCTCGCTATATTTAGCGTGAACGACATAGAGAAATTTTAATGCCCTTTAAATACTCGAAATATTAACGCTTTAAACGTGACGTTAAGTCTTATATTATATCACTTAACACGTGTTAACGTCTTTAATAACGACGAGAACTCCCACCAGATGGAGCTTACTCGTTGGCTAAACTGCGACGTTTTGCTGTATACGGCATTTTTTATGGCGTTCAACTATGTTGGTCTTTGTAACGCGTTGGAATTTGAAAGTGCTGAAAGCTCTGGGGATTTAAAAACAAAAAAAAACGAAAAGGGGTAAGCCGATTGGAAAACGAAAAACCAGAATAATAAAAAATAAAAAATTAAGAGTATTAAGAGTGCTGTAGATTCAAAACGCTAAAAAACCAAAAACGAAAAGTGGTAAGCCGATGGGAAAACGAGAAACCAAAATAAGAAAATATTTAATAAAAAGAGTGTTAAGAGTTCTGTAGATTCGAAACGCGAAATTAGTGGTAAGCCGATGGGAAAACGAGAAACCAAAATAAGAAAATATTAAATAAAAAGAGTGTTAAGAGTTCTGTAGATTCAAAACGCGAAATAAGTGGTAAGCCGATGGGAAAACGAGAAACCAAAATAAGAAAATATTATATAAAAAGAGTGTTAAGAGTTCTGTAGATTCAAAACGCGAAATAAGTGGTAAGCCGATGGGAAAACGAGAAACCAAAATAAGAAAATATTATATAAAAAGAGTGTTAAGAGTTCTGTAGATTCAAAACGCGAAATAAGTGGTAAGCCGATGGGAAAACGAGAAACCAAAATAAGAAAATATTATATAAAAAGAGTGTTAAGAGTTCTGTAGATTCAAAACGCGAAATAAGTGGTAAGCCGATGGGAAAACGAGAAACCAAAATAAGAAAATATTATATAAAAAGAGTGTTAAGAGTTCTGTAGATTCAAAACGCGAAATAAGTGGTAAGCCGATGGGAAAACGAGAAACCAAAATAAGAAAATATTAAATAAAAAGAGTGTTAAGAGTTCTGTAGATTCAAAACGCGAAATAAGTGGTAAGCCGATGGGAAAACGAGAAACCAAAATAAGAAAATATTATATAAAAAGAGTGTTAAGAGTTCTGTAGATTCAAAACGCGAAATAAGTGGTAAGCCGATGGGAAAACGAGAAACCAAAATAAGAAAATATTATATAAAAAGAGTGTTAAGAGTTCTGTAGATTCAAAACGCGAAATAAGTGGTAAGCCGATGGGAAAACGAGAAACCAAAATAAGAAAATATTATATAAAAAGAGTGTTAAGAGTTCTGTAGATTCAAAACGCGAAATAAGTGGTAAGCCGATGGGAAAACGAGAAACCAAAATAAGAAAATATTATATAAAAAGAGTGTTAAGAGTTCTGTAGATTCAAAACGCGAAATAAGTGGTAAGCCGATGGGAAAACGAGAAACCAAAATAAGAAAATATTATATAAAAAGAGTGTTAAGAGTTCTGTAGATTCAAAACGCGAAATAAGTGGTAAGCCGATGGGAAAACGAGAAACCAAAATAAGAAAATATTATATAAAAAGAGTGTTAAGAGTTCTGTAGATTCAAAACGCAAAATAAGTGGTAAGCCGATGGGAAAACGAAAAACCAGATTAATAAAAATTAAAAAATAAAGAGTGTTAAGATTTCTGAAGATTCAAAACGCCAAAAAAAAACCAAAAACGAAAAGTTGTAAGCCAAAAAAAAACGCAATAAAAAAAGTGGGGATTCAAAAAACCAAATTAAGAAAAAAATAAAGAGCATTTAGAGTTCTGTAGATTTAAAACGAAAAGTTGTAAGCCAAAAAAATTAACGCAATAAAAAAAGTGGGGATTCAAAAAACAAAATTAAGAAAAAAATAAAGAGCATTTAGAGTTCTGTAGATTTAAAACGAAAAGTTGTAAGCCAAAAAAATTAACGCAATAAAAAAAGTGAGGATTCAAAAAACAAAATTAAGAAAAAAATAAAGAGCATTTAGAGTTCTGTAGATTTAAAACGAAAAGTTGTAAGCCAAAAAAAATTAACGCAATAAAAAAAGTGGGGATTCAAAAAACAAAATTAAGAAAAAAATAAAGAGCATTTAGAGTTCTGTAGATTTAAAACGAAAAGTTGTAGGCCAAAAAAAATTAACGCAATAAAAAAAGTGGGGATTCAAAAAACAAAATTAAGAAAAAAATAAAGAGCATTTAGAGTTCTGTAGATTTAAAACGAAAAGTTGTAAGCCAAAAAAAATTAACGCAATAAAAAAAGTGGGGATTCAAAAAACAAAATTAAGAAAAAAATAAAGAGCATTTAGAGTTCTGTAGATTTAAAACGAAAAGTTGTAAGCCAAAAAAAATTAACGCAATAAAAAAAGTGGGGATTCAAAAAACAAAATTAAGAAAAAAATAAAGAGCATTTAGAGTTCTGTAGATTTAAAACGAAAAGTTGTAAGCCAAAAAAAATTAACGCAATAAAAAAAGTGGGGATTCAAAAAACAAAATTAAGAAAAAAATAAAGAGCATTTAGAGTTCTGTAGATTTAAAACGAAAAGTTGTAAGCCAAAAAAAATTAACGCAATAAAAAAAGTGGGGATTCAAAAAACAAAATTAAGAAAAAAATAAAGAGCATTTAGAGTTCTGTAGATTTAAAACGAAAAGTTGTAAGCCAAAAAAAATTAACGCAATAAAAAAAGTGGGGATTCAAAAAACAAAATTAAGAAAAAAATAAAGAGCATTTAGAGTTCTGTAGATTTAAAACGAAAAGTTGTAAGCCAAAAAAAATTAACGCAATAAAAAAAGTGGGGATTCAAAAAACAAAATTAAGAAAAAAATAAAGAGCATTTAGAGTTCTGTAGATTTAAAACGAGAAGTTGTAAGCCAAAAAAATTAACGCAATAAAAAAAGTGGGGATTCAAAAAACAAAATTAAGAAAAAAATAAAGAGCATTTAGAGTTCTGTAGATTTAAAACGAAAAGTTGTAAGCCAAAAAAAAATTAACGCAATAAAAAAAGTGGGGATTCAAAAAACAAAATTAAGAAAAAAATAAAGAGCATTTAGAGTTCTGTAGATTTAAAACGAAAAGTTGTAAGCCAAAAAAATTAACGCAATAAAAAAAGTGGGGATTCAAAAAACAAAATTAAGAAAAAAATAAAGAGCATTTAGAGTTCTGTAGATTTAAAACGAAAAGTTGTAAGCCAAAAAAAATTAACGCAATAAAAAAAGTGGGGATTCAAAAAACAAAATTAAGAAAAAAATAAAGAGCATTTAGAGTTCTGTAGATTTAAAACGAAAAGTTGTAAGCCAAAAAAAATTAACGCAATAAAAAAAGTGGGGATTCAAAAAACAAAATTAAGAAAAAAATAAAGAGCATTTAGAGTTCTGTAGATTTAAAACGAAAAGTTGTAAGCCAAAAAAAATTAACGCAATAAAAAAAGTGGGGATTCAAAAAACAAAATTAAGAAAAAAATAAAGAGCATTTAGAGTTCTGTAGATTCAAAACGCGAAATAAGTGGTAAGCCGATGGGAAAACGAGAAACCAAAATAAGAAAATATTAAATAAAAAGAGTGTTAAGAGTTCTGTAGATTCAAAACGCGAAATAAGTGGTAAGCCGATGGGAAAACGAGAAACCAAAATAAGAAAATATTAAATAAAAAGAGTGTTAAGAGTTCTGTAGATTCAAAATGCGAAATAAGTGGTAAGCCGATGGGAAAACGAGAAACCAAAATAAGAAAATATTAAATAAAAAGAGTGTTAAGAGTTCTGTAGATTCAAAACGCGAAATAAGTGGTAAGCCGATGGGAAAACGAGAAACCAAAATAAGAAAATATTAAATAAAAAGAGTGTTAAGAGTTCTGTAGATTCAAAACGCGAAATAAGTGGTAAGCCGATGGGAAAACGAGAAACCAAAATAAGAAAATATTAAATAAAAAGAGTGTTAAGAGTTCTGTAGATTCAAAATGCGAAATAAGTGGTAAGCCGATGGGAAAACGAGAAACCAAAATAAGAAAATATTAAATAAAAAGAGTGTTAAGAGTTCTGTAGATTCAAAACGCGAAATAAGTGGTAAGCCGATGGGAAAACGAGAAACCAAAATAAGAAAATATTATATAAAAAGAGTGTTAAGAGTTCTGTAGATTCAAAACGCGAAATTAGTGGTAAGCCGATGGGAAAACGAGAAACCAAAATAAGAAAATATTATATAAAAAGAGTGTTAAGAGTTCTGTAGATTCTAAACGCAAAATAAGTGGTAAGCCGATGGGAAAACGAAAAACCAGATTAATAAAAATTAAAAAATAAAGAGTGTTAAGATTCTGTAGATTCAAAACGCCAAAAAAAAAACCAAAAACGAAAAGTTGTAAGCCAAAAAAAAAACGCAATAAAAAAAGTGGGGATTCAAAAAACAAAATTAAGAAAAAAATAAAGAGCATTTAGAGTTCTGTAGATTTAAACGAAAAGTTGTAAGCCAAAAACAATTAACGCAATAAAAAAGTGGGGATTCAAAAAACAAAATTAAGAAAAAAATAAAGAGCATTTAGAGTTCTGTAGATTTAAAACGAAAAGTTGTAAGCCAAAAAAAATTAACGCAATAAAAAAAGTGGGGATTCAAAAAACAAAATTAAGAAAAAAATAAAGAGCATTTAGAGTTCTGTAGATTTAAAACGAAAAGTTGTAAGCAAAAAAAATTAATGCAATAAAAAAGTGGGGATTCAAAAAACAAAATTAAGAAAAAAATAAAGAGCATTTAGAGTTCTGTAGATTTAAAACGAAAAGTTAGTAGAAGGAAAGTGAGGGCGAGACGCCACTCCCGGGTTCGGGTTTGGGTTCGGGATCGAAATCCGGGATTTAAGGGATGAAATGGGGGTAAAATCATCGAAAAGTCAATGTATTTAGGGTATTTCTCGCGACGATTTGTTTTCCCACATATCAACATATTGTGTCCAGGCCAACTTGTTCATTTATCTACGCTTATCTCGAAAGATACTTGAACGTATATCTTATCAAGTTTTATCGTACGGAATAAGTTGAAATGATGTAAAAATTGATAACCTAGGCGACGCGCGCGCAGATTACCCCGGGGGACGCGGTTAATTTGAATTGAAGTGTTTTGACGTCATGGAATATTCGTTGTTAAAGTAGAATGGAAATATTTTTAAACTTCATTTTAATATCATTGCAGTATGCTTGACACTTGAACCAATCTCACGAGTATTTCTTAAAACGAATATCTCGATCGCGTTTTATCGTACGAAATAAGTAGAAATTATGTAAGTTGTATGATTAATAACCTAGGCAGGAAGATAGCGCGCGCGTGCGTGGATTACCTGGGAGGCGTGGATTACCTGGGAGGCGCGGATTGCCCGGGCGCGCGGTTAATTTGAATTTAAAACATGGATTCCCTCTCCGAAATAATTCATGTACCCAAAATTGGACCGCAAGTTTTTTTCTTTTAGGGGAATCTCTATGGGAGTTTAACATTACAATAAAGCTAATAGGTCCAGTTTGGGGTCCTTTTTTGTCCGAAATGGGGTACATAGGGCCGAAAATGGTGACTTTGGTCGTTTTAAGGGTACTTTTGTTCTATTTTGGTCCATTTTTGGGTACATCAGAAAAGCAGTTGGAAAAACGAAGAGCCTTATTTTTTTTTCCCACCCATCTCCAAACTCCAAAAATTTATTGCTTTAATTTATTTATCACTTCCGTAGGTATAAAATAAGATAAAAACCACTTACCTATATTTTAATTACGGTAAATTAAAAATACTTAATTAGTGTACTAAGTTACGTTTAAAAGAACCTTTTGTAACAATTCCAATATGTAAATATAGGTATAAGGATTGAAAAAATACTTAAAGTGGTTTTACTGATAAACTCTAAAGGAATTTAACTTTAAAGGGTATCTTAGATTATTGTTTTTAATTTTATTTAAGTTGAAAACGTATTAAGAGTCCTTCAAAGTACTATAAAAGGATTTTATTTACGAACTTAATTCATATTTTCTTCAAACTTTCAATTCGCTTTTATTACTATTTAAATACGGTAAAATATAATTCTTATACACAAATATAGTCAGAAAGATACTATAAAACACTAAAATTAAAATTAAATTAAATTTGTGTGGATAAGATTTGTAAATATCATTTTGAAACTAATAACTTTCACGCTTTATTTAAGTCAAGCCAATAAAAACAATTACCTATATTTTAAATACGGTAAAATATAAATACATTTCCGATATGTAAATAGGTAGAATAACACTATGAAAAGTTCCTTTTTCTTCTTTTAATACGACAACACACAACTCTGATACGCAAATATATAAAGAAAATATAAAAAAATTTACTCTACGTTCGATACGTTAAAATACATTTCCGATACACAAATATAGATAAAGAAATACTATAAAATGTAAAAAGGTAGAAAAATACTACACATTAACCATTATGAATTTAAGCTTACAACATCCTTCACGTATAGAGCATAACATATATGTTCAGAGTTAACTTGTTTCCTCGTTATCTTTATCGCATGTGTTTTAAATAGCGTATGGAATAAGTTAAGAATGTACTGAAATGGTGTATGTTTAAACCTCGTAGAATAAAGAGTAAAACATATGTTCAGAGTCGGCTTGATTACTAAAGCGAATAACACAGAGACGTTTCCGGTGTAGTCACGTAGGAAGAAAAATACTACAACACTCTCTATACTCTACATTCAACACGTTAAAATATACTTCCGAAATGCCAATATAGGTAGTAAAATACTACAAAATCTCTATACTTTACCTTCAATACGTTAAATTACATTCCAATATGTAAATATAGGAGGAAAAATACTACAAAAGCCTCTTTTCTTGGCGTTCAATATGTTAAAATAGATTTCTGAAATGCAAATGTAGGTAGTAAATACTACAAAATCTCTATACTCTACCTTCAATACGTTAAATTACATTCCAATATGTAAATATAGGTAGTAAATACTACAAAAGCCTCTTTTCTTGGCGTTCAATATGTTAAAATAGATTTCTGAAATGCAAATATAGGTAGTAAATACTACAAAAGCCTCTTTTCTTGGCGTTCAATATGTTAAAATAGATTTCTGAAATGCAAATATAGGTAGTAATTACTACAATTTAAAAAACGTTGGTAAAAAGAATATCATTTTAACTTATTTAATTGTGTTTTTTACCCAACCAAGCATTTATTTGAATAAAAGTGGTATTTATTTAAATAACCAATAGTTAAATAAAAATTGTTAAATGTTTAAATAATCGAAAGTGAACAAGCCTATTTTTTAAATAAAACAAACAGACTTTAGAGTTGATAAGATTTGTAAATATCATTTGAAACTAATAATTTTCACGCTTTATTTAAGTCAAGCAATTACATTTTTAAAAATGAAAGAAGTTAAACAATATAAAAATTTGTAAATATTGTAAATATTTTTAGGTAATAAAGAAATTAAGAAATGTTTTAATTAAAATATCTTTCATTTTCTACTACATTTTTAAAAATGAAAGAAGTTTAACAATATAATTATTCTAATATAATTTCAAAATCAGGTATTATTTAAAGTACAAATGCATAATTTAGTGAAGCAATTCTTATTTAAATACTTTTATTTAATTAATTTGTGTATCTGAAATGTATTTATTGAAAAATAAGTGGGTTTTACTATTTATCACGGTTTTTTATATATATATATATTGGAATTGTTACAAAAGGTTCTTTTAAACGTAACTTAGTACATTAATTTATTTTGGAAGTTCAAAACGTATTAAGAGCCCTTCAGAGTACTATAAAAGGATTTCATTTACAAACTAAATTAATATTTTCTTCAAACTTTCAATTCGTTATAATTCGAATTTAAATGAAAACATCATGGATTATAGGTGCGTAATCTACTATTAGACCGAACGGATTAAAAAATACTTAAAGTAAGTGGTTTTACTGATAAACTAAAGGGATTTAACTTTAAAGGGTATCTTAGATTATTGTTTTTAATATTATTCAAATTCAAAACGTATAAAGAGTCCTTCAAAGTAATTTAAAAGAATTTTATTTACGAACTAAATCCATATTTTAGAAGTTAGTTTGTATGAAATACTTACTAATACCTGAAAAATGGACTTTAGAGTTGATAAGATTTGTAAATATCATTTGAAACTAATAATTTTCACGCTTTATTTAAGTCAAGCAATTACATTTTTAAAAATGAAAGAAGTTAAACAATATAAAAATTTGTAAATATTGTAAATATTTTTAGGTAATAAAGAAATTAATAAATGTTTTAATTAAAATATCTTTCATTTTCTACTACATTTTTAAAAATGAAAGAAGTTTAACAATATAATTATTCTAATATAATTTCAAAATCAGGTATTATTTAAAGTACAAATGCATAATTTAGTGAAGCAATTCTTATTTAAATACTTTTATTTAATTAATTTGTGTATCTGAAATGTATTTATTGAAAAATAAGTGGGTTTTACTATTTATCACGGTTTTTTATATATATATATATATTGGAATTGTTACAAAAGGTTCTTTTAAACGTAACTTAGTACATTAATTTATTTTGGAAGTTCATAACGTATTAAGAGCCCTTCAGAGTACTATAAAAGGATTTCATTTACAAACTAAATTAATATTTTCTTCAAACTTTCAATTCGTTATAATTTGAATTTAAATGAAAACATCATGGATTATAGGTGCGTAATCTACTATTAGACCGAACTAATTAAAAAAATACTTAAAGTAAGTGGTTTTACTGATAAACTCTAAAGGAATTTTGGAATTTTCTAGAATAGCAAAGTAAAACTAAAACGTAAACCAAGTTTAAAACGAAACTAATAACTGAGAGAAAGGTTGAAGTAAGTAATTTTTTTGATTTTTCGTTTTTTAATTTTTGAGTTCCCTATATTATTATAAACTAAATTAAATATAATTTATGAAAATTTGTGATAAAAGATCAGCTCCTTCGTGTTTTACATATATTTAAAAACTAGAGATTTTAATGAATTGTTTTCAAAGCATGAAAAATATAGCAGATCCTTTGATTTTAATTGTAGTTAGTAGTTACTTAAAAAAAAAGTCGCTAGCTGACTTGGAGCTGGTGTAGTTAAATTTTAAAAATGTGTATTTTAAATTTTGTTTGTAAAAGTTTTTTTGAAAAAGTTTAGTATTATAGTTTAAATTTATTAAATAAAATAAAATAAAATATAAATTATACATTTGGTTTAGTATTTTACTATTGCAAGTAAAATTAATAGTAATTTCAATTACTTTTTTAGTTTTTTTTGACAAATATGCAAACTATTTAGTTATTTCAAAAACAAATACGTCGAATTATTTGGTATTCGAAATACTATTGGTTAGTTTTTATATCTTTAATTTTATTTTTCAGAACAATTTCTCTTTGTCTAGCTTCTTCTAACTTTAATTTAGATGGCCTTAAAGCCAAGTATTTAACAAATTTTGTAACCAAGTAGATGGAGCTTTAAACAATTTTTCTGTCATGTAGTCAAGGAAATGTTCAAATATACGTGTATTTGGTCATTTTGATGGTCAAATAGCCCAGTATGGAACTGCGAGATGATAGTCAGACATTGAGACGCGGGTGGCGCCCGTGCCCCAGCGTCCGCGCCTTATGCTCTATACGTGAAGGATGTTGTAAGCTTAAATTCATAATGGTTAATGTGTAGTATTTTTCTACCTTTTTACATTTTATAGTATTTCTTTATCTATATTTGTGTATCGGAAATGTATTTTAACGTATCGAACGTAGAGTAAATTTTTTTTTATATTTTCTTTATATATTTGCGTATCAGAGTTGTGTGTTGTCGTATTAAAAGAAGAAAAAGGAACTTTTCATAGTGTTATTCTACCTATTTACATATCGGAAATGTATTTATATTTTACCGTATTTAAAATATAGGTAATTGTTTTTATTGGCTTGACTTAAATAAAGCGTGAAAGTTATTAGTTTCAAAATGATATTTACAAATCTTATCCACACAAATTTAATTTAATTTTAATTTTAGTGTTTTATAGTATCTTTCTGACTATATTTGTGTATAAGAATTATATTTTACCGTATTTAAATAGTAATAAAAGCGAATTGAAAGTTTGAAGAAAATATGAATTAAGTTCGTAAATAAAATCCTTTTATAGTACTTTGAAGGACTCTTAATACGTTTTCAACTTGAATAAAATTAAAAACAATAATCTAAGATACCCTTTAAAGTTAAATTCCTTTAGAGTTTATCAGTAAAACCACTTTAAGTATTTTTTCAATCCTTATACCTATATTTACATATTGGAATTGTTACAAAAGGTTCTTTTAAACGTAACTTAGTACACTAATTAAGTATTTTTAATTTACCGTAATTAAAATATAGGTAAGTGGTTTTTATCTTATTTTATACCTACGGAAGTGATAAATAAATTAAAGCAATAAATTTTTGGAGTTTGGAGATGGGTGGGAAAAAAAAATAAGGCTCTTCGTTTTTCCAACTGCTTTTCTGATGTACCCAAAAATGGACCAAAATAGAACAAAAGTACCCTTAAAACGACCAAAGTCACCATTTTCGGCCCTATGTACCCCATTTCGGACAAAAAGGACCCCAAACTGGACCTATTAGCTTTATTGTAATGTTAAACTCCCATAGAGATTCCCCTAAAAGAAAAAAACTTGCGGTCCAATTTTGGGTACATGAATTATTTCGGAGAGGGAATCCATGTTTTAAATTCAAATTAACCGCGCGCCCGGGCAATCCGCGCCTCCCAGGTAATCCACGCCTCCCAGGTAATCCACGCACGCGCGCGCTATCTTCCTGCCTAGGTTATTAATCATACAACTTACATAATTTCTACTTATTTCGTACGATAAAACGCGATCGAGATATTCGTTTTAAGAAATACTCGTGAGATTGGTTCAAGTGTCAAGCATACTGCAATGATATTAAAATGAAGTTTAAAAATATTTCCATTCTACTTTAACAACGAATATTCCATGACGTCAAAACACTTCAATTCAAATTAACCGCGTCCCATGGGGTAATCTGCGCGCGCGTCGCCTAGGTTATCAATTTTTACATCATTTCAACTTATTCCGTACGATAAAACTTGATAAGATATACGTTCAAGTATCTTTCGAGATAAGCGTAGATAAATGAACAAGTTGGCCTGGACACAATATGTTGATATGTGGGAAAACAAATCGTCGCGAGAAATACCCTAAATACATTGACTTTTCGATGATTTTACCCCCATTTCATCCCTTAAATCCCGGATTTCGATCCCGAACCCAAACCCGAACCCGGGAGTGGCGTCTCGCCCTCACTTTCCTTCTACTAAAGTTGTAAGCCAAAAAAAATTAACGCAATAAAAAAAGTGGGGATTCAAAAAACAAAATTAAGAAAAAAATAAAGAGCATTTAGAGTTCTGTAGATTTAAAACGAAAAGTTGTAAGCCAAAAAAAATTAACGCAATAAAAAAGTGGGGATTCAAAAAACAAAATTAAGAAAAAAATAAAGAGCATTTAGAGTTCTGTAGATTTAAAACGAAAAGTTGTAAGCCAAAAAAAATTAACGCAATAAAAAAAGTGGGGATTCAAAAAACAAAATTAAGAAAAAAATAAAGAGCATTTAGAGTTCTGTAGATTTAAAACGAAAAGTTGTAAGCCAAAAAAAATTAACGCAATAAAAAAAGTGGGGATTCAAAAAACAAAATTAAGAAAAAAATAAAGAGCATTTAGAGTTCTGTAGATTTAAAACGAAAAGTTGTAAGCCAAAAAAAATTAACGCAATAAAAAAAGTGGGGATTCAAAAAACAAAATTAAGAAAAAAATAAAGAGCATTTAGAGTTCTGTAGATTTAAAACGAAAAGTTGTAAGCCAAAAAAATTAACGCAATAAAAAAAGTGGGGATTCAAAAAACAAAATTAAGAAAAAAATAAAGAGCATTTAGAGTTCTGTAGATTTAAAACGAAAAGTTGTAAGCCAAAAAAAATTAACGCAATAAAAAAAGTGGGGATTCAAAAAACAAAATTAAGAAAAAAATAAAGAGCATTTAGAGTTCTGTAGATTTAAAACGAAAAGTTGTAAGCCAAAAAAAATTAACGCAATAAAAAAAGTGATGATTCAAAAAACAAAATT
The DNA here is from genome assembly GCF_980474605.1 of Leiobunum rupestre. Taxonomy (NCBI): domain Eukaryota; kingdom Metazoa; phylum Arthropoda; class Arachnida; order Opiliones; family Sclerosomatidae; genus Leiobunum; species Leiobunum rupestre. Next base: position 63,940,537 of record NC_143386.1, on the reverse strand, counting down.
AAGAAAAAAATAAAGAGCATTTAGAGTTCTGTAGATTTAAAACGAAAAAAAAACATAATGAAAAGTTGGAAACACAAAAAATAAACATAATATGAAAAGTGGTTATTCATAAAACAAAATTAAGAAAAAAATAAAAAGCATTTAGAGTTCTGTATATTTAAAACGAAAAAAAAACACACATAATGAAAAGTTGTAAACCAAAAAATAGACGTAATATAAAAAGTGGGTAAACGAAAAACAAAATTAATAAAAATAAAAATATAGGAAGTGTTTGTTTTGTGGATTTAAAACGTAAAAAACGAAATTTATTAACCAAAATAATAAACGCAAAATAAATAATGAGAACAGGAAAAACCAATTTAAGAAAAAACAAAAAATAAGTTTTATGGATTTAAATAGAATAAACCTCAAAACAATTGTATTACGTCATAGATGTTTATAAAATCAATACCTATGCTAACAAATATGTCTCTAAAATCAATACTCATGCTAATATAGATGTTTTTAAAATCAATACCTATGCTAACAAATATGTTTTTAAAACCAATACCTATGCTAATATAGATGTTTTTAAAATCAATACCTATGCTAACATAGATGTTTTTAAAATCAATACATATGCTAACATAGATCTATGTTTATAAAATCAATACCTATGCTAACATAGATCTATGTTTATAAAATCCATACCTAAGCTAACATAAATCTATGTTTTTAAAATCAATACCGATGCTAACATAGATCTATGTTTATAAAATCAATACCTATGCTAACGCTATAGGAACATAGCACATCGTACCTTTAGACATGGTTGCCATGATAGTATAATCTTTTTATCAGTAGGAAATAGCTTGGGCATAGGTGACGTCCTATGACGTCATAGTGCCATTTCCCTATTTTGAATTTGTTATTATATAATAAAATAAATAAGGTCGAGACAATACAAGAAAGTAGATATACTTGATTTTAGAACGAACATACCTACCTTGGTCTTCGCCTTATAAATCGGATTGAAAACTGTCAAAATTAATTAAATTTTGATTTTAATACTCGTGACTCGGTCGACCATGTTTATACTTAGACCAACTTATACTTACCGAATTTTTATGAATTGTTCGGATTATATACTCTTATTATGACTTGTTCCGTATATGTTCTATTGAAGCTGGTCGCTTCGTTAAATTATCCATCTCAAGTTTTAATTTTAGGCTGCCAACTCGCGGAACACGCTTAATTGATTACATCTGACGCGTGTTTCATACAGGCCTGCGCGAGTTAAAGCCCGCGTCTACATGCATATCAGTGAAGCGGCCATTAGGGCGTCAGCCTATAGGCTATATCCATTTATTATATACCAAAAGGGAAAAGCGTTTATTCTTCCCTTCCCCCATTTGTTTTTATCTTTTTAATTTTATGATAGTTGAGACTAAGCGTGGCCTTTCGAGACATTTTTCTGCTCCGAGATAACTCGGCAATTTAACCGGAAGTGAAAGGTTTAATTAAAGGATACCACCATTTAAAAATTTCCCGTTCTTTTAACCTCTATTATATATAATTTTAATGTTAGAGCGCGCCCGAAAACGAAAACTTTCCCGGAAAAATTATGATACTTTTTCGCTTCGTTGACTGAAAATCTCAAGTGACGTTCATTTTTGAAGTTTTGACATTTTAAATATACTTAATTCCACATATACCGAGAATAAACTCTTATAATACCAACAGTATAATTTCTGATAATATAAAATAAATATTATATGATTTATGATGTATGATATTTAGATTTGGGTACAAATATCCGAATGATCATTTGTCCGAATGCCGGAAAACCGGATCGTATGTCCGAAAACGTATTTCATTTGCCCGAAAAAAACAAAATCCGGACCAAAAACAAAACAGCAATAATTCAAAATATATAAATCATAATAAATAATATATAATACATAATGTATAATAAAAAATATATAAATCATAATACATAATACATAATACAAAATATATAAATCATAATACATAATACATAAATCATAATACATAATACATAATACAAAATATATAAATCATAATACATAATACATAAATCATAATACATAATACATAATACAAAATATATAAATCATAATACATAATACATAATACAAAATCATAATATAAAATCCAAAATATCAAAATCATAATATATAATCCAAAATATCAAAATCATAATATATAATCCAAAATATCAAAATCATAATATATATACCAAAATATCAAAATCATAATATATAATCCAAAATATCAAAATCATAATATATAATCCAAAATATCAAAATCATAATATATAATCCAAAATATCAAAATCATAATATATAATCCAAAATATATAAATCATAATATATAATCCAAAAAAATATAATATATAATACAAAGAATATAAATTATAATATATAATACAAAGAATATAAATTATAATATATAATACAAAATATATAAACTATAATATATAATACAAAATATATAAATTTTAATATAGAATACAAAATATACATATAATATAAGAATATATCATAAATTTCAATTAAATTACTTTGAAATTCCTGAGCTCTTTCTACAACAAAATTTTATGTCATTGCTAAAATTCCACATTGGGATTACATATAAATATTAATTAAAATAGTACAGTATTATCTTATGGGGATAAATATATCTTTAGTAAGGACATTATTTTGAAATAGTTACCAGTTTTACCTTTTGGCGGGTATGATTGTTAGGATATTTGTAGGGCGCTGCACTGATCCTATTGCCACAGCCATTAGAGACTTCAGTTAAACAAACCCCGTCGGAGGCTTGGATCAGAATGCTTTGACTGCTTGACGATGCGTGGGCGAAGCATTGTGGAAGCCTGCAGGTTCCCGTTCGTGACGTCGGGGGGATTAGCCTCTCCATTATGAGGTTAGAAGTTCTAATAGGAATGAGCTTGTCGGTATGAATTTGCTCCTTTCGCATTCGGGGCAAGATTTGAGTGCCTTAATTTCTCGGTGGGTCCGATCTTCCACGACAATGCTATGATCCTGACCCCGAGCTATTTCTAAACCTTCACTCTGGTCCGTACGGAAATTGTCAATCGAGTCCTACAATACGAGCTTTGTCAAATAGAGAAACTAAATACATCGATTCTATAAAATAAACTAAAAAAAAAAAAAAAAACATATGGTTGCATCCCTAAAAAAGCTTTATTAGTTTATTCGTAGCACGTGCGATTTGCACGCGTGCGCTAGAAAATCCGAAATAAAAGAAACATTAAAACAAGAAGGTCTAGTTAATTTATAGAAATAACTTTAAGTTAGGAGCAACAAACACAAGGAGAACGCAGCTAGCCTTTAAACACGCTAACGAATGGTTGTGTACGAATTTCATTGGACGAGCGTCACGAGCCTTTACGCCGAACGTTTTACGGGCGGGGGGAAGACAATTTCCGAATTTTCCCCTTCCGACGGCAGCAGGCGCTAAAGCGTCTAGCCAATGAAAAACGTACACAAGAAAATCCACGACTTTTGACAGGTTGCGTTCTCCTTGTGTGGGGTGTTGATATTAAATAAATAAGTACGTAAAATGTTGAGAAATTTATTTATATTTCAACGATGATCCTCTAGATTCGCCTGTCCTAAACCTTTACCTCGAGTTTCTCAGACCACTTAAATAATTCAATAAAATAAAGATAAAATAATTGAAGTGTATAAAAATGTATTTTTCCTTATTTTAAACATATAATTTATTTATTTCGATACAATAAAAGATGATTTTTATAAATATCTCACTTTTTTATGAAAAGGAAAAAAACAGCAAAATAAAGTGGTGTTTCTTCCGTAGGTTATGTCAGAAGGACTTCATTTAGGTAATCATTTTCATCCCGTTTAATTAGCATTGGAATCGATTGTCAATTTGGTCCCGGACCACTAGCATCGAGGGGTCGAAGTTTTCAGTTTTGGCGGGCCTTCCGATTCTCCGGCTGGCATTTGGGGCATTCTCTCCGTATCATTCCAGGCCCGTTGTCCCCGAGGAGCGTGGGCCCCGCTAATGGGACCTTAAAAGTGTCACGGCGTCCTAACAAACGACGACCCGCGCTTCTCCTCTTTAAAAGGTACGTGGCCAGGGCCAACACTTTTAACCGACAAACCTCCCCAAATTTACCTTTCCTACCTCGGAGAAACGGCTTTATAATCCTACTAGTCATTGTTTTAGCCGCGTTTCGGCAATTAGGCGAAAGACGAGAAAGTTGGAAAACACATTACAACAGCTGTCGAGGACTTGGGCGAACGCCCAACCTTCTCTTTCGCCCAGCCCCGCGCTCTCATTTTTCGCGTTTTGAACTAACGGAATGTTTTCTTCTTATTTGCTTTGTAATCGCGGAGGTTGGAGTTGTATTTTCTACGACTTCGGCCGCTTCTATAACGTAGCTCTCTAACTTTAGAACTACTAGGTCTAGCATAAGTAACGTAATAACAATAAGTATGACAAATATCGAGATTTGCAACCAAACTGATTTTCATAGTTATTGCGTAATCAAGATGTTTTCTCAGCATAGAGCCCTCTAGTGTCTAAAATACGCGAGACTTCCGCTAAGCCGAAATATCTTGTTTCCGATAGATAGACGGAATTGACGGATTTTGAAATGACGTTTTAGCGCGCGACACTACAGCCTTCTTTGCGTGCTTTTTTGACCATAACGTGTAGAGGTATTTTCACGCGCAAAATGAATTTTAAAAGTCGTCAATATTAGGCTAAAATGATAAAAATTAAAAACGTTTTTCTCAGCACCACGAGCTCATGTTTTTTTATGACGCGTGATTCGCACGCGCGCTTCTAAACAAAGCCAAAGCCCCTCGCGACTCCAGAACGTGCTCTCCGATATTAAGCTTAAATTTTTATCAAAACGTAGTCATCCAAAACGGTAAGTCGCGAGTCCAAGTCACAGCTTGAAGAGAGTATCAGTGCCGAAAAAAAGTTCTGTTATAAAATTAGCATTGAAGCAATAGGAAGTGTCATACTTATTGTTATTACGTTACTTATGGTCTAGGCGTAAGGATTGGTTGGCTCACGAAGGTGTGGGTCGGGAAAGGCCTTGGCCTAAAGGCGAAGGCTATTGACCCCGTTTTAGTTCATTTGACTTCTGGCTCCACGTTACGATAATTAAGTCTGACGTTTTCTAATTAAGGACGGAATTAGTGCGCGTCAAGACGGCGAAGGAAGCGAGCGTTATGAACGGGAACAACTTGGCTTCCGAGATAGCTGGCCGGTGCTTCCAAAGAATGGCTCCTTTGATAGATACTGCACGAAGAGAGACGCGTAACTTTATTCCAAATCGCAGTGGTGGGTTCGTAATTGCAATACCGGAAATTAATCAGAGTAGATTTTGGTTTCTTTCTGTTTTTCATTTCGTTATCGTTTCATTGTTTTTTCTCTTTCAACTTTCTGAAGTTTAATCTGATTTAGAAGTTACGTTGATTTAAGTCGAATTTTGTTAAAAGACCGCCGAAAAACAAAAGAGTGAGCCACTGTGCAATTCACCCACCTCCGTTAAACTAATTCTTATTTTGTACACGAAGGAGCGATGAATTCACCAAAAAAAGGGAAACAAAGAGGAAGAAAATCCTGCAATAATTTTATTTGCGAGTTTTACGTTAACGAGCTTAATTATCACGCTTCTTCCTCTTGTATATTTTATTTAATTTAATTTTATTACCTTAGAGCTTTCTCTTCGGTTTTGCCTTTTAAATAGTTGGGAATTAGACTAGCTAATTATTATGACTACATTTATTTTTCTTTTTAGACATGATCAATTTAAAAACCCCACATAAATCAATACCTTTAATTTTATTATTCAAAAGTGTACAACTTTATTTAAAATTATTAAAATATTATTATAAGACAAATAACTTAACACAGCCACTAACTCCATTTGAATTATACAACAATTGTTTAAAACTGAGCTGCAACCCGAATCAGAAAGCTACTAACTGTCATTTTTTATTCTTAAACAGACTAGAGGACTGACGTTAAAGGGGAACGGTCAAGCTTTAACCAGTTAGATAGCCCTATAGCCCATTAAAAACTGAAATTTATGGGGAAAACCGCATCAAAAAATATTGAGTGGTTAATTTTTAATAAAATAAAGAAATTTCGGGAAATCGAAAAGAGCGCGTCCGCCGCGACACCTGGTGATAAGTCGGTGAAACAGAAAAACAACGTAAAAGCGCGCGCTGCTGAAGACGCAAAAAATATGTTTCGCACGCGCGGCGCGTTCCAGTTATAAGAGACCTAAGCCTAAATTTCGCGATTTTAAAAGTTAGGATAGTTCGCAAATCGCTCATACGGGATTAGGGGCGCTGGCGGCAGCCCCTAAGATGGCGGCGAAAATTCAAACCCAAACACCTGGCATTATTTTCGTTTCAACTTTTTGGGCCAAAAGCTATTTTTTCCAGACAAAAAAGGTACGTGTTAGTATATTGAACGTCTTGTTAATTTTTTGATACGGAAATAAGGCCATATTTGGAAAAGCTTGGCCGTTCCCCTTTAATTACTTAGGATCCGTGTGTTATTTATTTATCTACAATAATAATTCGTTTTATACAGTTCATTTCATAGAAAACTAGCTGGGGTACCCGGTATTTCCCGTCAAATACGCCTATTTGTATTATAAGGTGTAGTACCTCTTCTTATGAAAGTGTTAACTACGACAAATTCAAGACGAAAATAGAGCACTGCAATAGCTGTCTCCACGCATGGCACCGTACCCAATATAACCAACAGGTTAATGACGTTGATTACATAATAATGCGTCTTTTATTATACGGTCTATAGTACGGGTAAAAGAGGCGCAAAAAATCTAACTTGGTGTCTACTTTGAGAATCCGATGAGTCGGCAGCGATGCGGGGTGGACAACACAGTTTTTTTTGGGGGGGGGGGGGCAGGAGGGGCAGTTGCCAAGAAAAAGTACACTAAACAAGTGTTTTTTTTTTCGAAATTTCACTAAATGTTGATAAGGTATATCAACCATTTGACAAAGACCAACCATACTTTAGGATCTTACGTATTATGCTGTGCCGAATCGAATGAGACCAACCGCAATTCCGTAGAATTAATCGTTTCCGAGTTATAACGAAATATGTGTGAACCATAAATGGTGTTGTTATCAAAAAGTTCTTCTACTAACAAGGAGACATCCTGAAGTGTAACCCACCGATTTTGTTCAAACTTGTAGACCTACATGTATCATGAAAAATCCTAAAGGGAATTTATTCAATGGGCAACCGTTTTGCCATGGCAACGAAAAATGTTTTTGACAACACAAAATATTAAATTTTCCCATTGAAAATAACATGGGATTTTGACCTCAAATTGATCAAAAGTTGATCAATTTTGATGTTTTTTTTTGTAAATTTTTATCTATATTTTCTATTTTTGGCATTTTCGAAATTTGTTCAAATTTTTCACAAGGGGGTCCTAGGAATCGGTCAGAATCCCATGTTATTTCCAATGGGAAAATTTCCGTTTGTTGTTGTCAAAAACATTTTTCGTTGCCATGGCAAAACGGTTGCCCATTGTATAAAATACCTTTAGGATTTTTCAAGTTACATGAAGGTCTACCAATCCCCCGTGTTTGAACAAAATCGGTGGGTTACACTTCGGGATGTCTCCTTGTAAGTGCTGAATAGAATGAGACCAACCGCAGCGCCGTGGAATGAATAGATAACGAGTGATGATGAATTTACAGTAGATAATTGACATTTAATCCTCAAACAGGTTCTGTAAATGTTTTTTCTTATTTTTTAATTTAGTTTTTAACATCATTGTATTCGATTAATGTTTACTACCAAATGCATGTGTGACGTTGTAAGACGTCATACTGATATTCTATAGTCGCGCTATCTTCGTTTTAAACGTTTCTACTTGAATTTTCTCAAATACAAAAATAACAACCTCCAACATCATAATAAATGACTGATTCAAAACTTTATCCCTATTTATAAAGATAAATATTACATTTAACTAGGGTTGTTAATTTTCCGGAAAAATTAAATGCAGAAAAATTTCCAGAAAATTTTCCGGAAAATTTTCCGCAAATCGGAAAAATAAAAAATTTAAACATAAATTACTTTTCAAAGGTTTTTAATGTTTTAAACTTTTTATCGATTTAAAATGACTAATATCAGTAAACATACTACAAAACATTAATAGTGTTACATTTCAACCAGTTTAAACTAGTATATAGGTTTAGTTTTACTTTTAGATTAGAAAAAATGAGGTGAAAATGCCGCTTTATTTAAATTTGCAAACAATATATTAGACAAATCATGGAATGAAAACGTTTTTAATATTTTTCGGAAAAATACGGAAAATTTTCCGGAAAAAAGGCCTCGGTAATTTTCCGGAAAATTTTCCGACTTACAACACTACATTTAACTTTGAAATCGTTAATAAATTTAAAAATAAAACCTTCACAGAACCTGTTTGAGGATTTAATGTCAATTATCTACTGTAAATTTATCATCACTCGTTATCTATTCATTCCACGGCGCTGCGGTTGGTCTCATTCTATTCAGCACTTAGTAGTAGAACTTTTTGATAAAAACAGCATTTATGGCTCGCACATATTTCGTTATAACTCGGAAACGATTAATCCTACGGAATTCCGGTTGGTCTCATTCGATTCGGCACAGCATAATACGTAAGATCCTAAAGTATGGTTGCTCCTGGTCAAATGGTTGATATACCTTTTCAACATTTAGTGAAATTTCGGAAAAAAAAAACTTTTTTTGGTGTACTTTAGGTCGTAACTCCGAAACTATTAGTCCCAGCGATCCCATTCGACTCAGCGTCAAAACATACTACAGAAACAGATTGCTAAATTTAACATTTGGGGATTTATTTTTTTCATATTAGAGAAAAAAGCACGTGATTCAGTACAAATACGGCCATAACTCGAAACGGTTCATCCTACGGGCATGTGGTTGGTCGCATCCGACTCAGGGTGAAATTTACCATCGGGAACAACACCACACACGGCCCAATTCGGTGAAAGCAAATTTCGGGGGCAACTGCCCCCTCCTGCCCCCATAAACGCCGCCGCCGCCGATTATTTTTAACGCGCCGATCGCGCCGCCGCCAATTGTTCGAAAATCGGCGCACGCTGCCGCCGCCGCCGCCGCCGATACAAAGAACGGCGCGCCGCCGCTTCTTTTTTTTCTTTATACACTTTTTTGGTATATTAAGCTTGATTTTCATAACTACATTTGAACACGACGTCGAACGTCAAATTTTGGTTTTCGGATTTCGGTCGACGCAGAGTAATAGCATTTTGTCTTTTCACTTACAATTGTTAGCGTCAATAGATTCCAGCATTGCTATCTTGGCTATAGAGAGAGTCACTAATATAACCAAGGCTTATCCACATTTTAATTATCTTTAAATTTAAATGTGGCTTGGTTCATCGATATGTTTTCTAAAATTGCATTATAATAATCAGTGGCGGACTGGGTCTAATATTTTTTGGTTGCTAGGAGACTAAGGGTCCCAGCTTTAACAACTTTAACGCTACCATGTTTACGGAGGCCCACTTCATGAATGGTCCATGGGATCCACGCCATCGGGCAGGTTACCTCTATGGCCAATCCGAGACTGATAATAATTTTTTACTTTAAATTCAATAAATGAAGCATTTGATATACTGCATTTTAGACGTCCAATACGTTTATAAAATCACATCATAATACCTAAAATTATATTTAAATGGAAAATAACAGATCAAAATAGCAATATGTATGTTCACCGTGCGATGATAACCAAAAATGATGATATTCGTAACTCGGATTTATTTCTGATATTAAGAGGGGTGTCTAGAAAGGGGTGTCAATTTAGTATAGTCAATGTAGGCCCAGGGGGTTGACATTGAAGTTCAACCCTCCTCAGGCTCCCCGCCAGCAATAGGCACAAGTAGGCACGTGCCTACGTTGAAAAAGTGTAGGCCTACTTGGGGGCCTCCAAATTTTTAAAAAAGGTGCCTATGATTGGGCCTCCAAAATCGAAATAAACTTTCGGTTCGTAAGATTTTTACATTTGGGCCTTCTAAAAATGCTTATTTAGAAAGCAGGTTTCTTTGCCAATTTCAAGAGGGTTAGAATGAATGACCGCGATTCCAGATTTTTCCCTTAAAAACTTGATCTTTTGAATCGACTGAAATACTTACTACATGCTAGGCAGAAAGGCGCACCTGACACCTGTTTGCCGTGGTGTCAGTGAGAAGCTACAACACACTGTGTTACACCGATAAGCAACAAACACAGCACCCCACAAAAGGATAACGCAACCCGTCAAAAGTCGCGCATTTCCTTTTTCAAGACTACTAATCTATTACAAACAGTCTTTTTCAAGACACATTGGATTTTGAGGTGTTGAAGGATAAACCGGAATTCAATTCAATTCAATTCAATTTGTTTATTGTTTTTTTTATATACACATTTTGTGGTTGAGGGCCAAGTCGATAGCGACTTATAGCCCTCGCATTGTTATTGTACAAAAATTTAAACCGTTTACCTAATTAAATAATGATAATAATAATAATAAAAAGTGTTAAAAAAAGGAACAAAATTAATAATAATGTAACATGAGTCCTTTGAAAACATTTAGAGGAGTTTTAGCTTTATATAATTTTTAATAATTTTTTTCGTGGAATTGATTGTTTGGCTTTCTTTAAGATGTTCGTATAAAATATTAATTTTTTTACACCATTGTAAAATATTGAGTTCATTTTCTTAGTACTTAAGCAAAAAGGTACTTGAAGGAAGTACTCAAAACGCGTGTTTTTTCTATTTTGATTTTTGTCAAACAATGAGATCCTGTTGTAACTCGGCGTTAGATGTGTTTGTACTAAGAATTTTGATAAGTTTTGTGTCATCTGCAAAGAGACTGGGGAAAGAATGGTCGACTGCTGAAGGTAAACTATTGATGTATATTGCAAATAAGAATGGTTAACATTAGGAGTGCACAGCTATGAAATTAGATATAAGAAAGGTATAAATCATTCTAACGCCGATGGACTAAGTCGTTTACCTTTATTATCAAAACCAATAACACCACCAATACCATCCGAGTATGTCTTCGCAATTAGCCAACTCAATCAAGGACCTCTCGACTCGATACAAGTAGCTGAAGAAACAGCAAAAGACCATATTTTGAAGCAAATCTATACAAATTTGTTCAACAAGGATGGCCAAACAAATTAGAAGAACATTTCAAGCCATACTGGAAGAGAAGATATGACTTGACTATTCATGAAGGAGTCTTATTAGCTACCGATCGGGTGGTCTTACCGAAAACTTGCCAAGAAGTTATTCTGGATGAACTGCATAGTTCACACCAGGGAATGGTGCAAACAAAGCGATTAGCCAGGAGCAAAGTTTGGTGGCCAGAATTGAACACCAACATTGAGGACAGAATTAGAGCATGTTCAAGTTGTCAGCAAAATGCAACCATGCCAAAGGCTGAATACTTGAAGTGGCTCGAGGAGATCCAACCGTGGACTCGTGTCCATATAGACTTTTCCGGACCGGTAAATGGGAGATATTTATTAATATTAGTGGACTCTACCTCGAAATGGATGGAAATCGGAGTCACTTCAACAACCAGTTCAGCCGTAGTCATCACATTCTTACGACAAAATTTGGCACGTTATGGAATTATGAAGACCCTGGTGAGTGATAATGCCACTTGTTTCACAAGTAACGAGTTCCAAATCTTCACGCAGAATAACGGCTTCAAGCATTTGACCATTGCACCGTATCACCCTGCTTCAAATGGTCAGGCTGAAAGGGTGGTGCGTACCGTGAAGACATCATTAAAAAAATAGATGGTACTTCTAACTCTGCCATTGATGTCATTGACGAAGGTTTAAAAAATTCTCAAATGGATCTCTCGACGTAAGACTAGCAAGATTTCTCATAAACTATCGCCGCACTCCGTAAATTAGTGGTAAATCTCCAGCGGAAATCATGTTTGGAAGAGAAATCCGCACCAAACTTGACATGGTCCATCCAACGAACTTTAAAGAGGAGAGAGGTAATGAGAATATCAACATCGATAAACCTATAATTGAAATGCTAGAAGTAAATAATAGCGATAAAACCATTAGTAAAAATTAGTGATGTTACCTATAAATTTCATCCTAATCAAAAAGTCTTTGTAAAAAACTATGGTAAGGGAGAAAATTGGATAGAGGGAACTGTAAAAAATCTATCGGAAATATGATGTATGGGATTGATATTGGGAGAGGTATTATTAGAAAACCTCAGAAGCAATTGAGACTAAGGAGTGAGAAGTTATTAAAACCAACCGTGTCTGAGACATCAACAACTGGAGCCAGTAAAATGAATCCAAATCCACATGCAGGGTACAGATCAGTATTACAACCACTGATCCAGAGTCATCAACAACCACCGATCCAGAGTCATCAGCAACCACCAATCCTGAGTCCTGACAATGAATCTCCAAGCTGGAGTAGCAAATCATCACCAAGTCGATCACCGAGTCGCAATCCTATCTTATTACCACGACAAGACTCGAGACCAGAGCAACAGCCTACCACAAGCATCTCTATTCCTAGTGTAGCCACATCATCAGAAGGAGCCCGATCAAGGATACTTATTAGACAAGATTTCGACAAAGAGCCTCAGTCGAGTAAACACAGAGCACACGTACGAAGATCCAGTCGAAGACGTAAATCAATTAAAAGACTTAATTTATGAACTGAAATGTTTAATCGCTAATGTAGTTAAAATACACTATAATCAGTCTACTTAAAAAAGAGGTGATGTTATGAACTATAATATCCAGGGGGCGCCACTGGGTGGGGAAGCTGAGGGAGCCCTAGTTTTATGACCACCTAAACAGTGGTCTACCGGCTGCCGACATGTTCGGTACTCTTACTTCAAACTTCATATGTAAAAATCATCATCATCATGGAAATAAATCTTATAGCTTCAATAGATAGTGTTTAATTAACAAGAACAAACACATCAGATTGATTAAATCTAGATTAGATTTTTTAATCTTGATTACCCTGATTTAATCTTGATTACCCTCATTTAATTACGATCACCCTGATTTAATCACGATTACCCTGATTTAATCACGATTACCCTGATTTAATCACGATTACCATGATTTAATCACGATTACCCTGATTTAATCACGATCACCCTGATTTAATCACGATTACCCTGATTTAATCATTTTACTATGATTAAGACGCAGCCAAAATGGAAGTGACCTGCCCCTCGGAAAAATCTAATCGATTAAAATGCCTGTAAAAAAATCCATTGCAGGGGAAACTTTTAGAAATCATGTCAAAATTTAAAAACAATCGTTAAAAGTCAGGAAATTTTTGAAATAAACATTATAGATGGGGCCTCTAAATCAGGCTGGGCCTATGTGCAGAAAATTCTTGGCGGGGCTACTGACCCTCCTTGTCTACGCCACTGAAGAGCGTTATCGTGGAGCACGAGTCTGCACGACCGAAAAAATAAAAAGCCAATATCGAGCCTTCAACCGAATTTCGACCCGGCATAACTGCGAATAATTTTGGTTTTACGTCAGGCCAGTGGACTACCTCGGAAGGACCATGGACTAATTAATGTACTTCGCACATTAAAACATTAAAACAAACGTTTTACAAATTGAGCCAGTCCCACGTGTTTTCCAGCTGCTGAGCTACCTTTGTATTTTCCCTCCCCTCACCCCTTTTCGTTCTTCCCCGGTTGACCCTAGTTTTCCGTTAGTTCCTAACTCCGCCGCCAGAAGCACATTTAACAATCGCTCGAAGCAAATATGCGGAAACGGGGTGTCCCTGTGTGAAGTACATAAATTAGTCCATGGAAGGACTAGTACGAGTTGGTATTTGCCCTTGCCCTTCTGGTCGCGTGTTTTTTAAACTGTCGCTACAAGAAATAGCTCTAAAAGTTATACAAACGCCGCCGCCGCCGCCGCCGTAGGCCTAAACGCCGGCGTAAGCCGCCGCCGCCGGTATATTTTGGGTCAAACGCCGCCGCCGACCCATATCAGATCGGCGCAGGCCTCTAGTTTAGCTTTATTATCCCTTTTCATAATGGACTAATCTACTTATTCGCTAATTATATAAAGATATATATACATACAAACACTCATCTTTATATATTAGAGATACAAACATTCATCTTTATATATTGGATAAGCCTTTCTATAATGTCATTACGCTTGCCAAACTTGTTTTAATGTATCGCTTTCGTCACGAGATACGTAGGAGTTCAGTTCAGTTTTGAAGGTTAGATCTTTAAAAAAAGGGCAACTCGTTGAATGTTAATTCATGTCTTGTTCAACTTGTTAAAATGTTCCACGCGCTCTTTAATATTTTAGCGTAAAAGGCTCGCGCATTTTTTTATTTCAGGGAGCACGAGCGAAATCGCTCGAGCCCATTTACGCTAAAATATCAAGACGCGCGTTTTAACCAGTTGAATAAGACATAGATTTTATGCTAGCGTCTATAGCGGATATACCTAATTATTAAATTAATTCAATTAATTAAAGTTGTTTTGCCGACAGTAACCGTCGAACACCAAAGTCAGGGTACCATGAATAGAATACCAAATGTGGGCGACCTAAGTTGAAAACTGTAGATTCCTATAGTGGACAAACATATATACAAAAACACTCATCTTCATATAATTTAAAAATATACTTTGATTATTATAAGTAAATACCTGTAAAATTTCTAGATTATTAAATAGGTTGTTTAAAAGTATTTATCGATATCCCATAATAAATTCCAAATACATCATTAAAATAATTAAATTTTTTTACATATCTTCATGATCTCGGTTTCCTTGTTAAAAATTAGGCAAATTATTGTTGGCTATGTTTTAGATATTTGATTTCCAATCCTTTCCAACCTCTAACATTAAACTGAGATATTCACATTATGGAACAATAAAAATTTACTAATTAGCCAGTAATTACAAATTACCTTCATTTATTTATTAATTTTTTAACACACCAAAAACATAATTTGATTCTTAAATTTTTATTCGGAATTTAAAAAATGATATCCCGCATAATTTTGCGATTTTTTTAAATTTATTTGCATAATTTAAAAAATATATATTCAAAATGGTAGAGTAGAGTACAATACATCACTGTAATATTTTATTGTCTTTGCACTTGCCCAGTTTTTCCTTACACAATGTGTAACAACGTACATCAAAAGTTTGACGTACAAAAATACAGGGTGTTTCAAAAGGTTATGCAAAAAGTTTAAGGAGTTCTAGGGGGTGAGTTGAGATATATGCCTGTTTTTTTTTTCATTTTCCTACGATGAGTTAAAAGAGCGCCAGAGAGCTTCAAAGTTTGGCCTACTAGCCCCTGGAAATAGGCTGCAAAAAGCGCAAACCCAAGCAGCAGGGACTTTAAATACTGTTGAAGTTTACTTTTTTTACGCTGGTTACCTCGATTTGTTTACAAAGTCCTTTCATACCTACCACACGAACCCAAACCTTAATGTACGCGTTTCCCGGCTACTTGGTTTTGAGCTTGTTGCAATCTACTTCCGAGGGCTAGTAGGCCACGCTTTGAAGCTCTCTGGTGCTCTTTTAACTCATCGTAGGAAAATGGGAAAGAAACAGGCATACTTCTCAACTCACCCACTACAACTTCTTCAAATTTTTGTATAACCTTCTGAAACACCCTGTATATTCAGATTAAAGAAATGAATTATCATAGTTGGTGGACCGAAAAAATAGATTAGAGATTATAGCAGTGCTTTGTAATGCAATGTCTTTCGGGCCATTTCAGGCTTCTTCGACTATATTTTTATTACAACCAAAATTCGGTGCACCAAAATCGACATTGGTGCTATTTTGGATCTGCTAAATGTTCCGATTCACCACCAATGCATTACGTCGTTATTCGTCAATTCATTAAGCCAAAATTCAGTGCACCAAAATCAACATTGGTGCTATTTTGGATCTGCTAAATGTTCCGATTCACCACCAATGCATTACGTCGTTATTCGTCAATTCATTAAGCCAAAATTCGGTGCACCAAAATCGACATTGGTGCTATTTTGGTTCTGCTAAATGTTCCGATTCACCACCAATGCATTACGTCGTTATTCGTCAATTCATTAAGCCAAAATTCGGTGCACCAAAATCGACATTGGTGCTATTTTGGATCTGCTAAATGTTCCGATTCACCACCAATGCATTACGTCGTTATTCGTCAATTCATTAAGCCAAAATTCGGTGCACCAAATTCGACATTGGTGCTATTTTGGATCTGCTAAATGTTCCGATTCACCACCAATGCATTACGTCGTTATTCGTCAATTCATTAAGCCAAAATTCGGTGCACCAAAATCGACATTGGTGCTATTTTGGATCTGCTAAATGTTCCGATTCACCACCAATGCATTACGTCGTTATTCATCAATTCATTAAGCCAATTGTCTTTATTTCTGTACCGAAATTTCTATCATGATCCTCAAATCAGGTCAGGTCACAGTTTGGCCTAAAAGTATTAGGTTGCTAGGTATGATGTATCCAAAGGCTAAGGCATAAGGTACATTATTACCAACAAGGAGACGACCCGAGGTGTAACGCGCCGATTTGGTTTAAACTCGGGGGTTTGGTAGACCTTCATGTACCTTAAAAGCTCCTAAAGGGAAAAGTTTCAATGGCCATTCGTTTTGCCATGGCAAACAAAATGTTTTTGACAGCACAAAATGGAAATTTTCCCATTGAAAATAACATGGGAATCTGACCAATTTTAAAAATAGTAAATATAAATAAAAGAATTATGAAAAAGTTCGAAATTGGTTAAAACTTTTACAGGGGGTACCCTTAAAATTGGTCAGATTCCTGGGTTATATTCAATGGGAAAATATCCATTTTCCATGTAAAAAATTTTAATTTTTGAAAATGCTTAAATGTAGTATCTGTTTTCAGCTTAAAAGCCTATGTAGTATTACAGAGACTGAGATCTGCGTTTATGTAGTATTACGGAGACTGAGATCTGCGGTTTTTTTCAGTATATTCTTTTTTGAGAGCAGATACTACACTTTCTTGTTTTCTTAGTTTTGGGGGGATTTTGTCCGGCAGCGGGGGGATTTTGTCCAGGGGTATTTCGTCCGGGGGATTTTGTTCCATAATCTAATTTTTTACAGGGTGTACCCTTTAAATTGGTCAGATTCCCATATTATATTCAATGGGAAAATTTCCATTTTGTGTTGTCAAAAACATTTTTGGTTGCTATGGCAAAATGGTTGCCTATGGAGACATTTCCCTTTATGGTTTTTCAAGTTACATGAAGGTCTACCAAATGGTTACAGAACTTATAATGCACATATTTTTAATTCCTCCATACCAATTCATTATGTCATTGTTATATCTCTGGAGAGAGCTACTGAATTTTTTACTTTATACTTAGGTTTACGGACTGAAACAAAAGCCTAAGTTCTATTGCTAGAATTGTTTTCCTTTTAACTATTTTAATAGTTCCCGATCGCGTCGAAGTGATGATTTATCAAATTTTCTATCTTACAAGAAAAACACTGTTAACGACTACGAAAATTAATTTTATTTACTAGCAACCAATTTTTGACCATTAGGGTCTTTCCAAGAGAAAGGTTTATACAGTTCTGCCCTTCCTCGCTCTCTGGGGTTTCGAAGAAAACTCCGCGTCACCATGAAAAAGAGGGGGGCCGATGGCCAATATCCGTTGCAGGTGTGCAAAACGATATTGCGGTGGAAATTTTGGTGACGCACTTGGAGTTTTCTGGGTTTTAATAATACACTGAAAATATACATATATACAAGAGTTTTTACAAATGTTGGGAATATTATTAAGGGTTACAATTGTTTAGAATTATTAGTTTTAGTGTTTCATATTTTAAATTTAAGGTTCAATTTATATTTAAGATTAATTTTATAGGTTCAATTTATATTTAAGATTAATTTTATAGGTTCAATTTATATTTAAGATTAATTTTATAGGTTCAATTTATATTTAAGATTAATTTTATAGGTTCAATTTATATTTAAGATTAATTTTATAGGTTCAATTTATATTTAAGATTAAGTTTATAGTAATTAATGAGTGCGATTTTAATATTTAACAGTCATATTGTTAAAATAAATTATTATTTAGGAGAAATAATTTGGTGGAAATCATCCAACCTAGCTACACGTTTAATCCATAAATCTTGGTAATGGCGTTTCTGTGATTAAACACGGTCGATCACAGGCTCTCAAAGGACCATCTCATGGCCATTAAACTGTTATAACACAGCCAGCCGTATACTTACATCCGATAAAAATCTATAAGGAAATAGCCATGCGTGAAAGTATGAAAGATAAAAAATCGCCCAAAATAAAAAGATAAGAGGAAAGAAATGTAACCGCAACCCAAAAATCTTTATTTTGGAGGAAGGATCATTTTTTTTGGCTCGCTTCTTGTAGGAATATTGGTTTGCAATAATATCGATATTTTTTATGACTAGCAAAGAAGAATTAAGCCAGTTATGAGCGAGGACGGGCCTTCTCTCCCCCCATATAGTTTCGCCCCCCCCCCCGAGTCGCTTACGATTTTGAATTGAAAATCAATAATTGCGTAGTGAGAGCAATGAAGCCGATGCCAGCAATTGCTTCCAAAGGATAATGAGCCATAGATTAATTCTATAGGCCGAGTTCAATAATTAGTCGATTTTGTGTAGTATCTCAGCATCGGCCTTCCTACGTTTATCTGTTTGCATTCAATAGCGACTCATTCCTCGCCAAATCAGACTCGTTGTCTATCTGCTTTGCAGCGTTCCACGCGTCCCCAGTTGTCTCTCGAATAAAGGCGAGGCCCCGCGTCGTTACGCGTTTACTTCCTTTCGTTTCGACGTTCCTCGCAGCTTCGAGCGGGTTGTGGTGAAGTTTTGAAGCCACGACACGTTTCGAAGTGCTACCGTTCGCGTAGTTGTATCGGGAAAACGCGATATCAGGTCCGTATCTTTCGGCCCGTTTATATGGAGCGTTTCCGATTTTGCCAATATTTGCGGAAATTCGCGTAGCGTTGCGCATTTTTAGTGAAAGTGTTCTTATTTTAAAATTTTTATTCGTTTAGTTTCATTGATTCGTATTTGGGAGTATTTATTTCAATCGGACATATCTATTTTTGACCTATTAACGCCTGTCGAAGTGTGCTACTCGCAGTACGCTGGTGTACAAGGAGTAGCCTTACTTAAAAAGGAGACACACCGATTTTGTTCAAACTCGGGGGATTGGTAGACCTTTATGGGTTTGCCATGGCAACGAAAAATGTTTTTGACAACATGAAATTGAAATTTTCCCATTGAAAATAACATGGGATTTTGACCGATTTCCCTGTGAAAAAATTTGAAAAAATTGATCAAAATGTGATCAATTTTGATTTTTTTCGTCAATTTTTATCAATTTGTTTATAATTTTGGTATTTTTTTTTTTTCAATTTTTTTGGAATCGGTCAAAATCCCATGTTATTTTCAATGGGAAAATTTTATGTTGTCAAAAACATTTTTCGTTGCCATGGCAAAACCGTTGCCCATTGAATAAAATCCCTTTAGCATTTTTCAAGTTACATGAAGGTCTACCAATCCCCCGAGTTTGAACAAAATCGGTGTGTAACACCTCGGGTAGTCTCCTTGTTAGTGTTTACATTTCGTTATTTTTGAAGTATAAAATAATAGGTATTTTGCAGCTTTGTCTAGTGCGTGAGGGGCAGATAACTTTGTTACAGCCTACAGGATGTCCTAATAAGCCGGATTAAAAATTTAATCATGATTTAAACATTTTTAATCATTGTACAGTCAAAGCTACAGATTTAATTTCAATCTAATCTAATCTAATCATGATTTAATCATACGAGAGTGTCCTAATAATCATTGGAGTGAGCTGCCCCTCGCTAGTGCGTTCGGTATGTCTTAAATACATCGTTCTTTGCCGAAGATTTTTAGTTAGAGGTAGTTATTGTCCATTATCATAAGTCAATTTCGTTAGAGCCATAATATTTATTCAATTAAATTTTAACACTATAATATTCACATTTACATAATTCATTGATGTTGTTTCTTACGTACGACTATGCAAAAGATGTCGCTACACAACACAGTGGGTTTTTCTCGATTCTTTTTATTAACGGTGCACAACGCACGCTCGGTGTAACGTGTGATTGGAACGTTCCACTGAGAATGCGTGAATAATCATTGTTAAAAAGAACACTGAAACTCAAGAAGCGCTTTGAGAATTGAGTTCATCCATCCCAAGGCGAGGTGGCTAGAACTTGACTGCAGCGACTCCAATTTTGTTCGAAATCAACGAAACTTAGTCGTGTTTTCACGATTCTCCGAATTAATAAATGCTTTTTTTGAGCTACATCAGTTATTCCTTTGGCTTGAAGTCCTGCTTTTGCTACTTTACAAAAAGGATTTTTTAAATAGCCCCCCCCCCCGAAACAATATTACGATACTTCAAATTAAACAAAAATGTTTTTATTTAAAGGCCAAGGTTTACTTCTGCCTGTCCCCCTTTAAATTAGGCCAACATGTTCAGCGGTTGGCCTACCACCAGGGTATTTGTGCTCCACTAAGTTAATTTAAAGGGGGACAGACAGAGTTACACAAAAATTGCAATTTCATTTCCAGGGTTACGCGTGAAAATTACATTTTCATATCTTTAAGTATATTTCTTACTTGTTATTGCTTATGATTATTTTTTTATTTATGCTAATTATTTATTAAAACATTTTAAAAGTGAAATTACTATTTGTACAAAAAACATTTCCCCGTTGGATCGCGATCGCTTTGCTTTGCTTTGAGATAAATAAAATATGATTATGAGCCTATGAGGGTATAATCAGGCTAGCTTAATGTGGAATTCTCAGTTTATGCCACAACAAACACTAAAAGAAAATGTATTAGAAAGTTTTTGAAAATAATGTCAATAATTATAAAAAACATGCTTTTACTTTTAATTGCATTTAAAACTCTTTTTGCTATTCCAACAGTGTTTAGTAGACCAAGTGCGCTATATTAAGCTAGTTTTGGAAATGGAAACACGTACAACATACATACCAGTGCCTAATTTCAATATTTTTCTTTTTTCCATTTTATGTTTCACCAACATAAATGATTTTATCAGCAGTATTACTCTTATTCATTTTAAGTACTAAATTAAGTTTCAATCTTATAAATTAATATTCTAAATCTCTAATTTTATAATGACCCTCTAGCTGGTTACTCAAACACTGAATCAAAAATTACTAATTTGTTCAGCCGTCATTTTAAAATATCCAGACTTCATGGCTGGCTCTAGATGCTAGGCAATTTTTGACCCAGTTCAGTTTATATACACACTCATATCCTAGTTTAAATATTTGATGTATATTATTTAGTATACTTAAAACTTTTAATCTTATTTTATTACAAACATTTTAATTCTAAGTATAAGAGGTTTTCAAGTGAGTTGAGCTTAACTAAAATTAAGCCACCCCATCCGTTATGACCATTTTGTAACCAAGCTTTAAGATTCAAGTTGCAATCCATCGTGGCAGTTGAACAATCAGCTTTTATATTACCTGTTTAATATTAAACTTAAAGGGCCATTATAGTAGAACCCATGAAGATGAGCTCAGTTGTGGGGACTAAACTGCAATATAATTATAATAGATTATAGTACAGTAGGACAAATAAAATATTTGCTGTATTTTTTGACAAAACTACAAATATTTATATAATTGGCGCCGTACGAGAGTGAAACTCATTTTAGAGAACACTACAAAAATAGCAAGATTAGAGGATCCAGTTGAAAGTTCAACATTGAATTTACAATTACTTTTATTTTAACTTTAAATTGTAACTCACAATCAACTCTTAATAAAGTCTCTTTCAAGTCCCCAAATGAGACTAAAATGAGTTTCATTTAAATATATAATAATAAAGCTCTTTTATTGAGACTAAAATAGATTTTATTTAGAACCCCCAATTATGGTCTCAGTTTTTTATGCTTGCATAATACTCAAAAATCCTTGATCCTACATTGAGAGTAATTGGCAACTAAAAGTAAGGCTCCCATTTTGTTAAGGGAGGTGTTTATATAAAATACGGGACGTCACGTGTAAATATTTTTTCTACGTCACTAGCTATAGCTATTGATAACTGAGAGCGCACTCGTATCGATAAAGATTTTGTAAATTGAAGTCCACGTGCGAAACGCGCGTGCCAATAAAGTTCTTAAAAGCTTGTGCTCGTGACGCGGAGAAAAACATATAATACTTTTAATTTTTTTATTGTCTTTTTATTTTATTCCATCCGCGAATATGAACCTGTACTCAACTTTATAAAATGCATATGCCTATTGTACAGAAAGACAAGTTGGCAAGCTAGCCAAAATATACCTCTCCTCGGAAGAATTTGCCCTTGGGTGTATTAACTACTAAAGACGGTACTCAATGATATTTCGCCATCAAAAGCGTCCTCCAAAAAAAAATGTTATCCCGGTGCTATCCTAACCAGTAAATTATTTTTATTTTAATTATAAATATTACAAATGTTATTGCATTAAACAAATTTCCAATATCAATAGAACAAAAAACCAACTTTAGACCCAAAACATGAGAAATAGAAAATACAAAATTTAAAATTATTAGAACACTCACAAAAATATACGTGCAAGAAACAATTTTATAGAGAAAAACCAACCCATTGTATTATAGGTCTTAAACAATCAAATTTATATGGAAAAACAAAACATAAAGCGAAAACCAAAACTATAAGTGAAAGCACTAATAAAAACTACGTGGGCTCATGACGACAACCCAACGAAGCCGATAAAAATCAATGCAAATAAAAAATCGTAGACATGAATTATCCCCCACATTATCAACAAACAAAAAAATATAACCAATAGAAAAATATATAATAATAACCCAACCAAGTAACAAGTTCATTAAAATACTTAGGAATCAAGAAAAAGTCAATCTAAATACCCACAGTAATAAACATTGTATTAAACATGCAATAAAAAATATATAATAATAACCCAATCAAACAACAGGGTAATTCAAATACTAAGAAATCCAGAAAATGTCAATCCATATACCCACGGTAATGAAAATTGTCATAGAAAAAACCAAAAACACCTTACCGTTCACAATTCCCGGCTTATAACGCACACACAAAAAAACCTTAACTGAATAGTGAAGGCTAAACATCAGCGCATACCCCAAAATATAAAACCAACGTAACCACATCAATGAAAATGTATCACACTTTTAAAGCCGATAAGAAAACATGTAAAATAAATAACGAAGTTACGAGTAAAGTAAGCAAATCGAAAAAAGCACGTTGTATACCACTTGAAATTGTATTCATAAATGACCCTTAACGGTTCAAAACTATTAATATACTCTTCCGCTTAAGCTGAGTTTATAATTTTCATAATCTACAATAATGTATCGGTGCTTCTGCGGTAGAACACTTGCAAAATGATACTATGACGTAGACCGTG
This sequence comes from Leiobunum rupestre, assembly GCF_980474605.1. Classification (NCBI taxonomy): domain Eukaryota; kingdom Metazoa; phylum Arthropoda; class Arachnida; order Opiliones; family Sclerosomatidae; genus Leiobunum; species Leiobunum rupestre. The sequence continues at coordinate 63,916,954 of NC_143386.1, read as the reverse complement.
AATATTTGGTGGAAACCCTGCCATTTGGACGTTGAGACGTTGACCGTAACTCTCAGCACTCGGTCCGTCCCAAACGTAGATGATTCTTCACGTACAATCACAATTTGCAAAAGAAAGTTATAATACACCCAATGACAAAAAGAGGGCGCTTTTGGAAAAACATTTTCCCTAATTCTAAGAAACTGTGTACTCAGCGATTACACTTTGCCTCGAAAATGCGAATGCGTTCGCAGCCCAGACAGACACACACACCGACAGACACGGTGATTGTAATACCCCTCCTAGGGTCGGAGACGAAAAAATTAAAATTAAATGAATGAAACACGTTTAGAAATGTTTAAAGTGTTATGGGAATATAAACAAGCTGGCAAGCCAAAATATACCTATCCTCGGAAGAGTTTTTAATTTTCAGTGAAGCGTATCTGTATCCGTGGTTCTGCGGTAGAACGCTCACCTGTCGTTCAAGAGGGCTCGGGTTCGAATCCCGGCCGATTAAAAAGTTATACTACACCCAATGACAAAAAGAGGGCGCTTTAGGAAAAACCTTTTCCCTGATTCTAAGAAACTGCGTACTCAGTGAGTACCCTTTGCCTCGAAAATGCGAACGCGTTCGCAGGCCTGACAGACAGACAGACAGACCCATCCACCCACAGACAGACACGGTGGTTGTATTACCCCTCCTAGGGTACTACGGTCCTGCGTCTAAATGTAATTCCTAATGAGCCTATTCTAATATCTATTTGACAAAATAAACAAAATGCTACTTTAGGCCAGTTTCTCACCGAGTTGTCCGTAAAATTAAAAAATGTTGCGTTTGGAATTTTTAGACAAAATTATTAAAGAATTATTCAAAAATAGTTCTATTTTATTTTAGGAGCTATTATTTTTGGATTTCAAAACTATATCAAGTTTAACGTTTGAATAACAAATAAAACTCCGGGCTAATGCATCGTTGAATTAAATAAACAGAATTTTTTCAATGAAATCTGCCATTAGAAACTGCATTATCGAAATTTTAATTTAAGGAAGAAATCTTAATGATCTTGAACAAAATATAAAACTATGTCTGGAAAATAACCCTCGATGTGAAGTATCCGACGTTTCGCTAACGACACTTTTCTCGTACAGTGTGTACAAGTTGTAGCTTGCCTATACGATGACCAGAACGTATATAGGTTATTGAGAACGTACTAGTGAAGCAAGAAGTACCACCTAAGCAGTAACGCCATCTGTTGAGATCTTGTTTTAATATATCTTCTCATGACCAAATAGTTTCGAATCTAACAAATATTTTGCTATTTGGAGAAATAAAATGAAATTAAACGTTAAATTTAATTAAAGTTGTATTAGCGAAATTTTACTTTTTCGTAACTAATTAAATATTATTAATAATATTATAAAATTGAGGTTCCCAGCTTAGATAGTAGTTCAGGAATTTACAAATGCGCGATCTTTAGTTAATGGTGATTTTGACCTTGAAAATGGTGCTATTGACCTTCAAAATGTATATCTCGAAAATATGGTAAAATCGTTTTATAAAAAATTGCAATAAACAGTTTGATCTCGACTTACAAAATGGTTCTCTTGACCTTCAAAATGTAAATCTCGAAAATTTACTAAAATTTTGTAACATAAAAAAATACTTTAAACAGTTCGATCTTGACTTTTAAAATGTTTATCTCGAAAATATGGTAAAATCTTAACATAAAAAAATTGCAATAAACAGGGTGATATCGACCATGAAAATGGTTTTCTTGACCTTGAAAATTGTGCTCTTGGAGTTGAAAATGACTATCTTTAAAATTGGGCATCCAAGTCCTAAATTATATTAACGAACCTCTAAGTTAGACACGTCCATTCTCAGTAAGCTAAATATGTTCTTGATGAAATATATAATAGGGAAGTGGGGGGTAGAGAGAGTCTGTTGGAATGTCTTTTTTGACGGTTCAGGAAAACGGGTCCCGAGTTCTTTAATAAGTTTCGAATGTCTCTCTCACACACACATCTTTATCCCTTTTTTGCTTGGGTTTTCCTTTCCTTTTACTTTTATATCATTTTGGGGGAAGCGAGCAGTCCGCCGCTTCCTGACCATTAAGGAAAAAACGAGAGGGGAAGTCGAGGCAGCCTCAATCTCTTCTCTTTGGCCCTAACTAAACTATTGATATCAACCAGAACGAGGTACTTAAAAGCAACAAGGGACCTTCCTTTTTTTAGGAATTGACTGTTATTTTCCAGGGCAGGTTTATCGTTACTTTTCTTTTTGTCCGTCTGAGTTTTACCACTGAGTACTAGGTAGAAAGTGTTCGTTTCATTCATCAGGTTCAATGTTTAGGAAAGAGGACTTCTATATAGTCTCGAAAAACAATATACTCGAATCTAGTGTTGTAAATTTTCTGGAAAATTAAAACCGGGAAAATTTCCAGAACATTTTCCGAAAAAGTTTCAAACAAGACGTACGACGGTCAAATACACACAATCCTTCTAATGTGTTAAGTTTGTTTGAGCTATTCACAGCAACGCCGGTATCACAACCAAAATATATCCACGGTCACACATATATACATATTTACACTTTTGTTACTTCTAGTCATACTTTGAAAGCATCGAAGATTCCTTCGATCAGTGTCACTCTTATTTTTTACTTCTGATCACACCTATTTGTTACTACTAGTCAGCCGTTGAGTGTCACACTTATTTCTTCTGGTTAATAATAATAATAATAATCAGCTAGGCTAATACCCAAGGCACCACCTTAGGCAAAGACTGGTTCGATCAGTTTCATACTTATTTGTTACTTCTGATCACACTTATTACTTCTGGTCATACGCCGAAGACTAGGTCGATCAGTGTCATACTTAATTGTTACTTCTGGTCATACGTTGAAAGCGCGGCCCACTCTGAACGGCCTTGAAAAACGCCAGAGGGAAACGGGCGCGTAGACCTCTATAAACACGCGGATTTACAATGTTGGAAATTGCGGGGCTCCGTATACGCTGCCCAAAAAAACTTACTTAGAATTAAAATTAAGGAACGTATTTGCAACTCTTGGTTATATGTAAACCACAGCTTTTCAAAAATATAACTTTCATGAAAATCAGACTTATATTAAGGAACGTTATGCCGACTTTCAGGCGCAAATATAAGTGTCACACTTATTTGTTACTTTTGGTCATATTAGAATGACCTCCGATAAGTGGCACACTTATTTGTTACTTCAGGTCACACGTTGTAAGTAAGCATCGCGTATTACTCCGATAAGTGTCACACTTATTTGTTACTTCAGGTCATACGTTGTAAGCATCGCGTATGACTCCGATAAGTGTCACACTTATTTGTTACTTTGGGTCATATTAGAACGGCCTTGGAAAATGCCAGAGAGAAATTCGCGTAAAGTCTCTATAAGCACACGTACTTATACGCTGTCCAAAAACCTTACTAAGAATTAAAATTAAGCAACGAAATTGCAATTCTAGGATATATGGAAACCACAGCTATTCAAAAATATAACTTTCATGAAAATCGGACTTAAATTAAGGAACGTTATGTAGACTTTCAGGCGGAAATATAAAACCACGAACATTGGGGTTCCATAAATAACCCCGAAAAACTATACTTAAATTTAATATTTACTGATATAACCGAAGTTGTAGTTCAAATGAATCCTAACCTATCCAATAATATTTTTTTTAACGTTACCGGACTTAATTTTTAACAAAATATCAACCACACAAAGCCAAACTACCGAAAACGGTAAATTGGGCAAATGCCCAACTTCTTTGGCTTCGATTTCAAAACTTTATGAAAGGCTATCAATGGCGATGCATGTACATTCGAACGAGATATCATTGACTCTTCTAGCCCTAACCGTTGAAGAGGTATGCGCGACACGGCGGCATCGGCATCGGAATCGGCATCGGAATCGGCATCGGCATCGGCATCGGCATCGGCATCGGCATCGGCATCGGCTACACTGTACGTGAGACTAATACACACAAATCCTTAGAATTGTGTGTAAAAAGGAAAAATTTCCGCAATTCGGAAAATAAAAAATTTAAACATAAATTACTTTTTAACGGTTTTTGATATTTTTATCTTTTTATCGATATAAAATGTCTAATATCAGTAAACATACTACAAAACATTAATAGTGTTACATTGTTAACCAGTTTAAACTAGTCTAGAGGTTTAGTTTTACTTTTAGATTCGAAAAACTGAGGAGAAAATGCCCCTTTATTTAAGTTTGGATACAATATTAGACTAATCATGGAATGAAAACTTTTTTTATTTTTTTCGGAAAAATACGGAAAATTTTCCGGAAAAAGGCCTCGGTGATTTTCCGGAAACTTTTCCGACTTACAACACTAGTAGAAATTGTTGGCTTCATTCATCCGGTTCGATGTCTAGGAAAGAGGGAATCTGAATGGTCTCGAAAAACAATATACTCGAATCTGATTACCTACGAAAGCTTTTGATTAAAGGAAATATGACCTGCAAAGCAATCTTTACGGAAGACCCCTTCAATTTTTCAAATGTCCCTGTACAGTGGCGCCAAACATTTTTAAAGCCAAAGGCAAAAGCGGCCAGAGCTGCAAACGTTGGTGTTCCATACCAAATACTTGAGGTTATATTCCCTTTAATAATGGAATTCTCTCGAAACTGAAATATATCTAAAACGATGTGTTTATAATGAAATATTCTCGAATCCAAATAAAATCAGAATTGGGAAAAATTTACTAAGCTCGAAACTGATTTGTCTCGAATCTGCTTATTCTTGAAAGACTTATATTAATAATGGAATTATCTCGAAACCTAAATATATCGAAAACAATGTACTCATAGTAAAATAATCTCAAGCCCGAAAAAAGATATAGAAATTGGTAAAAATTAGTAATCCGCAGTGGGGTCATTGCTTAAAGGGAGTGTAACATTCGTTAAGGTCAAGCTTCTGTCAATATTCACATTTGGCGCGACATACTAGAACCCTTTATTTCTAGACTTGTACATCCTTTAAGGTCGTATAATATTTAGGTTCCACAATACTTTCAGTTGGTAAAATAGATCGTATAATATCAAAAGTTGATATGACTGTATAAAAAGTCTCGCTCTCGCTTGATTTCGTAGTACATGTAGTCAGAAGGTCAACCCGGTCCCGGTGTTATTAATTATCATAGCGAAAATTGGGAGGTTGTAGCTGTTAGGCGTGAGTTTAATTAAGTTTTAGTTAATTTAGATACGAATTTGAAAATTTAAAATGCCAAAACTGCAGCCCAGTTAGCCGTTGTATTAAAACCACAATCGACACAGGGTAAAACGCGCAACTGGAAAGTCAGTTCAGTCAAGCCATAGCCCAATATTGCATTACGAGATCAAATTGTTATTCTGAAATACAAATTGAACTAATAATTATTTACATAATAAATAAAACTGAATTATTGAAATGACATTTCATTTTAGAAAGCAAATTTTAAAGATATCGCGAATTTTACGACTGAAATTCCTTGAACTCTTTTTGATAACGGCAGAACCTCAATAAGGTCGTATGAACTTGCGAAAGTCGGCTTCAACTTTGGCGGGAAAATAGTATTCATCCGCCTATGAGAGCGAGACTTTTTGTATGAAGGCATATCCACTTTTGATAATATTTAGTTTCTTTTCCAGTTTATAAAATAAATATGGTTCTGCATAAGAAAGACCTCATGTGTATAAGTGTTTATCTCTAATTGTTTGATAATCATTGACAGTTCAACGATTAAGCCTGACGACGTGCTAAACTCGCCTTTAAGATATTAATATTTTTGGTAGCTCAAAACGATTTCATCCGGTGTATAGCGTTCAGAGGATGGCAGTCCCACTGGAGAGGTCAAAAAGGATGAGTAGTATTACAGGGACCAAAAAATAAGATGGCGTCTTTTTAGAAGCGTCTCTTTGTCATTTGTCAAGGCTGTGAAGGAGGGTGTGACGACTGGCGCTCCCCCGTGCGGCGGATGAGTGCGTCTTCTTCATTCCTCCATCATCCGATTTCTCCTCTTTCAAAATGATCATCAACTTTTTCCCTCTTTTCTTCCAGCCTCGGGGAGCAGAGCTGCCAGTTGGGCTCTTTTACAGCCCAATTGGGCTTCTTTTTAAGTCTACTTGCGGGAAAAAATGAATTGGGCTGTTGGGCTGTTTTTTGGGCAACTTTCAGAGGTTTTCGATAATATACACTAAAATCGGTAGGATACCCATTTCTTTCAAATGAATACGCTTTAAAGCACTCCGAAACATATTACTCTCAATATATGTACTTTACAGTTTTTCTTCAAAAATTCGATTAATTTGCACTTAAAAAATATTTCGAATAATAAAAATTGGAGTTTCTATAAAATTTCCCATGATACTTAAAACTATAACATCACGGAAACACCAATATTTTGAAAAGCGCGCCTATAAAAAAATCTCGGCAAATTGGGCTAGAATTTGGGCTTGTTTACAAAATATGGCCTTTTTATAATTGGGCTAGAAATTGGGCTCCTTTGAAGAGCTGTTGGGCGGAAAAGGTAAAATTTTATCTGGCAGCTCTGTCGGGGAGATAAAAAAATAAACCATTGAAAATATTTATCTCCGCCATGTTTTAGTGACCTCACCCCGTTTTAAGAAAAAGACTTGGTCAATCGTTTCCACGAAATTTTGGCGATTAATTTTGGGTTACGGGAAATCATGTAAAACTACTTAGTCTGAAAAGTTTTTTTTTCTTTCCGTATAAATGTATTTTTTTGTGTTTTTGCTAATATTTTCGATTGTTTAAATACGAATAAAGATGGTTTTTTCAAAGAAACGACAGAATAATTTTCCTTTTCTCGGGGAGGAATAGAAGAAAAAAAGTCTGGGAAATATAAAACTCACGTCGTGGGTTCCGCCGCACCGATTTTCTGCAGAAAATTCGAATTCAATTTGTTTAGTCTCGCGCGTTTAGTGAATTTGCAAGTTACGCTCGAATGCCATTTTATTTCGTCTTCCCACGTCCTGACACGATGTGCGCTGAATTTTTACGCTTTAGGTTCAAAATGGAGTTTTTACGAAGAGTCATCATTTTACGTTCAACGTCTCGGTTTTTTTGGTTAAAGTACTTGGTAATTTTTTATTCGGAACATTAATATTTGATTAAAACCTTTGACGTCCAATATGAAATTCAAACAGCAGTTAAGATTAAATTGAAACGGTTGTCGAATTGAATGAAGAGGATTTTTGTTCCCACTGTGCTGAAGATGGCGCTGCGCAACACTAGGTGCTTTCCCGCTTCTGTTAAATACCGGAGCGTGACGGCCGCTTGATGGTTTGAGCCACAATGTATGCATTGCAGCTATTAAATGGAAGCGCGAAAGCCTGTTAGTGTTGCGTAGCGCCATCTTCAGCATAATTTTAAAAATAATCAACTATTGTTGCGTAGCGCCATCTTCAGCATAATTTTAAAAATAATCAACTAGTGTTGCGTAGCGCCATCTTCAGCATAATTTTAAAAATAATCAACTAGTGTTGCGTAGCGCCATCTTCAGCATAATTTAAAAAATAATCAACTAGTGTTGCGTAGCGCCATCTTCAGCATAATTTTAAAAATAATCAACTAGTGTTGCGTAGCGCCATCTTCAGCATAATTTAAAAAATAATCAACTAGTGTTGCGTAGCGCCATCTTCAGCATAATTTTAAAAATAATCAACTATTGTGGCGTAGCGCCATCTTTAGCATAATTGAATAAAGGCCAACTAATGTTTTGCAGCGCCATCTTCAGTATAATTTGAAAAAACTCAAACTTGTGTTACGTAGCGTTATCTTCAGCAGAGTCGAAAAAATCAACTAGTGTTGTGCAATGTCATCTGCTGCATAATTTAAAATAATAAATTAGTGTTGTGTAGCGCCATGTTAAGCATTATTGAATAATAATAATAATAATAAAAACCCGCTAGGATAATACCCAAGGCTAGGCCTAAGTCATCTAGCGACTTATATTGCCTTTTAAACAGGTGGCCCTTCATGCCACGCGAGCTAACAGCTCCCTACACTAACTATTAGCGTTAACCGCTACAAGTTTTTATGGAAATAGGAAAACCCCTTTAGTCAGTGGGGAGATAACTTACAATCTCAAGGCAGAAGGAGTAGTCCCGGGTTTTCACCCAATACCACAAGGTGGTATCGAACCCGACTATACTCTTGCCACGACACGAAAGCGCTAACCACTCCACCACCCCACTAAAGGCCAACCAGTGTTGTGTAGCGCCTTCTTCAGCATAGTCGAAGTAAAACATTTCTCAATATAATGGCATCATAATCTCATTTCTGGTATTACACAGTTTGAGGTATCATTTCAGTTTCTGGTGGTAAGACATATAAGAAATATTTCGTTTGGTAAAACCAACTCGATTTCAAACTTCAATTTCCTAGCCGGATTAGGGCGCGGCTAAAAGTAGAAATTGGTTCCGAAATGAAGGTATTAGGCCATAAAACACTTCTGGTAGAAACTTTTATCCGTGGTCTATTTAAGAAAAAAATATTTTGTATCAATAGGCAATCGAAATTTCTGGAAAAGGCTTTTCTTCGGTATGAGCCCCTGATATGAAACCAGACGAACGGCTAAAATGACTGTAAGATTATTCCTACGGAATCACCCAAAGAATATCGTCCAAACGCCTTCACATTTTCAGTTGAAACCTTCAATTTTAATAATCCTCATAATGCTTATGTAATTTGCCACATAGTACGCTGTAGTAGAATCCTGTATTGTCGTAAAGGTTCGAAACGACCTCATAGCCGTGGCCAAATTGTTTTTCTTACTCTACAATACTACGACGTCAGAAAATCCCGACGGGTTCTTTTCACAAAAACCCCAATTAGCGCGTTATAAAATAAAATAGAAATAAAAGCTACGCTACCTGGCGGAGTAAAAGAGCAAATTCTCCCAACCCCCTCACTCCTACCACATATACTATCTCTTGGCATCCGGTAACACGCATTAGGGATTTTTGAATAAGTTTAAATTTTTCACCACCAGATGGATTCATGTAGACAGTTTGTCAAGTCATTTGTCTAACGTTAAAATCCAATTCGTTTCAAACTTAGGGGGGCATTGATAGTCTTATGGTTTTATTTAGGAAATCCTAGCTCATATCTCGCACCCCCTTTACCTTTCCCCTCCTCACGACCTTCCCGAAATTTGCTCATCACCCTTTTTGTCATGCCCCCCCTGGAAATTGTCTTCCCCCTTTCCGTAAAACGCTCAGCGTTAAGGCTCGTCCAATGAAATTTGTACCGAACACTGCGTTAGATTGTTTAAAGGCTGGCTACGTTCTCCATGTGATTATGGCTCCTAACTGGAAACGGACAGACGGACAGACAACTGTCCACTGAAATCGCCCCTATTTGAGCTACGCTCACTACGCTCGCTCCGCTCAATTATATTCTTCAATGCCCTTAAGATTATTTTCGGAAACCCTTCTTTCTCTCTCTCTCCCTCTCCTTGATATTTTCTTCTCCGGGTTTTCCAAGTTTCCGCCTAAAAATTCTTCCCCGATAAGCGACGTAACGCGCTTAAATATTCCCCCCTCTATCTCTCTTTCGTCTTCTCTTCGTGGGCGGACGGCCCCCTCCGTGAAGGTATTGTAGGGTGGGCTTAAAGGGGACGAAGAAAGATCTGCGGGGCTCAGGGGTTTTGACAATGGCCGGGGTCGATACGTCACTCGTTTTGCCAGATATACTCGTCTCTGGCGCCGAATCTTCTCTTTTTCCTCATGCTCAAATAATTTCTTTAAAAAACACAGCGAACCGCCCCGACGCTTTGTCGTTCCGTTTGAGTTTGTCATTTTAAGAAGAGTTTGATAGTTTACTTACGTGGTTATAGACTCATTCCAGGGAAAAAATATTATTCTACTTTGAATGTCTTTATACTCTTATATTAAAAGGGTGGGTGAAAATGTCGACCCATCCGGCAGGAGTGGAATTCATAGTGAATACCAATTTGTACCCTAGCGTACTTTTGCTTTATTGTTGCACGAAGTCTGAAATGCGGACGATTTTACATTGAAACAAGCAACCGTATAAAATATAGAATAGGAATAGCCTTTCAGCTAATTTATCATTTCGTCCCTTTAATTTCCGGTGTATTGAAATTTTTAATAGTCAGCTAGGCCAATAGTCGAGGCACCAATTTATGTCTCGAAAATATACCAACGTCTTAAAATAAAATATAACTATTACAAACATGGCCATCTTGACCTTGAGAATAGTAATCTTGACCTTCAAAAAACGCGATATTTAGGATCGCAAACTTGGTCACTCCTTTCCTATTATAGTACTCTAGTAAAATTAAAAGGTTAAATCAATTTTAGTAAATAATGTTAAAATGTAAATTACATTTCAAGACAGCGACATTTTCCATTTGTAAGTAAGAATATTTATTAAAAGTTAATTAATAATAATAATCAGCTAGGCTAATACCAAGGCACCACCTTAGGCCCAAGTCATCTATTGCAACTTTTATTGCCTTTAATTTAGTTGGCCAGGTACAATGATTAGGAGGATGGTGGCAAACCCTTCATACCACGCGAGCTAACTGCTCCCTACACTCACTCAAGGACGTATATAAGGGGGGGGGGTTTAGGGGGTTCAAACCCCCCCTTAGGACTCGATTCCTTTCTTGCGAAATTAAGTTTTGCAAAACAATATCAATTTTGTTCTTTGTTTTATTATCATTTTCTCGCAAATGTATTAAAAAACTTCGTTTGATACACATGCGGAAATGTCATTGTCACTCGTCCCGAGTCTAGCCAGTACTTTAAATATGAGTTATTGCTAACGAAAAATTTCGCGCTCGCGATTTCATCTGGTTGTGTTATAACCCGTCACCCCCCTTAGACTTTCTATATCTACGTGCTTGCACTCACTATTACCGTTAGCATCGGCAAGTATATAGGTTAAAAATAAAACTAGAGAGTTTGATCAAGAAACTAATTTGAATTCATTTGAAACTGACAGGTGAAAGGTGAACATATTTCAGATGCCTCACAGAAAGATTTTTCAAATCTCCTGATTCTGTCTGATTTTTAATCACTTTTTTATTTTTTCACAATAATAAATGTATAAGTAAATATTTATATATATATTGGTAAGACCAGAGAAACTCAAAATATGCAAGGTGGGTCGTCATTTTTGCCCATCTTTTAATAAAGAAGCATTTTCCATATTATTCCGTAATTGTTCTAAGCTTTGTAAATGTGCTTTATCTTCGCGAGAGTTGACGTACCCTAATTTTCAATTTAGTAAATTTTAAACTCATACCAGGAGAAAACCTTTGGCCAAGGCCACCAGGTGTCTTTGTCGGTAACGAAAATGTAGTATGAACGTGGTGTATGTAATTTTTGATTGATACGTGGAACCCTTCACTAGCAAATTAACATCACTCGTACTGTACGGATATTTGATAGAAGTTAATCTTAGAAACGTCTAAGCTGACCTAGTTATATTTAGAGCTTAGGCAAATTAAGTTGGTAGCGAAGCATTTTATAGCTCTAGCTAAAATTTGACCTCTTCATTATCTTATAAAAGTATAGAGATATGTGCCACGTTACAGAGTTCTAGACTAGGTCGTACTACTTCACCCACGTGAGCGACCATATGCAGTTCAAAGGATAGGTTTGTCTAGATTTAAAGGCTGTAGATATGAGTGTAAAACTTGACTCGTTTATCGATAATTATTTTACAAAGAAATGACGAAATCTCATTGATTATGTTAATAATACATTTATAATTTTGCTTTATTTATTTAAAAAATACTTTATTCACGTAGGCAACCTCAGTACAAAAATCGAAATTCTGTCTAGCGTAGTGTTCGGAATTGTTTATTCATTATCCACAAATTTTCCGATTTATTTAAAAAACGTTGGTAAAAAGAATATCATTTTAACTTATTTAATTAGGTATTTTACGCAACCAAGCATTTATTTGAATAAAAGTGGTATTTATTTAAATAATTGTTTGATTTATTTAAATAATAGGCTTATTAACTTTCGATTATTTAAACATTTTACAATTTTTATTCAACTATTGGTTATTTAAATAAATATTATTTGAATATAGCCGTGCTTATTTTATTCATGGATAAAAATTAATGAAGGAATATATGTATTTTTATTGTTGTATTTAGGTGTAGTAACGGAGGTAAATAAATCTAAAGTGCATCTTATTAGATGCCAAACATATACTACCAAACAACCATAATAGTTGAGCTTACATTTTGGCAAAAATAAGTCTAGGTACATTATTTACATTCTGATCTAGCAAACCATCCACCAATCTTAAATCCCTACCATAGTGCACTATAAAGGTACTTGGATTTTCCACACACCATTAAGTAAATTTTCTATTATACTAACATACCTATCTTATTTTATAAAATAAGGTAAGTACTTCTATTTTCTCGGCTAGTCTTGTAATTATTTATGCATAGAATACCTAATACTATGCGTAATAAAAATCCGTATGTTAGTATAAAAAAACCCCGGAATCTTTAAGACGCGCTGCGAAGACTGTATATCCCAGTGCGGATCATTTGAATAATCTTTTCCATTAGTGATGGGGATGAAACGAGGGATGCGAGATAAAGAGAAAAGAGAGAAAATTTGCTCTCCGTCTTCCTCTCCTATTTTCTCGGGATCTCAAAACGGGATTTTTATATTTCGCAAATGAGTTCCAGGGCGAACGCGAGGCGGTAATTGCCGAATCTATCTGGAGAAAAATCGAGTTGTTCCCCGCCCTCACCTCTTCCATCTAGCGGAGGTTTTTCATTCTTAACCCAAAAATGCAGATATGTAGAGCAATGGGGGTGAAAAAGGTAATAAGAGAAGCCGCCTGAAAAAAAATTTCGATTCTGTCCGGGTTTTTTTAGTCTGTATTTTTTTTTCGTTTCGAGGCAAAACTAGTCATTTTCTTTACGCACCTTTTTATTATTTTTTTTCCGGTTGGTATTCTCTTACAAGTATTTGTTCCTCGATGATACTCCTTCTCCGCGAAGCAGATGAGATTTTTATCTCGTGAACCATTACCGATGTATTAGAGCAACGTCACACCTGCAAACACACGTGGACCTTATACATATTATACTGTTTACAGAAGGCGGGAATTTAAAATTTTGCTTTTTCTTACTGTCACTATTTTGGGCTTATATCTATACTCTTGCTTCTTATTTCGATTTTACACTTTTTCCTTTTTCAATATTTAGTTTTTAATCTTTTAGTTTTCCACCTTTTGGTTTTTCAAAGTAACGTTTTTGCTCTGTAAGTTTTCCAATTTTTTCGTTTTCCAAGTAACGGTTTGGCACTTTTCGTTTTCCAATTTTTTCGTTTTAAAAGTAACGTTTTGGCACTTTTCGTTTCCAACTTTTTGGTTAATCCAAGAAACGTTTTTGCACTTTTCGTTTTCCAACATTTTGGTTTTCCTTTTAACGTTTTTGCTCTTTAAGTTTTCCCCATTTTCGTTTTTCCAAGTAATGTTTTTGCACTTTAAGTTTTCCAACTTTTTCGTTTTTCCAAGTAACGTTTTGTACCTTTCGTTTCCACCTTTTGGTTTTTCCAAGTAACGTTTTTGCTCTTTAAGTTTTCCCCATTTTCGTTTTTCCAAGTAATTATTTTTGCACTTTTCGTTTTCCAACTTTTTTTGTTTTTCCAAGTAACGTTTTGTACCTTTCGTTTCCACCTTTTGGTTTTTCCAAGTAACGTTTTTGCTCTTTAAGTTTTCCCCATTTTCGTTTTTCCAAGTAATTATTTTTGCACTTTTCGTTTTCCAACTTTTTCGTTTTTCCAAGTAACATGTTTGCACTTTTAGTCTATTAGCTTTCCACCTTTTCATTTTCGCATTTTTCGTTTTTACGCTTTGAGGTTTTCGACTTTTTCGTTTTTACACTTTGAGGTTTTCCACTTTTTGGTATTTATATTTTTCGTCTTTAGTATTTCAGTTTTTCACTTTTTCGATTTCCCATTTTTCGTTTTTCCAAATTTAAAATTTTAATTTCCCATATTTTAGTTCTTCCACTTTTCGTTTTCAGCTATTTAGTTTTCCACTGACATGGCTTACGTCATATCATAATGAAAATGAAGCAGGAAACCTTAGCTCCCGTTCTCGCGTATCTTATTTTCTATCCTTTGAATAGCTTGAATAGCTGGATAAATTTGGAGACGAGAAACGCGAAACCTTTACGTTGTAGATCGTTGAGGAAATAGATATCTCCTTAATGGATCGCTTCACCGCACGATGAAAGGGGGAATTCAGTTTGACCCGAAAGACGAGCCGACAATAGCCCCCTCAACCGGCCAACAACTCTCCCATCCGGGATGAATTCTTTTCTCTTATGGAAAGATGCTGTTTGGGTAATCTTGTTAAGGGCATCTCTGTCCCAGGACAAAGGATGAGACCGTTGAATATGAAACTCCGGACTGCGGTCCTTCAATGATTCTTATTTGTTCGGAGGGCTCCTCCATCTTCGTAATGTTAGTAAAATCAGAAGTACATAATATATATATATATCTTAGCAGATAAGTCTTCATCTAATTTTTGGAAGTTATGGTTGCTAATACGTTAAAACTATTAAATGAAAGAGACACGATACTTCATGACTAAAATTTTTTTTAATTTAAAAACATTTAAATTTTTTGACTAGCTTTTGAACCGTAGTTAGCTGAGCGATTTCTACATTTTTTTAATTTCGACGAGGAAAGCTAATCAAAATTTTTAAACGTCTTTAAAGTAAATCCAAATTTTAGTCGTAAAGTATCGTGTAATAATGATAAAATATTCATCTACCCATCCTGCTAATGCTATTCGATTGAAACATTTACCTACGCAAGTTCACGTAGATTACCAAGTAAACGTTTGGGAAGAAAAATAGAAAATCCTATAATGATTTTCTAAAACGTTTTCATCTATAAATATGGTTTACAAATAGTGAAATATCCCTACGACGTGTAATTTTTACTTTTCACATCATTAAGCGAAGTAATATACACTGGGTACAATTTCTGCCGTGATCACATTTCCAGACTTACGATAATTATCGTACACGTGGATAATTTAGAGCCAATTTTTATACACTCTTTTACGAAGTTGGCCATTTCATTACAGGCCGAATTTAAAATAGTACAGGCAAGGCTCCCTGCACGTGCTCATCAGCTCAAGACATCGCGTGCACTTGACCGCGTGAAGCGGGCTTGCATGCACTATTTGAAATCAGACCTGTAATAAAATGGCAGCTCTCACAAATAAGGATATAAAAGAGTGTATACCGTAAAATAATTTTAAAATCGTATTAAATAGTACGCTATTTTTGAAAATTTAGCCTGTGCGTACGATAATGTAGGATAATTGTTTAAAGGGGAACGGTCAAGCTTTAACCAGTTAGATAGCCCTATAGCCCATTAAAAACTAAAATTTATGGCGAAAACCGCATCAAAAATATTGAGTGGTTATTTTTAATAAAATAAAGAAATTTCGGGAAATTGAAAAGCGCGCGTCCGCCGCGACAACTGGTGAGAAGTCGGTGAGGCAGAAAAACAACGTAAAAGCGGGCGCTGCTGAAGACCCAAAAAATTGGTTTTGCACGCGCGGCGCGTTCCAGTTATAAGAGACCTAAGCCTAAATTGCGCGATTTAAAAAGTTAGGATAGTTCGCAAATCGCTCATACGGGGTTAGGGGCGCTGGCTACAGCCCCTAAGATGGCGGCGAAAATTCAAACCCAAACACCTGGCGTTATTTTCCGTTTCAACTTTTTTGGGCCAAAAGCTATTTTTTCAAGATAAAAAAAGGTACGTGTTAGTATATTGAACGTCTTGTTAATCTTTTGATACGGAAATAAGGCCATATTTGGAAAAGCTTGGCCGTTCCCCTTTAATTTGGTAGAAAACAGGTTAACACTGCAACTATTTAACAGTAGATTTTGGTTTTCAATAAGTCGAACTTCATTTAAGCGTTACTAAAAAATTTGATTTCTGAAGTTTAACGTCAATTTTTCCACAGAATTCATTCAGGCGTATACGATACTTTTTTCCTGAAATCGATAAATGTTTGGTGATGGTACGATATTTTAATTTTCCGGACTTGGCAACACATCCACGATTTGACCAAAAATTCCCCTCCAAGACAATCCTCGTCGAGCCTGCAAAAGTACGCGTTTCAATTTATTTTCCTAGGTTATAAACTTCTGGTAAAATGAATCGACTCTCTTATCGGGATGAGTTGATAATCGGATACTCAGCAATATATTTTATTGTTTGGGTTGATAATAATTCAAGCATATTTTCCTCACCATTAGATTGCGCAAAAAAATAGGAACATCAGTACCAAACATGCACGATAAATTTCAATATTTTATTTCTAAAACAACCCAGAATTTTTTTTCACTTCGTAAAAAGAACCATAAAAATAAATTACGCGTAAAGTTTTTCGATTAGGAAATTAATTTGGAAGCATTTAATATAATAAGGATCTAAAGCGGTTTAAAATTTATGGCTTTAATCGTCGACCCTTCTTAGATTAAACATTTTTTTTTCGGTTCCTTCTTCTTAAAGAAAAAATTTCGAAAAAAAAAACGTATCCTAAATCAACTTTTTGGAAAAATTTTTTTTCTTTCATTTTTTTCTCTATATATAAAATGCATTTTACAGACATAAATCGTACATCACCTAGGCGGGTTTTTTCTTCCGAAATTTCCCAGAGAAAAAGGGTTTAGGTTGGTGCCCGGATATTAATTTTTCTCTCCTTCTTTGGAAAATTTTTCGCTCCTTCGACCCCCGCATCTCCGCTTACCTGCCTATATTCGCTGGGGTATAAAAACACGGAAGAGCTTTGCTTCTTAAGAAAGAGACCAGCTTTACGCACCGCCGTATTTCCACCTTTAATAAGAAATGCGGCAAAGTGACTTTCCCGTTCGTTGCAATTTCGTAACTTCCAACTGTGAAGGGCTTGTAGAAGGCTCGACCGACCCGTTCACGAGTTGCCACAAGCTACTTTATATCTGTAGATTATTATTGGGTGGCTTAAAACTCTTTTTTGTTCGTATAACTTTAACAAATTTCAGTATTAAAACTAGTTTTGTTGAAATATTCAAGTATGTTTTGTTGGCTTTAAAGGCTTATCTAATGTAAATTTAATTAATCTAAAGTTATTAATTGCGAATGCGTTATTTCTACTTTGATATTTGGCTATTTTAACGGTGTTGGTCCATTTGATCGAAAAATATGTGATCGACAGTCGATCATTATACGTTGCAATTGATCAAAATTCCATTTGATCGAATCCCATTTGTCATTTGTTTCATAAGATCGAACCTTCAAATGATTGAATACTATTTGATCGAATTCAAAAGTATTTGCAGTTGGTATGTTTTTTTTTTACCGAATGTCAATATGAAGTGCAAAAGGAATAATGATGGAATAATTCATTGCTTTAACTGTATTAAGCCACAAAGATGAAGATATTTTTACTTTATACACTATATGATGGAATTTTTTATGACATCGACGATAACGGCCCGTTGTTTTTGATATATATAAATAGGGTCAGGTTAGGTTAGGCTAGGTTGATGTACGCACGCCGTAGGCGCGTATGCACCGTTGCCGTTTCGATTTACTCCCAAAAACTAATAGTTTTACCCTACAGTAGCTTTCGATCAAATTTCGTTCGATCAAATGCAATTCGATCAAATGGAAATTCGATCAAATAGACTCAAACCAATTTAACTTATTTATAATGAGTTAAAAAAATTAAATTTCAACTATCAGAGTGTAAATTCGATTATACTGTATTGAAGAATATTCGACGAAGTTTGACATCAGAGATTATACAAGTTCGTTAAATGGAAATTTGATTTTCTAGTCGGAAAGTTCTCTTTGAAGTCTTTACATCAAATATAGAATCGTAATACATATATTCCTCACACTATTATTTTCTTTTCACTCAAAACGTCTTCGGGAAATTGGCTCGGGTCCCGAGACGATGATACGCACTGATAAACATTCGCTAATCTTGAGAAATCTGCGGAAAAGTAGTCCCATCGCTGTCGGCTGATGAAAACTCTTTCCCTTAGAAAAAGGAAAAACTATATTTATGAAATTCTGATACACACGGTTTATTTTCAACGAAATACGGAATATGGATGAAAAATATCTGCTTCAAGTAACTTATTCGTTGGGCTTCGGAATTTTCCCCTCGTCCAACAAAAGGATTTTACCTGGAGTTCTTTGGTTTCCCGTTTTCATAAAATAGGATTTTCCTACGAATTCTTCGCTTTCCCGTTCCTATAAAAATGGAATTTCCTCCGAGATCTTTGGTTTCCTGATTCCATAAAAAACAGGATTCTCCTCTGTGTTCTTTGGTTTCCCGTTTTCATAAGATAGGATTTTCCTACGAATTCTTCGCTTTCCCGTTCCTATAAAAATGGATTTTCCTCCGAGATCTTTGGTTTCCTGATTCCATAAAAAACAGGATTCTCCTCTCTGTTCTTTGGTTTCCCATTTTCATAAAATAGGATTTTCCTACGAATTCTTTGGTTTCCCGTTCCTATAAAAATGGATTTTCCTCCGAGATTTTTGGTTTCTTGTTTCCATAAAAAAACAGGATTTTCCTACGAATTCTTCGGTTTCCCGTTCCTATAAAAATGGATTTTCCTCCGAGATCTTTGGTTTCCTGTTTCCATAGAAAACAGGATTTTCCTCTGTGTTCTTTGGTTTCCCGTTTTCATAAAATAGGATTTTCCTACGAATTCTTCGCTTTCCCGTTCCTATAAAAATGGATTTTCCTCCGAGATCTTTGGTTTCCTGATTCCATAAAAAAAAGGATTCTCCTCTGTGTTCTTTGGTTTCCCATTTTCATAAAATAGGATTTTCCTACGAATTCTTCGCTTTCCCGTTCCTATAAAAATGGATTTTCCTCCGAGATCTTTGGTTTCCTGATTCCATAAAAAAAAGGATTCTCCTCTGTGTTCTTTGGTTCCCCATTTTCATAAAATAGGATTTTCCTACGAATTCTTTGGTTTCCCGTTCCTATAAAAATGGATTTTCCTCCGAGATTTTTGGTTTCTTGTTTCCATAAAAAAACAGGATTTTCCTACGAATTCTTCGGTTTCCCGTTCCTATAAAAATGGATTTTCCTCCGAGATCTTTGGTTTCCTGTTTCCATAGAAAACAGGATTTTCCTCTGTGTTCTTTGGTTTCCCGTTTTCATAAAATAGGATTTTCCTACGAATTCTTCGCTTTCCCGTTCCTATAAAAATGGATTTTCCTCCGAGATCTTTGGTTTCCTGATTCCATAAAAAAAAGGATTCTCCTCTGTGTTCTTTGGTTTCCCATTTTCATAAAATAGGATTTTCCTACGAATTCTTCGCTTTCCCGTTCCTATAAAAATGGATTTTCCTCCGAGATCTTTGGTTTCCTGATTCCATAAAAAAAAGGATTCTCCTCTGTGTTCTTTGGTTCCCCATTTTCATAAAATAGGATTTTCCTACGAATTCTTTGGTTTCCCGTTCCTATAAAAATGGATTTTCCTCCGAGATTTTTGGTTTCTTGTTTCCATAAAAAAACAGGATTTTCCTACGAATTCTTCGGTTTCCCGTTCCTATAAAAATGGATTTTCCTCCGAGATCTTTGGTTTCCTGATTCCATAAAAAACAGGATTCTCCTCTCTGTTCTTTGGTTTCCCATTTTCATAAAATAGGATTTTCCTACGAATTCTTTGGTTTCCCGTTCCTATAAAAATGGATTTTCCTCCGAGATTTTTGGTTTCTTGTTTCCATAAAAAAACAGGATTTTCCTACGAATTCTTCGGTTTCCCGTTCCTATAAAAATGGATTTTCCTCCGAGATCTTTGGTTTCCTGTTTCCATAGAAAACAGGATTTTCCTCTGTGTTCTTTGGTTTCCCGTTTTCATAAAATAGGATTTTCCTACGAATTCTTCGCTTTCCCGTTCCTATAAAAATGGATTTTCCTCCGAGATCTTTGGTTTCCTGATTCCATAAAAAAAAGGATTCTCCTCTGTGTTCTTTGGTTTCCCATTTTCATAAAATAGGATTTTCCTACGAATTCTTCGCTTTCCCGTTCCTATAAAAATGGATTTTCCTCCGAGATCTTTGGTTTCCTGATTCCATAAAAAAAAGGATTCTCCTCTGTGTTCTTTGGTTCCCCATTTTCATAAAATAGGATTTTCCTACGAATTCTTTGGTTTCCCGTTCCTATAAAAATGGATTTTCCTCCGAGATTTTTGGTTTCTTGTTTCCATAAAAAAACAGGATTTTCCTACGAATTCTTCGGTTTCCCGTTCCTATAAAAATGGATTTTCCTCCGAGATCTTTGGTTTCCTGTTTCCATAGAAAACAGGATTTTCCTCTGTGTTCTTTGGTTTCCCGTTTTCATAAAATAGGATTTTCCTACGAATTCTTCGCTTTCCCGTTCCTATAAAAATGGATTTTCCTCCGAGATCTTTGGTTTCCTGATTCCATAAAAAAAAGGATTCTCCTCTGTGTTCTTTGGTTCCCCATTTTCATAAAATAGGATTTTCCTACGAATTCTTTGGTTTCCCGTTCCTATAAAAATGGATTTTCCTCCGAGATTTTTGGTTTCTTGTTTCCATAAAAAAAACAGGATTTTCCTACGAATTCTTCGGTTTCCCGTTCCTATAAAAATGGATTTTCCTCCGAGATCTTTGGTTTCCTGTTTCCATAGAAAACAGGATTTTCCTCTGTGTTCTTTGGTTTCCCGTTTTCATAAAATAGGATTTTCCTACGAATTCTTCGCTTTCCCGTTACTATAAAAATGGATTTTCCTCCGAGATCTTTGGTTTCCTGATTCCATAAAAAAAAGGATTCTCCTCTGTGTTCTTTGGTTCCCCATTTTCATAAAATAGGATTTTCCTACGAATTCTTTGGTTTCCCGTTCCTATAAAAATGGATTTTCCTCCGAGATTTTTGGTTTCTTGTTTAAATAAAAAAAACAGGATTTTCCTACGAATTCTTCGGTTTCCCGTTCCTATAAAAATGGATTTTCCTCCGAGATCTTTGGTTTCCTGTTTCCATAGAAAACAGGATTTTCCTCTGTGTTCTTTGGTTTCCCGTTTTCATAAAATAGGATTTTCCTACGAATTCTTCGCTTTCCCGTTCCTATAAAA
This sequence comes from Leiobunum rupestre, assembly GCF_980474605.1. Taxonomy (NCBI): domain Eukaryota; kingdom Metazoa; phylum Arthropoda; class Arachnida; order Opiliones; family Sclerosomatidae; genus Leiobunum; species Leiobunum rupestre. The sequence continues at coordinate 63,895,785 of NC_143386.1, read as the reverse complement.
ATGGATTTTCCTCCGAGATCTTTGGTTTCCTGATTCCATAAAAAAAAGGATTCTCCTCTGTGTTCTTTGGTTCCCCATTTTCATAAAATAGGATTTTCCTACGAATTCTTTGGTTTCCCGTTCCTATAAAAATGGATTTTCCTCCGAGATTTTTGGTTTCTTGTTTCCATAAAAAAACAGGATTTTCCTACGAATTCTTCGGTTTCCCGTTCCTATAAAAATGGATTTTCCTCCGAGATCTTTGGTTTCCTGTTTCCATAGAAAACAGGATTTTCCTCTGTGTTCTTTGGTTTCCCGTTTTCATAAAATAGGATTTTCCTACGAATTCTTCGCTTTCCCGTTCCTATAAAAATGGATTTTCCTCCGAGATCTTTGGTTTCCTGATTCCATAAAAAAAAGGATTCTCCTCTGTGTTCTTTGGTTTCCCATTTTCATAAAATAGGATTTTCCTACGAATTCTTCGCTTTCCCGTTCCTATAAAAATGGATTTTCCTCCGAGATCTTTGGTTTCCTGATTCCATAAAAAAAAGGATTCTCCTCTGTGTTCTTTGGTTCCCCATTTTCATAAAATAGGATTTTCCTACGAATTCTTTGGTTTCCCGTTCCTATAAAAATGGATTTTCCTCCGAGATTTTTGGTTTCTTGTTTCCATAAAAAAAACAGGATTTTCCTACGAATTCTTCGGTTTCCCGTTCCTATAAAAATGGATTTTCCTCCGAGATCTTTGGTTTCCTGTTTCCATAGAAAACAGGATTTTCCTCTGTGTTCTTTGGTTTCCCGTTTTCATAAAATAGGATTTTCCTACGAATTCTTCGCTTTCCCGTTCCTATAAAAATGGATTTTCCTCCGAGATCTTTGGTTTCCTGATTCCATAAAAAAAAGGATTCTCCTCTGTGTTCTTTGGTTTCCCATTTTCATAAAATAGGATTTTCCTACGAATTCTTCGCTTTCCCGTTCCTATAAAAATGGATTTTCCTCCGAGATCTTTGGTTTCCTGATTCCATAAAAAAAAGGATTCTCCTCTGTGTTCTTTGGTTTCCCATTTTCATAAAATAGGATTTTCCTACGAATTCTTCGCTTTCCCGATCCTATAAAAATGGATTTTCCTCCGAGATCTTTGGTTTCCTGATTCCATAAAAAAAAAAGGATTCTCCTCTGTGTTCTTTGGTTTCCCATTTTCATAAAATAGGATTTTCCTACGAATTCTTCGCTTTCCCGTTCCTATAAAAATGGATTTTCCTCCGAGATCTTTGGTTTCCTGATTCCATAAAAAACAGGATTCTCCTCTCTGTTCTTTGGTTTCCCATTTTCATAAAATAGGATTTTCCTACGAATTCTTCGCTTTCCCGTTCCTATAAAAATGGATTTTCCTCCGAGATCTTTGGTTTCCTGTTTCCATAGAAAACAGGATTTTCCTACGAATTCTTTGGTTTCCCGTTCCTATAAAAATTGATTTTCCTCCGAGATCTTTGGTTTCCTGTTTCCATAAAAAACAGGATTTTCCTACGAATTCTTCGCTTTCCCGTTCCTATAAAAATGGATTTTCCTACGAATTCTTCGCTTTCCCGTTCCTATAAAAATGGATTTTCCTCCGAGATTTTTGGTTTCTTGTTTCCATAAAAAAAACAGGATTTTCCTACGAATTCTTCGGTTTCCCGTTCCTATAAAAATGGATTTTCCTCCGAGATCTTTAATTTCCTGTTTCCATAGAAAACAGGATTTTCCTCTGTGTTCTTTGGTTTCCCGTTTTCATAAAATAGGATTTTCCTACGAATTCTTCGCTTTCCCGTTCCTATAAAAATGGATTTTCCTCCGAGATCTTTGGTTTCCTGATTCCATAAAAAAAAGGATTCTCCTCTGTGTTCTTTGGTTTCCCATTTTCATAAAATAGGATTTTCCTACGAATTCTTCGCTTTCCCGTTCCTATAAAAATGGATTTTCCTCCGAGATCTTTGGTTTCCTGATTCCATAAAAAAAAGGATTCTCCTCTGTGTTCTTTGGTTTCCCATTTTCATAAAATAGGATTTTCCTACGAATTCTTCGCTTTCCCGATCCTATAAAAATGGATTTTCCTCCGAGATCTTTGGTTTCCTGATTCCATAAAAAAAAAAGGATTCTCCTCTGTGTTCTTTGGTTTCCCATTTTCATAAAATAGGATTTTCCTACGAATTCTTCGCTTTCCCGTTCCTATAAAAATGGATTTTCCTCCGAGATCTTTGGTTTCCTGATTCCATAAAAAACAGGATTCTCCTCTCTGTTCTTTGGTTTCCCATTTTCATAAAATAGGATTTTCCTACGAATTCTTCGCTTTCCCGTTCCTATAAAAATGGATTTTCCTCCGAGATCTTTGGTTTCCTGTTTCCATAGAAAACAGGATTTTCCTACGAATTCTTTGGTTTCCCGTTCCTATAAAAATTGATTTTCCTCCGAGATCTTTGGTTTCCTGTTTCCATAAAAAACAGGATTTTCCTACGAATTCTTCGCTTTCCCGTTCCTATAAAAATGGATTTTCCTCCGAGATTTTTAGTTTCCTGTTTCCATAAAAAAACAGGATTTTCCTACGAATTCTTCGGTTTCCCGTTCCTGTAAAAATGGATTTTCCTCCGAGATCTTTGGTTTCCTGTTTCCATAGAAAACAGGATTTTCCTACGAATTCTTTGGTTTCCCGTTCCTATAAAAATTGATTTTCCTCCGAGATCTTTGGTTTCCTGTTTCCATAAAAAACAGGATTTTCCTACGAATTCTTCGCTTTCCCGTTCCTATAAAAATGGATTTTCCTCCGAGATTTTTAGTTTCCTGTTTCCATAAAAAAACAGGATTTTCCTACGAATTCTTCGGTTTCCCGTTCCTGTAAAAATGGATTTTCCTCCGAGATCTTTGGTTTCCTGTTTCCATAGAAAACAGGATTTTCCTCTGTGTTCTTTGGTTTCCCGTTTTCATAAAATAGGATTTTCCTACGAATTCTTCGCTTTCCCGTTCCTATAAAAATGGATTTTCCTCCGAGATCTTTGGTTTCCTGATTCCATAAAAAAAAGGATTCTCCTCTGTGTTCTTTGGTTTCCCATTTTCATAAAATAGGATTTTCCTACGAATTCTTCGCTTTCCCGTTCCTATAAAAATGGATTTTCCTCCGAGATCTTTGGTTTCCTGATTCCATAAAAAAAAGGATTCTCCTCTGTGTTCTTTGGTTTCCCATTTTCATAAAATAGGATTTTCCTACGAATTCTTCGCTTTCCCGATCCTATAAAAATGGATTTTCCTCCGAGATCTTTGGTTTCCTGATTCCATAAAAAAAAAGGATTCTCCTCTGTGTTCTTTGGTTTCCCATTTTCATAAAATAGGATTTTCCTACGAATTCTTCGCTTTCCCGTTCCTATAAAAATGGATTTTCCTCCGAGATCTTTGGTTTCCTGATTCCATAAAAAACAGGATTCTCCTCTCTGTTCTTTGGTTTCCCATTTTCATAAAATAGGATTTTCCTACGAATTCTTCGCTTTCCCGTTCCTATAAAAATGGATTTTCCTCCGAGATCTTTGGTTTCCTGTTTCCATAGAAAACAGGATTTTCCTACGAATTCTTTGGTTTCCCGTTCCTATAAAAATTGATTTTCCTCCGAGATCTTTGGTTTCCTGTTTCCATAAAAAACAGGATTTTCCTACGAATTCTTCGCTTTCCCGTTCCTATAAAAATGGATTTTCCTCCGAGATTTTTAGTTTCCTGTTTCCATAAAAAAACAGGATTTTCCTACGAATTCTTCGGTTTCCCGTTCCTGTAAAAATGGATTTTCCTCCGAGATCTTTGGTTTCCTGTTTCCATAGAAAACAGGATTTTCCTACGAATTCTTTGGTTTCCCGTTCCTATAAAAATTGATTTTCCTCCGAGATTTTTAGTTTCCTGTTTCCATAAAAAAACAGGATTTTCCTACGAATTCTTCGGTTTCCCGTTCCTGTAAAAATGGATTTTCCTCCGAGATCTTTGGTTTCCTGTTTCCATAGAAAACAGGATTTTCCTACGAATTCTTTGGTTTCCCGTTCCTATAAAAATGGATTTTCCTCCGAGATCTTTGGTTTCCTGTTTCCATAGAAAACAGGATTTTCCTACGAATTCTTTGGTTTCCCGTTCCTATAAAAATTGATTTTCCTCCGAGATCTTTGGTTTCCTGATTCCATAAAAAACAGGATTCTCCTCTCTGTTCTTTGGTTTCCCATTTTCATAAAATAGGATTTTCCTACGAATTCTTCGCTTTCCCGTTCCTATAAAAATGGATTTTCCTCCGAGATCTTTGGTTTCCTGTTTCCATAGAAAACAGGATTTTCCTACGAATTCTTCGCTTTCCCGTTCCTATAAAAATGGATTTTCCTCCGAGATCTTTGGTTTCCTGTTTCCATAGAAAACAGGATTTTCCTACGAATTCTTTGGTTTCCCGTTCCTATAAAAATTGATTTTCCTCCGAGATCTTTGGTTTCCTGTTTCCATAAAAAACAGGATTTTCCTACGAATTCTTCGCTTTCCCGTTCCTATAAAAATGGATTTTCCTCCGAGATTTTTAGTTTCCTGTTTCCATAAAAAAACAGGATTTTCCTACGAATTCTTCGGTTTCCCGTTCCTGTAAAAATGGATTTTCCTCCGAGATCTTTGGTTTCCTGTTTCCATAGAAAACAGGATTTTCCTACGAATTCTTTGGTTTCCCGTTCCTATAAAAATTGATTTTCCTCCGAGATCTTTGGTTTCCTGTTTCCATAAAAAACAGGATTTTCCTACGAATTCTTCGCTTTCCCGTTCCTATAAAAATGGATTTTCCTCCGAGATTTTTAGTTTCCTGTTTCCATAAAAAAACAGGATTTTCCTACGAATTCTTCGGTTTCCCGTTCCTGTAAAAATGGATTTTCCTCCGAGATCTTTGGTTTCCTGTTTCCATAGAAAACAGGATTTTCCTACGAATTCTTTGGTTTCCCGTTCCTATAAAAATTGATTTTCCTCCGAGATCTTTGGTTTCCTGATTCCAAAAAAAAACGGGATTCTCCTCTGTGTTCTTTGGTTTCCCATTTTCATAAAATAGGATTTTCCTACGAATTCTTTGGTTTCCCGTTCCTATAAGAATGGATTTTCCTACGAGATCTTTGGTTTCCTGTTTCCATAAAAAAAACAGGATTTTCCTACGAATTCTTCGCTTTCCCGTTCCTATAAAAATGGATTTTCCTCCGAGATATTTGGTTTCCTGATTCCATAAAAAACAGGATTCTCCTCTCTGTTCTTTGGTTTCCCATTTTCATAAAATAGGATTTTCCTACGAATTCTTCGGTTTCCCGTTCCTATAAAAATGGATTTTCCTCCGAGATCTTTGGTTTCCTGTTTCCATAAAAAAACAGGATTTTCCTCTGTGTTCTTTGGTTTCCCGTTTTCATAAAATACAATTTTCCTACGAATTCTTTGGTTTCCCGTTCCTATAAAAATGGATTTTCCTCGGAGATTTTTAGTTTCCTGTTTCCTTAAAAAAAAGGATTTTCCTACGAATTCTTTGGTTTCCCGTTCCTATAAAAATGTATTTTCCTCCGAGATCTTTGGTTTCCTGTTTCCATAAAAAACAGGATTTTCCTCTGTGTTCTTTGGTTTCCCATTTTCATAAAATACAATTTTCCTACGAATTCTTTGGTTTCCCGTTCCTATAAAAATGGATTTTCCTCGGAGATTTTTAGTTTCCTGTTTCCATAAAAAAAAACAGGATTTTCCTACGAATTCTTCGGTTTCCCGTTCCTATAAAAATGGATATTCCTCCGAGATCTTTGGTTTCCTGTTTCCATAAAAAACAGGATTTTCCTCTGTGTTCTTTGGTTTCCCATTTTCATAAAATAGGATTTTCCTACGAATTCTTCGCTTTCCCGTTCCTATAAAAATGGATTTTCCTCCGAGATCTTTGGTTTCCTGATTCCAAAAAAAAACGGGATTCTCCGCTGTGTTCTTTGGTTTCCCATTTTCATAAAATAGGATTTTCCTACGAATTCTTCGCTTTCCCGTTCCTATAAAAATGGATTTTCCTCCGAGATATTTGGTTTCCTGTTTCCATAAAAAAAAACAGGATTTTCCTACGAATTCTTCGGTTTCCCGTTCCTATAAAAATGGATTTTCCTCCGAGATCTTTGGTTTCCTGTTTCCATAAAAAAAACAGGATTTTCCTCTGTGTTCTTTGGTTTCCCGTTTTCATAAAATAGGATTTTCCTACGAATTCTTCGCTTTCCCGTTCCTATAAAAATGGATTTTCCTCCGAGATCTTTGGTTTCCTGATTCCATAAAAAAAAGGATTCTCCTCTGTGTTCTTTGGTTTCCCATTTTCATAAAATAGGATTTTCCTACGAATTCTTCGCTTTCCCGTTCCTATAAAAATGGATTTTCCTCCGAGATCTTTGGTTTCCTGATTCCATAAAAAAAAGGATTCTCCTCTGTGTTCTTTGGTTTCCCATTTTCATAAAATAGGATTTTCCTACGAATTCTTCGCTTTCCCGATCCTATAAAAATGGATTTTCCTCCGAGATCTTTGGTTTCCTGATTCCATAAAAAAAAAAGGATTCTCCTCTGTGTTCTTTGGTTTCCCATTTTCATAAAATAGGATTTTCCTACGAATTCTTCGCTTTCCCGTTCCTATAAAAATGGATTTTCCTCCGAGATCTTTGGTTTCCTGATTCCATAAAAAACAGGATTCTCCTCTCTGTTCTTTGGTTTCCCATTTTCATAAAATAGGATTTTCCTACGAATTCTTCGCTTTCCCGTTCCTATAAAAATGGATTTTCCTCCGAGATCTTTGGTTTCCTGTTTCCATAGAAAACAGGATTTTCCTACGAATTCTTTGGTTTCCCGTTCCTATAAAAATTGATTTTCCTCCGAGATCTTTGGTTTCCTGTTTCCATAAAAAACAGGATTTTCCTACGAATTCTTCGCTTTCCCGTTCCTATAAAAATGGATTTTCCTACGAATTCTTCGCTTTCCCGTTCCTATAAAAATGGATTTTCCTCCGAGATTTTTGGTTTCTTGTTTCCATAAAAAAACAGGATTTTCCTACGAATTCTTCGGTTTCCCGTTCCTATAAAAATTGATTTTCCTCCGAGATCTTTGGTTTCCTGTTTCCATAAAAAACAGGATTTTCCTACGAATTCTTCGCTTTCCCGTTCCTATAAAAATGGATTTTCCTCCGAGATCTTTGGTTTCCTGATTCCATAAAAAACAGGATTTTCCTACGAATTCTTCGCTTTCCCGTTCCTATAAAAATGGATTTTCCTCCGAGATTTTTAGTTTCCTGTTTCCATAAAAAAACAGGATTTTCCTACGAATTCTTCGGTTTCCCGTTCCTGTAAAAATGGATTTTCCTCCGAGATCTTTGGTTTCCTGATTCCATAAAAAACAGGATTTTCCTACGAATTCTTCGCTTTCCCGTTCCTATAAAAATGGATTTTCCTCCGAGATTTTTAGTTTCCTGTTTCCATAAAAAAACAGGATTTTCCTACGAATTCTTCGGTTTCCCGTTCCTGTAAAAATGGATTTTCCTCCGAGATCTTTGGTTTCCTGTTTCCATAGAAAACAGGATTTTCCTACGAATTCTTCGGTTTCCCGTTCCTGTTAAAATGGATTTTCCTCCGAGATCTTTGGTTTCCTGTTTCCATAGAAAACAGGATTTTCCTACGAATTCTTTGGTTTCCCGTTCCTATAAAAATTGATTTTCCTCCGAGATCTTTGGTTTCCTGTTTCCATAAAAAACAGGATTTTCCTACGAATTCTTCGCTTTCCCGTTCCTATAAAAATGGATTTTCCTCCGAGATCTTTGGTTTCCTGATTCCATAAAAAACAGGATTTTCCTACGAATTCTTCGCTTTCCCGTTCCTATAAAAATGGATTTTCCTCCGAGATCTTTGGTTTCCTGATTCCATAGAAAACAGGATTTTCCTACGAATTCTTCGCTTTCCCGTTCCTATAAAAATGGATTTTCCTCCGAGATCTTTGGTTTCCTGTTTCCATAGAAAACAGGATTTTCCTACGAATTCTTTGGTTTCCCGTTCCTATAAAAATTGATTTTCCTCCGAGATCTTTGGTTTCCTGTTTCCATAAAAAACAGGATTTTCCTACGAATTCTTCGCTTTCCCGTTCCTATAAAAATGGATTTTCCTCCGAGATTTTTAGTTTCCTGTTTCCATAAAAAAACAGGATTTTCCTACGAATTCTTCGGTTTCCCGTTCCTGTAAAAATGGATTTTCCTCCGAGATCTTTGGTTTCCTGTTTCCATAGAAAACAGGATTTTCCTCTGTGTTCTTTGGTTTCCCGTTTTCATAAAATAGGATTTTCCTACGAATTCTTCGCTTTCCCGTTCCTATAAAAATGGATTTTCCTCCGAGATCTTTGGTTTCCTGATTCCATAAAAAAAAGGATTCTCTTCTGTGTTCTTTGGTTTCCCATTTTCATAAAATAGGATTTTCCTACGAATTCTTCGCTTTCCCGATCCTATAAAAATGGATTTTCCTCCGAGATCTTTGGTTTCCTGATTCCATAAAAAAAAGGATTCTCCTCTGTGTTCTTTGGTTTCCCATTTTCATAAAATAGGATTTTCCTACGAATTCTTCGCTTTCCCGTTCCTATAAAAATGGATTTTCCTCCGAGATCTTTGGTTTCCTGATTCCATAAAAAAAAGGATTCTCCTCTGTGTTCTTTGGTTTCCCATTTTCATAAAATAGGATTTTCCTACGAATTCTTCGCTTTCCCGATCCTATAAAAATGGATTTTCCTCCGAGATCTTTGGTTTCCTGATTCCATAAAAAAAAAGGATTCTCCTCTGTGTTCTTTGGTTTCCCATTTTCATAAAATAGGATTTTCCTACGAATTGTTCGCTTTCCCGTTCCTATAAAAATGGATTTTCCTCCGAGATCTTTGGTTTCCTGATTCCATAAAAAACAGGATTCTCCTCTCTGTTCTTTGGTTTCCCATTTTCATAAAATAGGATTTTCCTACGAATTCTTCGCTTTCCCGTTCCTATAAAAATGGATTTTCCTCCGAGATCTTTGGTTTCCTGTTTCCATAGAAAACAGGATTTTCCTACGAATTCTTTGGTTTCCCGTTCCTATAAAAATTGATTTTCCTCCGAGATCTTTGGTTTCCTGTTTCCATAAAAAACAGGATTTTCCTACGAATTCTTCGCTTTCCCGTTCCTATAAAAATGGATTTTCCTCCGAGATTTTTAGTTTCCTGTTTCCATAAAAAAACAGGATTTTCCTACGAATTCTTCGGTTTCCCGTTCCTGTAAAAATGGATTTTCCTCCGAGATCTTTGGTTTCCTGTTTCCATAGAAAACAGGATTTTCCTACGAATTCTTTGGTTTCCCGTTCCTATAAAAATTGATTTTCCTCCGAGATCTTTGGTTTCCTGTTTCCATAAAAAACAGGATTTTCCTACGAATTCTTCGCTTTCCCGTTCCTATAAAAATGGATTTTCCTCCGAGATCTTTGGTTTCCTGATTCCATAGAAAATAGGATTTTCCTCTCTGTTCTTTGGTTTCCCATTTTCATAAAATAGGATTTTCCTACGAATTCTTCGCTTTCCCGTACCTATAAAAATGGATTTTCCTCCGAGATCTTTGGTTTCCTGTTTCCATAGAAAACAGGATTTTCCTACGAATTCTTCGCTTTCCCGTTCCTATAAAAATGGATTTTCCTCCGAGATCTTTGGTTTCCTGTTTCCATAGAAAACAGGATTTTCCTACGAATTCTTTGGTTTCTCGTTCCTATAAAAATTGATTTTCCTCCGAGATCTTTGGTTTCCTGTTTCCATAAAAAACAGGATTTTCCTACGAATTCTTCGCTTTCCCGTTCCTATAAAAATGGATTTTCCTCCGAGATTTTTAGTTTCCTGTTTCCATAAAAAAACAGGATTTTCCTACGAATTCTTCGGTTTCCCGTTCCTGTAAAAATGGATTTTCCTCCGAGATCTTTGGTTTCCTGTTTCCATAGAAAACAGGATTTTCCTACGAATTCTTCGGTTTCCCGTTCCTATAAAAATGGATTTTCCTCCGAGATTTTTAGTTTCCTGTTTCCATAAAAAAACAGGATTTTCCTACGAATTCTTCGGTTTCCCGTTCCTGTAAAAATGGATTTTCCTCCGAGATCTTTGGTTTCCTGTTTCCATAGAAAACAGGATTTTCCTACGAATTCTTTGGTTTCCCGTTCCTATAAAAATGGATTTTCCTCCGAGATCTTTGGTTTCCTGTTTCCATAGAAAACAGGATTTTCCTACGAATTCTTTGGTTTCCCGTTCCTATAAAAATTGATTTTCCTCCGAGATCTTTGGTTTCCTGATTCCATAAAAAACAGGATTCTCCTCTCTGTTCTTTGGTTTCCCATTTTCATAAAATAGGATTTTCCTACGAATTCTTCGCTTTCCCGTTCCTATAAAAATGGATTTTCCTCCGAGATCTTTGGTTTCCTGTTTCCATAGAAAACAGGATTTTCCTACGAATTCTTCGCTTTCCCGTTCCTATAAAAATGGATTTTCCTCCGAGATTTTTAGTTTCCTGTTTCCATAAAAAAACAGGATTTTCCTACGAATTCTTCGGTTTCCCGTTCCTGTAAAAATGGATTTTCCTCCGAGATCTTTGGTTTCCTGTTTCCATAGAAAACAGGATTTTCCTACGAATTCTTTGGTTTCCCGTTCCTATAAAAATTGATTTTCCTCCGAGATCTTTGGTTTCCTGTTTCCATAAAAAACAGGATTTTCCTACGAATTCTTCGCTTTCCCGTTCCTATAAAAATGGATTTTCCTCCGAGATTTTTAGTTTCCTGTTTCCATAAAAAAACAGGATTTTCCTACGAATTCTTCGCTTTCCCGTTCCTATAAAAATGGATTTTCCTCCGAGATCTTTGGTTTCCTGTTTCCATAGAAAACAGGATTTTCCTACGAATTCTTTGGTTTCTCGTTCCTATAAAAATTGATTTTCCTCCGAGATCTTTGGTTTCCTGTTTCCATAAAAAACAGGATTTTCCTACGAATTCTTCGCTTTCCCGTTCCTATAAAAATGGATTTTCCTCCGAGATTTTTAGTTTCCTGTTTCCATAAAAAAACAGGATTTTCCTACGAATTCTTCGGTTTCCCGTTCCTGTAAAAATGGATTTTCCTCCGAGATCTTTGGTTTCCTGTTTCCATAGAAAACAGGATTTTCCTACGAATTCTTCGGTTTCCCGTTCCTATAAAAATGGATTTTCCTCCGAGATTTTTAGTTTCCTGTTTCCATAAAAAAACAGGATTTTCCTACGAATTCTTCGGTTTCCCGTTCCTGTAAAAATGGATTTTCCTCCGAGATCTTTGGTTTCCTGTTTCCATAGAAAACAGGATTTTCCTACGAATTCTTTGGTTTCCCGTTCCTATAAAAATTGATTTTCCTCCGAGATCTTTGGTTTCCTGATTCCATAAAAAACAGGATTCTCCTCTCTGTTCTTTGGTTTCCCATTTTCATAAAATAGGATTTTCCTACGAATTCTTCGCTTTCCCGTTCCTATAAAAATGGATTTTCCTCCGAGATCTTTGGTTTCCTGTTTCCATAGAAAACAGGATTTTCCTACGAATTCTTCGCTTTCCCGTTCCTATAAAAATGGATTTTCCTCCGAGATCTTTGGTTTCCTGTTTCCATAGAAAACAGGATTTTCCTACGAATTCTTTGGTTTCCCGTTCCTATAAAAATGGATTTTCCTCCGAGATCTTTGGTTTCCTGTTTCCATAAAAAACAGGATTTTCCTACGAATTCTTCGCTTTCCCGTTCCTATAAAAATGGATTTTCCTCCGAGATTTTTAGTTTCCTGTTTCCATAAAAAAACAGGATTTTCCTACGAATTCTTCGGTTTCCCGTTCCTGTAAAAATGGATTTTCCTCCGAGATCTTTGGTTTCCTGTTTCCATAGAAAACAGGATTTTCCTACGAATTCTTTGGTTTCCCGTTCCTATAAAAATTGATTTTCCTCCGAGATCTTTGGTTTCCCGTTTTCATAAAATAGGATTTTCCTACGAATTCTTCGCTTTCCCGTTCCTATAAAAATGGATTTTCCTCCGAGATCTTTGGTTTCCTGATTCCAAAAAAAAACGGGATTCTCCTCTGTGTTCTTTGGTTTCCCATTTTCATAAAATAGGATTTTCCTACGAATTCTTTGGTTTCCCGTTCCTATAAGAATGGATTTTCCTACGAGATCTTTGGTTTCCTGTTTCCATAAAAAAAACAGGATTTTCCTACGAATTCTTCGGTTTCCCGTTCCTATAAAAATGGATATTCCTCCGAGATCTTTGGTTTCCTGATTCCAAAAAAACGGGATTCTCCTCTGTGTTCTTTGGTTTCCCATTTTCATAAAATAGGATTTTCCTACGAATTCTTCGCTTTCCCGTTCCTATAAAAATGGATTTTCCTCCGAGATATTTGGTTTCCTGATTCCATAAAAAACAGGATTCTCCTCTCTGTTCTTTGGTTTCCCATTTTCATAAAATAGGATTTTCCTACGAATTCTTCGGTTTCCCGTTCCTATAAAAATGGATTTTCCTCCGAGATCTTTGGTTTCCTGTTTCCATAAAAAAACAGGATTTTCCTCTGTGTTCTTTGGTTTCCCGTTTTCATAAAATACAATTTTCCTACGAATTCTTTGGTTTCCCGTTCCTATAAAAATGGATTTTCCTCGGAGATTTTTAGTTTCCTGTTTCCTTAAAAAAAAAGGATTTTCCTACGAATTCTTTGGTTTCCCGTTCCTATAAAAATGTATTTTCCTCCGAGATCTTTGGTTTCCTGTTTCCATAAAAAAACAGGATTTTCCTCTGTGTTCTTTGGTTTCCCATTTTCATAAAATACAATTTTCCTACGAATTCTTTGGTTTCCCGTTCCTATAAAAATGGATTTTCCTCGGAGATTTTTAGTTTCCTGTTTCCTTAAAAAAACAGGATTTTCCTACGAATTCTTTGGTTTCCCGTTCCTATAAAAATGTATTTTCCTCCGAGATCTTTGGTTTCCTGTTTCCATAAAAAACAGGATTTTCCTCTGTGTTCTTTGGTTTCCCATTTTCATAAAATACAATTTTCCTACGAATTCTTTGGTTTCCCGTTCCTATAAAAATGGATTTTCCTCCGAGATATTTGGTTTCCTGATTCCAAAAAAAAACGGGATTCTCCGCTGTGTTCTTTGGTTTCCCATTTTCATAAAATAGGATTTTCCTACGAATTCTTCGCTTTCCCGTTCCTATAAAAATGGATTTTCCTCCGAGATATTTGGTTTCCTGATTCCAAAAAAAAACGGGATTCTCCGCTGTGTTCTTTGGTTTCCCATTTTCATAAAATAGGATTTTCCTACGAATTCTTCGCTTTCCCGTTCCTATAAAAATGGATTTTCCTCCGAGATATTTGGTTTCCTGTTTCCATAAAAAAAAACAGGATTTTCCTACGAATTCTTCGGTTTCCCGTTCCTATAAAAATGGATTTTCCTCCGAGATCTTTGGTTTCCTGTTTCCATAAAAAAAACAGGATTTTCCTCTGTGTTCTTTGGTTTCCCATTTTCATAAAATAGGATTTTCCTACGAATTCTTCGCTTTCCCGTTCCTATAAAAATGGATTTTCCTCCGAGATCTTTGGTTTCCTGTTTCCATAAAAAAAACAGGATTTTCCTCTGTGTTCTTTGGTTTCCCATTTTCATAAAATAGGATTTTCCTACGAATTCTTCGCTTTCCCGTTCCTATAAAAATGGATTTTCCTCCGAGATATTTGGTTTCCTGTTTCCTTAAAAAAAAACAGGATTTTCCTACGAATTCTTCGGTTTCCCGTTCCTATAAAAATGGATTTTCCTCCGAGATCTTTGGTTTCCTGATTCCAAAAAAAAACGGGATTCTCCGCTGTGTTCTTTGGTTTCCCATTTTCATAAAATAGGATTTTCCTACGAATTCTTCGGTTTCCCGTTCCTATAAAAATGGATTTTCCTCCGAGATCTTTGGTTTCCTGTTTCCATAAAAAAAACAGGATTTTCCTCTGTGTTCTTTGGTTTCCCATTTTCATAAAATAGGATTTTCCTACGAATTCTTCGCTTTCCCGTTCCTATAAAAATGGATTTTCCTCCGAGATCTTTGGTTTCCTGTTTCCATAAAAAAAACAGGATTTTCCTCTGTGTTCTTTGGTTTCCCGTTTTCATAAAATACAATTTTCCTACGAATTCTTTGGTTTCCCGTTCCTATAAAAATGGATTTTCCTCCGATATTTTTAGTTTCCTGTTTCCATAAAAAAAACAAGATTTTGTTTTGTGTTCTTTGGTTTCCCATTTTCATAAAATAGGATTTTCCTACGAATTCTTCGCTTTCCCGTTCCTATAAAAATGGATTTTCCTCCGAGATCTTTGGTTTCCTGTTTCCATAAAAAACAGGATTTTCCTCTGTGTTCTTTGGTTTCCCGTTTTCATAAAATAGGATTTTCCTACGAATTCTTCGCCTTCCCGTTCCTATAAAAATGGATTTTCCTCCGAGATATTTGGTTTCCTGTTTCCATAAAAAACAGGATTTTCCTCTGTGTTCTTTGGTTTCCCGTTTTCATAAAATAGGATTTTCCTACGAATTCTTCGCCTTCCCGTTCCTATAAAAATGGATTTTCCTCCCAGAGATTTGGTTTCCTGTTTCCATAAAAAACAGGATTTTCCTCTATGTTCTTTGGTTTCCCATTTTCATAAAATATTATTTTCCGACGAATTCTTTGGTTTCCCGTTCCTATAAAAATGGATTTTCCTCCGAGATCTTTGGTTTCCTGTTTCCATAAAAAACAGGATTTTCCTCTATGTTCTTTGGTTTCCCATTTTCATAAAATATTATTTTCCGACGAATTCTTTGGTTTCCCGTTCCTATAAAAATGGATTTTCCTCCGATATCTTTGGTTTCCTGTTTCCATAAAAAACAGGATTTTCTTATGTGTTTTTTGGTTTCCCGTTTTCATAAATAAACTTGAAAGAGTTTAACTATTCACCCGGTTTACACCGTAACGAAAAATGGAGTTGAAATGAAAATCCCTTGATAGAATCAAGCCTAAATTAGATACATTGAAACCTGTTTTTGAACGTTTCGATAGAATATCTTAAAATAGGTCCAATTTGAAACGTTTATTAGAACATAGCGGCGGTGTTTCGGCGTGAACGGGTGCTTGGACGAAGGAACAGTTTATGGGTGTGTGGCAATCCAGCTCGAGGGTCGTTTCGGGCGGTGTGAAAACAAATCTAAAAGGCGGTAGAAGGATATCGTTTCGAAAGGCTAAGCCGGGCTCGGTAGCCAGAAGGATCTTTATGGCGCCCTTAGCGAGAGACAAAGTAAATTTCCGACATTTGAGACAGCGGTGGCGGCAAAGGCCTAACGGTCAATTATCCGGGAAACAATAGCGACGCTTTTTCGACGCTATTTGACGAGAGATTGCTTCCGATCATAGCTACCAGAGCGAGTCACTGGATGAAGGGGCCGTCTACAAAGAACGCTTTTACTTTCTTGGCCGCAAATCAAATTCCACACTTTTACCTATCCGAGGGGACTATGTCCGAGGGGTTTTACAATCACCGTGTCTGTCTGTCTGGAATCGGTTCCATTGCGCCGAATCCCATTCGACCGAACACAATCCCATTCGACCGAACCCAATCCCGTTCGACCGAACACAATCCCATTCGACCGAAAAAGCCGTACTTTGGCGGATTTAGGATTCGGTTTAATGGGATTGTCCCATTCCACCGAAAAACACGCACTTCTACGGGTTTAGGATTCGGTTTAATGGGATTGTCCCATTCGACCGAAAAACCCGCACTTCTACGGGTTTAGGATTCGGTCTAATGGGATTGTCCCATTAGACCGAAAAACCCGCACTTCTACGGGTTTAGGATTCGGTCTAATGGGATTGTCCCATTCGACCGAAAAACACGCACTTCTACGGGTTTAGGATTCGGTTTAATGGGATTGTCCCATTCCACCGAAAAACACGCACTTCTACGGGTTTAGGATTCGGTTTAATGGGATTGTCCCATTCCACCGAAAAACACGCACTTCTACGGGTTTAGGATTCGGTTTAATGGGATTGTCCCATTCGACCGAAAAACACGCACTTCTACGGGTTTAGGATTCGGTTTAATGGGATTGTCCCATTCGACCGAAAAACACGCACTTCTACGGGTTTAGGATTCGGTTTAATGGGATTGTCCCATTCGACCGAAAAACCCGCACTTCTACGGGTTTAGGATTCGGTCTAATGGGATTGTCCCATTCGACCGAAAAACACGCACTTCTACGGGTTTAGGATTCGGTTTTATCCGTTTCAGCCTCTGTCAGAACAGCATGCAGTGTTACCTAACCCAACCAGGCAATTTTTAAAGTGGACAACTCATTTGCCCACTACCACCACAATTTACTTTCCTTTCCAAAGCCTAACTATTTCCACTAAATTTTTTAAAGCAGATGAAAACTAAAAATTGTTATTGCGTCAGTCGA
Organism: Leiobunum rupestre; assembly: GCF_980474605.1. Classification (NCBI taxonomy): domain Eukaryota; kingdom Metazoa; phylum Arthropoda; class Arachnida; order Opiliones; family Sclerosomatidae; genus Leiobunum; species Leiobunum rupestre. The sequence goes on along the minus strand of NC_143386.1, from coordinate 63,879,296 downwards.
TTAGAAAAATACAAAACCCGTCTTTGGGCTAATTTCATCAAAAACATTGGCGGAATTCGGACTAATGGGAAGATACCGTCTGTCTGTCTGTCTGGGCTGCGAAGGCGTACGCATTTTCGGGGCAAAATTTAATCACTGCGTTCGTAGTTTCTTGGAATTAGGGAAGAGCTTTTTCCAAAAGAGCCCTCTTCTTGTCATTGGGTGTAGCATAATTTTTTTCAGTTTGCGTTAGTATCGGGCGAGATTCGAACCCGAGCCCTCCTGCACGATAGTTGAGCGTTCTACCCCAGAACCACGGATATAATAATAATAATAATAATAATGCTTTATTGTTTCTTTAGAGTTTACAGTATTCGCTAGTTCAAAGGCCAAGTCAAAAATGACTTTTAGGCCGTTTACCACAGAGTATAATTGAATTTATTTTAAATGTGAATGATATATAACACGTTATCAGAATTATTGGGTTTAATATTAGTTAAGAACTTTATGACACTTTATTAATTACAAATTGTTTAGCAGATTTTTTAAATTGGTTCACTGTTTTTATGTTTCTAGATATACATTCGTTAAATAGTTTTACTCCGGTATAGAAAATTGATTTGAGTTTTTTGGTAGTTCTAACTTTCGGAATGACGCATCTCTGAAAATTAGAAACTCTGGCGAGGAGAGGTATATTTTGGCTGGCCAACTTGTTTATATCACGATAGAAAAATTAGGTTTATCCCTACCATCCCATTAAAACTAGTTGATGACGTGAACGACCCCTACGGATAGGTACTGGGCAGTCAGTGGCTCTCTGTCCCTGGCTATTCGCCGCTAAGCCCTTCTCTAGTTCGTTAATGGCCCAACAGATGGCATTAGCTCCTGTCGTTTTTGAGACTTCTTTCCTACCGTAGTCAAGGCGAAACATCTCTGTCTTTTCTTCGTTGCAATATATACTTTTTTCATCTTGGGTTTCTTTAGCGTCTGTTTCTTGTTTTTGTCGTCCCAACTGCAAACGTGTGTCATCGGCGCCAGAGTCACGGGCTTCAAATATATTAAGCGGAAGAAAAAAGGAGCTGCGGGCTCTCAATATATCACACCCGGATTCCTTTTGGGACGCGTTCAGTCCGCCCTTCTTGATTGCCAGTTAATTAAAACGCTACTCGGTAAATGTCGCCATCTTAATATGGAGATTGCTACTTAAACTCCCAGCGGCCAATCCCCCCCCCCCCCCCCGCTCACTATCACAGACGAGGTGGATTCGCCAAGGAGTTGTCACATTTCTACAAATATCTTTCTTCTTGGAATTCGCGTTCCATCCGCTACTTTGGAGCATATTTTTGTGTTTGAGCAAAGTCTTGTTTGATGTTGAGTAGTCTATGCTTTATTCTACCGGGACGCCAACGTTTTAGTGAAAGTGCCAATATTTGTTTGTTTGTTTACATATTATGTCAGATTTATGTATTTATTCATATTTATAGCTTTTAGATTCTTTCATATTCATCCAAAACAAATTTATATTCTAAAACCAAAACAGTATTTTGATGAATGTTATAAATATATTCTGAAAGAATTTACCAAGAATCATCCCATAAGCGTATACAGGAATTCATACCTCTCCTGGCGTATAATATTGTAACATAAGTGTTACGCATTGTAACCCGGCCACCTGAATTAATGGCTTTAAAAGTCGCATTATGACTTAGGCCTCAGGTGGTGCCTTGGGTATTAGCCCAGCTGATTATTACTTGATATTCTTCACATGTAAAAATTTTACTCAGAGCTATTCACAAGACAAACTGCATTACGGTCTTGGTCGCCGTTTGGTGTCCGCTTGCTAACGCGTCACACGTAGCCTTTGACAGCGCCGCGCTATTATAGAACAATATTATAGACTTACGTTAATTCGTAAATATTTTGATGAAGCTTAAAACCATAAGTTTAAAACTGTTATCCGTAAATGTGCCATTAAGTCGAAATAGTTATTGATAGCTATGTGTTGAGTGATGTAAAATTGACGTCATACCTTAAGGATTTCGGTGCCTCTAGTGAGCCCCTCCCAAATGTACACGTATAAGACAAAATTACTTTTTTAGTCGTATAGGCCGTTTGGTTCAGATTTGAAGGTTAATTTTGCGATATTTGGTAAGAGCACGTTGGGACCAATCGAATGATACCAATATCAGGTCATATCAATTTTTAAGATCACCGGAAGTGACGTCACGTGGTTCGTATTTCCGGAAAGCCCTCACTTTGACCCGTAAGACAAACAGTTCTTTTTTACAAATCACTAACCTAATTAAAAAATACCTTGACCCATCGTGTACCTTATCATATGCTTATTTTGTCATGGGCTCTTGGACTATTAGTTTTGCTGATATCGGCAGATTTCCGAGTAAAGCCAGAGTTCCTACACAGTGTAGAGATGTACTGTACTCTCTGACTGAAATTTTGACTTTTGATATAGCTTTAACTGTTTTTACTTCTACTATGCCTGACAAATTCAAAAACTGTATGTAGCTGCTTCAAACCTAAAACGCCTAGTTTAGACCGAGCCTCCTAAAAATCGCGTAAAATACGTTTAAATAGAGTCTCCTACAAATAGTAAAACACAGGTCTAAATAGAGTCTCCTACAAATAGTAAAACTCAGGTCTAAATAGAGTCTCCTACAACTAGTAAAACTCAGGTCTAATTAGAGTCTCCTACAAATAGTAAAACACAGGTCTAAATAGAGTCTCCTACAAATAGTAAAACACAGGTCTAAATAGAGTCTCCTACAAATAGTAAATCGCAGGTCTAAATAGAGTATCCTACAAATAGTAAATCGCAGGTCTAAATAGAGTCTCCTACAAATAGTAAAACACAGGTCTAAATAGAGTCTTCAACAAATAGTAAAACTCAGCTCTAAATAGAGTCTCCTACAAATAGTAAATCGAAGGTCTAAATTGAGTCTCCTACAAATAGAAAAACACAGGTCTAAATAGAGTCTCCTACAAATAGTAAAACACGGGTCTAAATAGAGTCTCCTACAAATAGTAAATCGCAGGTCTAAATTGAGTCTCCTACAAATAGTAAAACGCAGATCTAAATTGAGTTTCCTACAAATAGTTAAACGCAGGCCTGAATTGAGGCTCCTACAAAATAAATAATTTATGGACTGAAAAGGAATATTAACGGCGTGTCTTTCAAATCGCAAAAATCAAGTCTAAATTGGGTCTCTTACAAATTTAAAATATGGGTTTAAATCGAATCTCCTAGAAATCACTGAAATAGGGTTTAAATCAAATTTATAACAAAATCGCAAATAACAAGTCTAAATTAGGTCTTATGAAAATACATTGAAACGAGTCTTAAAGCGGGATCTTAAATAGAGCTATAAACGAGTCTTCTTTTAGGCTAGCTTAAAGAAACCTAAATAAGACTTGATTGTATCTACATTTAAGTATATTTTTAGTCTGAGTTTTGGACTGAGGGGGACTTATTCCGGATTTATTATGCGTTTCTTAAGGTTTTATTTTCGAACCATAATTTTGGTAAGGGAAATTTACCTATTGATAAACCATATTTTAGCAAATGAAATAGTATTAGAAAATCAATATTGGACGGTCTTTGCCGGGCGCATTACTGAGAAATTAACATGAGCCGGCTAAGGTACATGTTTCGAGTGAATAACATTAGTGAGATAGGTATTAGATAGACAGATATTTTATACAGGGTGTGAGATAAAAAGCGATACAGGACCAATAACTCAAAATATGTTTTAGCGAGGAATTTTGAATTTTCAGGTTATACAGAACGTGTAGGGGGTCACATAACAAATTAAATTTCCATCAACTATGTCTTCAAGGTCGTTGAAATTTTAAGTCTAAATGTCTTTCACCCGATGAAAACCTTTCAAATTGGAACCATTTCTCTAAATTCATTGGTTTTTGAAATAAACTTTAAATGGCCTTAAACCATGAGTTAAAAATTCTAAAGACCCCTACCAGGCTACCAGATGAGTATGTCTAGCAAATTTTTATACTCTAGCATGATTACTTTTCGAGTTTTTAGCCCTTCAACCTGTTCTCTGGTTCATTATTTTCATCACGACCTACCGTGTTTGGTCTAAACTCCCTCGACTTGTTATTGGTCAAATTAGGTGGGCCCAAAGCTATTTAGACCTAAAATGTGACAGGGAACACGTTTTTATTTGAAAATAGCTTTCTATCGCTAATGGTTCTAGAGAAAAAATTTAATGACCTTGAAGACATATTTGAAGGTCATGGAAATTTCACGTTTTGTGTCCTGAAAATTTCAAATTCCTAGCTAAAACACATTTTGAGATGTTGGCCATCTACCGTTTTTTAGTTAGCACGCTGTATTACACCTATAGTAAAACCATAAGTCTATAATATATTCCATAAGTGTGTCACTTTTGGGTATATTTTACGGAGACCTAGTAACGGAGTGACGTCATTACAATAAAAAAATCTCCCCCTTGCGAGGCGCTGTCAAAGGCTACGTGTGACGCTTTAGGAAGCGGACGCAAAATGGCGACAAAGCCCGTAATGCAGTCTGTCTTGTGACCAGCTCTCAGTAAAACTTTTGCATGTGAAGAATATCAAGTAATAATCAGCTAGGCTAATACCCAATGCACCACCTTAGGCCTAAGGCATCAAGCGACTTTTAAAGCCATTAATTCAGGTAACCGGGTTACAAGGCGTAGGAGGGCGGTGACAAGCCCATCATGCCACGCGAGCCAACAGCTCCCTACACTAACTATTACCGTTAACCTCAACAAGTTTTTACACTTATGTAAAAATATTATACACTTATGGTAAAACTAACAACTTTTATTATATTTTATACTAAAACAAAACTTGGTACATTGACCGAATATTTTGTTCTTAAGGGGGAAGACTACAGTGGTCATTGTCTACTTTCGCGCTATTTCAAGCTGAACTCTTTTAATTTTGTATTTTAACTTATAAAACTAATATTTAGGTGTAGAACAGCCACTTGTTTAGTGCTTAAAATAATTTTTACAATTTTAAATTTAAAAATAATTAAGTTATTACGTTTTAATTCGGACCCCCGGAGCTAAGCAAGTTGGGCAAGCGCCCAAACTACCCTTTAGTTAGGACCTCATATCTCGTTAACTATTAATATAAGAATTATCAAAAAAATTAAGCACTAGAGGAAGGTTCAGGTAAGAAATTATACGATTGTTTATATTTATCCATAAACGAGAATTATTCAGAAATATTCGAAACAAATTATTAATTTTGCATGTTAAATCGTTGTTTAATCGTATAATTTATTCGTATAAAACAAATAATACTAATTTTAATGATTATTTGAAATTTTTGCGGTTAATTTATTTGTTCCGCCGACCTCTAGTTCAGCCTAATAAGAAAAATATAAATCAATTATCTAATGGTTAAAAAAGAAACGTTCAGCTTGAACGAAAACGAGGCTTTTACAGTATTCTTCCCCCTTAACTAGTATACTTTTAGAGTATATTATATTATATATATTATATATTATTATGAAAAGTTTACTTTTTGGGGGAGAAAGCTTAAGTATGTCGTTATTATCAACTTTCCGCAAATTTTAGACATAAAACAAGCGTTAATATTAAAGTTTTGCTCCCCGTTTTTGTAAAACAAATATCCTCGTGCGCGAAGTTTCAATGTCGTTTTACCACGTACAAAGTGTGGTTAGCATTAATTTTTACTCGTATATTCCGTAAAAATCGCGTGGTAAACCGAAATCAAGTATAGATTATGGCGGTGCCCGGCGTTTTATAGGTTCACGCAACTCGCGCCTTAACTACGTTGGAAGAGCTTTACAGTTAATGGCTGACCGCGATGGCATCTTCCGTGGGAGCTCTCCGTCGGTGGCAACTCCGCAACGCTTCCGTTCCTGATTCGATCCATTGACCTCGAGAAAGCTTGCTGCGAGGCTGACTGGCAAGATCAAAGAGAAGCCGCTCTCGTCTGAAGAGGGGGGGAGGGGCGGGAACCGGGACGTGATCTGACTGCGCCAAAAAAGACTAAACAATTCAGAGGAACGTGTTAAGTTCCAACTTATACTTATTAGGAGGGAGGTATGGCGAGTTAAAAGGTAGGTGGGCGAAGCTGGTGAGCTTGACCGCGTGCCACTCCTACCTATTTCCTCTACCGGTCTCCCCCCCCCCCCCCCCGAAGAGAAAGGGGTATTGTCGGTGGGAGGAGGGGGGGGGGTGTAGCCGAGCGAACGGCAATTATTCAAATTTCCTTCGGTCAACATCTGCATAATTCCGGCGATGAACACTATCGTCTCCAGCGTTTTTGGGGAGAAAACCTTTCTAAGGCGGCTTACGATATTATTGGCTTTTTGGCTGTCCGTTTCGACGAAAAATAAAATCAAGGCACGGCTTTTTCTTTACTTACGGCCTACGAATATAGAAAATATAGAAGAGGAATGGCAACTCGACTGATTTATGGTATCGGTGATTCTTAGGCCTATTAATTTACTGTAATGATATGACTTAAGTCTCTTCAAAATTTAAAATTCTTAATTCTTAGGTTAATTTTATTTTTAAATTTCTTTTAAAATTTAATTTGATATATTTAATTTAATTCCTTTAATTTCTTTTAAAATTTAATTTTATAAATATATTTAAAATTTTACTAGCTACTTGTGCAAATACAATTATTAAAATAGGAAAAAAACAACGATTTTTAAAAGTACACAAGAATGTTTATTTAAAATAATTGACCCGACTAATTTCGGTCGCGTTAGTGCACCGTCATCAGGGGTATGACCCGTTTACATTAGTACCGTTTAATTTATAACCTAGTTTTTTGATTTTTTAGGATAACAATTTTTTCCAATTATTCAACCTATCAATTCCTGGTCCGTAATCGCGATTTAAACATTTATTTTCGTTCATGGATTTTTTAATAAAGTAAGCTTCTGAAATATCTAATTCTATTGAATTTTTACAATGTTTTTTAAGTGTGGCATTCTCAAAATTAATTACATGATTGGTTTGTGATACATGGGTAGCTAAGGCGGATTTTTCAAATCGCTTAAGTTTAACGTCAGCGTAATGGTCTTTTATACGTTTTTTTATACTGCGTTCAGTCTGGCCTATATATTCTTTATTACAGTCACATTTAATAATATATATACCTGATTTATCTTCTGTTTTTATCGGGTCTTTCAGTGATTTTAAACGATTAGTTAATTTGTTCAGAGGCTTAAAAGCAATATTACAGTGTAGCTTGCTTTTTAAATTATTAGCAATTTTTGAAGATAACCCAGGGTAATATGGTATACAAATGATCGGAGATTCCTTGGCAAATGGTTTCAAAGTAGTACGCTTAGCTATATCATTATGATTAACAAATTTATTAACCGCTAAATCGACGATGGAGGGAGAATAACCTCTGTCAACGGCTACAAGTCTAAGGAATTCCAATTCTTGACTTAAATTGGTTTCATTCGAACAAATGTTTAAAGCTCTGTACACTAATGTATAAAAATATGACATTTTTTGAGAGGTGGGGTGTAGAGACCGATTTTTAACAAGAACGTCAAGATAAAACAAAACATTATTACTGTTACGTTCTAAAGTAAATTTAATGTTAGGGTGAAGGTTATCAAGATAATTATGAAAATTGTTAAGAGTGTCTAAACCATGCTGCCAAATTATGAAGATATCGTCAACATAGCGAATCCATGTTCGGGGTTTCAGTCGGTAACCAGATATTGCTTTATTTTCAAAATTGTCAAGAAAAATATCCGCCAATAGCGGGCTTAACCTTCCCTCTGTACATAGAATTCCCCATTGAACAAGAAGAAGGGTTCCTCTACACACAATTTTGTCAAAACTAAAATATCATTAATCTCAATAGGGGTTAATTTAGCCTGAATTAGTCTAACGCATCCGAAACTAGTCGGGTCAATTATTTTAAATAAACATTCTTGTGTACTTTTAAAAATCGTTGTTTTTTTCCTATTTTAATAATTTATAAATATAATTAAATTTTTTAAATTTAATTTAATTTTATAAATATAATTTAAATTTTTCAATTTATTTTAAAATTTAATTTAAATAGTTACACTTAAATTTCATATATTAATACATTTTTTTATACTTGAATTTTATGTTATTTAATTTTTTATACTTTAATTTTATACATTATAATTGTAATTTAATTTTTTATACTTGAATTTTATACATTATAATTGTAATTTAATTTTTTATACTTGAATTTTAACATTATAATTGTAATTTAATTTGTTTACACTTTAATTCTATATAATAAATTTATTTTTTACACTTTAATTTTATATATTTAATTTATTTAATTTTTTTAATTTCTTTTAAAATTTAATTTTATGCATTTAATTTAATTTTTTTAATTTCTTTTAAAATTTAATTTTATGCATTTAATTTTAGATTTTATAATTTAGTTTTTTAGATTTAATTTTAGATTTTAAAATTTAGTTTTATAGATTTAATTTTAGATTTTAAAATTTAGTTTTATAGATTTAATTTTAGATTTTAAAATTTAGTTTTATAAATTTAATTTAATTTTCAAATATTATATTTAATTTATTTTTTAATTTCTCTTCAAATTTAATTTTTATATTGAATTATTTTAATAATGTTTGTTAGCGAAATAAATATTATTATCTATAGAAATTAATATAAACCCCTAAGCTTAATTAAGAACGTCAAGATACATTTTAAAATGTTGTCCAATGTTGAGTCGCTATTCCTCTAATACATGTATATTTTCTCATGGTCTATATTAACTAAACAGTTAAAATTCCAGTTGAGATATTCCCCGTACAGTGGCGACCTCTATCGTAAAGGCAACGTTAAATATAAATGTTGAAATATTTTTTAGGATCCATGGAAACTAATAATTTAAAAAAAAAATTAAACGGAGGAAACACATGGATGTAAAACTTGTTTTATTTCAATTTTAACAAATTTTTAAACCATTAAAAATGAAAACGAACTCATTCACAGGTTGAGCTTTCGACCCGAGGGTCTTTGTAAAAACTAAGGAAACAAAATTAATAACAATACATATATATATATATATATATATATATATAGCAAACAGAGTAGATATAGTTAGCCAAGCGACACAATCATTGATTGGTCTTTCTTACGGGATACAATAAATTCCTGTCGAACGCACAGCATGATTTCGCAGTTAAATAACCATGGTCGAGATTTAATTTCCCTATGTCGTTGATATAGACACCCTCCATGAATTTTCTTTTGAAATAATCCGTCTCTTCCCCTGTAGCAAATCAGAGTCGGGCCGACGTCGAATATTATACTTAAATAACGAAGTCGGCCAGATAGGCTTTTTAAGGTCCAAATGTCGTAGGGGTAAACGAGTCGGCTGACTGTCGGCCGACCCTAAACATTCTACAGTATACAACTGTAATCCGACTGTAACAGGATACGTAACCGACTCTGAAACAACGTTGGCCCGACTTTACATACGCCCAAATTGCCGACCCTTTAACAAGCAAACCGACTCTAAATAGATGAATGACCGACTCTGAAACGACTCTTGTCCGTTTTTCAAAAGCCTGAGTTGCCGATCCAGTTACAAGCAAACCGACTATAAATTGATATGTTACCGACTCTAAAACCACGTTGGGCCGTTTTGCCACGAACTCTAATTCTGCTCTCTACCAATTTAAACAATGATAATTTGCTCTAGGTAAAAGATTTTTAGGAAAAAAAATACCTGCTAGTCCATGAGGTCCTATTTATATAAAACAAATTGTGATAAAAATCACATTAAAGTTTAAATGAAATGAAGTAGTAAACAAAACGCAATGCATATCTTTCGACTTGTATTTTTTATTCAAATAGATAATATCAGAAATACATGAACCGAAATTATCAGCGAACAAAATTTTCTCGGGCGGCAATTTCCCCGTGCGACAGGGGAGGGTTAAATAGGGAGGCCTTGTTAATTTTCCGCCTCCCGCGACTCCAGAGACAATTTCGAATGCACCACGGGTAACTAGACCGCCATCTAGTGAGGCTAAGAGAAATTATTTCATCGAAGAAAATTGTGAGAAACGTGGTCTGCAAACCTAGGCTTAGCCGTGTGGAACTGTGGAACGCGGTTCAACGCGGTAGCTGCAGCTAAAAGTAGATAAATTAAAACCTTTTTAACTATTCTTAGCAGACCATTTATGTATGAAAGAACAGAGAAATACTTAGTTTTATTAGAATTAGAAAATATACAAATTACTTGCGTCCCGTGTTAGAGGAATAGGACGCTGATAATTTCGGTTCATGTATTTCTGATAATATAAGATTTATTAAATAATTCGTGTATTTAATGTGTATATGAGGCTATCGTCAAAAAAGTCAGTTATCTTAAAAGTTTTACATGTAGTTCAAATCAGAGTTATCACTCCTCGTCTTCGTCGTTTTGTTTTTGGTCACAATTCTTGTCCAAACTCTTAACTTCCTGAAACCGTTCCTGACTAATGTGTGTTTTACCTAAGATTTCATAACTTCTTCAATGTCAAATAGCTTTACGATATTATGGCAATGGGCGAACAGCTTCTGCATTTAATAGAAAAATCTTTCAGTTAGAGGTAAATTTAAAAATAAATTTAACCGAATTCACACTTATCAATTTAATTTAGCTAGTCACTACGTTGTAAACAAAAGCTTGGACCTTATTGGTATATTTTATTGCTTTAAACTGGCTTCACTGCTAGTCAATATGTCGTTGTAAACAAAAGAAAACCAAGGCCTAATTTATATTATATTCCAATCGTCCACTTATAAGAAGATTATCTTAAATTAAAATGAAATTTCAATGAAAAAGCTTACCTTAGAAGATAATTTAAATGTTTTACATACAATTGTTTAATATTTCATATAAAATATTTAGAAACCGTTACGGCACGTGTAAATCAACCGAAAGCAGGAGTACAATTTATCTCTAATAGTTACGAAACGGGACCAAAGATAGCGCTCCGATAGTAGATTTCAAAATTTAGTCGTTTTGAAGTCGGCAAATGAACTATAATTTTAAGTCAGCTTTGCGTCGGCATACCGACTCCAAAAAGTCCTAAATGAGTTGCTACCTATTTTCGTCGCTAAAACGTTAATGACTTTTTAAGTCGGCTTTTGGACTTCGACTTAAAACCGACTTTTCGACTACAACCCGACTCTAATACGACCGGCTGTGCTACAGGGTTTGCATAAAATTGATGGTTCATTAAACGAAATGTCCTGATTTTCATTATTTTTAGAATTCCAAATATGGTGTGCCATACCATTATTCAGATCGCCAGTTTTTATACAATATTTATGTTCACTGATTCCTGTACCTAGGGCCGGGGCGCTTAGTTTCTCCGACATATGGTTTTTTACAGATACAATCAAATATATACTATACAATTGTCCTCAAGAATATTACTATGAAATTCAGAAGGACGAAACTGTTATTCTAGATAAATTGGTACGACAAAAAATTAGGAAGTGTATTTCGAATAACGAACTTGATAAGACTGACTTTTTTAGATTAATTTCTAATAATCTTAAAACCCCAGTTATCTATGGTCTATCGAAAATTCATAAGGACATGTCCTTTGCGCTCAATTGTAGCGTCTAGAGATAGTGGGGTGGCGGAGTGGTTAGCACTTTCGCCTCGCAGCAAGAGGAGCCGGGTTCGATCCCAGCTTGTGGCACTGCGTGAAAACTCGGAACAACTCCTTCTGCGTTGAGTTTGCAAGTTCTCTCCCCACTGGTTTAAGGGGTTTTCCCCCGAGTTCTTCGGTTCCCCCTTCCCATAAAAACTTGTAGAGGTTAACGGTAATAGTTAGTTTAGGGAGCTGTTGGCTCGATCTCGTGGCATGCAGGGCTTGCCACCACCCTCCTACGCATTGTAACCCGGCCACCTGAATTAAGGGCTTCAAAAGTCGCATGATGACATAGGCCTAAGGTGGTGCTTTGGGTATTAGCCTAAAAAAAAAAAAGTCCAACTTATTGGTTGGCACTTCGTTTAGTTAAAATTTTGTCCCCCTTAGTTGGTAATACCCGTCACCACATTGTTAATTCATACAATTTTGTGGACAAAATTAGGTCTGTTAAATTGGAAAAACAGGATTGTATACTCAGTCGGGATGTTGTCAGTTTGTATACAGGTGTAGATGTCCTAAAAACTAAACTCACATCAGATACGAATTGGAAAAGATATACTAAGTTGAGTCAAGATTCTATTTTAGACTTAGCTAATATTTGTTGTGACAGCACATATTTTCCTTTCAATGATAAATTTTATGCTCAATCGAGAGGCCTAGCTATGGGGAACCCCTTGTCACCAATCTTAGCCAATTTATACATGGAATATGTTGAAAACAAAATTTTATCAAACAATAGGAATAATCGTCATATAAAACACTAGTTCAGATACGTAGATGATATCTTTATTATCTTTAAAAACGTAAGGGGAGGTACTGAGAATTTGCTAGATTTTGTAAATTCGGTAGATACCTCAATTCAATTCACCCTGGAAATGGAATCCTTAAGGAAACTTCCATTCTTGGATGTCCTGATCGAACGTATGGAGATTGGATTTATAAAGTGCTCACTGTATCAAAACCCCACGCACCGTAAACAATTCCTGAATTTTCAATCTTACCATAATAATCAAGTAAAGACTGGTATTATCAAGAGTTTAAAACACAGAATTGAGGCAATCTCTGACACCCCTACTTCTGATAAAAACATTATTACCTCCCAACTTATCAATTCTGGTTATCCTAAATCCCTAGTGTCTGGCATCTACAATTCACATAATGTAAAAAATAACCCCCAAGAAACTTTGCCTTTGTTGAAAACTACCCCCACGCTTGTATTACCATATGTTAAAGATAAAAGTGAAATAACGCATAGATTATTGAAGAGTCAATTTAATATAAAATTGGTTAGTCGTGGAGGTAGAAATCTGAAAGACATTTTTAAGAATGGGCCGATGAAAGACACTTAGAATAATATAAATTTGATTGTATCTGTAAAAAACCATATGTCGGAGAAACTAAGCGCCCCCTAAGTACAAGAATCAGTGAACATAAATATTGTATAAAAACTGGCGATCTGAATAATGGTACGGCACACCATATTTGGAATTCTAAAAATATTAAAATAATTAAAATCGTGACATTTTGTTTAATGAACCATCAATTTTATGCAAAGAGACGGATTATTTCAAAAGAAAATTCATAGAGGGTATCTATATCAACGACATAGGGAAATTAAATCTGGACGATGGTTATTTAACTGCGAAATCGTGCTGTGCGTTCGACAGGCATTTATTGTATCCCGTAAGAAAGACCAATCAATGTTTGTGTCGCTTTGCTAACTATATCTACCCTGTTTGCTATATGTATTGTTATTAATTTTGTTTCCTTAGTTTTTACAAAGACCCTCGGGTCGAAAGCTCAACCTGTGAATGAGTTAGTTTTAATTTTTAATGATTTAAAAATTTGTTAAAAATTGAAATAAAACAAGTTTTACATCCATGTGTTTCCACCGTTCAAACATTTTTTTAAAACGTTAAATATGTTTATTTTATTACAAGGTTTATTTTAGGCCGTACGAAATATATTTACTATGGAGGAAACATAAAGAGATCGAGCCAACCACCTGAAGTTGTTAGTGGTACTGTTATAATTATTTTACCCGCAATACAACGAAATGGAGCCATGTATTTTTCGTCTGCTCTCGGAATTTTAAGTTTCCACTGCTACTAGTCATCACTAAATTTTTTTTAAATAATATAATTACTTACGTGATTTTACGATGACAAGGGCTCCTTACTGTTTCTCCATGTCTAAAGCCAACGTTGACTCTCCGTATCTCTCATCCTTACACGGGGACTGTGGCTGGCGATTTCCTATTTTAGCCTACAAAGAAATAACTGTTACAAAACATGTTTATAAACATTAATTAAGGTATTAAATTAAAATTCGTTTTTTAAATTTATTATTGATTAATCGGAAAGTTGATAATTAAATTTTACGAGGTAAAATTCCGAGTTAAACCACGAAACCTTGGTTGCTAAAGCGATTAAACAAAATCCTGTAATTTTTGCCGTGGGCGGCGCTACTAGTTTCGAGTTTCTCTCAGTGATTTCCTGGTTGAATATCTTTATCTCCTAAATAGGTTAAACGCTTTTAACTAGTTATAAACGTTGCAACCTTGAAATGGTATAAATTCAATGGCTCTAACGATAATTGTCACAAGGGAACACGTGCCCTAGAGAAATGCATGTTCAAGCAGCGTTGCCATACGTACTATAATTATGGTACAAATACCCTAATTTTGCATCATATAATAAATGGTACTATTATTTGGAGAGCGTACTATATAGTACCAAAATGTACCATATTTCCAACCTATTTTACTATAATGGTACTATTTTTATATTTACATTATTTCTATTACTTAAATAATAATAATTTCTTATTAACTATACATAAAATCGTCACCTGAAAGCAAAAACCACGTAACTTTATACTAATTAAAAGTATAGTTAAATTTACGGCTTTCAGGTGACGGAATATTAAGCCCACGTTCCAGTGTTGCCTGATCACTCGATAGTCAATACTCTAGAAATCGGAATTTCTAATCGTCGCGCGCGGCAATATTTCAAAACTCGTTCTAGTTAGTTATTTCGATTTCTATGGTCGATATTGACTATATCAACTCCACATAAAGAAACGTCCCTAGAACAGTTATCTGCATGTTATGCAACAGAGTAATTAAAACTATTTTATATTGGTACCATGATTTCCATTGTTGTACTATAATTTTTTAATCTTTGTACAATAATTCATTCAGAAAAATCTGGCAACGCTGCCTTCCAGCATACGCCATTGCCTTGGTTATTTTTTACGCCATATATCATAGGCTTTTATATTATTTGAACTTTGAGAATAAGAATGAATTTGGACGTGTTCAATTCTCCTGTGTTTTCGCTATTTTCCCCTTATTTAAACTTGTCTTCTATTTGTGATAAAGAAAAGTGTAATCCAAAAATAATTACTTCGGTAATCCCCGAAATATTTCTGTCTGTGTTATTGAATTTGACTCCGAAAAGTTTTTTAGATTCTACATATATCTGAAAAATAAATTAAATTTCGGTTTCGGCGTTTTAAGAATGTCTCGGAAAATGTAAATTCCACTTTTACCGTAAGTAACATAAGAAAATAAGTATGGCTTTTACTATTGTTTTAATTCCAATTTAATTACCGAACCTTTCTTCAACACTGGTATTCCCTCTGGGACTTGCAACGGAACCGAATTAAAGGCAATAAAAGTCGCTAGATAACTTGGGCCTAGGGTGGTGCCTTGGTTAATAGCCTAGATAATTATTAATATTAAAAATTTAGATACCAGAGGGCTCTGTGCTGAACTAAACCTTGATTGCGCAATAGCTTTGAAAATCAGTTCGGTTAAAATTTCTCCTAATTTACATATTTAAAGGCATTAAAGGTTGCTTGATGATTTTGGCCTAGGGTGGTGCCTTGGGTAATAGCCTAGATAATAATTATTATTACTATTATAAATTTAGATACCAGAGGGCTCAGTTCTGAGCTAAACCTTGATTGCGCAATAGCTTTGAAAATCATTTCGGTGATAATTTTCCCCAAAATCAGTTCTGTGATAATTTTCCCCAAAATCAGTTCGGTGATAATTTTCCCCAAAATCAGTTCGGTGATAATTTTCCCCAAAATCAGTTCTGTGATAATTTTCTCCAAAATCAGTTCGGTGATAACTTTCTCCAATTGTCATACTTATGGATATTATGTTATTTATGCTTTTACTAAACAGTAGAGTGTTAATGCATTTTTAAAGCCCATCAATTAGTAACCGAATATTCGTATTCCAAAGGGATTTCAACTGTTTAATATTCTGTTGATTCTGTTTGAAAAATAAAAAATAAAATTATTTTCGTGAAATAGAATTTGAGGCGCCGTGAATCCGGGTTTAGTTTAGCCAGTAGTCCCTTTGTACCGTGCAAATATTGATTCCTATAACATCCCAATAAATTCCTTATATCTAACTTTATATCATTTTCGACTTTTCTTTTCTAGCTTGAAATAAGACATCCTAAAAGAAAGAGGGTGAGACCGTAGAACGGGGGACGCCATGAAGGGACTTTGGAAGGAAAAATGCTCCCCGCTAGAGGTCGCCCCGTCTAAGCTTAAAGCAGGGAGGGGAAGGCATTCTCCACGCGCGATTGCCGACCCCCGCCTTCCAAATAGCTTTAACGTTAATCGAAACAAGGCAAGATGGATTGAGTATGGTCCGTTTCTTCGCTGTTCCGCGGCACACAGTCCATTTCTTTTTATTGTGACGTCACCGATAACGGTGTGCCAATAGGCGGAGCCAAAAGCTATTTTATACCTTCCTTAACTCGGCCGACGCGCTCTGTAGCGAAAGAGTATCGACGCGTTTCGACCACGCCACCTATATTTATATCTTCTAGCGTATACGCGACACTAGCGCTATCTCTGATCCGTAATAGACCCCGACGCATCGAAATTTTGTACGGCGGTGGCGATCCGGTGATTTTCCATCGGCGGCGTGCGCCGACTTTTTTTGTCGGCGGCGGTGTTGAATTAAAATTTAAGGGCTGGTTTTCACCAAGGACAGTAGATACGGGGACGAGAAAGTGTATTGGTGGCCTCTGTTGGAATATATCAACCTAGAACGACTTAAACGCAAGGAGAGTTAGTTGTAAACAAAAAATGGCGGTCACCTAATTTTAGCGGTTCTTGACGAGGCTTAAGTGTTTAAAACAAATGGGCATTTTATTATTTACGCTCGTAGTTTTATTTTTATTTTAACATCAAAATGGTAAAAACTAACTACAATAATACTGTCCATATTATAAACCGTCGGCGGCGCGCTGTTCAAAAACGTTCATCAGCGGCGTCGGGGTCCCATCAACAAGAAGTGTTTCTATAAAATACGGGAGGTCACGTGTAAATGTTTCTTCTACGTCACTAGCTATAGTTATTGAAGAGAGAGAGCAAGAGCTGCAGTCGATAAAGATTATGGAATTTGAAGTCCACGTGCTAAACGCGCGTGCCGATAAAGTAATAAAAAGATTAATCGGGTGACGCCTAGGAGCAACGAACACAGCAGCCGACGCAAGGAGTACGAAACCCGTCAAAAGTCGTGCATTTTGTTGCATACATTTTTCATTGGTTAAACGCTTTAGCGCCTGCTGCCGTCGGAAGGGGAAAATTCGGAAGTAGTCTTCCCCCTTTCTGTAAAACATTCAGCGAAAAGGCTCGTCCAATGAAATAATAATAATAATAATAATAATAATCAGCTAGGCTAATACCCAAGGCACCACCTTAGGCCTAAGTCATCATGCGACGTTTGAAGCCCTTAATCAGGTGGCCGGGTTACAATGCGTAGGAGGGTGGTGGCAAGCCCTGCATGCCACGAGATCGAGCCAACAGCTCCCTACACTAACTATTACCGTTAAGCTAGACAAGTTTTTATGGAAGGGGAAACCGAAGAACTCGGGGGAAAACCTCTTAAACCAGTGGGGGAGAGAACTTGCAAACTCAACGCAGAAGGAGTTGTTCTGAGTTTTCACCCAGTGCCACCAGTTGGGATCGAACCCGGCTCCTCTTGCTGCGAGGCGAAAGTGCGAACCACTCCGCCACCCCACGTAACACTGCCTTAGCGTGTTCAAAGGCTAGCTGCGTTCTCCTTGTGTTTGTTACTCCTAGGTGACGGGGAACAAAACATTTTTTTATTGTTTTATTTTATGGAAATATAGAATTCCGTACGTTTACCCACTTCCAGAACTTGACTTCCGAAAAAATGTCCTACATCGGTCTCCGTATTGTCCTAACACGGACAACTTTGATGACAACAGCGTGTCATCAAAGTTGGCCGTGGTCTTATCTATAGTGGGTTACCATGTTAACTATGTAGCTAATTTTTTTCCGAGTTCCGACAGGAAGTGGGTAAACGCTATTAACTACGTGCGAGGCAGTTATTTAAAATCTAGGATACGAAGTTTATATTATCTTGGTTAAACTGGAGTTATGCTTTATTAAAAAAAAACCTTTTTACATAAAAAAGAGTCTGTAAGATATCGCCCCTATCGTTGCTACAATGAAAAGTATTTCAATTTTAAAAGCATTTTATTTAAAGGGGAACGGTCAAGCTTTAACCAGTTAGATAGCCCTATAGCCCATTAAAAACTAAAATTTATGGCGAAAACCGCATAAAAAATATTGAGTGATTAAATTTTAATAAAATAAAGAAATTTCGGGAAATCGGAAAGCGCGCGCCTGCCGCGACACCTGGTGAGAAGTCGGTGAGACAGAAAAACAACGTAAAAGCGCGCGCTGCTGAAGACGCAAAAAATATGTTTTGCACGCGCGGCGCGTTCCAGTTATAAGAGACCTAAGCCTAAATTGCGCGATTTAAAAGTTAGGATAGTTCGCAAATCGCTCATACGGGATTAGGGGCGCTGGCGGCAGCCCCTAAGATGGCGGCGAAAATTCAAACCCAAACACCTGGCGTTATTTTTCGTTTCAACTTTTTGGGCCAAAAGCTATTTTTTCAAGACAAAAAAAGGTACGTGTTAGTATATTGAACGTCTTGTTAATCTTTTGATACGGAAATTAGGCCATATTTGGAAAAGCTTGGCCGTTCCCCTTTAATGAACCCTTGTTGTCGAAATAATAATCAGATATGTGGATACCCCAGGCTCCATCTTACGCCCAAGTCATCTAGCGACATTTAATGCTTTCAAATGCGTAGGAGGGCGCTCATGCCATGGAGCCATTAGCTCCCTACATTCACTATTACGGTCCAGAACCCATAGACGTACTAAGAACAGAGGAAAGGAAATTTTGCTGGATCGCCTCCTAATCGATTTTTTTTTAAAAGAGGCGGAGCTATTGAGTCTTCTTCGACTATCGTTACTTCTAAGAAGAAGGCGCGAACCCTTACATATACAGAAAATGACATATTATTTTTAAGTTGGTTTTAAGTTGGCTTTAAGTGTCCTCTATTAAGCGAAATTAGAGTTGATTTTAAGTGGTTTTTAAGTAGGTTTTTAGTTAGTTTAAGTAGTTCTTAGACCGCTTATTTTTTGGTTACTTCAGTTACTACAGGCGGAAAATATAAAAAGGCGGGGCTTATTTTGAAAATATAGATTAGGAGGCTCCACGACGGGCTAAAGCTATAATAATAATAATAATAATAATAATAATAATCAGCTAGGCTAATACCCAAGGCACCACCTTAGGCCTAAGTCATCGTGCGACTTTTGATTACGTGTTCTTAGTACGTCTATGGATTCTTGCTATTACCGATAACTTGAACAAGTTTTAAGTAAAGGTGAAACCGAATAACTCGTGGGAAAAACACTTTGACCAATGGGGATAGAACTTGAAAACTTTAAATGGAAGGAATTGATTCGAGTTTTCACCAAGTTCTACAAGTTGGGTTCGAGCCTGGTTCGAAAATATTTTAAAAATACGGAATCTATAACAATTTAGGTTGATAAATATAATGTAGGTGTGTATCTTTTCATATTACACCTTTATTTTGTTCAATCGACAATGATTATTATAATTGACTAAATTCAAGCTGACGCTCGGTTGAACCATGGACTGTAAATTTTAGACGACGAGTAAAGCGTTGCCTTCCCCTGTAGAATTTTGGTTTCCCCGAGCATCAATCACTTCGAACTAGAGAGAGAGAGTCCGTCAAGGTCATTTGTACCACGCATAGAGATAGACCCCCCGCATGTTATCTGGAAATCTGGCCGACCGAATGACACGCGCTTTAGTTTTTTTTATGACCTTGAGCGACTCCCGTCAGCTTGATCGGTGAACGGGGCGTAAAATACCTCGGGAATACCGGTCCTCTAAAATTTACAGTCCGTGGTTGAACCTAGTACACTAGATTGAACTCACTTGTCGACAACGACATCTACTGAACCACTGAAATACTACACTAGAGCCAATACCGGGTTTACTGAAGGTGGATCCCAAGGCAGATTTTGGGAGGGGCCTATGTAAGGGAAGGATACAAACGCCAAACTCATGTGTCCCGAAGAAAAATCCATTGATTTCATCAGTGGTGGGGGCCTTCTGTTGGTGGGGGCCCAAAGAACAACTGGTGCCTAGTAGGCCTAGTCCTTAATCCGGCACTTACTAGAGCCGCCCCTAACTTTATTGTATATTATTATGATACGCGTGTATCGTGCAGCGTGTTGAAATAAAATGATATATGAACTTATTTTCGAAATTCTGCGCTATTTTGACGTTGATACATGAATTCGTGATTCGTCCATTTAGACCATTTCCTGAACTCGGCGCCTTAAAATCCTGGCTCGTTTGCACCAGGACCTCTTCCACCAAGAATCTATTCAAGTTGAACGGATAATATGCTGATAGCATTCTGTTCCCTTCATGATGCTAGAAGAAAAACCACGTCCCTCTGCCTTTCCGCGTGTAATCTGTCCCAGGGACACCACCACAGGTTCTCTCTGTACGTGTGGGCAGAAAATATCTTCCAGGAATCATTAAAACAGGAATCCATACCTCTACTTGGAATGCTTATCGCGGCAGTTTCTCGTCTCGATGTGACTGACGGCTTTTTTGACGTCATTATGTTAACTTAACAAACAACAACGTGCGAGGGGAGAGCGCGCAAAGGGGATTTTTTCTCTCGTAGGCGGGGCCAAAGCCGTCAGAGTGATCTTACCATACGCAATACGGCAGGATAAGCATTCCAAGTAGAAGTATAGATTCCTGTTACAACAGAGACTATAGTTTCCATTCTCCGTCAACCCTAAATATATTCTCGCTTCCTCGTATTCATTTATTTACGCCATTTTCGGGAAAAAAAGGAGGCCTTGTTTTTTCCTTATCCAAATGTTTTTTCAAGTCAGGTGAAACCTTGGCGAGTGGAAAGGGTTGAGAGCAACTTTTCCGGGCCATCATTCTTGGCTACTGCCAGCTCGGTTGCCGTCTCCACTTTCTCAATTCCTCTTTTCCGCAGCCAGCCTTGATGGACGAAGACGAGATAAATATTTATTCAGCCGCCATCCATTTGCCGAAGCTTTATACGCGCGAGAAACGGGCCGCGGAAAACGTTATTTGTAGATTTTCTTCAATTGATTTACTTTGGTCGAGATAGTTGGCTTTTTACTGGGCTGTTTTCCTTGGACGAAAAACGACGCTGGTACCCACAGTTTCTCCCACTTTTTATTCACTACTTTTGACCCCCCCCCCACCCGGTTTTATCTGCATATGCTCGAGTAACAAACTATCCGGATCAAAGTATACGCCTGCACTTTCCTCCCAGTCCCCCCGAGGAAGTAAACCCCAGAGCAAACGTCAAGCAAGTCAGAAATTTGTCATTATCAGTTTTATACCCTAGCTAGGAGTAACAAACACAAGGAGAACGCAGCTAGCCTTTACACCTAGGAGCAACAAAGACAAGGAGAACGCAGCTAGCCTTTACACCTAGGAGCAACAAAGACAAGGAGAACGCAGCTAGCCTTTACACCTAGGAGCAACAAACACAAGGTGAACGCAGCTAGCCTTTACACCTAGGAGCAACAAACACAAGGTGAACGCAGCTAGTCTTAAGACACGCTAACGAAGGGTTGTGTACGAATTTCATTGGACGAGCGTCACGAGCCTTTACGATGAACGTTTTACGGGCGGGGGGGAAGACAATTTCCGAATTTTCCCCTTCCGACGGCAGCAGGCGCAAAATCGTCTAGCCAATGAAAAATGCACGCAAGAAAATCCACGACTTTTGACGGGTTGCGTTCTCCTTGTGTGGGGTGTTGTATTTGTTGCTCCTAGCTTTAAACACGCTAACGCAGTGTTGTGTACAAATTTCATTGGACGAGCCTTTACGCTGAACGTTTTACGAGCGGGGGGAAGACAATTTCTGAATTTTCCCCTTCCGACGGCAGCAGGCGCTAAAGCGTCTAACCAATGAAAACTGTACGCAAGAAAATGCACGACTTTTGACGGGTTGCATTCTCCTTGCGTGGGGTGCTGTGTTTGTTGCTCCTAGATAGTAGGTGATTCCGTAAACGATTGGTGGTCACATGATTTGGTTATTTTCTGTTGTATGGTTAGAGTATTTGAGCGCGCGCTTTTTTGTCATTTTCAACGCGCGCGCAAAATCGCGCGAGCCACAATCTACTAATATATCGAGAGCGCGCGCCCAAAAAAATAACTCTTTTATGCATGTATTGGTTGATATTATTTTTCAGAATCACCTATACACTCTTTTATATCATTATTTGTGAGAGCTGCCACTTTATTACAGGTCTGATTTCAAATAGGGCATGCGAGGCCGCTTCACGCGGTCAAGTGCACGCGACGTCTCGAGCTGATGAGCACGTGCAGGCGCCCTTGCCTGTACTATTTTAAATTAGGTCTGTAATGAAATGGCCGACTTCGTAAAAGAGTGTATAGGTCTTTCTATAAAATAACGTGGCCTTCTTGTTTCAATGTGCCTCTACGTCACAATCTCTTACGTTTAGAAGTCTACGAGCGCGCGCTACAGTCGCCAGAATGTACTAATAAAGCTGTGTCTTAAGATCAACATTTTATATTTTACTTTATATTCATTTTATTTTTTTGAAACATCAATTGCAATAATTTTTAAATTATCGTAAATACTGAAAATTTAAGTTAATTAAACATAAATATTTATTTAATAAGTCAATCTAATGTAAAAACACTCCGGGATTATTATTTAGAATATTTTTCTTCTACCTCGACTTGCTTGACATTTACTCTCAGGTAGCTGAAGAAATAGGTATTTGGCCCGAATGGCCTTTTCTGCTTTTACACCCCAAATTTGTCTTTTAAAGATAGAAGGTTATGAAATAAATAGTAGTATATCGCTGTAGTCACTCTTTAAACCAAATGCGTTTTTTACGGCAATGTTAATTTTCTGAATCTTTTGTATTCCTTGTATTTAAAATTAAACAAATTGTCCGCTTAATGACTCCTATTGACATTTGATAGTATGGTTAGGGGTAGTGAAGAAACATCGAAGGGGTGTAAAATATTTTTTTTGTTGGGGTCGGGGCATCTTGTTACAAGATTATTGCATTTTCTGTGGAATTTTTATCAGTGCTTATATATTTTTTTTCTGAGAAGAAAATCCATAATATTACAGCCAATTTTACATAACCAAACATGTTATAGTAAGATATGACGTATGTTTCTGGAACAACGAACAACGCGAAAAACAAAATGAAAGTATATTCGACATATTTCAATCGAAAAACAGATCGAATTTTCGTTGGCCAAAAATTGAAACCTTTCTAAAACGACAATGGGATTTTTCTTGGTCATGGTATATATAATATAAAATAAATTATTTACGACAAATTCTCATGACTTTAATTGCTTGTAAAAGGAGCAAAATAGACAATAAACACGATGCTTCTTCATCAGTTGTAGACACTATTAAAACGAATTCGTATAGATTAAATACCTGTAAATTAACTTATGCCTGAACACCGGAGTTATTAATATTTTTATCTTCATCACTGCTTGTGTATCCTATTTTAAATTAGATTCCTCCCTGTTATAAAAGGGATTTTTGTAAAAGAAGCAAATAAATATTCATTCATTCGCTACAAAAAATCAATTCTAAAGGCATGGTGTTCAGGTAGGACTTAAACTAAGGTTTTTGAACTAATCTTT
This sequence comes from Leiobunum rupestre, assembly GCF_980474605.1. NCBI lineage: Eukaryota > Metazoa > Arthropoda > Arachnida > Opiliones > Sclerosomatidae > Leiobunum > Leiobunum rupestre. The sequence continues at coordinate 63,855,541 of NC_143386.1, read as the reverse complement.
TGTAAATATTTGGTTCATTTATCTTTCATTATTCGTTTTATTTTATTCCATTTTGTTATATATTTCTTAAAAATTTAAATAATCAAGGGACCCCAAGTTGTGCAGTGTGAAAATAAAGATTAATTCAATCATTTACAAGTGGAACACTTTTACAGGCGTTTGTAGGCTAAATATGACCTACCTTTTTAATCTAAAATACCATCGTGAACTCCATTGACCACAATTAAATCACTTCTAAAATAAAAGTGTTGGTTAAACCCTGTAAATTAGCTTATCCCTAAACACCGGAGCTTTTCTTGTGGAACACTTTTACAGGCGTTTGTTGGTCACTTCTAATTTTATTCATTGGCCACAATTGAATCTTTTCTAAAAGTCAGTCCAAATCAGTAAAACCCCTCTAAATTTATCTTTCCCTGAAAAAGGAACTTTTACAAGTGGAACTCGTTTACAGGCGTTTGTAGGCCAAATTTGACCCACTAATTTTATTTTAACCGTGGACTCCATTGGCACCTTAAGATGTAACCGGTAGTTGAACCCGTTCTCTATGGTTTGTTGGAACGGAAGTGCGGCTTGAAGGGCGGGCTTCCGTTAGCCGGGCGGTCACGCTTTATAATTCTGCCTATTCCTCGTAGCGCGTGCCGGGTGCCGGGGACATCGGACCCCGATAAATCAAGGAAGGGAGCGAGAGAGAGATAGGCGTCCGATGATCGAACTGGCCCCCCTCCCGTATCCTGGGCGCTGATTCCTCGGGGAGAACTTATGATTCGCTACGAGCCGAGCGTAAGGTTACCCCGATCCACGGTGCCTGTGTATAGCTAACTCTCTCTTCCTCCGTAAGTAATAGCCCCGAGGAAGACGGAATTCTCTTTATTTACGCCGCGACCTCTTATAGATATTAATGACGTTCTCTCTTTGATATGATTGCTGATCGGACTTCCGACGATTGGCCCTAAAATATTACAATTACAAAATGGACGAACTTTCCTTAATATTAAAAAACTGATATATATTCAGGGTTGGCATAGAACCAGCCATACCGGTTAGAGCCACCTGGTTAAATCCGGTTATAGCCACTTGAAAAAATCCAGAAGTTTTTGGCTTTTTTTAAAAAAAAATTACAATATGAATATTTTAGTAAATTAATAGTTTTTATTTGGAAATTTAGTTTATTTTTGTTTCATATTTAGAAACCGGTTTACTTTTACCAGTTTTTCGGTAGGTTTAAAGTTCCCAAGTTCGCTGCCTCGCTTCTGTCAAACACAAAAACTAGGGGGTATTTCCCGAGGAAATCAATAGGATTCAGTTATTTTATATAGTTATTTCTCTTTATTTGTTTAGTTCCTTATTTACGACAATAACTGCAGACAATTTCTACTTACATAAATAAAAGGTACTGTTTATATTTTAGCCGGTTATAACCGAAAAAAAACGGATATATCCAATTAAAACCACTGGTCTGGACTTTTTCAATAAAAGCCGGCTTTTTTCCAACCCTGTATATATTTCTAAATTTACCCCGAAAATATCCTTATTCCACCTTTTAAAGTTTGCAAAACAGCCTGAACTATAAAAAAAATTGGGATTATCATGTTACCATATGTAACGTAATAATTTTACCAACAAAAAGAGTAGGGTGAATAGGCAATCACACCGTGTTAAAACATAAATAATTTGGTACATAAATTTATGATTTTTATTTTTCAATTCCTTTCTGTATGTTGTAATATTAATTCCCCATTTTTTAACTGTTATATCTTGTGAGTGTAAGCTGTATATTTCCTGATTTGTTGTGCAATAATGTATTATTTATATTTTGAAGTGAGAGTGGGCCCCAATTCCCCTCATGTTCTAACAGTAGGCTCATTTACACTAAAAACATCAAACCAGCTCTGTGTCTCATGGATTTTCTAACACTGACGTCTTCCAACGCGACTGAAGCGTCGGACGATGACGTTTTTCCTTCCCCCACAGCCGGCGGGGGAAAACGTCGACCACATAGTATTTCTAACTAAGTATAAATAAATACATAATTGATTAACGGTTTTTTTGGTTCAGTAGTCATGAAAAATGTCTAAATCCATCACCGTTTTCTAAATTATTATTTTTAATAAATTTCAATACTACTACTAATACTACTAATAATAAATCTAATACATCATTATAATGTTAATCCATCACCGTTCTACACTTTTTTATTTCATTATAATGACAAATATAATTAAACATAATTAGTTAAGAAATATAATTAGTTAAGAAATATAATAAGTAAAGAAATATAATTAGTTAAGAAATATAATTAGTTAAGAAATATAATTAGTAAAGAAATTAATTAGTACAAAAATTAATTATCAAAGAAATTAAATTAGTAAAGAAATTAAATTAGTAAAGAAATTTAATGAGTTACGAAATATAATTAGTAAAGAAATATAATTAGCTAAGAAATATAATTAGTAAAGAAATATAATTAGTAAAGAAATATAATTAGCTAAGAAATATAATTAGTAAAGAAATATAATTAGTAAAGAAATATAATTAGTAAAGAAATATAATTAGTAAAGAAATATAATTAGTAAAGAAATATAATTAGTAAAGAAATATAATTAGTAAAGAAATATAATTAGTAAAGAAATATAATTAGTAAAGAAATATAATTAGTAAAGAAATATAATTAGTAAAGAAATATAATTAGTAAAGAAATATAATTAGTAAAGAAATATAATTAGTAAAGAAATATAATTAGTAAAGAAATATAATTAGTAAAGAAATATAATTAGTAAAGAAATATAATTAGTAAAGAAATATAATTAGTAAAGAAATATAATTAGTAAAGAAATATTATTAATAAAGAAATATAATTAGTTACGAATTGTAATCAGTAACGAAATGTAATTAGTTTAGAAATGTAATTAGTAAAGAAATGTAATTAGTAAAGAAATGTAATTAGTAAAGAAATAGAATTAGTAAAGAAATAGAATTAGTAAAGAAATAGAATTAGTAAAGAAATTTAATGAGTTACGAAATATAATTATTAAAGAAATATAATTAGTTACGAATTGTAATTAGTTTAGAAATGTAATTAGTTTAGAAATGTAATTAGTTTAGAAATGTAATTAGTTACGAAATCTAATTAGTTAAGAAATGTAATTAGTTACGAAATTTAATTAGTTAAGAAATATAATTAGTTAAGAAATGTAATTAGTTAAGAAATGTAATTAGTTAAGAAATGTAATTAGTTAAGAAATGTAATTAGTTAAAAAATGTTATTAATTAAGAAATGTAATTAGTTAAGAAATGTAATGAATTAAGAAATGTAATGAATTAGGAAATGTAATTAGTTAAGAAATGTAATGAATTAAGAAATGTAATTAGTTAAGAAATGTAATGAATTAAGAAATGTATTAATTAGGTAAGAAATGTAATTAATTAGGAAATGTAATTAGTTAAGAAATGTAATTAATTAAGAAATGTAAATAGTTAAGAAATATAATTAGTTGAAACATGTAAATAGTTAAGAAATATAATTAGTTAAGAAATATAATTAGTCGAAACATGTAAATAGCTAAGAAATATAATTAGTTGAAACATGTAAATAGTTAAGAAATATAATTAGTTGAAACATGTAAATAGTTAAGAAATATAATTAGTTAAGAAATATAATTAGTTGAAACATGTAAATAGCTAAGAAATATAATTAGTTGAAACATGTAAATAGTTAAGAAATATAATTAGTTGAAAAATGTAAATAGTTAAGAAATATAATTTTTTTTAAGTATGATGATAGCATTAAGATCAATAAAGGCCTGATAAGGCAGATTTGGACATTGTTGAAACGATTCGAGGGCATCATGGCATCCTGGTCTAACGTTAGGGGGGAAAGAAAATCGTCAGCGGCGTACGATTCAATCACGTCGGAACACGTCAACTCCAGGGAACTAATGGGAAACCGGGCTGATTGGATTTTGTTTAGGGGGCGGAGCTTACTCTTCGAGCATGATTTGGTATTCGGACCAACGCCTAAAAATTGTCTCAACCCAAGTATAAATAAATAAAATTTTTGATATATTAAGGGGGAAAACGACAGTGGCCATTGTCTACTTTCGCGCTATTTCAAGCTGAACTCTTTTAATTTTGTATTTTCACTTCTAAAATTAATATTTAAGTGTAGAACAGCCTCTTGTTTAGTGACAAAAATTTTCTTACAATTTTAAATTTAAAAGTAATTAAGTTATTACGTTTTAATTCGGACCCCCGGAGCTAAACAAGCTGGGCAAGCGCCCAAACTACCCTTTAGTTAGGACCTTATATCTCGTTAACTATTAATATTAGAATTATCAAAATTATTTTAAGCACTAGAGGAAGGTTTAGCCTAATAAGAAAAATATAATTCAAGGATGTAATTGTTAAAACAGAAACGTTCAGCTTGAACGAAAAAGAGGCTTTTACTGTATTCTTCCCCCTTAATATAAAAAGAAAACGGTGAAATTGTTGAAAGGTGAAAAGTGGCTTATAGCATTGCGCAAATCCGTGAACCAGTTGCAATCTTGAAGCTAGGCTATCACGTTTAATTTAATTTCAGTTGATTCTTGAGGACACTCCAAATTTCCAAATGAAATCAGACGCCATAGTTAATATTAAAAAAGAGGCCCAAAGACCAAAAGTAAATCAAATGTACCCTTATCAGATAAGTATCCATTAAAAATCTTTCGGGAGAAGAGTAGAAGCAAAATAATAATAATTAAATAATGATATTCTAAACCTTTTTCATCGGAAAATATCCAAGGCAGTGTATTTTATACGTTTGAAATCGTTAGCTGGAAATAATCCTTGACGTGGTTTGGGTAGTAAACCATCTCCCATTGAAAACGAATATTAATGGTTACCATAAGTCTATAATATCGTTTCATAAGTTTGTCACTTTGGCCTTTTTTTGGGGAATATTTTACTGAGAGCTAGTAACGAAGTGACGTCATCACAAGAAGAAAATCTCCCCCAAGCGAGGCGCTGTCAAAGGCTACGCGTGACGCGTTAGCAATCGGACGCAAAACGGCTACGCAGCTCGTAATGCAGTCTGTCTTGTGAACAGCTCCCACAAAATCTTTTGCATGTGAAGAATAGGAAGTGTCACACTTATGTATAGTGTTCGGATTTCGATTAATTTTTATCCATGAATAAAATAAGCTCGGCGATATTTAACTAATATTTATTTAAATAACTAATATATTGGTTATAGTTGAATAAAAATTGTAAAATGTTTAAATAATCGAATGTGAATAAGCCTATTATTTAAATACAACAAACAATTATTTAAATAGATGCCACTTTTATTCAAATAAATGCTTGGTTGCGTAAAAAAACATAATTAAATAAGTTAAAATTATATTTTTTTACCAACGTTTTTTAAATAAATCGGAAAATTTGTGGATAATGAATAAACAATTCCGAGCACTACTTATGTAACAATATTATACACTTATGATGGTTACTTATATCATTATAAACTTTTGTTACGACAGAAAAAGTACATGATCAACATACTGAAAGTAGAAAGATTTGAAGAATGGGATAAATTCTGAAGGGGGTTTTCGTCTCGAAGTCAGCGAGATGGGGAGAGGCAAAAGTGAACGCGTGCATTGCAGTAAAGAAAACTCTCTATAGGGATGAATCCGAATTGAGATGTAAGAGAAACCATTGACAGACACGGTCGAGACGGGCGCCCAACAACAAGAAGAAGATTCAGACGACGATGATGAGGAGGGAGACGGAGAAGAGGCGAAGAAGGGGTCGCTCTGGTCTCGTCCGCGAAGAAAGCGAGAAAGAAGAAAAAAGCAAGAGGGCATCCCTGAAAATTCATCATTACCGGCTTCCTTTTATCTTGCCGACCCCCCCCCCCGCCGTGCTTCCCCCCTTCTTACAATTTGAATTCCCTTCACCACCTCACTCTTGAACTCTCACTGCGATCGTCGACCAATCTTCAATTTCCGAAACGAGGTTAACTACCTTCTTGCGCGGTTCATTCTCAAGCTCGACTTTACTGTCTCGTTGACTTTCTTTCAACTTTAAGATTAGTTTAATTTTGCCTCTTAAAGGGAATATAACCTCAAGTATTTGGTGTGGAACACCAACGTTTGCGGGTCTGGCCGCTCTTGCCTTTGGCTTTAGAAATGTTTGGCGCCACTGTACAGGGAAATTGGAAAATTCAAGGGGTCTTCCATTAATATTGCTTTGCAGGTTATATTCCCTTTAATGCAAAAATATAGTAGTCGAATAAACGATTTAATAGTAGTCGAATAGACGATTTAATAGTAGTCGAATAGATGATTTAATAGTTGTCGAATAGACGATTTAATAGTTGTCGAATGGACGATTTAATAGTAGTCGAATAGACGATTTAATAGTAGTCGAATAGATGATTTAATAGTTGTCGAATAGACGATTTAATAGTTGTCGAATAGACGATTTAATAGTAGTCGAATAGACGATTTAATAGTAGTCGAATAGACGATTTAATAGTTGTCGAATAGACGATTTAATAGTAGTCGAATAGACGATTTAATAGTAGTCGAATAGACGATTTAATAGTTGTCGAATAGACGATTTAATAGTAGTCGAATAGACGATTTAATAGTAGTCGAATAGACGATTTAATAGTAGTCGAATAGACGATTTAATAGTAGTCGAATAGATGATTTAATAGTAGTCGAATAGACGATTTAATAGTAGTCGAATAGACGATTTAATAGTAGTCGAATATACGATTTAATAGTAGTCGAATAGACGATTTAATAGTAGTCGAATAGACGATTTAATAGTAGTCGAATAGACGATTTAATAGTTGTCGAATAGACGATTTAATAGTAGTCGAATAGACTATTTAAAGGGCCACAGAATCGGTTGAAAAATTAGTTTCCAATTTCAGGTAACTACTCTTCTTACATCACGTAACTCAGATATACCTTCCCGATACACAAAACTCGTTATTCTGTAGCCCTACCTTCAAATTTCCAACGATTGTTTAATTAAACCATAAGTAACATAATAACAATAAGTATGTCAATTTGAAAAAAAGGGTTTAATTTTTCGGAAAAAAAAATGCCGAAAAAAGTTCGCAAATCGCAAAAATAAAAATGGAAACATTTTTTAACGGATTGTTTTCCAGACTAGTCTAGTGGTTTAGTTTTACTTTTGCATTACAAAAATGTGTCGAAAATTCAGTTAAATTGAAATTTGCGAACAATATTAGGCTAATCATGGAGTTAAAACCTTTTTCTTTTTGCACGAAATATTTTCCCACTTACAACTATAGGAAAAATTATCACTGAACTGATTTTCAGAGTTATTGTGCAATCTAGGTTTAGCTCTCAACACAGAGTCCCCCTGGTGTCTAAATATGCCCAAGTACGATAGCACGCTACTCACTAGGTGGGTATGTAGACCTTATGGTAACATGATATTTCACCAAGGGAAAAGTTGCAATGGGCATTAGTTTTGCCATGGCAACCGAAAATGTTTTTGACAACATAGTATGTATAATTTCCCATTGAAAATAACATGGGAATCTGAGCACTTCTAAAAAGTAACAATAATAATTATAATTAAAATTATTAATTTTTATCAAATTCAAAAAACTAAATTATATTTTATTAATTTTTATCAAATTCAAAAAACTAAATTCTATTTTATTAATTTTTATCAAATTCAAAAAACTAAATTCTATTTTATTAATTTTTATCAAATTCAAAAAACTAAATTCTATTTTATTAATTTTTATCAAATTCAAAAAACTAAATTCTATTTTATTAATTTTGAAAAAATTCATTTATTACCGTCGATTTGGCGATTAGTTAATAAATACAACTTTTTATGTTTATATTTCGCTTTTCTCCATTTTAACCGATTCTGATCATTTTTTACATATTTTGATCAAATTGACCAAAATTCATCAAAATATCATAAAATTAATTTAATTTGTCAATTTTGATAAATTTTTTGGTTTTGAAAATTTTCACCCCTAGAAGCGCTCAGATTCCCATGTTATTTTCAATGAGAAAATATACATACTGTGTTGTCAAAAACATTTTCGGTTACCATGGCAAAACTAATGATAAAAAACGTTGAAATAACACGGTGGAAATAAATAATATTATTTTAAAACAATTGTATAAATTTAACTGTAGTTAGGCTTACAATTTGGTAGTTTTTCGAAGTACAGTGATCTCTCTAGTGACCATGTCACTAGGTACGGCTTTGGAAGGGAGATACTAATTTGCCCATGCAAAATATTTTTGCAGAATTACCCAGAACTTGGTATTTATATATATAATATATAAATATTTGAGGAAAAAACTTTGGCTCTTGAGAAGCCCCAAAGATGAGTGCTAATGGAAATTAAGCCTGACTGAAATTGTTCGCGTAATAAACCACTTAAAATATAACGCAATAATTCACTTTATAAATCCGGATTATCTTAATTCTTAAAATATTGACGTTTTTATTATTTTTGATAACTTTTAAATGTATAAATACATTTAAAGGGACTTTCTCGAAACTACTTTTCATGTGTGGGAGAGATAATATACGAAAGAACAGTGCTAACTGCTTAACAGGATTGGCACTTTTCAATTTTTTTAAGAAAAATCAATACAATCGATTTTTTTATTTAAATCGGATTTTATTGAGTTAATTGATTTTTATATAATTAACGGTTATTTTACTTTTATAAGTTAGCTAATCTTGAACTAAATGAAATCTCAATTAAATTTAATTATTATTTAATATTTTAGTTTGTTATTATATAATATTTTAGTTTGTTATTATTTAATATTTTAGTTTGTTATTATTTAATATTTTAGTTTGTTATTATTTAATATTTTAGTTTGTTATTATTTAATATTTTAGTTTGTTATTATATAATATTTTAGTTTGTTATTATTTAATATTTTAGTTTGTTATTATTTAATATTTTAGTTTGTTAGTATTTAATATTTTAGTTTGTTATTATTTAATGTTTTAGTTTGTTATTATTTAATATTTTAGTTTGTTATTATTTAATATTTTAGTTTGTTATTATTTAATATTTTAGTTTGTTATTATTTAATATTTTAGTTTGTTATTATTTAATATTTTAGTTTGTTATTATTTAATATTTTAGTTTGTTATTATTTAATATTTTAGTTTGTTATTATTTAATATTTTAGTTTGTTATTATTTAATATTTTAGTTTGTTATTATTTAATATTTTAGTTTGTTATTATTTAATATTTTAGTTTGTTATTATATAATATTTTAGTTTGTTATTATTTAATATTTTAGTTTGTTATTATTTAATATTTTAGTTTGTTATTATTTAATATTTTAGTTTGTTATTATTTAATATTTTAGTTTGTTATTATTTAATATTTTAGTTTGTTATTATTTAATATTTTAGTTTGTTATTATTTAATATTTTAGTTTGTTATTATTTAATATTTTAGTTTGTTATTATTTAATATTTTAGTTTGTTATTATTTAATATTTTAGTTTGTTATTATTTAATATTTTAGTTTGTTATTATTTAATATTTTAGTTTGTTATTATTTAATATTTTAGTTTGTTATTATTTAATATTTTAGTTTGTTATTATATAATATTTTAGTTTGTTATTATTTAATAATTTAGTTTGCTCAGATTTTTTATGTATTTTAATTTTTTAAGAACCTAAATTTTACCATTTTTTATTCCTGCATTGAAATACATTTTGTTGTTTAAATCATGGTATTAAATAAGCCAACCCTGCTGCTAAAACACTTGGTCATGCCACAGAAAATAAGGCAACTACCGATGAAGAATAGTGAATACAATTTCGGGCCAAAAAAATAAAGGTTGTTTAAAAGGCCAGACGAGACATAAAATCCGTCTCCGCTTGAATTAGCTCTCGTTTTCAATTTTTGATTAAATTACGAAGATCGATATCGGAGCGCTAAGTAAATGGAATTAATTAAGGGCGAAGTAAATGAAAATCTTAATTAGAGTTTTAAAATTAAGGGTATGATTCTAAATACTAAAGTGAAATTTCGAAAAAATTGAGCAACCATCCGGGTACCCTAGTTTTCTGAATCGCTTTTCTAAAATTTTAAAACTATATTCCTGATATATTTCTAAATATACCCCGAAAATATCCTAATTCCACCTTTTAAAGTTTGCAAAACAGCCTGATCTTTTAAAAAATGGGATTATCATGTTACTGTAACTAATAATTTAACCAAAGTGTTAAAAAGGGCCGCAATTCTATATGCTTAGCTAAAATTATTAAAGAAAAAGATAAAACTTAATTTGCATATATATTTACAATTAAAAAGGCCTAGGCCTAGTGTCTGACAAGTTTCGATCAGCTTTGCCGATCATCTTCAGAGACAATGGGGGTAATAATTTTACCAACGAAAAGAGTAGGTTGAACAGGCAATCACTCCAGAACTAGGGTTGGACATAACTAATTTTTTTTAAGTAGTCAGCCTGACTAGTGAGCCTCCTATCTTAATTTATTTTAGTAGTGTGGGTATAAATGGGGTGATAAAAACAAGAAGTACAGCCAGCATTTTGCTTTACCCTTCAAAATTAAAATAGTAGTTTATTCTCACTTGAGTTACATGACTTTGGCCGATCACAATTTTTTTTAAATAAAATGGGATTCATGAATGATGCATTTATGATACGCCATATTCGCCATTATTTATGAATATTTAGGTAAATTTTTCACTAGTCCAATTAACTAGTGAGCCCCCAGATTTCGATTAATTTATTTTAGTAGTCAAATGCATTGAGTTGGGAATAAATAGAGGTACAACTAAATCTGGCTGGCGCGGGACCAATTTCGTTCCATAAGGAGACTTTATCAACTTTATCGTTCTACCGTGGCGGCATCTGTCTCTAGTGGTGGCAACTATATTTGCAATTGAATTTTTTCGCGAATCTGATGCGAAATTGAAATGTATGATTTCCCGTAACAAACAAACCTTTGAAGTTGTTTAAAAATAATTTTATTCTGTTAACACGATCCTTTTTAACTCAAGTTACGGTGAGTTAGCTAATAATTATTTATTTTTAGCCATATAACTTTATAAAATATAGATGGCGCTACCACCTAATTATAAAGATGAATTTCGTATAGTCTTATCAGAACAGGTCCCGCGTAACCATGGCAACCGAAATCGTAATTGTAATTCTAGCAGTATTATTCCCAATTCAATGTTCAAATGCCGTGACTAGTGGCTTATTTCCAGCTCTGTCCGGAACGCTCGGGTGTATTTGAGGGTTTAACCCCCGAAATTGATAAAGGGGGTGAAGCGAAATGTAACATATCTTTTAAGCTTCAATGGGGGTGAAAAATTTAAGTAAAACGGGGGTGCCTATTACAATAATTTGGCCAAAGAAGAGTGTAGGGTGACTACGAAACCACTCCGCGACAGACTTTAGTTAACCTAAATCATTCAGTGTAATTTACTAGTAAATGTCTTTTAGTGTTTACCCTTGTTAAATAATTGCTAGATGTTTAAAACAAACCGGACCACTTCACTCTGATCTTCCGCCATCCCGTAAAAAGGTTTGTAATATTTACAATGAACGACAAACAGACATTTAAATAAAATATCAAAGCCGGTGTCCCCGATGCCTTTATCAACGAGACAGACCGAGATTTCGAACCCTCATAAACCAGCCCTAGGGAGACACTTCAAAGGGCTTAGGTACGTTCTTAAAAAGCGTTTTGGGACCTTCTGTCTACAATTCCCCCCCCCCCCAAAACAAACTAAAAACGAAGACGACACTCGGTCTGCTGTTTCTCTTTCGAAGCGAAACGAGTTACTGTCCTCCATTTTTCCGTTTCGCTTTTGGAAGAAAAAAGGGTCCGAAAATATTTTCCATATTCCAAAGGCGTATTGTAACAAAAAAGTGACTTGGGCTGTGACAGGGTTACTTTACGCAGATGATGTCTTTTGATCGTATTAGAATTCGCATCGCGGAACTCCTGTCGTCTGCTAAAAAGAAGCGACGATGTTTACAGTCAAAATAATACCCTCGATGGAAAAACAGCGAAACGAAAGGGGAAAAATTTGATCCCACTGCCTAAGTCGGTCAAAAATATACAGGGTGTTGCAAAAGGTTATGCAAAAATGTGAAGGAGTTGTAGGGGGTGAGTTGAGAAGTATGCCTGTTTTTCCCCATTTTCCCAAGGTTAGTTAAAAGAGCGCCAAAGAGCTTCAAAGTGTGGCCTATTAGCCCCTGGAAGTAGGCTGCAACAAGCGCAAAACCAAGCAGTAGGGAAATGCGAACATTAAGGTTTAGATTCGTGTAATAGGTAAGAAAGAACTTTGTAAACAAATCGAGGAAACCAAACAGTATTTAAAGTCGTGATGGACCGCGATTTCCCATCACTTCCAAACTGCTACAATGGAGTTCACTTTGGCTGCTCAACGTCTCTACCTGGAAAGGTACCCGAACCGGCGCATCCCCGTCTCACGGACGTTTACCAATATCTATCGTCGGTTACGTGAGACAGGCACATTCTAGGTACGTTACTTATTTTTACCTCTCCGAGGGGACAAAGTCCCCTAGGGGTGGTTTTACAACCACCGTGTCAGTCCGTTTGTGTGTGGGTGTGTGTGTCAGTCAGTTCTGAAACTTCTGTCTGGCCTGCGAACGCATTCGCATTTTCGGGGCAAAGGTTAATCATTGCGTACGCAGTTTTTAGGAATTAGGGAACGAAGTTGAAGGGTTGGCAAAACCATCGTGCGACGGTGAGCGGTAACGGATTAATTTGCGGTTGGGTTTGGTTTGGATGGTTTTTTTTCGTTAACGCTCACCGTCGCGCGAGTTTTAACTCAGTTTGGTTGTATAATTATTAATTATTATTATATTTCGTTATTTCAATGTTTATGTGTAGGGTGTGAATGTTGAGTGTGTTATGACGGTTGTGGGTGTTGAGTCTGTTGTGTTAGTTGAGTCTGTTGTGTTAGTTGAGTGTTGTGTTTGTACGGGCATTTTCTCTTCAACTTCTTCGTATTGACTTTTGGGAAGTGCTAAGTGTTATGGCAACCTCTCAACGTCCAATGCCAGGGTTTCCACCAATTGTTCGCGGTATTCGTCTCAGTATCAATTTGCGATTTGCGATTTAATGGCGCCAGCCGGGAATCGAACCCGGGATTTACTCTAACCACGTAGCCACCGACGCTTGTTAAGCTATGGTGTTTTTTTTTCTAAAACAGCTTTGGCGAAAGTGTTTTAAGCAGTTTTAAAGTTATTAACGTCAATTTTTCCTGTACCATTTAATTTTCTTTTATATGTATAAAATTTTCAAATGTGGAATTTGATCAACTTGTAGTTAAATACGAGTGTCGTCAGGAATCGAACCCAGGGCACATCCTTATGACGCGGACGTGTTACCGATGAGCCATTGACGACTACATCTCTAAAGTTTAAAAAACAGTAAAACCGGGATAAAAATAAATGTAATATTTGTTTGGGTGGGAAGATTATAAACACCTTACGTAGATGTTTATTTTGTTTTTATAGTCTACATTTTTTACGCATGAAAATTTAAAGGTCAAATCTTGTTTTAGCGCAGTCAGCAGATAAGATGGTTAAAGGGTAGAACCCGTTAGTTTTTTGTAATTTATTTAGTTTTTTCAGTTGTATATTATTATCTTTTGTGTGTTTAGCGTAATTGTTCATTTATGAAGAAAATATCGAGTTGTATACATCGTGCGCTTACACTTATGTTGGTCTGGTTTTTAACTGGGTCGTCATTACTTCGCAATTTATTTTAAACGTTTTCTCGACTGATTAAGATGTTTAATGCAGTTCATCAATTGGGTTTGTTTGTTTTTATTTATAAAGAGCCCTAACTATTCCGTCTACGATCATTTATTGATATACGAGCTGTCGTTTAGTCAAGGGGCTTTCTGTGCTTTGTGAATGGTAAGTTTTTCGCTTCTTGTTAATACATTTTTTATTGGTTTGGATATTTGGACATCTACGATTCCTAATGCAGTCAATGATTTCCTGGGTGTGCGAGTCATTATAAGATATTGGAAATTGGACGGTATTGGTCCTTTTCACAACGTCAACTGGAAGTCTACGAATCGTCCACTACCAGATGTCGAATATAGCTATTCTACGGTATCTTCATCAAGGGCGAGTGTTGAAATAAAATGAGCGTTAAAGATGCGGCAAGTATGTCGTAAGCGAGAAAAATAAAAATACCCTCTGTAGATATTTCTTTCATTAAAATTTGCTTCGTATTATATTTAACTGATAAACTTGTTCTGTAAATAGGGTTAAATTCAATTGTGCATTGTTTTAGTAAGTCTAACTCGCTGTTGTAACTACTTAATTTATATTATTCTGAATAAATTAAACTCAGTTGTTTCATCTCAATTATTTTAAATAAAATAAAATTTTTATACCGGGTGGGATTGAACCGGGATTAAGTTTTTAGTAAATAACTCTGAATTGCGGAAATATCTTTAAGGGTCGTCTCGAGAAGTTAATACCACTAGGGACAATTCTTCCGAGGAGAGGTATATTTTTGGCTTGCCAACTTGTTTTACTTGAACTTCTCTGCGACTGGTTCGTTGCAAACGTATTGTTCGTTTTACAGAACAGGAACGAAATAGGTTAACCATGGTTTATTTTGTACTTGTGGCAGCCTACTTCCAGGGGCTAGTAGGCCACACTTTGAAGCTCTCTTGTGCTCTTTTAACACATCGTATGAAAATGGGAAAAAACCGGCACACTTCTCAACTCACCCCCTATACAACTCCTTAACATTTTTGCTTAACCTTTTGAAACACCCTGTATATTCGTGTCATAGCAGACGATATATTATAAAAACACTATCGCCATCTTTTTATTAGTTTCCGACAATTTCTAAGCTACAGATAAGTTTGCTCATTAATTGTTCAGAAACGCATCTGCTTAATTATTAACCCTTTTCTTTTCTCGATTGAAGTTAAATTCATTTTGGGAGACAGTTAATATTTATTAATTTAACTTTCAAATTTTTTAAGCTTCCATAAAAATTTTAAAGAAATAAATTATTAGCCATCCTTTAAAAGCAACATTTCGAAATTAGATCCAATTACATCGCGACACAAGCGACACGAGAGGACTCTCATTGAACTAATTTCAGTCACAGTTTTTAAAAAAATACGTCACTAATTATAATTAAATAATTTAAAAGAAGAAGTGCATGTATTATTAAATTAAAATTTAAAAATGAAACCCGAGAAAAATACTTGGATGGACGATATGTAGCTAGTTTCAACACGATATCTCACTTGATTTAATTTTCAATATTTTTTAGCTTCCATAGAAATTTTAAAGATATAAATTATTAGCCATCAAAAACAAAGAGTATGGAGGAAATAGATATAAAACAACCGGGAGAGGTCCGCAACGAAACGTTCACCACCGAGGGGGTTGACAATGGGGAAAATCTGTAAACCAAGCTTCAAAATAGCGCGGCGGTAGCTATTTTGAAGCTAGGTTTAATTAACGGGAATCAAGAGGGCTTGGTTTAATTTACGGGAATCACCCCAGCTAGGTTTAATTAACGGGAATCACGGGGGGCTAGGTTTAATTTACGGGAATCAAGAGGGCTTGGTTTAATTTACGGGAATCAAGAGGGCTTGGTTTAATTTACGGGAATCACGAGGGCTTGGCTTAATTAACGGGAATCACGAGGGCTTGGTTTAATTAACGGGAATCACGAGGGCTTGGTGTAATTAACGGGAATCACGAAAACTAGGTTTAATTTACGGGAATCAAGAGGGCTTGGTTTAATTTACGGGAATCACGGGGCTTGGTTTAATTAATGGGAATCACGGGGGCTTGGTTTAATTAAGGGGAATCACGGGGGCTTGGTTTAATTAAGGGGAATCACGGGGGCTTGGTTTAATTAATCTGAATCACGAGGGCTTGGTGTAATTAACGGGAATCACGAAAACTAGGTTTAATTAACGGGAATCACGGGGGCTAGGTTTAATTAACGGGAATCAAGAGGGCTTCGTTTAATTAAGGGGAATCACGGGGGCTTGGTTTAATTAAGGGGAATCAAGAGGGCTTGGTTTAATTAAGGGGAATCACGGGGCCTTGGTTTAACTTACGGGAATCACGGGGGCTAGGTTTAATTAACGGGAATCAAGAGGGTTTGGTTTAATTTACGGGAATCCCGGGGCTAGGTTTAATTTACGGGAATCAAGAGGGCTTGATTTAATTTACGGGAATTAAGAGGGCTTGGTTTAATTTACGGGAATCACGAGGGTTTGGTGTAATTAACGGGAATCAAGAAAACTAGGTTTAATTAACGGGAATCACGGGGGCTAGGTTTAATTAACGGGAATCAAGAGGGCTTGGTTTAATTTACGGGAATCACGCCAGCTAGGTTTAATTAACGGGAATCACGGGGGCTAGGTTTAATTAACGGGAATCAAGAGGGCTTGGTTTAATTTACGGGAATCACGCCAGCTAGGTTTAATTAACGGGAATCACGGGGGCTAGGTTTAATTTACGGGAATCCCGGGGCTAGGTTTAATTTACGGGAATCAAGAGGGCTTGATTTAATTTACGGGAATCAAGAGGGCTTGGTTTAATTTACGGGAATCACGAGGGTTTGGTGTAATTAACGGGAATCAAGAAAACTAGGTTTAATTTACGGGAATCACGCCAGCTAGGTTTAATTAACGGGAATCACGGGGGCTAGGTTTAATTTACGGGAATCAAGAGGGCTTGATTTAATTTATGGGAATAAAGAGGGCTTGGTTTAATTAAGGGGAATCACGGGGGCTTGGTTTAACTTACGGGAATCACGAGGGCTTGGTGTAATTATCGTGAATCACAAAAACTAGGTTTAATTAACGGGAATCACGGGGGCTAGGTTTAATTAACGGGAATCAAGAGGGCTTGGTTTAATTTACGGGAATCACGGGGGCTAGGTTTAATTTGCGGGAATCAAGAGGGCTTGATTTAATTTACGGGAATCAAGAGGGCGTGGTTTCTCTTGCGGCAATCACGAGGGCTTGGTTTACTTAACGGGGATCATGAGGGCTTGGTTTCATTTATGGCAATAATAGGGGCCGTGGTTTCATTTACGGGAATCACGAAGGATCCGGTTGAATCAACCGTTATCACATGGGGCGTGGCTTCTCTTGCAGAAATCACGGAGGCGTGGTTTATTTCACGGAAATCCCGATGGCATATTATCTGTTAAGCCGAGTATATTCTTGACAGTTGGCTTTCCTCTTATAAGGTATTATTGTAAGTGAAAAGTTAATTTCAAGAAGATATTGCTCTAAAGAAGGAATTAAGAGTTAAATTAAAACTACACAATCAAGAAATATATGCATGAATAACGGCCCTTAAATTCAATAATTTGTTTACTATGGAAAACAGTTTAGCGCTCTAAACTTGGATTTAACTCGAAACGACGATAAAATTATTGAAAGTTTTGGATTGAGACTCAATCCGGCGTGCGGGAAATATTTTAAACAATTGACTATATACCAGAAAGCGAGTATAGGAGATTTTGAGCTTGAATGGACGAATTTTAATTCGGTTAATAGGCGTCCGTTTAATTCGGAGTAAAGGCTTCCGGGGCTCGATGAAAACGGCCAAATACCAGACAATACAAACGATGCCCCGAAGGGTGTCACTATCTTGAAAAGCCAGCCGGACCAATTATTGTCTATTTGTCCATTACACTTTTAGTCTTCGGGACATTTCCGAACGAGGGCGCTCTCGTCGCTTCCGCACGCTCCGTAGAACTCCAATGACCCCCTTCCTCTCCCCTTGCTGCCTTTACACACGACCAAAAAGGAAAAATTCCAAGTCGAGGAGTGCGTTAATTGAATTTTCATTAAACAATCCTCTCTACCCTCCTACATCTTTTCCCTTCGCTTTCAGCTTTCTAAACCCCTGAAGGCTGGGCTTTATTCCGAGGATAGAAGTCGTATTTGCCAGCAATATTGTCTTAAGTGACTTACATTCTTATTTTAGCTTACCCCGCCAGGAATTTTCCAAGTTAAGGTCGTACACCAAAAAGTTGTATTTACATCTCTAGTAATTATACCTTGGACAAATAAGTTACGGAACTGGAATCTAGATTTCGCGGCTGAGTTTTTGTAGAACAGAGACGCTTGTAGCGCCACGGTGTCCGATATTTAAACATATTTCCACTCAAATATTAAATACGTGCGCGAAATAAGGCCACATCTAACTAACTCTGTATTTGTGTAGAAAATATTCGCTTTTCTACCGGTAGGAGCGCTATCGGGCGATGCAATTTAAAGAATTGGGTTTTTGCTTATGATTCCGATCTAGTAGTTCATTTATCAAAGTTACGCTCATTTATCTACGTATTTGCCGGGTTTAAAGTACTCGTATTACCATAAGTTTATGATATATATCTTACGAGAAGTAGACGTTTAGGCAGAGCTTTTAATCATGTTAAAATTACACTGCGTTTGAATATGTACTAATTAATAAATCATTTTGCTGATCCAATAGTTTTAAAAACTCGATATATTAAGAATTTAACCCCGCCCGTATTAAAAATTAACGTACCAAGAGCTCAACCTTGAGCTAGACATAATACTTGAGCCCGAGCTTGAGACTTATTTTGGTAGTTTTCATATCTGAGGTGAGCCCGAAACCGAGACCAATTTGAATGCTGTTTTCGTATCTGGGGATGATCTCGACCTCCTTCCAATACACGATATTGTTTAGCCATAAGCCTACCTTCATAATTTATTTTGGTAAAAAAAACGTTAGGGGTAGCGCGGCCTGGCGGGTTCATGGCTGCCGGACCGCCTCCGACTGTCTTCCAGATGTGCCAGTGATGCCGGAATGGAGCTCGAAAACACTAATTGGGCTATTTGATAAATAAATTGAGCGACGAAACATCTTGTTCGAGCTTGAGCCTTTAGTCGTTTTAAAACTTAGTGAGATCGAGCTCAAGGCCAGCATTTTATTTGTAAGTATCTATAGTGAGCCTGAGCCCGAGATCACAAGTCGAATTGTAATTGTTGTGAGCCCGAGCCCGAAACCACCCGTCGATTTGTAAATATAGTGAGCGTGAGCCCGAGACTGGCCGTATATTTAAAACTACAGTGAGTCCGAGCCCGAGACGGTTTGTAGGTTTAAAATCAAGCTGAGCTCGAGACCAACCGTAAGATCATATTCGAATTTCAGGGGTAAAGCGCTTGAGACATGATGAATGGAAGTAGGTTAGTTTTCGAAGCAACATATTTTGTAAAGTTTATAATTGCATGAGTTAATAAATACCTTTTTTATCTCGTAATTACCTAAGTAATTGAGAAAAGCCCACTACAACCTTTTGTAACAATTTATTATATACTTCTGGTATTACCAATAGGTTTTGAAGGGACTTCGTTTTTTTGAGCAATCTTAAAAAGTTAATTTGAATCATTTGACAATAATTATCTCGAGCCTTCTTAAAATAGTCGTCGGTTTTCCGATAAGACACATTTAAATTTATTCGTAAATTTGGAAAGATACGGTTGGAATTATCATTCTGTTTCCGATGGATATTGGGAAAGTTCATTAGCGACGGAGCGCCTATCGTGTTTCGAATAAATTAAACGAATTAGAATGACAATGCTGGAAATTTACGAATTTGTTATTTGTTCAGTGAACCGGATAAAACGACCCTTTATCACTTTCAAGCAATGCTTTCAAAAGCGTTTGCCTCAACTCCCTAAAGGAAGGTTTTTGATTCGTAATACTCAGAGTGCTTAAGCCTAATACAGGGTGCTGACCAATTCCTTGGATCAGTCCACATTTTAGTGTTTGTTGTGGTTTTTGGCAACGTACATTACCCACATTGTGAATAGTAACAATTCGTAGAATTTTTTTTTAAATATCCAAATATTATATTTTTAAAACGTTTTTGAATTTGATTTTTTTTGTACCCACAATTTTCAATTTCAAATTTTTTAATTTTTTCCACTTAGCTATTTTTTTTGCAAATCTGCTTTATTTAATTTTTTAATGTTATTTTTTTGGAATCTGATATTATTTTTAAAATAATTATCAAAATTATTAGACTCGGATGATTATCAAAATAATTCGACTGACGACTATCAAAATTATTCGACTTTGATAATTAACAAAATTATTCGACTTTCATAATTATCAAAATTATTTGACTCTGATAATTATCAAAATTATTCGACTCTGATAATTATCAAAATGATTCGACTCGGATGATTATCAAAATTATTCGACTCTGATACTCTGATAATTATCAAAATTATTCGACTCTGATAATTATACAAATTATTCGACTGGTAATTGTAAAAATGATTCGACTCTGATAATTATAAAAATTATTCGACACTGATGATTATTAAAGTTTAGATACCTGTTACTTTTAATTTTTTCGATTCTAATAATGTAAAAAAATTCAAATCGGATAGCTTAGAAATTTGTTTTCGAATTTGCTAATTTTCAAAATATTCTAATCTGGTATTTTTACGAATTTTTGATACTGATATTTTTACGAATATTCTATTCTGATATTCTAATGACTTTTTGATTCTGATATTATAATGCATTTTCGATTCTGATACTCTAATGATTTTTGATTCTGATATTCTAATGAATTTTTGATTCTGATATTCTAATGAATTTTTGATTCTGATATTCTAATGAATTTTCGATTCTGATATTCTAATGAATTTTTGATTCTGATATTCTAATGAATTTTTGATTCTGATATACTAATGAATTTTCGATTCTGATACTAATGAATTTTCGATTATGATATTCCAATTAAATTTTTGATTCTGATATTTAATGAATTTTCGATTATGATATTCTAATGAATTTTTGATTCTGATATTCTAATGACTTTACGATTCTGATATTTAATGAATTTTCGATTCTGATATTCTAATGAATTTTTTATTCTGATATTCTAATGAATTTTTGATTCTGATTATTTTCCAATGTCTCGTAAGTGATAACTTTCCATTTCTTCTAATCTGATAATTACCCTAATTTTAGAATTTAATAATTTTCCAAATTCACGAATCAATAGCAGCCGGTATAGTTAAAGGCGATTCCCATAGCACATTTTGTTATCGCTCTGCAAAGATAATGAAGGACAAAATATACTTATCTTCTGTCTATGAGAATCTAGACACTTTCCATTATGACTATATTTAGCTTACCAAGAGAACAGCCCCGTAACAATAAAAGTTTTGGCCTTCCATTTAAAGTCCTCTCCTTGTTTGTTGTCCTAAACCGGTGATCTCCATCCATCAGAGAACTTAAGAGAGAGTGTTTCTAACCTGGGCGGAAGCAGGGAGGTCATCGATCAGTCAAGTTAAACAACGAAGAGCACATCGGAAGGGACTCGTCGTCAACTGGTCTATGGCGGCCTCTAACAAAGGCGTTTCGATGAAAATGATGAGTGTTAACGATCTTGCTTTGCCAGCCGCCACTATATTCACTCTAACCAATGCCAGATATACAACGCCGATATGAGATTATATTACAGTTTCAATTTCTCCATTGTCTCGCTTTAAGGGCGCCTTATACTAAATTGAAGTTCTACCGTATACAAAATATGTAGTCAAATTGAAGTTCTACTGTTTACAAAATATATGGCAAAATTTTAGCTCTATCGTTTACAAAATAAATGCCAAAATGTAAGCTCTATCGTTTACAAAATATATGGAAAAGTTTAAGTTCAATCGTTTACAAAATATATGAAAAAATTGAAGTACTACCGTATACCATATATATGTCAAATTTTACGTTCTACCATATTTTATAACAGAAAATTGAGGTGAAACCCTAAGAAGGCTTAATAACGTTTTCTGCCACCAGATGGGGTAATAATTCACGCAGTATTGAGCTGTATTACAAACATCGTAGTTAAATTAATTCATATTCAGCCCTAAAATAAAAAAATAAGAGTTGTTAAAACTGCAATAAATAATATAAAATCAGAATTTATAAGGCACTTAAAGTATTGTGAACGATGGCTTAAGTGACTTAAATACAAATCCTAGTTTTATCTCAAAAAGAAATATTCTCCAAAAAACCGCTAAAAAAATAAATCGCCTTATTCACAGTATCAATTAATTTTAAAACAAGAACCGATTCTTTAATGGCTCCGATATTGGAGGCCTCTAGTCGGGATGGTGAATGGAGACCTGGAGACCGGAGGCCCAACCTTCCAGTGGAGGCTGGAGCACCAGAGACTGGATGCCCAACCTTCCAGTGGAGACTGGAGGACAAAGAGACTGGAGGCCCAACCTTCCAGTGGAGATTGGAGCACCAGAGACTGGAGGACAAAGAGACTGGAGGTCCAATATTCCAGTGGAGACTGGAGGGCAAAGAGACTGGAGGCCCAATATTCCAGTGTATGCTGGATCACCAGAGACTGGAGCACCAAAGACTGGAGGCCCAACCTTACAGTGGAGACTGGAGGACCAAGAGACTGGAGGCCCATTCTTCCAAAGCAGGCTGGAGCACCAGAGACTGGAGCACCAAAGACTGGAGGCCCAACCTTCCAGTGGAGACTGGAGGACAAAGAGACTGGAGGTCTATTCTTCCAAAGCAGGCTGGAGCACCAGAGACTGGAGCCCCAGCCTTCCAGTGGAGGCTGGAGCACCAGAGACTGGAGGCCCAACCTTCCAGTGGAGGCTGGAGCACCAGAGACTGGAGGCCCAACCTTCCAGTGGAGAATGGAGGACAAAGAGACTGGAGGCCCAATATTCCAGTGGAGGCTGGAGCACCAGAGACTGGAGGCCTATTCTTCCAAAGCAGGCTGGAGCACCAGGGACTGGGGGCCCATCCTTCCAGTGGAGGCTGGAAGCCCAACCTTCCCGTGGATGCTGGAGAACCAGAGACTGGAGGCCAAACCTTCCAGTGGAGACTGGAGGACCAGAGACTGGAGACCCAACCTTCCAGTGGAGACTGGAGGACAAAGAGACTGGAGGCCCAATATTCCAATGGAGGCTGGAGCACCAAGGATTGGGGGCCCATGCTTCCAGTGGAAGCTGGAAGCCCAACCTTCCCGTGGATGCTGGAGAACCAGAGACTGGAGGCCAAAATTTCCAGTGGAGACTGGAGGACCAGAGACTGGAGGCCCAACCTTCCAGTGGAGACTGGAGGACAAAGAGACTGGAGGCCCAATATTCCAGTGGAGGCTGGAGCACCAGAAGCTGGAGGCCTATTCTTCCAAAGCAAGCTGGAGCACCAAGGATTGGGGGCCCATGCTTCCAGTGGAAGCTGGAAGCCCAACCTTCCCGTGGATGCTGGAGAACCAGAGACTGGAGGCCAAACCTTCCAGTAGAGACTGGAGGACCAGAGACTGGAGGCCAAACCTTCCAGTGGAGACTGGAGAACCAGGGACTGGAGGCCCATCCTTCCAGTGGGGGCTGGAGGCCCAACCTTCCAGTGGAAACTGGAGGCCCAATCTTCGAGTGGAGACTGGAGGAACGGAGGCTGGTTTTGTTGATCTAACTCGCTAATAATTTGATAGATGGAACGGCGTAGATTCATTGTTAGTATAATTAAAGCATCAAATTTCGTCTGCGCTATTGGTGAGATCGGCTTAACTGGGACATCATATTTGTATACACTAGGCATGTCTAAGGCAGATTATGCAGTGGTCCTAATGATTCTCAAAGAAACGGGCCTGGTTTATTATCATATAATAATTTCCGGTCCTAATACAGTATTTATTATGTGTTTTCGGGCAAAAACCTTGGAGAAGAGTTCAAACACGGGCCCTTCATATTTGTACGGGCCTCAGTAATTGGCTTCCCCTCCCCGTACATTTAGGATTCATTTACAATTTTTTGACCCTCTAAATAAGTCAGTATTTGAAAAGTCAGAACATTTTCGTGAAGAACAATTAATTATCTTTATTAAACTATTCTTTAGTGTTTTTGCAACACCAGGGAACTATATATGTATACACTCGGAATGTTTAAGGCACATTGATAATCATAGAAATGGGCGTGTTTTTCAGCCGAGATTTTTCATAAAGCATCGCAGCACTGTTAGTCATTACAAGTGTATAGTTTCTCTGGTAACACTTGACTAGCCGAAGAGGTGCGGAAAAACTCATTTTCACCGTTTCAAAGAGTGTTTTTCAATAGCTTTCACGATAAGTTTTCACTCTGGTTTAAAACTATTTTAGTGGCTATTGGTTTAAGCTATTTTATGTCTTGATATATGTATATTAAATCATCCATTGTCTTGTAGGTGGAGGGGATTAGGTCATTGGTATACAAACTTCGGCGTCCCCTTCCTTGTCGCTTCTTGGAAAGTCCATCATCATCCCTAAGTTTTGGAAGTTCTAGGCATCCTTTCAACCGTTGTAAGAGGACCAAATTAGCAGAGGGGTACCTCACTTGGGGGTTACCGCGTTCTTGGCCAAATGGTCGCTGATTATAATTAATCCCATTAATTGTTTATACTGATGATCGGTCCTCCTAATGACTATTTCTTCGAAGTTCCATTAATAATTTGACTGGGCCCCGCCTTCATCAAACGATATTGTTCGGTAAACTGTCTCAGAGACATTCCTAAAAGATAGACCAATTATTTGAAAGGCAGGCCTTAATTTGTACCTTCTCGTAGTTAACGTTATATTCCGGTTTGATAATGATGTCTCGAGTTTAATTTACAAAATTGAATACGTGTAATATTACTTAGCCTGACAAAAGTTTCCTTGTAGAAAAGACAAAAATAAAAAACTGTATTCCATCTAGTTTCCTGGAAGCCCTGTTCTCCTGAGTAGTATTTACATAAAACCACTTATGTTATTTAAATTTTGGACATTTAAGTAATTGTTCATAATTTCGAGTTGTCTCGAATCTTCTGCGTGAAATATTGCTCAAAGGGTTTTCAAATAATCTCGAAGTATCTTCATTAGGACTTTTTTTAGTTTAATTATCCTGTTAAAATCTTTCTATGGAAATTCCTTAGAGCTGTATAAAGGCTTTAAGGGACTCTATATAAAACCTTTAAAAATTAATTCAAAAGAGTATCTATAGATATCTGTTGTAAAGTGTTCTTCGTAGGTAATTGAATAAAGACTGGTTTACTATGATATATAGGATGAGGATTTATTTACAAATGAAGTTTTATACAGAAACATGACTCGTTGATAACCGGGAGATCGAGTGACCCCTATAGTTATGCCGTTGCCTTTTATATCGAAATAGAAGGGAGATAAATAATATCTTACAAAGGTCACTACTAGAATTATGTTCGATTACGTATTTACATCTACAACAATATCCTAAAGGTATTCTAACAAATATAACTTATTAAGAAGAACTATGAAGTCAGTACTTGAAACGGATAAAACGGATATTTAAAAACTACCGATGTTAAGTTGTAGCAGATATATTTATGATTAATTTATACGATTTACAGAAATTCTATAAGGATTTTATTAGGTTCTACAGCCTTTAAAGTATACTATAGATAGTTCTACATGTATTTAATAGACAATATCTAAGCTAATCTAAAAATTTAATTGCTCTGAAGGTATTTTTAAGCTAATAATTTTGAACAAATTTACATTTCATAAAGTATTCTATAGTTATTTTATAAAATTGGTATACAGGGTGTTCCAAAAGGTTACGCAAAATTTTTAAGGAGTTGTAGGGGTTGAGTTGAGAAGTATGCCTGTTTTTCCCATTTTCCTACGATGAGTTAAAAGAGCGCCAGAGAGCTTTAAAGTGTGGCCTACTAGCCCCTGGAAGTAGGCTGCAACAAGCAGAAGGGACTTTAAATACCGTTTAAGTTTATTTTTTTACGCTGGTTACCTCGATTTCGTTTACTAAGTCTTTTTTACCTATCACACGAACCAAAACCTTAATGTTCGCATTTCCCTGCTGCTTGGTTTTGCGCTTGTTGCAGCCTACTTTCAGACCACATCTTGAAGCTCTCTGGCGCTCTTTTAACTCATCGTAGGAAAATAGGAAAAAACAGGCATACTTCTCAATTCCCCCCTACAACTCCTTAAAATTTTTGCATAACCTTTTCAAACACCCTGTATATTAACAACTAAGAAATACTATTAGAATATTATAAATTTTTCTCGTGGCAAATATTTACGACACTTGATTATAGCAATATGTTTTGAAATCTGATCTAAGACTATCATAAGCATCAGAATCATATACATACATACATTTTTATTACTATTTCAATATCACTTAACCAGAAATCACTTAACCAGAAATCACTTAAGCCTAAAACTAGAAAGAAAACGATTTAAAGACATTTGCAACCAAATGTGAGGTAAATAAATGTAGCCATTCGAACTCTAATGACAGGGTTAACCTCATTTTCTTACCAATATCAATACATCAAATATCCACGTACGATGCACTTGGACTTAATATAAGGAAATCAAACGCAACAACTGGGCTCTTAAGACTAGAAGGAGAGTGCAGCTAGAAAAGAATCGAAAAATACAAACGATAACGACATTCGTAACAAATTACCGAAAACAAAAATACCCCCGTCGAAACGGGGGAGGGGGGGGGGGAGGCCACCAATCGACAACCGTCCCGAAATTTACCAAGTTTATTTTTCAGCATAGACTTCACTCCTTTACCCGGCCTTGATCACGCGGTCCACTAACAGGGGAATGTTCTTTAGACAGGGTATAAAAACAAAGAAAAGTTGGCAGCACTAAGAGTGGACAGAACCCCCCTGTTTTTCGGCCCCTTGACTGCTTTTTCTTCCGAAACGGTGGCAAATGGAAAGCGACATTTAGAAGAAATTGATCCGAGGCTTAGAGGGAGTGTCGAAAGGCGGTGAAGGGGGTATTTAGGCGACGGCGCCTGTACAGTTGCCTTTTCCTTAAACGCGACGCGCGCTAGAAGCGTCATTTTACGAAGTACCAATTCGAACCAACTCGTGATAGAAACTACCATATAGTACAATACAAATTATCCTTTCCACTATACCGTGTCATAACCGTCTTTGGCGAGGGAAAACTTACCATTTCGCGAACGGTCAAGAAGATACGTTTTCTCCATTTGGACCTTTCACTATCGCCGATAATACTTATCGTTATCAATATGGGCGCCTATCTTTGTACCAGGCTTTAGTATCAAACGGAACGTACAGGCTGATGACGGAGCATCCGGATTATATGATATTTTTACAGGAGGAGAGTTAATAGGCCAGGTCTTCGTCATCACCCTGTTGAGGCGATGGTGATCAGCTGCGAAACGAACGGTCATTTGGGAATACATCAAGCCAAGGGAAAATTATTCCAATTTAAGGAAATTCCCAATAAAGCGGAACTATACTTTAAAGAACTTCAACGTTTTTCCATTCTAAGAAATTAATTTAGATTATTTTCCAATACTTTGTCAAGAATAGTAATTTAATAATTCATTCTCTAATGCAAATGGCGAAATTGTTAACCGAATCATATTCGGTTGATCGAGACTATTTGGTTGAACGAGACTATTCCGTTAAACGAGACTATTCGGTTAAACGAGACTATTAGGTTAAACGAGACTATTAGGTTAAACGAGAATATTAGGTTAAACGAGACTATTCGGTTAAACGAGACTATTCGGTTAAACGAGACTATTCGGTTCAACGAGACTATTCGGTTAAACGAGACTATTCGGTTAAACGAGACTATTCGGTTAAACGAGACTATTAGGTTAAACGAGTATATTAGGTTAAACGAGACTATTAGGTTAAACGAGACTATTCGGTTAAACGAGACTATCCGGTTAAATGAGACTATTAGGTTAAACGAGACTATTAGGTTAAACGAGAATATTAGGTTAAACGAGACTATTCGGTTAAACGAGACTATTCGGTTAAATGAGACTATTAGGTTAAACGAGACTATTAGGTTAAACGAGAATATTAGGTTAAACGAGACTATTAGGTTAAACGAGACTATTCGGTTAAACGAGACTATTCGGTTAAACGAGACTATTAGGTTAAACGAGTATATTAGGTTAAACGAGACTATTAGGTTAAACGAGACTATTAGGTTAAACGAGACTATTAGGTTAAACGAGAATATTATCTTAAACGAGACTATTCGGTTAAACGAGACTATTCGGTTAAACGAGACTATTCGGTTCAACGAGACTATTCGGTTAAACGAGACTATTCGGTTAAACGAGACTATTCGGTTAAACGAGACTATTCGGTTAAATGAGACTATTAGGTTAAACGAGACTATTAGGTTAAACGAGACTATTAGGTTAAACGAGACTATTCGGTTAAACGAGACTATTCGGTTAAACGAGACTATTCGGTTAAATGAGACTATTAGGTTAAACGAGACTATTAGGTTAAATGATACAATTCGGTTAAACGAGACTATTCGGTTAAACGAGACTATTCGGTTAAATGAGACTATTAGGTTAAACGAGACTATTAGGTTAAACGAGACTATTAGGTTAAACGAGACTATTCGGTTAAACGAGACTATTCGGTTAAACGAGACTATTCGGTTAAACGAGACTATTAGGTTAAACGAGTATATTAGGTTAAACGAGACTATTAGGTTAAACGAGACTATTCGGTTAAACGAGACTATTCGGTTAAATGAGACTATTAGGTTAAACGAGACTATTAGGTTAAACGAGAATATTAGGTTAAACGAGACTATTCGGTTAAACGAGACTATTCGGTTAAATGAGACTATTAGGTTAAACGAGACTATTAGGTTAAACGAGACTATTAGGTTAAACGAGACTATTCGGTTAAACGAGACTATTCGGTTAAACGAGACTATTCGGTTAAACGAGACTATTAGGTTAAACGAGTATATTAGGTTAAACGAGACTATTAGGTTAAACGAGACTATTCGGTTAAACGAGACTATTCGGTTAAATGAGACTATTAGGTTAAACGAGACTATTAGGTTAAACGAGAATATTAGGTTAAACGAGACTATTCGGTTAAACGAGACTATTCGGTTAAATGAGACTATTAGGTTAAACGAGACTATTAGGTTAAACGAGAATATTAGGTTAAACGAGACTATTAGGTTAAACGAGACTATTCGGTTAAATGAGACTATTAGGTTAAACGAGACTATTAGGTTAAACGAGACTATTAGGTTAAACGAGAATATTAGGTTAAACGAGACTATTCGGTTAAACGAGACTATTCGGTTAAACGAGACTATTCGGTTCAACGAGACTATTCGGTTAAACGAGACTTTTCGGTTAAACGAGACTATTCGGTTAAACGAGACTATTAGGTTAAACGAGTATATTAGGTTAAACGAGACTATTAGGTTAAACGAGATTATTCGGTTAAACGAGACTATTCGGTTAAATGAGACTATTAGGTTAAACGAGACTATTAGGTTAAACGAGAATATTAGGTTAAACGAGACTATTCGGTTAAACGAGACTATTCGGTTAAATGAGACTGTTAGGTTAAACGAGACTATTAGGTTAAACGAGAATATTAGGTTAAACGAGACTATTAGGTTAAACGAGACTATTCGGTTAAACGAGACTATTCGGTTAAATGAGACTATTAGGTTAAACGAGACTATTAGGTTAAATGATACAATTCGGTTAAACGAGACTATTCGGTTAAATGAGACTATTAGGTTAAACGAGACTATTAGGTTAAACGAGACTATTAGGTTAAACGAGACTATTCGGTTAAACGAGACTATTCGGTTAAACGAGACTATTCGGTTAAACGAGACTATTAGGTTAAACGAGTATATTAGGTTAAACGAGACTATTAGGTTAAACGAGACTATTCGGTTAAACGAGACTATTCGGTTAAATGAGACTATTAAGTTAAACGAGACTATTAGGTTAAACGAGAATATTAGGTTAAACGAGTATATTAGGTTAAACGAGACTATTAGGTTAAACGAGACTATTCGGTTAAACGAGACTATTCGGTTAAATGAGACTATTAGGTTAAACGAGACTATTAGGTTAAACGAGAATATTAGGTTAAACGAGACTATTCGGTTAAACGAGACTATTCGGTTAAATGAGACTATTAGGTTAAACGAGACTATTAGGTTAAACGAGACTATTAGGTTAAACGAGACTATTCGGTTAAACGAGACTATTCGGTTAAACGAGACTATTCGGTTAAACGAGACTATTAGGTTAAACGAGTATATTAGGTTAAACGAGACTATTAGGTTAAACGAGACTATTCGGTTAAACGAGACTATTCGGTTAAATGAGACTATTAGGTTAAACGAGACTATTAGGTTAAACGAGAATATTAGGTTAAACGAGACTATTCGGTTAAACGAGACTATTCGGTTAAATGAGACTATTAGGTTAAACGAGACTATTAGGTTAAACGAGAATATTAGGTTAAACGAGACTATTAGGTTAAACGAGACTATTCGGTTAAATGAGACTATTAGGTTAAACGAGACTATTAGGTTAAACGAGACTATTAGGTTAAACGAGAATATTAGGTTAAACGAGACTATTCGGTTAAACGAGACTATTCGGTTAAACGAGACTATTCGGTTCAACGAGACTATTCGGTTAAACGAGACTTTTCGGTTAAACGAGACTATTCGGTTAAACGAGACTATTAGGTTAAACGAGTATATTAGGTTAAACGAGACTATTAGGTTAAACGAGATTATTCGGTTAAACGAGACTATTCGGTTAAATGAGACTATTAGGTTAAACGAGACTATTAGGTTAAACGAGAATATTAGGTTAAACGAGACTATTCGGTTAAACGAGACTATTCGGTTAAATGAGACTGTTAGGTTAAACGAGACTATTAGGTTAAACGAGAATATTAGGTTAAACGAGACTATTAGGTTAAACGAGACTATTCGGTTAAACGAGACTATTCGGTTAAATGAGACTATTAGGTTAAACGAGACTATTAGGTTAAATGATACAATTCGGTTAAACGAGACTATTCGGTTAAACGAGACTATTCGGTTAAATGAGACTATTAGGTTAAACGAGACTATTAGGTTAAACGAGACTATTAGGTTAAACGAGACTATTCGGTTAAACGAGACTATTCGGTTAAACGAGACTATTCGGTTCAACGATACTATTCGGTTAAACGAGACTATTCGGTTAAACGAGACTATTCGGTTAAACGAGACTATTCGGTTAAACGAAACTATTCGGTTAAACGAGACTATTAGGTTAAACGAGTATATTAGGTTAAACGAGACTATTAGGTTAAACGAGACTATTCGGTTAAACGAGACTATTCGGTTAAATGAGACTATTAGGTTAAACGAGACTATTAGGTTAAACGAGAATATTAGGTTAAACGAGACTATTCGGTTAAACGAGACTATTCGGTTAAATGAGACTATTAGGTTAAACGAGACTATTAGGTTAAACGACAATATTAGGTTAAACGAGACTATTAGGTTAAACGAGACAATTCGGTTAAACGAGACTATTCGGTTAAATGAGACTATTAGGTTAAACGAGACTATTAGGTTAAATGATACAATTCGGTTAAACGAGACTATTCGGTTAAACGAGACTATTCGGTTAAATGAGACTATTAGGTTAAACGAGACTATTAGGTTAAACGAGACTATTCGGTTAAACGAGACTATTAGGTTAAACGAGTATATTAGGTTAAACGAGACTATTAGGTTAAACGAGACTATCCGGTTAAATGAGACTATTAGGTTAAACGAGACTATTAGGTTAAACGAGAATATTAGGTTAAACGAGACTATTCGGTTAAACGAGACTATTCGGTTAAATGAGACTATTAGGTTAAACGAGACTATTAGGTTAAACGAGAATATTAGGTTAAACGAGACTATTAGGTTAAACGAGACTATTCGGTTAAACGAGACTATTCGGTTAAATGAGACTATTAGGTTAAACGAGACTATTAGGTTAAATGATACAATTCGGTTAAACGAGACTATTCGGTTAAACGAGACTATTCGGTTAAATGAGACTATTAGGTTAAACGAGACTATTAGGTTAAACGAGACTATTAGGTTAAACGAGAATATTAGGTTAAACGAGACTATTCGGTTAAACGAGACTATTCGGTTAAACGAGACTATTCGGTTCAACGAGACTATTCGGTTAAACGAGACTATTCGGTTAAACGAGACTATTCGGTTAAACGAGACTATTAGGTTAAACGAGTATATTAGGTTAAACGAGACTATTAGGTTAAACGAGACTATTCGGTTAAACGAGACTATTCGGTTAAATGAGACTATTCGGTTAAATGAGACTATTAGGTTAAACGAGACTATTAGGTTAAACGAGAATATTAGGTTAAACGAGACTATTAGGTTAAACGAGACTATTCGGTTAAACGAGACTATTCGGTTAAATGAGACTATTAGGTTAAACGAGACTATTAGGTTAAATGATACAATTCGGTTAAACGAGACTATTCGGTTAAACGAGACTATTCGGTTAAATGAGACTATTAGGTTAAACGAGACTATTAGGTTAAACGAGACTATTAGGTTAAACGAGACTATTCGGTTAAACGAGACTATTCGGTTAAACGAGACTATTCGGTTAAATGAGACTATTAGGTTAAACGAGACTATTAGGTTAAATGATACAATTCGGTTAAACGAGACTATTCGGTTAAACGAGACTATTCGGTTAAATGAGACTATTAGGTTAAACGAGACTATTAGGTTAAACGAGACTATTAGGTTAAACGAGACTATTCGGTTAAATGAGACTATTAGGTTAAACGAGACTATTAGGTTAAACGAGACTATTAGGTTAAACGAGACTATTCGGTTAAATGAGACTATTCGGTTAAACGAGACTATTAGGTTAAACGAGTATATTAGGTTAAACGAGACTATTAGGTTAAACGAGACTATTCGGTTAAACGAGACTATTCGGTTAAATGAGACTATTAGGTTAAACGAGACTATTAGGTTAAACGAGAATATTAGGTTAAACGAGACTATTTGGTTAAACGAGACTATTCGGTTAAATGAGACTATTAGGTTAAACGAGACTATTAGGTTAAACGAGACTATTAGGTAAAACGAGACTATTCGGTTAAACGAGACTATTCGGTTAAACGAGACTATTCGGTTAAACGAGACTATTAGGTTAAACGAGTATATTAGGTTAAACGAGACTATTAGGTTAAACGAGACTATTCGGTTAAACGAGACTATTCGGTTAAATGAGACTATTAGGTTAAACGAGACTATTAGGTTAAACGAGAATATTAGGTTAAACGAGACTATTCGGTTAAACGAGACTATTCGGTTAAATGAGACTATTAGGTTAAACGAGACTATTAGGTTAAACGAGAATATTAGGTTAAACGAGACTATTAGGTTAAACGAGACTATTCGGTTAAATGAGACTATTAGGTTAAACGAGACTATTAGGTTAAACGAGACTATTAGGTTAAACGAGAATATTATCTTAAACGAGACTATTCGGTTAAACGAGACTATTCGGTTCAACGAGACTATTCGGTTAAACGAGACTATTCGGTTAAACGAGACTATTCGGTTAAACGAGACTATTAGGTTAAACGAGTATATTAGGTTAAACGAGACTATTAGGTTAAACGAGATTATTCGGTTAAACGAGACTATTCGGTTAAATGAGACTATTAGGTTAAACGAGACTATTAGGTTAAACGAGAATATTAGGTTAAACGAGACTATTCGGTTAAACGAGACTATTCGGTTAAATGAGACTATTAGGTTAAACGAGACTATTAGGTTAAACGAGAATATTAGGTTAAACGAGACTATTAGGTTAAACGAGACTATTCGGTTAAACGAGACTATTCGGTTAAATGAGACTATTAGGTTAAACGAGACTATTAGGTTAAATGATACAATTCGGTTAAACGAGACTATTCGGTTAAACGAGACTATTCGGTTAAATGAGACTATTAGGTTAAACGAGACTATTAGGTTAAACGAGACTATTAGGTTAAACGAGACTATTCGGTTAAACGAGACTATTCGGTTAAACGAGACTATTCGGTTAAACGAGACTATTAGGTTAAACGAGTATATTAGGTTAAACGAGACTATTAGGTTAAACGAGACTATTAGGTTAAACGAGACTATTAGGTTAAACGAGAATATTATCTTAAACGAGACTATTCGGTTAAACGAGACTATTCGGTTAAACGAGACTATTCGGTTCAACGAGACTATTCGGTTAAACGAGACTATTCGGTTAAACGAGACTATTCGGTTAAATGAGACTATTAGGTTAAACGAGACTATTAGGTTAAACGAGAATATTAGGTTAAACGAGACTTTTCGGTTAAACGAGACTATTCGGTTAAATGAGACTATTAGGTTAAACGAGACTATTAGGTTAAACGAGAATATTAGGTTAAACGAGACTATTAGGTTAAACGAGACTATTCGGTTAAATGATACTATTAGGTTAAACGAGACTATTAGGTTAAACGAGACTATTAGGTTAAACGAGAATATTAGGTTAAACGAGACTATTCGGTTAAACGAGACTATTAGGTTAAACGAGACTATTCGGTTCAACGAGACTATTCGGTTAAACGAGACTATTCGGTTAAACGAGACTATTCGGTTAAACGAGACTATTCGGTTAAACGAGACAATTCGGTTAAACGAGACTATTAGGTTAAACGAGTATATTAGGTTAAACGAGACTATTAGGTTAAACGAGACTATTCGGTTAAACGAGACTATTCGGTTAAATGAGACTATTCGGTTAAATGAGACTATTAGGTTGAACGAGACTATTAGGTTAAACGAGAATATTAGGTTAAACGAGACTATTAGGTTAAACGAGACTATTCGGTTAAATGATACTATTAGGTTAAACGAGACTATTAGGTTAAACGAGACTATTAGGTTAAACGAGAATATTAGGTTAAACGAGACTATTCGGTTAAACGAGACTATTAGGTTAAACGAGACTATTCGGTTCAACGAGACTATTCGGTTAAACGAGACTATTCGGTTAAACGAGACTATTCGGTTAAACGAGACTATTCGGTTAAACGAGACAATTCGGTTAAACGAGACTATTAGGTTAAACGAGTATATTAGGTTAAACGAGACTATTAGGTTAAACGAGACTATTCGGTTAAACGAGACTATTCGGTTAAATGAGACTATTAGGTTAAACGAGACTATTAGGTTAAACGAGAATATTAGGTTAAACGAGACTATTCGGTTAAACGAGACTATTCGGTTAAATGAGACTATTAGGTTAAACGAGACTATTAGGTTAAACGAGAATATTAGGTTAAACGAGACTATTAGGTTAAACGAGACAATTCGGTTAAACGAGACTATTCGGTTAAATGAGACTATTAGGTTAAACGAGACTATTAGGTTAAATGATACAATTCGGTTAAACGAGACTATTCGGTTAAACGAGACTATTCGGTTAAATGAGACTATTAGGTTAAACGAGACTATTAGGTTAAACGAGACTATTAGGTTAAACGAGAATATTAGGTTAAACGAGACTATTCGGTTAAACGAGACTATTCGGTTAAACGAGACTATTCGGTTAAACGAGACTATTCGGTTAAACGAGACTATTCGGTTAAACGAGACTATTAGGTTAAACGAGTATATTAGGTTAAACGAGACTATTAGGTTAAACGAGACTATTCGGTTAAACGAGACTATTCGGTTAAATGAGACTATTAGGTTAAACGAGACTATTAGGTTAAATGATACAATTCGGTTAAACGAGACTATTCGGTTAAACGAGACTATTCGGTTAAACGAGACTATTCGGTTAAATGAGACTATTAGGTTAAACGAGACTATTAGGTTAAACGAGAATATTAGGTTAAACGAGACTATTCGGTTAAACGAGACTATTCGGTTAAATGAGACTATTAGGTTAAACGAGACTATTAGGTTAAACGAGAATATTAGGTTAAACGAGACTATTAGGTTAAACGAGACTATTCGGTTAAACGAGACTATTCGGTTAAATGAGACTATTAGGTTAAACGAGACTATTAGGTTAAACGAGAATATTAGGTTAAACGAGACTATTCGGTTAAACGAGACTATTCGGTTAAATGAGACTATTAGGTTAAACGAGACTATTAGGTTAAACGAGAATATTAGGTTAAACGAGACTATTAGGTTAAACGAGACTATTCGGTTAAACGAGACTATTCGGTTAAATGAGACTATTAGGTTAAACGAGACTATTAGGTTAAATGATACAATTCGGTTAAACGAGACTATTCGGTTAAACGAGACTATTCGGTTAAATGAGACTATTAGGTTAAACGAGACTATTAGGTTAAACGAGACTATTAGGTTAAACGAGAATATTAGGTTAAACGAGACTATTCGGTTAAACGAGACTATTCGGTTAAATGAGACTATTAGGTTAAACGAGACTATTAGGTTAAACGAGAATATTAGGTTTAACGAGACTATTCGGTTAAACGAGACTATTAGGTTAAACGAGACTATTCGGTTAAATGAGACTATTAGGTTAAACGAGACTATTAGGTTAAACCAGAATATTAGGTTAAACGAGACTATTAGGTTAAACGAGACTATTAGGTTAAACGAGAATATTAGGTTAAACGAGACTATTAGGTTAAACGAGAATATTCGGTTAAACGAGACTATTAGGTTAAACGAGACTATTAGGTTAAATTATACTATTCGGTTAAACGAGACTATTAGGTTAAACGAGACAATTCGGTTAAACGAGACAATTCGGTTAAACGAGACTATTCGGTTAAACGAGACTATTAGGTTAAACGAGACTATTCGGTTAAATGAGACTATTCGGTTGAACGAGACTATTTGGTTGAATGAGACTATTTGGTTGAATGAGACTAGTCAGTTGAATAAGACTATTCGGTCGAATGGTATTCAGTTGAATGAGACTATTCCTTCGAATGGTATTCAGTTGAATGAGACTATTTGGTCGAATGGTATTTAGTTGAATGAGACTATTCGGTCGAATGGTATTCAGTTGAATGAGACTATTCGGTCGAATGGTATTCAGTTGAATAAGACTATTCGGTCGAATGGTATTCAGTTGAATGAGACTATTCGGTCAAATGGTATTTAGTTTAATGAGACTATTCGGTCGAATGGTATTCAGTTGAATGAGACTATTCGGTCGAATGGTATTTAGTTGAATGAGACTATTCGGTCGAATGGTATTCAGTTGAATGAGACTATTCGTTCGAATGGTATTCAGTTGAATAAGACTATTCGGTCGAATGGTATTCAGTTGAATAAGACTATTCGGTCGAATGGTATTTAGTTGAATGAGACTATTCGGTCGAATGGTATTTAGTTGAATGAGACTATTCGGTCGAATGGTATTCAGTTGAATGAGACTATTCGTTCGAATGGTATTCAGTTGAATAAGACTATTCGGTCGAATGGTATTCAGTTGAATAAGACTATTCGGTCGAATGGTATTTAGTTGAATGAGACTATTCGGTCGAATGGTATTTAGTTGAACGAGACTATTCGGTTGAATGGTATTCAGTTGAATGAGACTATTCGGTCGAATGGTATTCAGTTGAATGAGACTATTCGGTTGAATGGTAGTGCTTTGCGATTAGTGGTTGTAGGCAATCGAGTCGGTTATCGAGTATCAGTTTTTTATTCATTGAGTATTCGAGTCGAGTAATATGAAAGTCGAGTCGAGTAATCGAGTACTTTATTAAGGGTTAACTTTAGTTTATTCGAGTCAAGTAACTTAAACCCTCGAATAATATTTTTAACGAGTCGGATTATCGAGTACTTGATTAGAAGCGGGTTATATTCAATTATGAAATTAAATTTAAAAGGAGTAAAAGTAACTTTCAATGCCGAAAAATATTCCTTTAATTTAAAAGAACCAGTTTTCACAACTTTGTAGGTACCGTTTATTGCCTCCCAAAAGTTGTAAAAACCCCTCTTTGAACTTCGAAGCAACGAGGATAGAAACAATTACTCGACGAGTTTAGAGAGCCGCTTATTCGAGTAATCGGGTACCCGAATATTCAATTTTTTGGTACTCGGTAATTGACGAGAATTCTTAAATTACTTATTTAAGTAACGCCGCGAACTCGATGATGTTCGGGTACTCGCACAGCCCTATTAAATGAAATACAATGCTTAGTTTATGAATTTTGCTTTCAATAATACGCGTTTTGTGTACGGGTTTAGCAGGGCTGGATTAACCATTAAGCGAGAAAAGAGAATTGGGGGCAACAAAAAGTTGGTATTAAACACATAAATTGATTTTATATATAGAGTAAAAAGTGATCTCTGCCCAACTTGTTAAAATGTTACTCTTACGTTACAAGACACAGCTTTATTAGTCACTAGTGTATTCGTCGCACGAGTGATTTGCACGCGCTAGAAAAACCTATTTTCCTCTGGCGACCGTAGCGCGCGCTCGTAGACTTGTCAAAGTAAGAGCAACAGTTAAACAAGAAGGCCATGTTACTTGATTAAAAGAACTATTCCTAAACTTACCGCAACGATAGTTTTTCTCATTTCTCTTCTATTTATTACGGCTCAGATGGCTGCATTATAATGAGTGCGTATAACCCTGTTTCGTTTAGTCGTTTTTTGTGGTTAAAACATACTTTGTTAATTTGTACTTTTTCTTTCCTTTGTTTAAATATTTCATTATTTAGTTATCAACTTTTGTGACTGACAAAAATTTTATACAGGGCAGTTAGGGACTAATTTAATAATTTTATCAGAGTAATATTGGCGTGACGTATGTCGACGTCATCCGTACTTTTACCTATAGATAAAAAAAACTGCCCTCAAAATGGCGGCCATAGCTCAAAGCTATACAGCGATACTACTCCATAGCAGAAGTCATATATATAGTTTTTTGCTTAGACAATACTAAAGTAATGGATTTAAAACAAAATTGATAATGAAACAGGTACGGGGACATCAAATGCCTGATATTCATTCCAAATATGAAACGTGTTCAGCAAAGTGGTGCACTAAATAGAAAACTATCAAAAAAGAAACACGAAGAGGATTCTTATGACAAATTTCTACGGGTAAACGGTTTTCCAAAGTACCGATTGTGATTTTGTCATTTCCAAACTAAAATATCATTTTACTGTTTATTGTTTTCATTATTTCGTAGGGGCCCAGGGGGCATCAAAAAGGAGTTGAAAATAATCTAGTTAAATGTATTTTTATTAATAAAATTTTCAATAAAATGACGTATTTGAAAACCATCAAATATTTGGTTTTCGTTCGAATGGGATTCAGTTGAATGAGACTATTTGGTTGAATGAGATTATTTGGTTGAATGATACTATTTGGTTGAATGGGATTCGATTAAATGAGACTATTCGGTTGAATGAGACTAATCCGTTCAATAAGACGATTCGGTATAATGCCGTTCAATTGAATGAAGACTATTTGGTGAATGAGACTATTCGATCGAATGAGATTCGGTTGAATGAGACTATTCGGTCGAATGAGATTCGGTTGAATGAGACTATTCGGTCGAATGAGATTCAGTTGAATGAGACTATTCGGTCGAATGAGATTCAGTTGGATGAGACTATTCGGTCGAATGAGATTCAGTTGAATGAGACTATTCGGTCGAATGAGATTCAGTTGGATGAGACTATTCGGTCAAATGAGATTCAGTTGAATGAGACTATTCGGTCAAATGAGATTCAGTTGAATGAGACTATTCGGTCAAATGAGATTCAGTTGGATGAGACTATTCGGTCAAATGAGATTCAGTTGGATGAGACTATTCGGTCAAATGAGATTCAGTTGGATGAGACTATTCGGTCAAATGAGATTCAGTTGGATGAGACTATTCGGTCAAATGAGATTCAGTTGAATGAGACTATTCGGTCGAATGGTATTTAGTTGAATGAGACTATTCGGTCGAATGGTATTCAGTTGAATGAGACTATTTGGTTGAATGAGATTATTTGGTTGAATGATACTATTTGGTTGAATGGGATTCGATTAAATGAGACTATTCGGTTGAATGAGACTAATCCGTTCAATAAGACGATTCGGTATAATGCCGTTCAATTGAATGAAGACTATTTGGTGAATGAGACTATTCGATCGAATGAGATTCGGTTGAATGAGACTATTCGGTCGAATGAGATTCGGTTGAATGAGACTATTCGGTCGAATGAGATTCAGTTGAATGAGACTATTCGGTCGAATGAGATTCAGTTGGATGAGACTATTCGGTCAAATGAGATTCAGTTGAATGAGACTATTCGGTCGAATGAGATTCAGTTGAATGAGACTATTCGGTCGGATGAGATTCAGTTGAATGAGACTATTGGGTCGGATGAGATTCGGTTGAATGAGACTATTTGGTCGAATGAGATTCGGTTGAATGAGACTATTCGGTCTAATGAGATTCAGTTGAATGATAATATTCGGTCGAATGAGATTCAGTTGAATGAGACTATTCGGTCGAATGAGATTCATTTGAATGAGACTATTCGGTCGAATGAGATTCAATTGAATGAGACTATTTGGTCAAATGAGATTCAGTTGAATGATAATATTAGGTCGAATGAGATTCAGTTGAATGAGACTATTCGGTCGAATGAGATTCATTTAAATGAGACTATTCGGTCGAATGAGATTCAATTGAATGAGACTATTTGGTCAAATGAGATTCAGTTGAATGATAATATTAGGTCGAATGAGATTCAGTTGAATGAGACTATTCGGTCGAATGAGATTCATTTGAATGAGACTATTCGGTCGAATGAGATTCAATTGAATGAGACTATTTGGTCAAATGAGATTCAGTTGAATGATAATATTAGGTCGAATGAGATTCAGTTGAATGAGACTATTTGGTCGAATGAGATTCATTTAAATGAGACTATTTGGTCAAATGAGATTCAGTTGAATGATAATATTAGGTCGAATGAGATTCAGTTGAATGAGACTATTCGGTCGAATGAGATTCATTTAAATGAGACTATTCGGTCGAATGAGATTCAATTGAATGAGACTATTTGGTCAAATGAGATTCAGTTGAATGATAATATTAGGTCGAATGAGATTCAGTTGAATGAGACTATTCGGTCGAATGAGATTCATTTAAATGAGACTATTCGGTCGAATGAGATTCAATTGAATGAGACTATTTGGTCAAATGAGATTCAGTTGAATGATAATATTAGGTCGAATGAGATTCAGTTGAATGATACTATTCGGTCGAATGAGATTCATTTAAATGAGACTATTCGGTCGAATGAGATTCAATTGAATGAGACTATTTGGTCAAATGAGATTCAGTTGAATGATAATATTAGGTCGAATGAGATTCAGTTGAATGAGACTATTCGGTCGAATGAGATTCATTTAAATGAGACTATTCGGTCGAATGAGATTCAATTGAATGAGACTATTTGGTCAAATGAGATTCAGTTGAATGATAATATTAGGTCGAATGAGATTCAGTTGAATGAGACTATTCGGTCGAATGAGATTCATTTAAATGAGACTATTCGGTCGAATGAGATTCAATTGAATGAGACTATTTGGTCAAATGAGATTCAGTTGAATGATAATATTAGGTCGAATGAGATTCAGTTGAATGAGACTATTCGGTCGAATGAGATTCATTTAAATGAGACTATTCGGTCGAATGAGATTCAATTGAATGAGACTATTTGGTCAAATGAGATTCAGTTGAATGATAATATTAGGTCGAATGAGATTCAGTTGAATGAGACTATTCGGTCGAATGAGATTCATTTAAATGAGACTATTCGGTCGAATGAGATTCAATTGAATGAGACTATTTGGTCAAATGAGATTAAGTTGAATGAGACTATTTGGTCAAATGAGATTAGGTTGAAGGAGACTATTCGGTCGAATGGACTGCAATGCATATTTTATGAATTTTACTGTCAATAATACGCATTTTGTGAAGGGTTTTAGGTATTAGTTTCGTGGAACTTAATACGATAAACAATTTGGGAACTGATGTTATCCAATTCGGTGGGAGAAAGAGAGTCTTAAGATTGATTATTTTGTATTGTTTTTTCCTGCTTTTGTTGCCTGGCGAATCCAATTTAAACAGTAGAGAGACGGATAAAAAAATCTCAAACAAAAGCCTCAAAAAGGGATTGAAAATCCTTTAAACGACTTCGTAGCGCCAACTCTTTATTTTTAAGGAAATAAGTTAGAAGGTGCAAGACAGATTGTTATCGAACACACATTGACAATAGAAAGTCTTTTCTATTTTCTTAGCCCGACTTAAACTAAAGGGGGCATCGGAAGCGGTGTTCCTAAAAGGGATTTTAACAGCTGCTAAATTGTGTGCTAAATAAGGATAAATAACGTTTCGCTATCAAATGGAAAAGGTGGAAAATATGGTAGATAATAGTTAAAAATATGATAAAATCAATTATTTACCAAAGTTTATTTGAAATTAACATTGAACAGCGATTTACCGTAAATAATGTTTAGAAGGTTTAATTGGCAATTATTCAGGTTTTTCAACAATTCACCAAATATTATTCAATATATACCGTTATTTTCCGAAATTCTAATATTAATCATTATTTACTGCAATTTACCGTTATTGTCGTTATTTACCGAAATATCATTGGTTATCCTTGTTTACCGAAATATCATTTGTTATAACGAACGGAAATACCGTTACGTACCATAACT
Organism: Leiobunum rupestre; assembly: GCF_980474605.1. Lineage (NCBI taxonomy): Eukaryota > Metazoa > Arthropoda > Arachnida > Opiliones > Sclerosomatidae > Leiobunum > Leiobunum rupestre. Next base: position 63,812,868 of record NC_143386.1, on the reverse strand, counting down.
TACGGAAATACCGTTACGTACCATCACTTACGGAAATACCGTTACGTACCATAACTTACGGAAATACCGTTACGTACCATCACTTACGGAAATACCGTTACGTACCATAACTTACGTAAATGCCGTTACGTACCATAGCTTACGGAAATACCGTTACGTACCATAACTTACGGAAATACCGTTACGTACCATAACTTACGGAAATACCGTTACGTACCATAACTTACGGAAATACCGTTACGTACCATAGCTTACGGAAATACCGTTACGTACCATCACTTACGTAAATACCGTTACGTACCATAACTTACGGAAATACCGTTACGTACCATAACTTACGGAAATACCGTTACGTACCATAACTTACGGAAATACCGTTACGTACCATAACTTACGGAAATACCGTTACGTACCATAACTTACGGAAATACCGTTACGTACCATAACTTACGGAAATACCGGCAACGTTCAGCAGAGCTCATCGGACTCACCGATAACTAATCGGTGACATCGGTTTCCTACTGTACGCTTTGTCGCGTTTCCGGTTTTGACGTCACGATAGTCATCGGTTACTCACCGAAGTCATCGGCTGGAAGAGTCGGTTTTTCCGATGACTGACGTCATTACTGACGTAAAACTACTATAAAAGCTACGCCATTTTAAAAAACACCGATGACTGAATAAAAGCGTTCAGCAACTTACGACGTCATTATGACGAAAAAGCTCATCGGTAGAAAATATCAAATCCATCGCTTTTTTTTCCGTTGACCGCTGCTGAACGTACCCACCGTTTCGTACCATAACGAACGGAAATACCGTTTCGTACCATAAAGAACGGAAATACCGTTTCGTACCATAAAGAACGGAAATACCGTTAAGTACCATAACTTACGGAAATACCGTTACGTACCATAACTTACGGAAATACCGTTACGTACCATAACTTACGGAAATACCGTTACGTACCATAACTTACGGAAATACCGTTACGTACCATAACTTACGGAAATACCGGCAACGTTCAGCAGAGCTCATCGGACTCACCGATAACTAATCGGTGACATCGGTTTCCTACTGTACGCTTTGTCGCGTTTCCGGTTTTGACGTCACGATAGTCATCGGTTACTCACCGAAGTCATCGGCTGGAAGAGTCGGTTTTTCCGATGACTGACGTCATTACTGACGTAAAACTACTATAAAAGCTACGCCATTTTAAAAAACACCGATGACTGAATAAAAGCGTTCAGCAACTTACGACGTCATTATGACGAAAAAGCTCATCGGTAGAAAATATCAAATCCATCGCTTTTTTTTCCGTTGACCGCTGCTGAACGTACCCACCGTTTCGTACCATAACGAACGGAAATACCGTTTCGTACCATAAAGAACGGAAATACCGTTTCGTACCATAAAGAACGGAAATACCGTTAAGTACCATAACTTACGGAAATACCGTTACGTACCATAACTTACGGAAATACCGTTACGTACCATAACTTACGGAAATACCGTTACGTACCATAACTTACGGAAATACCGTTACGTACCATAGCTTACGGAAATACCGTTACGTACCATAGCTTACGGAAATACCGTTACGTACCATAACTTACGGAAATACCGTTACGTACCATAACTTACGTAAATACCGTTATAATTTAAAGAAATACCGTTATGTTCCATAATTTACCATTGTTATGCAGTGTGCAGAATATTCGAAAATATTTAAATTATTAGGAAGACTAAAGAAGTGTCGTCATCATCGTTTTTTTATTGTTTTGACCTTTTCCTCTCGACGAGCTCATTTTACAATTTACATGTAGACGAGTCTATTTCCGATGCTGTCACCAAGTCGTTCGATTATCTCCAGTTACTTAGAACTATTTCTGATAATATCTTTCAAAAGAAATTTATGAAATATACATTTTCCAGCTGCGATATTTTTAAAGCTATAAATATTTTTTCAGTTATAAAGCTGACTGGGCCTTAAAGATATAAGAGATGTTAAGTAAAGGCGTAAAAAGTGTAGGATTGTAGATGAATGTGGAGTGGCGGAGTGGTTAGCACTTTCGCCTCGCAGCAAGAGGAGCCGGGCTCGATCCCAGCTTGTGGCACTGGGTGAAAACTCGGAACAACTCCTTCCGCGTTGAGTTTGCAAGTTCTCTCCCCACTGGTTTAAGGAGTTTTTCGCCGAGCTCTTCAGTTTCCCCTTTTCATAGGAACTTGTTGAGGTTAACGGTAATAGTTAGGAAGCTGTAGGCATGAAGAGTTTGCCACCACCTTCCTACGCATTGTAACCCGGCCACCTGAATTAATGGCTTTAAAAACGATTGATGACTTAGGCCTCTCTAACTCTTTGTTTCGGAATTTTCGCAAGATAATTATGTATAATAAAAAGTGGGATAGCTGACGAGGCAAAACTATAGCTTTAGACTTGACAAAACGATTAATTTGAAATTGAATTCACAACGCGATAAAGAAACGATTATATTTTGGAAATCAGATTTATTTTTCCAATCTTGAAAAAATCAAAAGAAAGATTTACAAACAGGCGTCTTTAGTCCGTTTGTACGAAACCACTACTCTACAGTATGTTCCAACTAAAAATCTGCGATAGTCGCTACTATATAGTTCTACTATAAAGGCAGGCTGGCTGGAAGGGGGAAATTAATTCCTGTTAAATTTCAATAGGCGAAACTATAAAGTAAATTTGGTCTTAACCAACTTGTTAAAATGGGAAAACAAAATCACATGACTACCATTTCGCAGCCAACTTCGATTCGGCAAAGAAAAAAATTATTATTTCCAGATAGAGCAGACAGCTAATTAACTTCCACTTTTCTATTACAAAATGTTTTAAATAATAATAACAATTAGCTAATTCAGATGAATCTATCAAATATTAAACCGCCATTAGCAAAATAAAATGAATAATAGTTCGTATTTCTTAGAATAGATGGTGCTGCAGTTCTCCACCAAATCACGTGACTACCATCTTTTCAGCCCCTCTGGACTTTATAGTTTCGCCTATTGTAATTCGTCCGGCTACGGATTTAATTAATTTGGAGCACTTTCTTCTAAGAGACACTTACTGTTTTTGTTAATGTTGTCAGTCTTTCGACGTAATCTCTTGGCATTCCTCGTTAAGCGTATCCATTACCCTCGCCTCTATCTCTCTTGGGTCGCTGACGAATTGGTGGCAAACGTGTATATTGTCTTCGTGCACATCTCGGATTGCAATCTCTGAAGAGAGAGAGGGAGAGAACACCGTCTCGGTTTCTCTGGCTGTCCTCGGTGGGGTTATTCGCGCAGTCCCTTTTAATAACAGAGTAGGCGTGGAAGCGTGGGCCAATGCAACGAGATCCGTGGTTCTCGCTCTCTGCGGTTGACACTAATTCCGGCAATCTATCTTACGCGAAAGCCTAGAATGATACGTACGTCCCTCCGTCTCCGAAACAACACTGGCTTCCGGAACATTGTAATCCTTGGCCGAACTCGACCATCCCAGCCGAGCTCTCGAACCAGTCCTTGGCTATAGTGTAGGCTCGGTCCCTTCGGTCCCCCGGGGGGACTCGAGACTCCGAAAAGGCGGACTCGGATCCACTCAACGGATCGTCCGAAATGGGAAATTAATATTTTATCGCGAAGGAATCCTGCTAAAGCGGGTTTACGCGCAACGAATTAAGCTTCCGCGTAGTTCATAGTTAGCTAGTGTTTATTACGCGAAGTGACTTAGGTAATCATGATTTTGGACAGTGTAGTTTGGTGACTGGCAAGTGAAAGGTATACATCGAGTTTTGAATGGATGTAGGTGTTATCGTTTTATTTTTCAATATTTAAATTATATTGAAATGTTCTATATTTTTTTATTTAATTAAAAATAACAATTTTATTTTACTAAACACTGATAACAAGAATGTATTTATTTATACCTAGGGAGAATGTCTATGTCTCTCAATCCACCCGTTGGTCCCCCCAGTACGCTCCTCCGCTTAAAATAAAACGAATAGTCCCGGTATTTCATTAGCTGCTTAAAATTTACGAGACGGGGGAAAGGCGTTCAACGTGCCCGGCGATTGTCGCAACATAATCATTCTTCCTAAATATAAATAAATACATTCTTGCTGATAACTTAAATATTTTACCTTATAAATGTTTGGACGAAGATAGCGAGGTATTTCGCACACCTTTTAACAGTTTTTCCAGTTCCCTTGGGGATTAATTTTTCGTTGTGATGGAAATTTTTTTTTCTCAGTTTTCGAAAGAAATTAAAATTATTTCTCAAGTAATTATTTAATTTTCTAATATTAATTTATATCCAGCAATATAATTAAATTAAGAAAATTAATCAAGGATAACCTATCATATAAAATGATGTAACTTAAAAATAAAGAAAAAACAGTTTATGGTATTATCTATTTTAAATAAATGGTATTTTTTGCGATTTTCTGTTTTACAAAGAAATGAAAATGAATATTTTGTAGTGCTTGAAGGATTCTTTCGAGGTGACCTAGTGCAAGACCCTGTCACTAGCAATGGTTAACACAGCCGAAGCAGTGACCATTGTTGGTTATACTTGCCAATTCCACAATTATAGATGGTGATTTTGTTACCCTCGTGTTTCTGATCTCCTAAAACGTCCAGACACATCTTCGACGACCCCAAAGAGATACTCACAATGTCACTTTCTTTCTCGTCCACCATCCAACTTTGATTCCGTCCAGATTGGTCCTCAGCCAAACCAACTCGCCCGTCGGTCATGTTGGTTAGAACCAAATTTTCGTCGTGACTTATTATCTTGTACGCGACGCTAGTCGAGTTGGACAGTAATGGTTCGAACTTGAATACTTGACTTGGCAGATACTGGAATGTCCAGATTTCCGAAACGCCGTCCCTTTTGACGTCCAATACCTTTCCACTGGACCTGCTAACCAAGGCGTACCATTCATCCGAAAGTGGTTGAAACGGCGATATCGGCGTGCTTATGTCTGTCTTCGCGCTAATCAGCGTCGTGTCGATTCCCAGAAGAGATATCGCTACGAACTTCAACAACATATTCTGATTAAAAACAGCTATTTAGTTAAATTTATCCGCAATTCTCTAGAAGCGCCTACTTACGAAGCTTCTAAGCCTATCCATGTCTTAGTCGCTGTTAAAATTCCACCGAATTCCGTCTTCTGTTTAAGTTTCTCGCTAAAATATCCCCAATCTCAGTATAGCGGCGACATCCGGTAGGAAGTATGTAATAGTGGCGCATGTCGTTCCATTTAAAGAACTCCAGTAGGCGGGTCAGGAAGTAGGGGAGAACCCAGCATGCAGGCCGTCCACGTCGAACCCGCAATTAAGCGGAACAAGTAATAAGGTCGCTTGATTTCCAATTGCGATAGAGCCCACGGTTATTTATTTGAATTCTTATATTCGACAATATTACACGATAAGGAAATAGCTGTACATTAAGTATAATGTCGTTTTTCGCTCAATTTCAATACGTAAATGACATTATATTATATTATATTTATTGTAGAAAATATAGATTCCTTTTATATACTTTTTATCATAGGTTTATAAATATTCCATAAGTATGGCACTTCTTATTAATCTCACGCAATATTTTTACTAAGAGAAATTCAAAACACAGACTTAATAGCCAGCCTTGTCTGTTACCAATCGCGTCCCAAGACGAAGTCTTTGATAGCGATTTTATTCCCGTAATGACGTCACTTTTAAGTAAAATATTTCTTTAAAATATTACCTAATGAATACATAAATATAGTTGATATACAATACAATAAATTACAATAAAAATCAACCAAGGAAGAGTTTTTTTCTAGTACAGATAGGACCACGTAATTAATACGCTTTAACCAACCATTGTAGATAATTTCAAATTTGCGTGGTTTACGGTTGTCTTAATAAATGTTCATACGCGTGTTATCATAGTTCCGTTATAAACTTCATATTTAAATTAAAAAAATAAACTATAATTTATTATAAATATTTTGAATTAATATTAATTATTAATTTTTATGTTTAAGAGACCAATTTACCTTGTCAAGTTCTACTTTTCTAGTCCATGATAAAATCTTAAGCTACTCGTGTTTTAAAAAAGCAATTCTGAGTTTATTAACGATTATAGTAAATATTTGGATGTATTAATTGATTAAATTTACTTTTTAATGTTATTCAAATGTTATTGTTTAATGTTATTAAAATGTTATTGTTTAATGTTATTTAAATATTATTGTTTAATGTTATTAAAATGTTATTGTTTAATGTTATTTAAATATTATTGTTTAATGTTATTAAAATGTTATTGTTTAATGTTATTAAAATGTTATTGTTTAATGTTATTAAAATGTTATTAAAATGTTATTAAAATGTTATTAAAATGTTATTGTTTAATGTTATTAAAATGTTATTAAAATGTTATTGTTTAATGTTATTAAAATGTTATTATTTAATGTTATTAAAATGTCATTGTTAAATATTATGGAAATGTTATTGTTTAATATTATTGAAATGTTATTGTTTATTGGTATTAAAATAACAAAGAGTTTTTAATTTTCTGAAAAATTAAATACGGAAAGATTGCTGAAAATTTAACGCAAATCGGAAAAATAAAAAATTGACTAGTCTAGAGGTTTAGTTTTCCTTTTGGATTCGAAAAAATGAGGTGAGAATACCAATAAATATAAATTTGCGAACAATATTAGTCTAATCGTTTAATATAACCTTTTTTTTTTAATTTTTCGGAAAACATTTTCCGACCTACCACTCTAAAATAGCACTGCCAGGAAGGAGTTACCTTTGCGTTATCCGTACTAGATCTGATTCCCTTCTAAGATTGCAGCTGAGTATATCCTTGCTTTAAGATATTTTTTATAACTACGTATATATCTTTGATCAGAAGTAAATGTATCTTTTAGAGAGAAGTGTCCATTTTGAATTTGGACTAAACTATGTCTTAAATATTTATTATTTCGTACCGAAGTGTATTTTTAGACCTTTTTCCCTTGAAATTTGATATTTTCCGGGTTTAATTTTGGAAAATAACCTTGATAAGACTCGACGTGAAATAGTTGCCTACCATATCTAACCTAACCCAACCTAACCTAACCTAACCCAACCCAACCTGAACTAACCTAACCTAACCTAACCTAACCCAACCCAACCTAACCTAACCTAACCTAACCCAACCTAACCTAACCTAACCTAACCCAACCTGAACTAACCTAACCTAACCTAACCCAACCTGAACTAACCTAACCTAACCTAACCCAACCTGAACTAACCTACCCGAAGTGAAAACGAACCAGATTTAAATTTCCCATTCAACTGAATCCCGCCATGTTGGGCTATAAATGAAAATACTTTTCGGTTCCATGGGATTCGGTCGAACGGGATTCGGTATAATGGCAAACAACCGCTATAGATACATTTGGTAATTGATACAAGGTCACTCAAGGTCAGAGTCGTATTGGGAATTCGTAAAGTGGTTCATGAAAACCTCCAAATTAGACATTACTTATGTTTAAATAAACCTTTATTTTAGATTCATAAACGTTAAACACATATATTAAAAAGTGATTGGTCCGTCATGCTCTGCGGGAAATGTTCAACGCAAGCGTTGTACCCAGATTTCATCGAGTCGTCCTTAAAAACCTCCGAATTCTGGTCGTAAAATAGTCCCGTCGTCGCGTTGAAAGTAAAATCTTCGCTGTAGGCCACTTCCACGGATTCAGCGTAGCCATAGGGTAGCACTGGAATGGGATGAGAGAAAACTGTTTCGGAAAAGGGATGGATTTTCCAAAGTTGCGTTTCGTCGTTCTCCTCGCAAGAAGTTAAAAACGCGTCATGACTATCGACGCCAACTGTTAGACACCGTTGGTAATATCTGCTGTGCCGAATTCGTTTATATTCAGGTTGGTCTGGCACGTTTTCGATGAACCATTTCTGACCCGTGGAACTGAGGCTTAGTTTGGCCCTCGTCGGGCTGAATTTCCCGCGTTTGTAGTCATAGCGCCCCTGCAATGCCTCCAAGTATTCGATGTCCATAATGTGATACGATTTGTTGGGTAAAGAATATTTCGGCGCGTCATATAGGAACTGAAATATTTGCGTAGTTCTGTATCCGGAGCGCGGTGACACTTCGAGGTGGCCAGCGTCGTCCACGTCCAGCGCCAGGTTCTCGTTGATCTTGGGCACCAATTGGTACAGTTCCAACAGCGCCGGGTTCCACTGACACTTGACCACCGTCAGTAGAGCCGCCATTAGAAGTCGCGATGCCTTCGGAAATACAACGTGGTAAAAAAAGTGTATTCAATTAACAGGAGGAATTTATATGCCGATTCTGTATCTAAAAGAGTATACATTTTTATATTTATATTTTATTAATTTTAATGAGAAAGAAACTTTGTACAAATAGGTTTTGCTAATCCAATAAAAAAATGACATTCGCGTTTATTTAAACCTTTCTAAATTTATAAATATTTGATTTCAAAATCATCAGAAATAATATTAGGAGCAAAATCTCAATTAGAAACGCCTCTTATTTGAGTAAAAGGGAGATTTAGAAAGTATACCATACCATGGTCGTGATCGTCTGCAGTTGAACTCGTTTCACGAAAACACCAAAACCTCAATTCCGTATCTTGCTTGTTGCAGTCGACAAACAAAACTTTTTTTTTTCATTTATTGCCGTCGTAGTAATTCTCATTTGATTCCGCTCTCGCCTTCGACTTCGATAAGGGGCGTTTCTCGGAAAACAGTCAAATAAAAGCCATCCGAGATTAAGAGATTCTTCAGGGTAAAATTGACAGAAAAAACTCAAATATATCGCTTGTGATAGCACCAAAAAAGGCTCAACACTATTTGGGAAATATTTGTATATGAAGATATTTTAGTAAACTGGGCGATAAACTTCCAAGATTAAGAGCCGTAATATTTTCATGTACATCTTATGATAAGGTTCTGCTATTATAATTTCCATTTTTCCAGCAACTAGTAAAACGAAATCTAAACGCGTTTTGATCAAGAAAATGACATACGACTGATTAACATTGCGACACTTTGGCGTTACGAGTAGCAGTGAGAAGATTCCTATATTTAAAAGGTAATTTTTACAGAAACATTTCCGAACGAAAGACAGGATATATTTAAATACCTCGAGGAAGCAGCGATTCCGCGCACTGAGTTATGAATCAAACCAAACGAGTTTCTATTGAACGAAGTGCTTGACGCGAAATGTATTGAGAAAATGGGCAAACATCGCGTTTCACTGTTAATTGTTTGGCACGAGGCGTTGCCCAGACGACGATATCGGATCTATCGCGTTAGAGACACTTTGCGAGCGATATTACGTTAACACTATGTCATTAGCCTTTAACCTTGCACTAATTAATATATTTCGTTTCTTGGTTATTTGCAGTCGACAAGCGATATTGTTTTTTTTTATTGGCGTATTGTTCATTCTCGTTCGATCCTGTTCTGTCGCGTTTCTTGGAAAACATTTAATGAGCTGATTCGAGATGAAAACAGTGATATTCTTCAGGGTTAATTAACTGGTGAAATACAATATCGCGTTTTACCCTGGAACTATATAAATTATACAGTCTCGACACTATTTGGAAAATATTTCTGAACGAAGAAATTTGAGTAAATTGCGAGATAGATGGTTATGTTTATCACGCAAAATTGATTATGAAATTAAAATTTAATACCCTCTGTCATAACCCGTTAGATACTAATAAACGATCGGCTAGTTTAAGAGACCCAGAGTAACGTTTCAAGATAATATATTGGCATGAGCAAAGAAAATATTTTAATCCACTTGGCTTGATTTTAATATCAAAACACGTCTTCACCCCGTGTCATTTAATGCCGATTGAAGTCTATGGTTACCGATTTCACTTATTTATTTTTGTATACAGGGTGTTTCAAAAGGTTATGCAAAAATGTTAAGGAGTTGTAGGGGGTGAGTTGAGAAGTATGCATTTTTTTTTTTCATTTTCCTACGATGAGGTAAAAGAGCGCCAGAGAGCTTCAAAGTGTGGCCTAATAGCCCCTGGAAGTAGGCTGCAACAAGCGCAAAACCAAGCAGCAGAATAATGCGAACATTAAGGTTTGGGTTCGTGTTATAGGTAGAAAAGGACTTTGTAAACAAATCGAGGTAACCAGCGTAACAAAAGTGAACCTACACAGTATTTAAAGTCCCTTCTGCTTGGTTTTCCGAAATTTCGATAAACTTTTTGGTACCATTAATTGGATAAGGAAATTAATTGGCGATGGTCTCTTGGAATCAAAGCAATCGCGTGTTCTGGTAGGCGAAAGGGACGATCTGGGACCTATTGATTTGGACAGTTTTCCCGCTTGACCGAGATAAGATCATGCGCAACGCATTCGGGTCCGGATTACAAACGGTGTTAGGTGTTGTGGAATAAAAGGTGAATAGTGAGGAGAGAAAGCCTATATTAGACTGAAAACCACTAAAGGGCAAAAGTGGGGTGGTGGAGTGGTTAGCACTTTCACATCGCTCCAAGAGGAGTCGGGTTACATCCCAGCTTGTGGCACTGGGTGAAAGCTAGGAGCAACAAACACAAGGAGAACGCAGCTAGCCTTTAAATACGCTAACGCTGTGTTGCGTACACATTTCATTGGACGAGCCTTTACGCTGAGCAAGACAATTTCCGAATTTTCTCCTTCCGACGGTAGCAGGCGCTAAAGCGTCTAGCCAATGAAAACTGTACACAAGAAAATTGACGACTTTTGACGGGCGAAATTCTCCTTGTGTGGGGTGCTGTGTTTGTGGCTCCTAGCTGAAAGCTCGGAACATCTCCTTCCGCGTTTAGTTTGCAAGTTCTATCCTCACTGGTTAAAGGAGATTCCCCCTTTCCGTAAAAACTTGTAGAGCTTTACGGTCATAGTTAATGTAGGGAGCCCTTCCATAAACTGCAACCTTGTACCTCTTCGTGGCGGAAGGGAGTAACAGGTGGAGGGGAAACCCTCCATGCTGGCCAACTAAGGCTCTGCTTCTTCCTTAAGCTAAGGTGTAAGGTATCGTGCTGAGGGCTGAGTGGTACCGGGGAAGCGAAAATACGGTATCATGAACGATCCCCTCGGGGAACCAGGCGACACCCCGTTTTTTTCGAGCCTTCCACCTGGACAGAGGATTAAGGGTGGCGACCGTATACTTTCCTCTTTACTCGTGGGATCTGCATGGATTCTTTAAATAACAAAAACAAAAACAAACAGGGCAAGGGTCTGTCTTCGACAGTACCCGGCCAACAGGGATTGGGTAACCAATCTTCAATTAGCACAGGACAAGGGTCTACCTCTACCAGTACCCGGTCTGCAGGGTTAGGGTCCTCCCAAGGGGGTACCCAACCCGGACAAGGGTCTGGCTCTGGTGGTACCCAGTCAAAAACATACAACAAGAACCTTAAGCGCAAAGAGTGCCGGAAGGTTCAAAGGCAGAAGGGGGCAGATGGTCCACAGGTAGGGGACGTAGTCAATCCTCCTTCTGGCAAAAGACTAAGGTCTGACAACTCGGCTGTATCTTCCGAGTCTTAGCAGAAGGCTTCCAAAAGGCCTAGGCCTTATAGTGAAGTTGCAGGGTCGACCAAGATGGCCATCATTAAAGATGGCTTTCCAGTCGCCACTCTATCGGATGAGGAGTTTAACACCATCCTGTGTGGAATTCTTGAGCAGATAGATGGAATACCTTCGGGTAACCCACTACCTCGCTTCTCGAATTTCCAACTATCTGGGGGTGCTATCGCTTATATATGCGGTGACAATTTGTCATGTGAATGGTTGAAGAGGGAGTTCGACCAAAATGATAGGATGTTGGAGGGTCGTAAACTGCATAGCGGAAAAAACCTCCATTCGCTGGATTTTCCAGATAGATGGGGGTTCGATGTCTGCTATTAGGAAGGCCGAGTTTAGGGCTGACACCGGCTTGGATAGGGGCATCTTCAAGGTGCTTCACGATCCAAGTTCGGATAGACCCGATGATGAGGCTACGGCGGGGTCAGACATGTCTGGCACAGAAGGTGAGAATACTCTGTTAGGTGGAGAGGATGCACTAACAGATGGGATGGGTGGTATCTCTATTTCAGATATAGAGGACACCTTGCTGGGTGCAGAACCCGATGTAAAGGGAGATGTCTCATCTAAAGGGGCAACAGAGGAGGAGACAAGAAACTCTGAGGAAGCCGGAGGGAGTGGTGTGGTTCTCACACCCACCTCTGGGAATAATCACTAGTGACGGGTACCCCTCTTTTATCTACCCCAGAAGATGGGCATCAAGGTGGTTCAGATAAACCTGCACCACTGTAAGGCAGCCTCAGCAGTATTATGCCGTAGGTTTGCACCGGAGGGCATAGACGTTGCACTTATACAGGAGCCATGGTCTCTCAAGGGCCAAATTCTTGGTCTTAAAAGTGCAGGTAATGTCTTTTACGATTATTACTGCGATACACCTAGGACATGCATACTAGTAAGAAGGGGAATTCATTCTCTTCCGCTATCTATGTACTTTTCTAGGGATACGACTGTAGTTAGCGTGATGGGAGATGAAGAGCTAACTATAGCGTCGGCATACTTCCCATATGATGAGGCCATTTCCCCTCCATCACAGGAGGTGACCAACCTGGTCGACCACTGTGAGAGAGAGGGAAAGAAGCTGATCATCGGATGCGATGCAAATGCACATCACGTAGTATGGGGCAGCAGTAACTGCAACAGACGTGGCGAGGACCTTCTGGAATATTTGGTTAGTACAAAACTTCATATTCTCAATAAGCACAATGTACCAACTTTTGTTACTAGTAACAGAAGTGAGGTCATTGATCTTACGCTGTGCACAGAGAATGTCGCAGATGTAATTCATAACTGGCATGTGTCTAGTGAACCATCACTGTCGGATCACAGACACATTTGCTTTAGTATCCTGGTCAAATCCACCCGGGTTGACATAGAGTTTCGTAATCCCAGACGTATGAATTGGTCTGGCTATAGGGAAGACCTAGGTCTTTATCTTAAGGATGAGAAGCCAAGGCTCTCATCGGTGCTGGACTTCGATTTGGCTGTTGATCATGTGCAACATGCCATAATCGATTCCTACCACCGAAAATGTCCGGTGAAGTCTACCAACCAGCCAAGGCTAGTTCCTTGGTGGACAGCTGAGATTGGTGGACTTCGCAACAAAACAAGGAAGCTCTTTAATAGGGCAAAGAAAACGGGCGACTGGGTTTCCTACAAGAGTACCCTAACCGCTTATCACAAAGCTATTCGTGATGCGAAGAGGGCATCATGGAGAAGTTTTTGCGAGAATATATCTGATATTCCCAGCGTTGCCAAACTAATGAAAATTATGGCACATGATAATACTAAACATCTCGACACCATTAGGTTGAAGGATGGAAGTTTTTCGACCTCTGGCAAGGAAACTCTAACACACATGTTGGAGACGCACTTTCCAGACTCTAGGGTCACAGACAGTTGTGGCACTGATAGTCTCCCTTTTAGGATACAACGTATCAAAAGGGAAGACTGGGCTGTGGCAAAACAGGTTGTCACACACTCCAGGCTTATGTGGGCGATAAATTCCTTTATGCCTTATAAGTCCCCAGGTCCGGATGGGATCTTTCCCATTTTGCTGCAGGAGGGCAGCGATACTCTCTGCCCACTGCTCTGTAGAATCTACAGGGCTTGTATTGCCTTAGGGCATATTTCAAGCTCCTGGAAGCTCTCTAGGGCCATTTTTATCTCCGAGCCCGGTAAGTCAAACTGCCTTGAGGCTAAGGCATTTAGGCCAATTAGTCTCACCTCTTTTCTCCTGAAAATTTTGGAGAAACTGGTAGACTGTTATATTAGAGAAGAGGTTATTTCCCAAACGCCTCTCTCTACTGCTCAGTATGCCTATCAAAAGGGCAAATCTACTGAGACCGCCTTGCATGGCATTAGCAATTGCCTTGAGAGAGCAATTGAGTTTAAAGAAATCGCTCTTGCGGTTTTTCTTGACATTGAAGGGGCCTTTGACAAGGTCTCAAGTGCAGTCTTTATGAAGGCTGCCAAGAGGTTTGGTATCAATGACACACTTTGTCTCTGGATCAAATCTATGCTGACGAACCGAAGGGTGACATCCCTCCTGCTTGGTGATTCCCTGATGGTCTCCACTAGCCGTGGGTGCCCACGGGGGGGGGGGTTCTCTCTCCCCTGTTGTGTTACCTCGTGGTGGATGAACTGCTGAGGAGGCTGAACAGAGGGGGGTGCCGCTGTTTTGGTTACGCCAACGATATTGCTATCATTGTCACAGGGAAATTCCCAACGACAGTTAAGGATGTTATGAGGAGAGCTCTTGCATCAGTAGAAAACTGGTGCAATGAAGTGAACCTCACGGTCAATCCCAGTAAGACGGTTCTGGTTCCTTTTACCCGTAAAAGGACTAGGGGAGTGTTTAATGGTATTTCCTTGTTCGATACCAACCTGGAGGAAAGCACTGAAGTGAAATACTTAGGTGTTATCCTTGACAACAAAGTAACATGGAAACCACATCTTGACTATATTATCAAGAAGGTAAAAATGTTATTTTGGAGAATTAGAAGTACGGTCAGCAAGTCCTGGGGCTTGAGTCCTAGAGTTGTTCACTAGCTTTACACAATGATCATCAGACCCATACTGTCCTATGCAGCTGTGGTCTGGTGGCCAAGGGTTACTCGCAAAACGGTGTAGTCAGAACTGCGCACTCTTCAAAGGCTAGCTTGCGTTGGCATAACAGGAGCTATGAGAACAGCCCCAACTGCTTCTCTAGAAATTCTACTGAATATTCTTCCTCTACATTTGTTTATAGAGGAAGCTGCTACGTTTGGTGCCTATAGGCTAAACCAAAATGGGTGGTGGATGGCCAATAGTTGGGAAAAGAGCCACACTACGCTTATTATGGATATTTCCAGTCGGTTACCTGTTCTCTCAATGGGTTCTGACAACATGGCTGCTAAACTTCGTTTTAATAAGCCTTTCGGCGTGTACTTCCCTAGCCGCACGGAATGGTCAAATGTCACCCTCGGTACCAGAGTGGAAGTTGTCTGGTTCACCGATGGGTCTAAGACCCATCTAGGTGCGGGCGCAGGGATGTACTGCCTAACGACCAAGTACGGCTTCTACGAAAGCCTTGGAATTTACGCAAGTGTCTTTCAGGCAGAGATTTCAGCTATCTGCTTCTGTGTTGACTTCTGTCTTAAGAAGAACTATCGCGGGAAAGTTATCCAAATCTGTTCGGATAGCCAGGCTGCTTTAAAAGCTCTAAACCAGTCTAGTGTTTCTTCTAGAATGGTTCTTAGCTGCTTGGATCTCCTTTCTAATCTCGGGACGCTTAATAAGGTTCAACTTTATTGGGTCCCTGGACATGAGGGGTATCATGGGAATGAAAAGGCTGACGTCTTGGCCAGGGAGGGTGCGATGGCTGGGTTCTGTGGACCAGAACCCGCTGTCCCTATCCCCCGTGGCCTGATACGCAGCCTGGTCTCCAAGTACAGGACTAACCGTCAACTCGAGCTTTGGCTCGAGATGGATGGCCAAAGACAGGCTAAGGAGTTTATCCCTGGCCCCTCTAGGCAAAGGGCGAATGAACTGCTTTCGCTCTCAAAATCCTGTATAAGGTTGGTCACTGGCCCGCTTACAGGTCACTGCCAGCTCAACAGACATTTAAATCTTATTGGTATCAGCGATGACCCACTATGTAGGGCCTGTAAGGCCGAGTAGGAAACTGCCTCTCACGTTCTTTGTAGCTGCGATTTTTATGCGGCTCAAAGAATAGAGCATCTTGTGATGCATCAATTAGAAACTAACGACTTCTTTAATATGCCGGCCAAAAATATTTTAAGGTTTGTGTCGGAGATAGGGCTTTTCTAAGTCATAGGTCAGGGGTGCACAATGGACCTAGGGTCGAAGTGCATGGGTGGGCATTTATGCCTCCCCGCCCCCTCTCAATAATAATGTAGGGAGCTGTTGGCTCGCGTGGCATGAAGGGCTTGCCACCACCCTCCTACGCACTGTAACCCGGCCATCTGTTTAAAGGCAATGAAAGTCGCTAGATGACTTGATCGTTGGGTGGTGCTTCGGGTATTAGCCTAGTTGATTTTTAATGCAGTACAGTACTGGGGTCGGAACGTACGATGTTTTGTGCGGCGGTGTCAGAATAACGTATCGATGAAAGGAGGATGCGAAGGTTGAGATAAATATATAAATGAGTTTTATTTACAAATAGTGAAAAAGAGGAGTTGCAATATTACGCGACTGTACAAGTTGAAATTACCAAAACTAAATAGTATAAAATATTATTTAGTTTTGAAATTACCACGAAACAAAAATTCGATTCAAGAAGAGTCCGCGAACTTTCAGGGGAACATGCGTTGTCCAGCTCACGTGGTAACTGGCGGAAAATGTACCAAACTCGGCCATAAGTAAGCTAGTAAGTTAAAATGTTGTTAAAAGGATCTTCTACTACATGGTTTATGTAAATTTGTATAAAATATTAAATGTTTCTCTCTGGTCGAATCTGCTCGGAATTCGAGAGACTTTCAAATATGTTTATTTCTTTTTTTCTTTTTCGATCAATTATTTTTCCATGAAGCTTAATTATCCATATGAAATAATATTTATATTTGAATAAGTTAGAAGAAACAGAAATTAACTGATTTATTGAGAATACAATTTGTGGGAGCGCGTACATTGAAATGAAAAGTAACCCGATATGTGTTCTACGTTTAATTTTAAGTCTAACCAGCTTTGACCCGATCTAATTTGACCAATGGAAAGCCGAGAAATGTTAGACCAAAACCCATAAGGTCGTGTGTGATATTCTAATCATGACACGACATTTAAGGGCTTATAAATTCAAAACTACCAGATCTAACGGATCAAAATAGTCGTGACACTCTAAACTGTGTGGGGGAGTTAGAAATTTGTAGCTTATGATGACCATGAAACATTAGTTCAAGGTCATTAAAAATTTATCTCGAGAACCATTAGGATTAGGAGAATGGTTCCAATTAGAAAAATGCCCGCCAAGGTTTTTAAGTCAAATTACCTTTTACCCGAGGTAAATAAACCAATAAGACTCCAAAATAAACGTTACATAATTGATTTAAGACGTACCAAGTATTTTTATTAACTTTTTGAGTTTAAATGTTTTAAACACAAAATAATCTAACTAGTAATTGAAATAAATTGAATGACCTTGAACTAAATAAGGTCATTACGAACTCTCCCCCTCAGTTTAGAGTGTCACGACTATTTTGATCCGTTAAATCTGGTAGTTTTCGATTTATAAGCCCTTAAATGTCGTGTCATGATTAGAATATCACACACGATCTTATGATTTTTGGTCTAACATTTCTCGGCTTCCCATTGGTCAAATTAGATCGGGTCAAAGCTGGTTAGACTTAAAATTAAACGTAGAACACATTTCTAATTGGAACCATTCTTCTAATCCTAATGGTTCTCGAGATAAAATTTGAATGACCTTGAAGACCTGGTTCAAGGTCATTGAAATTTCCATTTTCATTTGTCCCCCTGCACCCTCTATGTAACCTGCAAATTTCAAATTCTTACATAAAACACATTTTGAGTAATTAGCTCTGTATCGTTTTTAGTTAACACCCTGTATAATATTTAAGGTATCTATAAAATGAATTGCCAAAAGTGGCGTTTCAAATCTTGTTTGGCTCGAGGCGTTGCCGAGACCACGTTATCTGATGAAGATAGCGTGTTCGTAAAGCTACGGGAGCAGAAGTCTTTTCTTTTATAGTGGGCTTTCTAGTGTTAGTATCCCCACGACATTCCGCGCGTATTTCTTTAATCTAATTTATACCGCTTTTCGTATATTTCGTATTCAAAGACACGCATACGTAAATACGGTTACAAATATTTCAGGGAGCAAATCAACTGCGTAAATGCTGTTATAAGGATACAGGGCAGGAAATTGCGCATCAACGTGGTTGCAGTAGTCGGCAGGTATATTGAATGAATGTTTTATTAAAACAATTGGCGGCAGAAGCTGCGATATCCGTTTTAAAGCTCTACTACAAATACGGAAGTCGACGTGATGGTTTCGGTGACTGAAATAATGTTGCAAATGTGTATTTAAAGCTGCAGCAAAGTTTTTCTATAATTTAATCGAACTGTTTCTAATATTGTAGTTGTTTTACGTCGTTGCGGTTAGGTAGCTTCAAAAACATCTCATAAAAGTATTTTGTTTAACTGCCACATGGCTATAATAAAATTAAAATTGAAGCCAATACATTTTGAGGAAATACCCGCAACTAGGCTAGTCACGCAACGCATTAGCTTTATAAAGGAAGATAAAATTGGCGAATAAGTAGATAAGTCCATAATGAAAAGGGATAATAAAGCTAAACCGTAAATAAATTTGAAGAAATTTAAAAACTTACTAATAGCTCGTACCGATAGGTCTTCGAGCAAACAAAAAATGCGAAACTCGGACCAAATAGATCTTCGAGTGAATAATTAAATTAAATCAAACTAAATAAAATAGCCAGAAAGTCAACGGTAGACCGGTTTCGTCCTATTTGGGACTCGTTAGTACCGTGCGAGAAATCTGGCTCGCGACTCTAACACCGAATAGAGAAACTAAGCCTAAATATTAAAAATTTCAAAACGAGTTGCGTAGCAACGGAAAGCCGAATTGGGTGAGAGTGGTGGAGATTAGTATATACGTAATGTTAAGTTAAAAGGAACCACCTATGGACTGCATTGTAGTCCATAGGTGGTTCCTTTTAACTTAACATTAACTTTGTACCTGTTAAACGACTGCATTTTTTACTTCATAAAAAGTCTGATTTTGGCAAATACAGCCAACAGTGCGTAAATATAGCTGATTTTGTCCTTGATTCTGCCATGTCACAGCCCAATTTTATAAATGCACTTTTCGCCAGCACTAGAGCCAAATAGCCGACACGAATGTTGGGGCTCCTATGATCAAATCCTATAAACGAAAATTTAAAAAGACAGGCTACTAGTTTCAACAAAAAGGACTGTTTGGATTGCGACACTCGAGTGTAAGATTACAATCTGGAAATGTCTAGAGGCACCGGGAAAATTCAATCATTCAACCTATAATAAACACCCTGATTAGGACATTAGTAGCGCTTGAATAAATGTATTTGACACTCAAACTTATATTTCAAATAATTTTTGGATATTAAAATATTTGGTTGTATTCAAAAATTAAAAGAACCAATATAATTTTATAAATGGTATTTTGTAAATATTTCTTTAAACACTTTATGATTTACCTTATCACTATCTGAGTATAACTTTGCTTTAAGATTTATATATAATAAGTAAATATTAAATTAAATGTAATATATAATTTCCACCGTTATACTGCTGATCATGCACGATTAAATTACACGTCCCACTTTTACGGCTTTGGTTATTAGCCTAGCTGATTATTATTATTATTATTATTTATCAGGTAAGATATACATTAATTATGTTTTAATAAATCTTTATTTTAGATTCATAAACGTTAAACACATATATTAAAAAGTGATTGGTCCGTCATGCTCTGCGGGAAATGTTCAACGCAAGCGTTGTACACAGATTTCATCGAGTCGTCCTTAAAAACCACCGAATTGTGGTCGTAAAATAGTCCCGTCGTCGCGTTGAAAGTAAAATTTTCGCTGTAGGCCACTTCCACGGATTCAGCGTAGCCATAGGGTAGCACTGGAATGGGATGAGATAAAAATGTTTCGGAAATGGGATGGATTTTCCAAAGTTGCGTTTCGTCGTTCTCCTCGCAAGAAGTTAAAAACGCGTCATGACTATCAACGCCGACTGTCAGACACCGTTGGTAATATTGGTGGTGTCGAAATCGTTGATATTCGGGTTGGTCTGGCACGTTTTCGATGAACCATTTCTGACCCGCGGAGCCGAGGCGTAGTTGGGCCCTCGTCGTGCTGAATTTCCCCCGATTGTAGTCATAGCGCCCCTGCAATGCCTCCAAGTATTCAATGTCCATAATGTGATACGATTTGTTGGGTAAAGAATACTTCGGCGCGTCATATAGGAACTGAAATATTTGCGTCGTTCTGTATCCGGAGTGCGGTGACACCTCGAGGAGGCTAGCGTCGTCCACGTCCAGTGCCAGATTCTCGTTGGTTTTGGGCACGAATTGGTACAATTCCCACAGGTTAGGGTTCCACTGACACTTGACCACCGTCAGTAGAGCCGCCATCAGCAGTCGAGACACCTTCGTAAAAACAATTTGTTATTTACAATTAATAACAGGTTAAGTTTTAAAATAAAATCCACTACTGCACAGTTTGAAATATTTAATTTGCGCACGTTTCCATAGTTAATAACAGGTTATTAATTATTCGATTATTCGGCGTTATTTTGAAATTATACTTCTCACAATTTTAACTTATTTTTACTAAATTGCAATAGAATACGGCTCACTTGTGGATTATAGTGTATCGGAGGAGCAGGTAGTTAAATTGAGAAAACACTGTGCTCAAATTGAGCTGTCTTATGCAATAAAATAACACTTTAAAAATTTACACTCGGACATCATTTTCAGTTTACATCTTAAATCGTATAAGTAACAGTTTCCAAATGTTGTCATTTAAACTATCTAGTTTTTTTTAATATATTGAATGTCTAAATATTTATGAATTTTCAGACAAAATAGTTTCAGCATAATCTATATTATAAACGAATTGTATTTTAGTTAAGCGGAAGTTTCAGAAAGTATCCTACCATGGCCGTGACCATCTGTAGTTGAACGTGTTTCAGGAAAACACGAAAATATTAATGGCGTTTCTTGACTGTTTGGAGTCGATAAAGAACAGCTTTTTTCTCATTTATTTGGCGTCGTGGTAATTTTCGCCTTTAACTTTGATAAGACGCGTTTCTCGGAATCCGATTAATGAGCTGAGCCAACCGAGATTAAGACGGTGATATATTTCAGGGTAAAATTTACAGGAAAACATCAATATCGCACTTTCCTTGGCACTTATAAAACAGGATCGACACTATTCGAGAGATATTTCTGGGGTTAACTGCGCGATAGGCTGCTAAGAGTATTGGTCAATTTATTCCGTTATATTTTCATTTACATCTCAAGATTACCAAATCGATTTCAGTCGAGAAAATTTCAGACGATTGATTAACATGGCGACACTTTGACGACACGATCAGTGACAGTAGCGAGCATTTGCGGAGATTCCTACATCTAAGCTGATTTTTTGATAAAAACGTATATCTATAAACAACCGGCAGAATATTTTGTAACGCCCCGAGGAAGGACTACATGTAATTTTCACGCTCGCTACTATAGAGGATAAAATTACATAAACGCCACTTCCACGTCCATCTGTTTTATACGCATATTTCGCTTCCGTATGCTAATCCCTCTAAATTTGAATTTATCCGCAAGTAATATTAATATTTTTACGCTTGCAAGTAGAAAACTCAAATGTTTTTTTGAGCGAAGTGCGTTGGCGAAATATATTGCAAACATGCTCACAAATTGTGTTTGAATGCTTGTTTTGACCTAGAGGCGTTGCCCGGATAATTTTACCTGATTATGTTGTTGTTAAAGGTTGCCCAAGTGAGATTATATCCTGGACAAATTAACTACTGGACCCGAATCGTAAGCGAAAAATCCATTCTTCAAATTACATCGCCCACCAGCGTTCCTACCGAGATAATCACGAATCATTTCCGCCCAAATACAAATAACGTGCGTAAAAACGTTAAATGACAAGTATATTAGAACAGAAGTAAATAATATATCTGTGACCGGATAAGTATTCACCTGCCTAGCTTGCTAATGTTATTTTTGCAAGGCCCCCGCTGATTTTTCATTGTTTTGTTTTATTAAATAATATATACACAGGGACGGTTCGCAAGCCGTACTATCCTTTAAAAAAAGGCAACAGGGTTTTGTTAGATGTCTTTCCCTCTTCCACCCCTCCTCCGGCAAGCTAGCCGTGTCAAACGTCATAAAACGGAAAAGGATGTGCCGCTATCTTTTGGCAGTAGTTTGAATTTTTCTGTAAATTTTCGTATGCTAACAAATAAACGGTTTCTTTGAAGACATAGCCTAGTTAAGAAAAGGATTACACTTTTAATATTTGACTTGCAAAATAATAATTATGAGAAACAAATTGTGTGTTTACCCTACTTGTAAAAGTGACTCTAGATATTATCAGTAGCGGCGCTAAGGGTGGGCTGAAGTGGGCTTTAGCCCCCCTACATTTCTGAGAGGGGCCACATATTTATATTAAAAGGGCCACATATTTATAATTAAGAGGCCACATATTTGAATTTATGAATTTTCTTATCTCTAGAAATTTGTTTTATTTACTCAATAAAATAGTAGACCATAAACAGATAGATTCGGGAGGAAGGGAGTGGAAATTGAGAGAAATTTGAATGGACAATAGAAAGAAAAGAAAAGAAAGGGAATTTAAGGAAATACCCCGGGCATGCAAGTGTCCCCTCCAGGTCGGATACAAGGTCATAGGGGGTCCAGTAAACGCGACGAGAAAAATTTTAAGGGGTCACTAAATTTGTAAAATGGAGTGTACTCCATGGTTGTAAGGGCCACAAAATACTTAGGGGCCACCAAATAATTAGCCCACCTGTGAAAAACCTTAGCGACGCTTCCGGATATTCTGATAAAGAACATATGAAAGACGTTTTCTTTATACCTTTTCCGAAGAGTTTTGGATGGATAATTTGGTTATGTCCAAACCATTTTCTGTTTGCTTTTTTCTTATGTGGTGATATATTGAACAACGTTTCGTAGTTATGAGATGAAAAGTCCATTATTGTAAATACAATAAATTTAAATATACAGGTCTACATTAATAAAACCCTAAATTCGAAACCGGTCACATGGTATTTTCAAAAGCGACTACTGGTATTTTTGCATTCCCACCATACGTTTATTCCCCTCCCCCTTGACTCACTTTACCTTTAGTTCCGGGAAGAGAGGCTAGAGGGCACATTTAGCAGTCGTTATTATTTAGTCCATGGTTCTAGAGTCTCTAGAGTAAAAAATGTCTAATAAACATGGGTCCTAAACTGCTTCGTTTCAGAGATATGGGCTCCCAAAAACTACCCAAAAAAACCAGACACAGCCTTAAATCTGGCAAACAATATTCTTCCTTGAACCAAATTGTTTTCATTAAACTATCAATTGTTTTTTATCCGTGAGGCGAGAAAAATTAATAACAAGTGGCCAAAGTTCATTAATGTCCTTTTAGAAGTAAAATGAGTTTGAAGACCAACTCATTTTAATTTAGTGATAGATTTTAATTATTAAATTTTAAGATACAAATGTCATAAAAATTCTAAAGGAATGGTTTTAAAATTGTCTAATTCGTTCTGTAGCTTATATGGCACATTGGTCTAGGAACGCTTATTGCACAGACGGGCTCAAGAAAAATGGGTTTGAAGCTCAAAGATTCAACCAGCAGTAGATTCCTAAAAGACTGGTGTCAGATCGACTGGCATTGAGTCTGTAGATAGACGGCTAAGATAAATACAAGACATCAAATGAACGTCCTGGATACGTCCCGATTAAGCTGATATTTAACCATACTAAATACTCTCGGACATCTTTAGGCTTAACGTACACTCATCCTAGCTCGGGATGTTCACTAAAAACCCGACGGACGTCTTAGTACTTGCCCTTGGGACGTACTTTGACTCTGAGAAAATCAGACATTTGCTCGTCTTTTAACCTCCGAGTTACGTCAATATCTCTATCTGGTTTTCGGGACATCATACGGACAATTGCAATATACCGGCATACTGTCCATAGGACGCCGGAGGGATGATGTTGGGTTTGCTGGGCAATGACAAACGTCAATTCTACGAGGATAGTCAGCCTTGTTGAAGCTTGTACGTGTTGTAGGTGGTATGGGGGAATTGGTGTTTATGTAGAATAAACTTAAAACCTAAAAGTGTAAATAATCCGTAATTCGTTTAGATTAATGATAACGCCAGCTAAACCTTATATGGAAGCGATACGCAAAACCCAGTTACAAATAATTATTGTCTTTTAATAAATTGTAAAACATCACAATAACTGCTCAACATGCCCACCTTGGGCTGCTATACAAAAATGACAACGCCGTACAAATGATTGACGAAGATTTCAGGCTTGTTCCGAATAGTCTCACATCCATCAATAATGCGTTGACGGAGGTCATTAATGTCACGGACATCTCTTTTATAAACAAGGTCCTTCAGAAATCCCTAAAGAGAAAAATCGCATGGGCTTAAATCGGGAGATCGAGGTGGCCACGAAATAGTTCCTCCTCGTCCTATCCACCTTAAAGGAAATGTTGCGTCAAGGTGATCTCGCACTGCGCGGCTGAAATGTGGTGGCGCTCCATCGTGCAAGAACCACATTCGAAATCTTAGGTATGACTCCATTTAGGCGGAAGAAAATATGGTCCAACTAGATAGTCTCCGACAATGCCACACCAAACGTTGAGGCTAAAGCGCTCTTGGTGAGTTGCGACTATAGTTCCATGTGGGTTATTTTTGGCTACATTGGTGATTATTGTGCAAATTGACTAGGCCGTTCCGGGAAAAATTGGCCTCATCGGCTCTTAAGATAATACTTGCGAACTGTGGATCATTCAGTACTCTGTCCCCAAACCACTGACAGAAGTTGGTACGTCTAGGATAGTCGGCGTCGTTCAAGTCTTGGACTTTTTGAAGATGGAAAGGCTAAAAACGATGACCACGTAGCATTCTCCAGGCCATAACATGATTGACACCTAACTGTCTTCCAACTTGGCGGGTACTTGTTCCCGGATCATCATCGAAAATTGTAAGTACCTATTTTTAACAGAAAAATGTAAAAAAATCAGAACTAAATAGTAGTTACCAACCGAGGTAGTTACCTGTTCTTCCACGTCAAGTGGAATGTTCTGCACTCTCTCCCGAGACGGTTGAAGGTGCCCGCTCTCTCGTACTCGTAGGCGCCGGTCTACAGCTTCAAAGTTCGCCTATTCGGTACCCTTGTTAGTGGGTAGTGTTCTTGATACAACCTCCGGGCCACATCTCCTCTTCCTTCGGCTCGTCCGTACATCAAGTGCATATCCGCGTATTCAGCGTTAGAAAAATGTGCCATCAATATCGCAATTGTCGTTACAAAGTAAATAAGTTTCCCAAATAACCAGATATTTTATACTGATTTATTTGAAAAAAAGTTCAAAATACAAAGTTTTTTTTATGATTGGCATGTAACCTGCAGAGAGATACAAATAATATTTCGACTGGTTTTACCAAATAGACGAACGATTGAATCTTGGAACTTGTAACCCAATAAGCGTTCTTGGACGTTCCATATTAACCACAGAACGAATAAGACAAACTTAAAAGCATTCTTTTAGAAATCTTATGACATTTGTATCTTTAATTATGATAATTAAAATCGTTCGTAACGACAAAATGTTTTTATTTTATTTGGAACCGTGTCAATAAAATTAAAATGGCTTTGTCTTCATTTGATGTCTTGTATTTATCTTAGCCGTCTATCTACAGACTCAATGCCGTCGATCTGACACCAGTCTTTTAGGAATCTACTGCTGGTTGAATCTTTGAGCTTCTAACCCATTTTTCTTGAGCCCGTCTGTGCAATAAGCGTTCCTAGACCAATGTGCCATATAAGCTACAGAACGAATTAGAAAATTTTAAAACCATTCCTTTAGAATTTTTATGACATTTGTATCTTAAAATATAATAACTAAAATCGTATCACTAAATTAAAATGAGTTTGTCTTCAAACTCATTTTACTTCTAAAAGGACATTAATGAACTTTTGCCACTTGTTATTAAAGTTTATCACCTCACGGATAAAAAAACAATTGATAGTTTAATGAAAACAATTTGGTTCAAGGAAGAATATTGTTTGCCAGATTTAAGGCTGTGTCCGGTTTCTTGGGGTAGTTTTTTGGGAGCCCATATCTCTGTAACGAAGGACATTAGGACCCATGTTTACAAGACATGTTTTACTCATAGAGACGGCATAATCTCAAGGGACGCTCAGACTATGCAACCGAAGTTTTTCAACTAATTGGCAATTATTTAAGCGGCGTGAAAATCAAACGCTGGTACACTTTTAAAGGAATTAACATGCAACGTTTTTCTATTCGGTGACCAATTTTGGGCTGACAATTCATTTCAATTATAGGTCAATGGAGGTAAATGTGATCAAAATATTTCTTGAGAGCATTTTGTGGGTAAATTTAATTGCGTAGTTGTGTAGGATAAAGTGGCCATATGAATGATACCAATTCTTAAGAGGGTGCTAATTTTAGTTTAGGAATAATTTCAAGTAAACGGGGAAAGTGTGATAAGGGGTGGGGCAAGTGTGATAAGGGGTGGGGTAATTGTGATCACGTGAAATCATCAATTACATAAAGATGTTAAATATGGTGTCCCAATAAAGCTATTTTTTTTCGTAGCTCTAAAATAATATATTTTTAAACTAAAGTACCCAGATGCTTATAAAGCTAGTTAAAGCTTAACTTTTCCTGTTAAATAGTAAGCTTACATCAAGAAAATTATAATTATTTTACCAAAATTTAACATAACTGATCACACTTACCCCACACTGCAAATTTAGAAAGAGTTTTCCCAGATTGAATTTTGAAAACCTCAAATTATTAGGAAAAATACAATATTTGCCTTAAGGAAAAAGATAAGCAGACTAAAAAATACCAGAATATGAGACAGGTTTGCCAGTTTGGAAAACAAGGTTTTAAAAAATAAATTTAATTTAAATAAATATTGAAAATATACAAAATGTGTATAATTAAGTATATTTTAATATCCATTCATCAAATATTTTATTATAATAATATTTGGGGAAATAATAGAGGGTGATCACACTTACCCCCTGATCACATTGACCTGATCACATTGACCTGATCACATTGACCTGATCACATTGACCTGGTCACATTGACCTGATCACATTGACCTGATCACATTGACCTGGTCACATTGACCTGGTCACATTGACCTGATCACATTGGCCTGATCACATTGGCCTGATCACATTGGCCTGATCACATTGGCCTGATCACATTGGCCTGATCACATTGACCTGATCACATTGACCTGATCACATTGACCTGGTCACATTGACCTGATCATATTGACCTGATCACATTGACCTGATCACATTGACCTGATCACATTGACCTGATCACATTGACCTGATCACATTGACCTGATCACATTGACCTGATCACATTGACCTGATCACATTGACCTGATCACATTGACCTGATCACATTGACCTGATCACATTGACCTGATCACATTGACCTGATCACATTGACCTGATCACATTGACCATGATCACATTGACCTGATCACATTGACCTGATCACATTGACCTGATCACATTGACCTGATCACATTGACCTGATCACATTGACCTGATCACATTGACCTGATCACATTGACTTGATCACATTGACTTGATCACATTGACCTGATCACATTGACCTGATCACATTGACCTGATCACATTGACCTGGTCACATTGACCTGGTCACATTGACCTGATCACATTGACCTGGTCACATTGACCTGGTCACATTGACCTGGTCACATTGACCTGATCACATTGACCTGATCACATTGACCTGATCACATTGACCTGATCACATTGACCTGATCACATTGACCTGATCACATTGACCTGATCACATTGACCTGATCACATTGACCTGATCACATTGACCTGATCACATTGACCTGATCACATTGACCTGATCACATTGACCTGATCACATTGACCTGGTCACATTGACCTGGTCACATTGACCTGATCACATTGGCCTGATCACATTGACCTGATCCATTGACCATACAACTGTTTTAAATTCAATCAATAAAAATAAGCAATTCGGTAACGTCACTGCGAAAACTTTGATCCGTCATCATTCTGCTTACTATTTAATATTCTTATTATCCTTTTGAAAATCTAAATCTAATTTCTAAATTTAATGCAGTATAGCAGACGATAATAATAAATACGAATAAGCACGTTGGAATAACCCAAATCGTTAGCCCTCATAAAAACCAATTTTTCGTGGAAAAGTGTGAACAGCTTAGAGTTACCAATTAAAAACTAATTTGGCACTAACGGTGGTTTTGGGAGACATGAATATTATGGCTCTTTCCAAGTACCTTATTTATTTCCAATGAAACATTTACAGCATTGCAACTATCAAGAAATTGCGCGAGATACGTTTATATTTACGGGTGTTACAAAATGAATAAAAATGTGGCAAAAATGTATTAACAATCCATCACCAATTTCATCACGCTCCAAATTTGATTCATCGACGCTGCAGGATTGCTGTTGCAATGCCACGTATTTATTTTGTTACCGTGATGTTTCAAGTCACGATACACGTCCAAGCACAGGCTGTTCCCGACATTCACGAACTGCATAAAAGCATGCTTCGGCTCTCCATTTAGATGTCCATAATCTTTGACCATCCACATTTGCCTGGCTCTCTTTGGCTGGAGCTGACCAAGGCCGACGTCTCGGTTCGGAACCTCACCGATTACTTCCAGGACATTGTTCTGTACAGCTTCGAAAATTCTATAAACCGTATCATTGATTGGATAGGGAAACTCATCGGAGCTGGTTTTTTGGAATCGAAACATTTGCCCGTTCTTGTAGGCGAAGGGAAAGATCTGGGAGCTGTTGTGTCCGGTGGCATCCAGGGCTTTGCCACTGGACCGAGATAGGATCATGTACAACGCATCCGGGTCCGGATTAAAAGCAGCGTTAGCCGTCGAAAGGGTTACTAGGTAGACAACCACTTGAATCACCAACGCGCTCTTCATGTTGAATGCCACACTCTGGTAGAATCTGCTCTGAATTCGAGCGACGTTTGAAATGCTAATTTATTTGTTTTATCTGTCGTCAACGTGACCTTAATTATATATATACCGAGTCGTTTAACATCCGAAACCGATCGGAAACTGGTTTTCCTACATGTGGGCAGATTTTCTTTTCTAGGAATTTTAGATATTTTTTGTTTCTGTTTAATTTAAGAACTTCCGCCTTCCAATTTCTTATCTTAAATACAACACCTATATCGTTCGATATTCATACCATATGTAACATAATGACTCATAAGTATTCAAGTATATAACATTTCCATAGAAATGATTTCAATGAGACCGTAAATTAAAAATTCTTATATTCCTTGCCTTATAGAAAAAGTTACCATGGAAACCCAATTGCATTTCGCGATGACGATGCGCGTGTTAGAATTATCGGAACCAGAATCACGTGATAAATTATCCGTGTTTTCAAAATTCGTTCCGTAACTTCCGTTTCTCATTTATAAAGAGGATGACGCGTTAATCGCCACTGGTTTGGAAGTGACGTAATTTACGTCATATCCTGTGTACCAGGTTTATTTATGGTATATTATATACTATGTTACGTAAAAATCCCGTACACTCAAAGGAAAATTGTGCTCTTCGATTATTTCTATGTGAGACAGTTTTTAGGAGAAAGGTTATTGAAATTGTCCTACCAGAAAGACTGAAAGGGGTACTCCGGGAGCCATAGCTTTTAATTCGCTGTCGAGTTCAAACGATTATCATCCTTCTATTCAAATCGCGCACATACAACACCATAGAGATACACAAAAGGCCAGAGGCCGTTGAATCGGCGAATTTGAAAGCGAATGACTTTATTCGATGGGCGCAAAAAATTGTGCCAAGAATAATTTGATGATTTGCAGACCCCCGAAAAAAAATAATGTTTTAAATTGATAATTTTTTTGAACCAAATAAAAGCGTACAGATATTTAAAAAAACTATTATTACTTGGCACTTCTCAAAAAGTGCGTTTATAGCAGAAGCAGGAACATAAATTAAACATTATCAACATTAATTCTATTTTAAAAATTTAAAATTAATAGCTTTAACGTCTACTCTAATTTTTTTCCAAATTTGCAATATTAACAAAACATTTTATGGGAGTAATCAACGCTAGAAATAATGGCTGATCACGAAATTGCCTTTGTTTATTAGCAAATATCATTAACACAACGCCTTTCCATGGTATGTATTGTTAAGTAACTCAATTACGCTAAATTGAATCTGGATTATTAATGCGCCATATAAAATAAATTAAATTAAGTGGTCAAATAAACAAGAAAACCATGAAGTGGTCAAATAAACAAGAAAACCATGAAGTGGTCAAATAAACAAGAAAATAATGAATTCGTCAAATAAACAAGAAACCAATGAAGTGGTCAAATAAATAAGAAACCAATGAAGTGGTCAAATAAACAAAAAACCAATGAAGTGATCAAATAAACAAGAGGAAAATGAAGTGGTCAAATAAACAAGAAAATATTGAAGTGGTAAAATAAACAAGAAACCAATGAAGTGGTAAAATAAACAAGATTCCAACGAAGTGGTCAAATAAACAAGAAACCAATGAAGGGGTAAAATAAACAAGAATCCAATGAAGTGGTCAAATAAACAAGAAACCAATGAAAAGGTCAAATAAACAAAAAAACAATTAAGTGGTCAAATAAACAAGTGGAAAATGAAGTGGTCAAATAAACAAGAAAGCAATGAAGGGGTAAAATAAACAAGAATCCAATGAAGTGGTCAAATAAATAAGAAACCAATGAAGTGGTCAAATAAACAAGAAACCCATGAAGGGGTAAAATAAACAAGAATCCAATGAAGTGGTCAAATAAACAAGAAACCAATGAAGTGGTCAAATAAACAAAAAAGCAATGAAGTGGTCAAATAAACAAGAAACCAATGAAGTGGTCAAAAAAACAGACAAACAATGAAGTGGTCAAATAAATAAGAGGACAATGAAGTGGTCAAATAAACAAGAGGACAATGAAGTAGTCAAATGAACAAGAGGACAATGAAATAGTCAAATAAACAAGAGGACAATGAAATAGTCAAATAAACAAGAGGACAATGAAGTAGTCAAATAAACAAGAAAACAAATACTAAATTTCCTAGCCCCTTCAACACGCCCACAAGCGTTTAAAAATAATCTTGTCAACTAATTCAATTTCCCTACCCCTACCCTCTGGTAAAGTAGAATTATACCGCGGTGTGGTTAATCAAAGAGGTATTTATTTATACTTTAAGGCTGGTAACATTTTCCGAATTTTCTTTATTTTCTCATTTTAACACCTTTTTCCCGTTGTTCTGGCGATCGGGAAAACGACTGTACACACGGACGTAATTAGCCGGATTTTATAAATACCTCTACTTTATTTTTCCGGGTTGTTGACGCTCTTTGAGCCTGACCAATCAGCGAGCTTTACGCTGTCACGGGACATAAGGAGTGAATTTGAGTCTTTAAAAGTAGGCATACAAATTTTTGCGTCTACCAAGTGACGGCATAATGCTTGCTGATTGCTGGAACTCAACGCGCTTCAAAAAACATAATCCGTTTTCTCGTTTACTGGCAGCGCTCGCGGCGGTAAAATCAGGCAAATTTTGTCGGTGTACAATCGTTTTCAAGTGCGCCCAAACAACGGGATAAGGCGGTAAAACTAGAAAATAGAGAAAACCAGGAAAACACTGCTCGTGTGAACCAGCCTTTAGCACTGCTCGTGTGAACCAGCCAACACTCGAAAACGTGAACGAAGAAACTTGTAGACGACAGAAAATGTGAGTGCAGACGTAGCTTTATTCTGTACAATCTATACTTAGCTACAAATTCCACTTACACGTTTTACACTGGTCAAATAACTACGTTGACACCAATTCTAGCAGCTCTCTCAATCCCCCTCGTGCTCGAAAAGTAGACTTCCCCCCACCTCTCTCGCTCAGGGGGGAGGGGGGATACGTATCGTTTCAACATAATCATTTTCCCTAAGTTTAAATAAATACATTCTTGGATTAACTTTTTCGTTCCACTATTACTCTTTTGTGACTGCAGTCTCGCCGTCTACCGCCGCTAATAAGAATGAAAAAAATTAATTAAAGTTATTTAAATTTAATTAGTTGTTACATGTTTGGAAATGTGGAAAGCGTAAAGGAAATGTTAAAACATAAACATCAATGTATCTTGTAAAAATTGTTTTAAAAATTTACAATATTTATATTAAGACCTTGATTTCCAAAACTTAAAATTTCTTATTGATGTGTTCAAATATAATAAATGGTGTATAAAAAATTTGCGTATAATAAGATAAATTTCATACAGATAAAAGGGGATATTTTTTAAAAGACTAAGGTAATTAGTAACTAAGTCGAAATTTTTATATTTAGTATGCCTGCTTTAATTATAAATATTTTAATTTAAAATTATATCACTATTAAAAATTAAATAATTAATTATATAATGAGTAAAACCTCGTAGTTCTTATTTAAACAATTTGTTTAAAATTTTAGAATCGTAACAAAATATTTGTATAGTATGGAAATTAAATTATTAATTTATAAATTAAAAAATATCACGTCGTAAAATCTTTACTTATTTAATTATAATTTCTGTCCCTCTACGGGTTTAATTATAGTTTGGTATAAATGCACTTTTGTACAACAGCGAAACAAAACTAGATATAATTATTTCTTACTGCAGAGCTATTTAAATGTAAGCCTTTACTAAATATATCAATTATGAATAAAAAATTTAAATATTAAAAGTATTTGTTAATTGTAAATCTAGCCAAAAACCCTAAAGGGGAATGGGCAAGCGTTAACCAGTTAGATAGCCCTATAGCCCATTAAAAACTAAAATTTATGGCGAAAACCGCATCAAAAATAGTGGTTAATTTTTAATAAAATGAATAAATTTCGGGAAATCGAAAAGCGCGCGTCCGCCGCGACACCTGGTGAGAAGTCGGTGAGACCGAAAAACAACGTAAAAGCGCGCGCTTCTGAAGACGCGAAAAATATGTTTCGCACGCGCAGCGCGTTCCAGTTATAAGAGATCTAAGCCTAAATTGCGCGTGGAAGGTGTTCACCAATTTTTATGCAAATCGGATACGTAGGTTTAGCTCTAGAGCGGTCTGCAAGAAGAAGAAAGATGAAGATGAAAGTTGACATTTTGGCTATCTTTGAACTACGTCGCATTATTAGCATAACCTTGGAGGAAAAATGAGAATAGTTGCAAAATTCCGTATGCAGTTGGCGCTAGTTGCGTTTGAACCCCTCCATCTCGCGCGAGTTAACGGTCACTGACGAAACCGATTTCGCAGCTCTCCGCAACTCCTGTATACTGGTTTTATTCCTCCAAGGCATAACAGCCCTAGATTTATAGTTTTATTGAATGTTTATCGTATGTGCCTGGTCTTGCCAATGGTATATTGCTTGTCTCGCTACTCTGAGTGGGTGAGGAGATACAAGGGGCTGAAATCAGGATAATACTAGCTCGGTCTCGAAAAGCTAGTCACTTTCCCGGACCTTACGGTGGGGACTACCGTCCCCTCTGATACATTTTGACGTGTTAAATTTAAATATTTTTCAGTAAAAATCTTTTATGTTAACAATACGTTAATAACACCAGAAGTTAAAAAATTTTGTCTTACGACAGAAGTGTCAAGTTCAAGTGTATTATTGTTCTTATTAAATATACAAGAGGAGATGCAAGGACCAAGTCATGAGTGACTTATAGCCCGGTTTGTGTATATGCCATTAATAATTTATTTACAATTAAATTAATTAAACAGAAAAAGGAAGAAAACCAAAAAATTAAAATTACAATAAGCAAAAACCAATGTTATTAGATAAGGTCATTTAACAATAAGTTAATTGATTTTTCAAAAAAACCTTTTATTGATTTTATTCCAAAGGTAAAATATAGTTTAATAATAGGTAAATATCACTCAGCAGTTGAATTTTGAAATTTTACATCTTTAACCGAAGTAATATACACTGGGTAGTTTTAGTGCGGAGTTTCGAAATTTGCAAATTAGGATAACTTTGGCGCGTATTTTCTAATGGTACCCGTTCCCCTACCCATAATGGTTTCCGAGGTAAATTTTGAATGACCTGGAACCAATAGACCTTTCTGTAAATTCCTAGCTAAACAGGCCTAACACTTTCACTAAGACAACATAGCGCTACTTCAGTAGGACTTGCAAATTTATTTATTCTTTGGTTTAAGAAATTCTTTCTTAAGCGTCCCTCATAAACTCGATTTTCAAAATATAGCTAAGGTAGCCTACGTGAAGATAGTATATTTCAAAATATAATAAGTCCATAACTGAACTATTTACAAAATCAATGAGATATAGTTAATTAACTATTTATAATGGTTTGTATAAAACTATAACCGTTAAATGAGTAGGATTTTGATCAAAAATCCACTATATATCCAGACAAATAGTTTGGCAGGTTTGCCAGATAATCCTTTTATGAGCCTCCCTGGTTCATTAAAAATTTGGCCAAAACTGCTGCCTCACTGTACACAAAAGTAAATAAGCACTAAGTAGTATTTTATAGAATGTTCTATTCAAGGTCATCCTAATTTGAAAACTTTGAATTTCCTAGAGTTGATAATTTTACGGAAAAATAAAATGCGGAAAAATTTCCTGAAAATTTTCCGCAAATCGGAAAAATAAAAAAGTGAAGAATAAATTACTTTTTAAGGGTTTTTAATGTTTTTAACTTTTTATCGATATAAAATGTCTAATATCAGTAAACATACTACAAAAAATTAATAGTGTTACATTGTTAACCATTTTAAACTAGTCTAGAGGTTTGGTTTTACTTTTAGATTAGAAAAAATGAGGCGAAAAGGCCGTTTTATTTAAATTTGCAAACAATATATTAGACTAATCATGGAATGAAAACATTTTTTTTTTTCCGGAACAATACGGAAAATTTTCAGGAAAAAAGGCATCGGTCATTTTCCGGATTTGTTTAGATACATTTCCCATTATTGAAATAATTGAGAAATTTAAAAAAATATTGACGTCCAACGTGTCCGGCTCAAGAGGCACGGATCTCCCTGTAGATTCCGAAGTAGGCCGATTGTTTTACAATAAATTAAATTTATCAATGCAGTTTTATTAATCATATGGTACTTGGTGGGAGTTAGCTTTTGTTAGCAACCAACAGCGTAAACTCTATCGGTCCAAACTTGTTTTTAGATATGAGTCAAGGAACTGTCCGACGTTGCTTACACCAAGTAATTGATGTAAAAATTGATTAAATTTCCTCAAAACAACGTGGAAAGGGAAGCCGTGAAATTGCGATAATTATTGAAATATTTATTGGTAGAGTATGGCTGTCTAAAATTTTAACTATGCAATGTAACTAGAATTATGCAGCATGCAGATCAAATTTCCTTAGGCAATTTATAAATAGTTATAGTTTCAAGGACTTTCTATATGTAACTAGAAAAGGGTACCATTCATTGAATGTTCAGATGCTAGAAATTTCTAATTGTTTTTTAAAGATTTGTGATTATAATTTGGTAATTATTAACGTTAATTCCAAGTTTCCAGCAAGTACCCATGATGCTCATATTTTTAACGCATCAATTGTTTCAAGTTACCTTGAAAAGAGATACTTGAACCGTGAACTTGAGCATTCTTGTTGCTGGGTAAGTTATCGGTTTTTTTAAAATAAAGGTAAGTATGGGGTTGTACGAATAACATAAAGAAATGAAATTCTTTCATAGTTTTATTAGCTAAATTGTAAATATTCTACAAACTAAAATCTTACTAAATATATTTGTATTTTTTAACTTACCTTTTTCTTCAAAACTAACCATATAAAGTACAGAAATGGATTTGTAAATCGCGTTTGTAATCACCTTATTAGCCGAAACATGTAACGCATCTCTTTCCTAAAAATTAAAGAGCTTTTATACTGTACAGTAAAACGTTGTATTCCTCTCTAATTAGAGGTCGGCAGTCGATTATTTTTTATCCATGAATAAAATAAGCTCGGCTATATTTAAATAATATTTATTTAAATAACCAATAGTTGAATAAAAATTGTAAAATGTTTAAATAATTGAAAGTGAATAAGCCTATTATTTAAATAAAACAAACAATTATTTAAATAAATACCACTTTTATTCAAATAAATGCTTGGTTGCGTAAAAAACATAATTAAATAAGTTAAAATGATATTCTTTTGACCAACGTTTTTTAAATAAATCGGAAAATTTGTGGATAATGAATAAACAATTCCGAACACTATCTCTAATAGCCAGTGGCGTCGCTAGGGTGTTTTAGGCGGCGCTTGAGCCACCTGAAAAATTTCTGAAGCACCACCTAAAAATTCCGAAAAGCGCCTCCTAAAATTCAGAATTTTTCCTGGTGACGCCACTGCTTATACTTACTTTGTGCGGCTTCTCTAACAAATTTTTATCGTTGAGAATGGTGTGAACTTCCTCGGGACTGCTGATAAGCCATTGAGATATTGGCACTAAAGAGTTAAGAAATTGGGGGTTGGTTGCGTTCCTTGGGAATGCTGACTAGTGGTAGATGTATTTAGACCTGGAGATTTACGCGGTTGGAGGGGTTCGAGGTATTCCTTGTGAATGTGGGTCGAAAGGATGAGAAAGTGCAGAAAGAATTGAGCTGCGCAGCGGCGAGGGGCAGGTCACTTCCATTTTAAGTGCGTCTTAATCATAGTTAAAATGATTAAATCAGGGTAATCCAGATTATAAAATCTACTTAAGATTAGAAAATCTAATCAAGATTAGAATATCTAATCAAGATTAGAATATCTAATCAAGATTAGAATATCTAATCAAGATTAAAAAATCTAATCACGATTTAATCAATCTAATCACGATTTAACCGAGATTTAATCATTCTAATCAGGATCTAATCTTTTTAATCACGACTTTATCATTTTAATCACGATTTAATCATTTTAATCACGATTTAATCATTTTATTCACGATTTAATCATTTTAATCACGATTTAATCATTTTAATCACGATTTAATCATTTTAATCACGATTTAATAATTTTAATCACGATTTAATCATTTTAATCACGATTTAATCATTTCAATCACGATTTAATCATTTTAATCGGTCGAATCGAGATTTTATAATTAAAATCAAAACTAAAGTACGATAATATAATATTAACTATGGTTCTATCGTAATTGTGTTTGATTGAAATTATTGAAAAAATAACTTATCACAATTTATTTAAAACATCCGAAAACATCACAGTTTTGTAACAAGTTAACACAGCTTTGTAACACGAGTTATCACATCTAAGTAATTAAGATAACATTGTCATAGGAACTACTTTTTTTCATATAAAATTATTCTAATCATTCCTTCTTATCACACACAATTATAATCATTCTGATTCTCGTTCACATTTCTAATCGCGATTTAATCATACTAATCATAATTTAATCGTTTCAATCATGATTTAATCATTTTAATCAGATATAATCATTTAATCATGATTAAATCAGATTTAAACATTCTAATCATGATTAAACGTGATTTAATCAACAAAATCGTGATTAATTTGAATTTAATAAAAATAATCACGTTTAAATCGGATTTAATCTTCCCTCAACCTCGGAAAGTTGTTGAGCACCTTCTTCTACAGCTTTCTTTACTCCGAGTGCCTTTGCCCTAGTTAGGGACTTCCAATCCGTCAAGCTCTGTAATTTTTTTATTATTAGGCCTAATATTAATATAAAAGTAAACATATTCATAGTGTGAAATATACCTTCTTCCATTATTTAACGTTTTTGCTGCAAATCCTCCACAAGCATTAAGCCTTTCAACAAGCTTATTCCACGTAGCGGAATACTCGTCATTTGTAAATACTGCGTTAAATTTAAACCGTTCTTTGCTTTCCATAAATTGCAAAATTAGAAGCTTGGCTTGCTTGTAAATTTATTAGTGCGTTTCATTGTTATTTAAAAAAAAACAATCTATTTCCACTACAATCAAAATAAAAACTAACTCTAAAGAGACAAAAAGAAACATTACAGCAGACGAATGAATCTTCCTTCAATTCATCTTCTCATTGGCTAACAAACCGGAAAAACGTTTCAAAACTCGCCTCCGACATAACGACATAACGACATTTCTGATAACGACAGGGGAACAAGAATAGGGTTTTAGGCTGATGACGTTATTCGATACGTCGTTAGTGATAAGGCGAAAGCGATATTTCGTTACAGAAACCAGAAAAGGCCCCCATTCTACGGATTAAAAACAGCGCTAAGCGTCGAAAAACTCACGAGGAATACAAACAACCACTCGAATCAATCGCGATATTCATGTTGAATTTGAGCGACGTTCAAAATTCGAAATTATTGCTTTTATCAGTTGTATTTTTTATCATTACATATTTTCCAAATCGTTTGATATCCGAAGCCGACCGGAAACTGCATGTGGTTAAATTTTTATTCTTGGAAAGTCAGATGTTTTTCCTCTTTATTTTAATTAAGAACTTCCCCTTTTCAATTTAAATTCAATTTCTAAACTCAAATAATATTTCATAATAAATTTACGAGTAGGAAAAAATTAATCTTGTTATACACTCTTTTATATCCTTATTTATGAGAGCTGCCATTTTATTACAGGTCTGATTTAAAATAGTGCATGAAAGGCCGCTCCACGCGGTCAAGTGCACGCGACGTCTCGAGCTGATGAGCACGTGCAGGCGCCCTTGCCTGTACTATTTTAAATTAGGCCTGTAATGAAATGGCCGACTTCGTAAAAGAGTGTATTGGACAATGTCCCGGACAGGAATGAGGAAATTATTAAGAAATACTTATTTACTACTAATTAAACATAATATTTAAACTCTTACCTTGCAATGTAAAGCTATATCCATTTATGACGTTGTGTTTATTTGACTATTATGATAGATTTCTGTAAACTAGTATTTTATAAAGACTTCGTTACTATTTTTCTATTTCAAACTCCATCTGTGTTCAGTATCGCGTCAACATCGCGTTAAGCTACCAATACCCACTGTGATTAGAACAGAGATAAAAATATAAAAATATAAATTTGGATTGCGACACTCGGCTGTAAGAGTTCAATTTCAATCTGGAATTGTCTATTGGCTCCGAGAACATTCAATCATTTAACTTGAGGTAATAGTTGAAATTGCTCTTAACGTACATTAATTCATTAAATATGTGGGATTATTGTTTTCGAAATCTCTCGAAGGAACGTGGTGTGATAGGGTCGCGATCTACAAATGGAACCTTGCAAGTTTCCAAGTAATTCGATATACGTGGCGTTGCTCTGACGACGCGCGATATCTGATTTCAATGCTTCGCTCGCGACACTATTCTAGATTTACGCTGAATAGAGATCTATAATCCTAGTTTGAAACCAGAATTTTTCCAGTGAAAAGTTACGAAACGAACGGTAAAGCCACAAATTCACGTTTTTATATTAATATATAGCCATAAGTAATCTAAGACCCATAAGTATGACAATTATCAAAAATGATTTTCAAAGCAATTGCGAAATCGTGGTTTCGTTCTCAGAACAAAGGCCCCTAGTGTCTGAATATGCCTAAGACGAAATGTACTATTAACAAGGACGATAATATACTACCGCGTTCGGTTGCGAATCCCAGTCAGTGTCAGTGTCGAAAAAAGGTTCGGTAAAGAAATGAGTATTAAAACAATAGGAGGTGTCATACTTATGGTTAATATGTTACTTTTGATATAGGTTAACTGTTGTTGGGTTTGGATTGCAATGAAATTTGAAACGAAATCACCAACGGTCTTAAAACGATTTTTATCGACATACATAAGTAGTTAATGGGAATCCATACGAATATTTTCTAATGTTTTCTGCTAGCAGATGGGGCAAGGTCTCTCCAGTGGCGTAGCTAAGATCTACCCCCCCCCCCGCACGAAAGTCTTATTACGGGGATGCCGGCGTTGTGGGGTATTTGGGGATCTAATTACACCACTGTGTCTCGCTCATCATACCGATATGTTGATGTTAAGAGTCTAAATTGAAAATATTTTCTGAACCGATTTCAAGTTATTACCCATATAACAAAATAATACATTTATCTTATACGATTTGATTAATAATTGTAATAATAATAATTCATATCATAATTTTATCTCCAAAAAATTAACTATTCTACCAAATAATTAAACGGCAGGAACACTGATCCAAAAATGACAATCCCAGGTATTCCCTAATGACAAGCCGGGACCCGATTTTGTCGTGTTTTTTGCGGGTCGGATCGGGTTAGGCCGACCTTTTTTTCGTTGAAAGAAATCGGGACAGGGTCGGGCTCATTTTGATTCTGGTCGGGCACTTGACCCTACCCGATAAAAGTTTTCGTTAAAGAATCCGTGGAAAGGTAAAAGTTTTTATAATTGATTTTTAAGAACGTTTGATTCGTCTGAGATTTATTTATTTATTTATTTATTTTTATTTATTTATTTATTTATTTTTATTTATTTTGTTTTTTTTATTTTATTTTTTTTATTTTTTGTTTTTTGTTTTAAGCCCACCAGTAAACACCTGGTGGACATTTATTTAACGCAAATAAAAGTTACAAATGATTTTGATTACACAATTTCACATTTTTCGTAACATTACGATGCTTTCGCTTTCGCGGGTACATATCCCGGTGTTAACAAATTCCAAGAAAGTACATTTATCATTTTTTTTGTAAAATTCAAAGGAGGTAAGGGCACACAAATATACCTTTTTATTAAAATTGTTTTTAAGGCTGGTTAGCGGGTCTAAAAGTTTTTCATTCATACAGGTGTGGTATGTATAATACAGGGCCAGTTTAAGAACGTTGATTAAGATACAAGTCAATTTGTAAAAAGGTATTTCATCGCTTTTATAATTACTAGGCTCTTTGTCACACTTGACAAAGAGCCTAGTAAGACTCGAAACGTTGTGTCCAACTTTTAAAGTATTTAAGTTGTTAATAAATTATGCATTGTTTTTATTGATTTTAGTTAATCTTTATTAATTACACATATCTCATGAGTATTCCGTAAGAAATTAATAGAACCCCGTTACGTATAACACGTCGTTAGGAAAATGGGGGGAGGGAATACTTATGAATGACTCTTAATGATCTTTTGATATTCGACAATCTGTTTATCACTTTATCGCTAAAAACTACCAATAAATTTATGAAAACAATTGGAGTCAAGGATGCATAAAGATTTCACATTGGCGTTGATTTTGATGTTTTTAGGCTGGTTTTGAGAGCTCGTAACTCTGAAACGGGGCTTTTTAGGACCATGGCTCATTTGACATTTTAAACTCGTAGGGACCATAGAAAACAAAATAAAAGTTTCGGTACTCTTATCCGTAACAACCTGTATAATCTTCCTTTTTCTGAAAATCCCGCATTCCTTCAACGAATAATATTCCTTTAGCTTACAGTACTATATCGGGGACACTGCCTTCTCTAATACTTCTCGTATATTAGAGAAGCCAGTGCGGCGAAGGTAACATACTAGCATACAGAGAAGCAGACGACGCAATAAAAAAGTTTCCCAAACAGGTCGATAAATTATCAAGATGGAAAATTCAAGGCTGCGATGCTGCTGAGAACCTTACAAAATGTACCCTTCATTTTAAAATCGGCAGGGTTGTTCAAAATACGTTTTTCAAAATGCAAAATAAAAAATGTATAATACTCTCTCCATAACTCAAAATGCAAAATGTAAAATGCAAAATATTTTCTCAATAACTCAAAATGCAAAATGTAAAATGCAAAATATTTTCTCACTAACCCAAAATGTTAAATGTAAAATATTTTCTCAACAACTCAAAATGTAAAATGCAAAATATTTTCTCAACAACTCAAAATGTAAAATGCAAAATATTTTCTCAACAACCTGAAAATGCAAAATGTAAAACGCAAAATATTTTCTCAATAACTGAAAATGCAAAATGTAAAATGCAAAATATTTTCTCAATAACTCAAAATGCAAAATGTAATTTAATGCAAAATATTTTCTCAATAACTCAAAATGCAAAATGTAATTTAATGCAAAATATTTTCTCAATAGCTCAAAATGCAAAATACCAAATGCATTTTGAAAATTGGTTTTTCAAAATTTAAAACACGGCGGGCCGCGTGTTTTCCATCCCTGTTTAAAACCCAGATTTAAACGTTGAATTATAATTTCTAGTGTAAATGCTAAAAAAACTATCCTTAATGAAAATATAATACACAATAATATATCAGTCATTTTAATTATAAAAAGGAGTTTAATCCTAGACAGTCCAGAAGTCTAGACTCCTGGAGTTATACTTCCGTTGGCAGATAAGCAGATTCGATTAATAGCAAAACAGATTGCTAAAATGAACTTTAAGAGAGATAAGTTTACGAACGAATTTATTTTACACTCTTCTTTAATTTCATTTTAATCATGAAGATAACAATACTTGGATCTAATGAAATTTATTTTGGGTAAATTGTTTTTGAAAATATTATTTTAAATAACAAGTCTATATTTGGGTTTATTTAAAGATATATTCGGTGGTTAATTAATTAATTGATCAGTACGAGTATATATATATATATATATATATATATATGACTAATAAACTCCATTCAATATATATATATATATATATATATATATATATATATATATATATATATAATATATCCGCCATTCTCTATCACCTAGTAGTTATTTCAGGTGGAGTTTTTGTAAAATATTTCTTAGGTTATATCACAGGCTTAAGCTAAAATTACTATATTCACGTAGGCCACTAAAGTTTTATTAATAAAACTACTTTGTGGAAGGAAATTGAACTACTATTACTATACGGTACCTGGGTAGCTAGACGCAAAGAAAATATACTGCCAACTAATAAACTAGCATGATAGCAATCTTGGCTTGTTCAATAATGGCCACGCCCACATTTTGACGCGAAACAAAAACTATACATTTTTAGTTCTGTTTTATTTATTCAAAATATGGTTTAAACATTCTTTTTTTTTAAACAAAATTTAGGTTTTGTGACTTTGGTATTAAATTGGTCTTGGAGCGTCTATCGCAGTTGGTCGTCGTTCTCAAATTCTGGCACGGGCCTCCCAGTTTTGAGGTAGACTTTTAAGGCGTTCACATTTTGTTAGAAAGTAAATTAATGATATCTCGAAATTAGGTATTAACAGAAGTATATATATATATATCTAGCGCAAGTATCTATTTCGGTTATTAAAATGAATCCTGTACCTACCAAATCACTGATGGGACCTATACTCAGTAGGAATATTTACTTATTTATAAATAATTTTCTACCTCTGATAGTTAGAGAAAATCACTAGAAATATTTATTTCGCCTCGCACTATATTTCCTTGCGAAAAGTATTTTGAGGAAGCCTGCAAAGTTAGGAAAATTAATATACTATACAGGGTGTTTCAAAAGGTTATGCAAAAATTTGAAGGAGTTGTAGGGGGTTAGTTGAGAAGTATGCCTGTTTTTTCCCATTTTCGATAGTCTTATTGTTATAATAAAGTGTCGTAAATATTTGTCAAGAGAAAAATTTATAATATTCTAATGGTATTTCTTAGTTGTTATAATGCAGGGTGTTTGAAAAGGTTATGCAAAAATGTTAAGGAGTTGTAGGGGGGAATTGAGAAGTATGCCTGTTTTTTCCTATTTTCCTACGATGAGTTAAAAGATCGCCAGAGAGCTTCAAAACGTGGTCTGAAAGTAGGCTGCAACAAGCGCAAAACCAAGCAGCAGGGAAATGCGAACATTAAGGTTTTGGTACGTGTGATAGGTAAAAAAAGGCTTAGTAAACAAATCGAGGTAACCAGCGTAAAAAAATAAACTTAAACGGTATTTAAAGTCCCTTCTGCTTGGTTTTGCGCTTGTTGCAGCCTACTTCCAGCGGCTAGTAGGCCAAACTTTGAAGCTCTCTGGCGCGCACGTACGAAAATGGGAAAAAACAGGCATACTACTCAACTCACCCCCTACAACTCTTTCAAATTTTTGCATAACCTTTTGAAACACCCGTATACTTCTGGTGTTATTGAGTTAAATACCTTTAATCCTTTGGCGTCGTTTCAAGGACTACACAACGGTTCGATGATCCAAAGCTGCCTTACTTCGTACGGATCGCAATACTTAGTGACGACTTTGGAGCCTCGCGCGTCCACCGCCAAACACTTGTCAGAGTGCAAAGACTGCAAACGCTTGTCTGAAGAATGGCCCACGTCCAATACCCTCCATTTCTGGTGCTGATCGTTGTCCCGTAACGATGCCCTCGAGACCTGATCTTCGGAGTCAGTTTGCAAGAACTCCTGGTACTCGTTGTCCGTGATACGATACAGCGACTTGTTCCGCGTCTTTATTTCTTTAAACTGAAACATTTCGGTTGTTCTGTAGCTTTTAAACGAAGCTACCACGGTACTGTTGGGTAGGTCCACGTCTAACTTCAACCCTAAGTTGAATTTCGGTATGATTTGGTACCATTCTGTAGAAGATGGCTCCCAACTTCCCTCAACAACTACCAGTAGCGCCAAGAAGATCGTTAAGAGATCCTGTAATTATTATTTAGATTTTAGAACAGTCAAGCAAAAATTGGTACAAAGGCTTAAGAAACGAAACGCGTCTACCTAGCATCGGCGGAACAACTAAATTAAACGGCAAAATTTCGATTAATCATAAAAATGTTGGTTAACTGTTTATTTATGAACATTTTATACGAATAAACAACGATATAACATGCACAAATAATGGGTTTTTTCTGTTTTATTCCGGATAATTTCTTATTCAAACGCCGATCTCTACGTCTACCTCTATCATAATATTAAAGATACGAATTGGAATAGTTTCTAGTCCATTTGAAAGAGTGCAATTAATTTAAAGTAATAATTTTTACTATACCATTTATGTGTGCCCCGTTACGAAATCAATCCATGATATCC
Organism: Leiobunum rupestre; assembly: GCF_980474605.1. Classification (NCBI taxonomy): domain Eukaryota; kingdom Metazoa; phylum Arthropoda; class Arachnida; order Opiliones; family Sclerosomatidae; genus Leiobunum; species Leiobunum rupestre. The sequence goes on along the minus strand of NC_143386.1, from coordinate 63,767,933 downwards.
AATCTTCAGATGCCCGCTTTTTGGTAGGTGTTTTAGGTTGTGGCTATATCCTTCTGGGTTCATATAGGGTACTGGTATTCGTTTAGTTTCCGATGAGATAAAAGTTTTTAAAGCGGAAGACGGCGGCTGTTGTCAAGCGCTGATTTCAGCGTTATTTGTTTAGCACATCTTTAGTTTAAGCAGAAGTATATAACCTATATCATACGTGATAAGTATCCATGTCTATAATGTTAAATTTATTGGTTTAAAACGCGTATCTTCGCAGGCTCCCGCTGATTAAAATAAGTGACCGGATGATGCCTTATGAACCTTCGCAATCCTTTCGGGAATATTGTACGTACCACTGGTAAATATGGTGAATAATGTTAAATAGTGGTAAATAATGTTAAATAGTGGTTAACAATTGTAAATAGTGGTAAATAATGTTAAATAGTGGTTAACAATTGTAAATAGTGGTAAATAATGTTAAATAGTGGTTAACAATTGTAAATAGTGGTAAATAGTTGGGAATATTGTACATACCACTGGTAAATATGGCAAATAATGTTAAATATAGGTAAATAATGTTAAATAGTAGTAAATAATGTTAAATATTGGTAAATAATGTTAAATAGTAGTAAATAATGTTAAATATTGGTAAATAGTGTTAAATAGTGGTTAACAATTGTAAATAGTGGTTAACAATTGTAAATAGTGGTTAAAAATTGTAAATAGTGGTAAATAGTTGGGAATTTTGTACATACCACTGGTAAATATGGTGAATAATGTTAAATAGTGGTAAATAATGTTAAATAGTGGTTAACAATTGTAAATAGTGGTAAATAATGTTAAATAGTGGTTAACAATTGTAAATAGTGGTAAATAATGTTAAATAGTGGTTAACAATTGTAAATAGTGGTAAATAGTTGGGAATATTGTACATACCACTGGTAAATACGGCAAATAATGTTAAATATAGGTAAATAATGTTAAATAGTAGTAAATAATGTTAAATATTGGTAAATAATGTTAAATAGTAGTAAATAATGTTAAATATTGGTAAATAGTGTTAAATAGTGGTTAACAATTGTAAATAGTGGTTAACAATTGTAAATAGTGGTAAATAGTTGGGAATTTTGTACATACCACTGGTAAATATGGCAAATAATGTTAAATAGTGGTAAATAATGTTAAATAGTGGTAAATAATGGTAATTAGTAATAAATGATGGTAAATAGTGGTAAATAATGGTCAATGCTGTTTTATATTGTACAATGATATGTGAAATCAAGAAAATCATTCCAAAAAGGAATACATCAATTGTAGAAGATCTTAATCTTTATTTTCATTTCTCTACAAGTCTGTTCTAAATTTTAAAAGTTTTTTCTCCATAAACATAGGTTTAAATTTAAATACTGTAAATAATTCATGGAAATATATTATTTACCACTTTCCCCATTTTATACCATAACGTTAATTACCACTTTCCCATTTTATACCATAACTTTATTTACTACTTTTCCAATTTTATACCATAACGTTATTTACCATTATTCACCACATTACTTACCACCTTTTAAATACCATTATCACATTATTTACCTCCGGTTAAATACCACTTCGTGTTCCCTGAGTAGGATAAATTGTTAAACCAAATCTTACAGCTTTTTCTCTGGAACCATCAAAAACCAACGGTTTTATAACAAACGATAAACTATTCGAATTAAAGATATAATGATATTTTAATTGTAAATTATAATACACTATTTCAACAATATACATTGTGAGAAATTTGAACGCTTGAGCTCTCAACAAAGCGATACAATGTCCCAAATTTGGTGCGGGTCCTGATGGCAGGAGAACTGGGTGACGTCAGTGCCGTCCGTTTCCAGGGCGAATTTGACGTCGAGGCAGAGACCACTTCCGGCGGAAACGATGTGAAAACCACTTTTGGGGGTCGATTTGAGTAACCATTGTTGATGGGTGTGTCTGTCCATGGTGGCTCTTTGAATCTCGCCCTCATCGTCCATCGACTGATCCGCGACTTCTAGAACTTCTTTTTTCCAGCCGAAGACGTAAATGAAGTAAACGTTCTCCTTCTCAGGAACCGCTTCGAAGCGGTACATCTGGTTGTCTTCGTAGGCGAAGCCCCAGAGGCAAGCCCTTTTGCCTCGGAACATGTCCAGAACCTTGCCGCTGTGCCGTGACATTATTAGGTACCATTTACCTTCGACCGGACCAGGATGGAGTTCCACTCGTTCTTCTCGATCGAGTTCCATTTCCAGCTGGCTGCGCTTGGTCATGTTTCGCCCTTGGATGACCTCGAGGTTACTGTTCGGCCCGTCTTTTACCGCGAAGCAGAACGCGCAACTGATCGTAGCTAGTAAAATGAAGAATTTCTGAAACATAAATTTTAAATCCGCTAAGTTTGATAATTTAATAATCTCGTTTGGTTTTCTAGGATAAGTAGGATCTACCAACCTTGAGGCGGATCATAGTTTTGGAACAAGCCAATTTTAGAAACGTTTCATTTGGTTATTATATCGATAAATAACGATAGCAAATGTCGTGTTTTAAATGTTTATTCGGAACCAAAATGTAAAGTTTAAAATAAAGTATATTTTCATTATTTAGCAAAGTGGTACGATGTACCAGTCCTGATTTAGCCCACCGTGGCACATCCATTGCAAAACAGGGTCACCTTCGGCGACCCTTTTAGTTCTGGCAGCTAAGTCCAAGCATTTTTCGCTGGTGCGCGATTCAATATAGTAGAAATTGCCCGGCTGGTACTTGAGGACCCATTCTTGTTCCTTGATCAATGGATCAATGGGGGACCTATGAATTTCATTGCTCTCTTGGTTCACATCCGAACCGCACGATGCCACGTTTAGAGTTTGATTGAATATCCTCCCTCCACCGATGATTCGGAAAATATTTCCAAAATCCGCCACTTTTTCGAATCGAAATATCTGAGTGTCACTGTAGCTGAAAGCGTAGACGGCGGTGCGGTATGGTTTCACAGTATCCAGGGCCATGCCGGTATGTCGGGACATAATGGCGTACCACTTCTTCGGGTTGGGCATCGTGACAGCTGGAGGCTGGTAATAAGCGACGGTACTGACGTCTCGAACGAGGCTAAGGGGTTGAAAGGCTGTCCCCGCCAATACGCATTTCAAAATTTCCAAAGTCAACAGAAGCGTCTGCTTGTGGAATAAAGAAAACCAGAGATCTGTTACTGTTGGTTTATTTCTCAACGTATCTACAATTTATTATTATCGTTTGACATTGTATATGGTTATTAGTGTAAAATATTTATTGAGGGAATATCGAAGGATGTCCAGCGTTAGGTTTAAGATATGATCCATTCTTCGCCGCAAATGGGGAGAATGAGCCAATACTGGGTGGAGCGAAAGGGGGCGCAGTCTTCCAGAATGACGCTGTTTTCTTCCTTGTCGAAGGCGAGGCAAGAATCGGACGTGGTTGGTATGATTTGAAAGGAGCCTTCCCTGTGCGTCTGATCCCTGATGAGCCACTGAAAGGCGTTCTCTCCCGTCCCTTCCTTCTCGAAGCCCATGAGTTTGGTTTGGTTGCCGCCGAGTCCCAAAACGTAATTGTCCGATTTGTCGATTATGGAGTACTTTTTGGGAGAGCCTCGTCGGCCGTTGAGCCAGAACCGGAATTGCTGGTTGCCTTCGAAGGTGTAACTGGACAAGGAAATGAGCCCCGCCTCGTTCGTCAGGGCGTATTTGGAGCCCGTGGGCATGATGATGTAAAACTGGCCCTCCAGCGGTTCGTTGATGGAGCTGGGGATGTAATGGTAATAGGGCTCCAAGGGCTTCTCGGTGGTCGATTGATTCCGTTCGCTGTTAAGGCGGTCCGCGCTGATGAGCTCCGTGCGACTTTGCTCGTATTTCGGCACGCGCAGCTTCGTTAAGATCACGACTATCAAACATAGCGTCAGGATGGACACCAACATTTTCAACATGGACTGTAGCAATTTACATATTAACATTAGGTTCGTAAATGGAAATATGATTAATTTATAACGCATGATTTATTTAATCAGTTAGACTAATACCCAAGGTACCACCCTAGGCCCAAGCCATCTAGCGACTTTTAATGCCAATAACTCAGGTGACCGGGTTACAATGCGTAGGAGGGTGGTGGCAAGCCCTTCATACCACGCGCCAACAGCTCCCTACACTAACTATTAGCTTTAACCTCAACAAGTTTATATGGGAAGGTGAAAACCCCCTTAACCAGTGGGGAGAGAACTTGCAAACTCAATGCGGAAGGAATTGTTACGGGTTTTCACCCAGTGCCACAGTCTCATCTTACTGCGAGGCGAAAGTGCTAACCCCTCCGCCACCTTATTTGATTAGACGAAAGCTCTTAATAGAAACCTCGATACGGACGTAAATAAGCTAGTCCAAATTTTATATATTAAAGTTTTCGAATTAATTCCATTCCAGAAGCTTGGAACCTCGAAAGAGTATGCTTCTAATTTAAAATTTTAAGTAACGAAAAGAAAACCAACCCAAATTGGTCGACTGCCCAGAAATCCGCCGACTCGGATAGAGTTCCTCTTTTCATTGCAGGCGAGATGCTTAAATTTGTATTGGTTGGAGGAATCGATGTCTTCTTCATCGTGCGACATGTCCGCTAGATGAGTCAACCGCGCAGCAAGGACACACCTGAATTGCAAAACGAATGAAAGTGTACTTATTAACAAACTTTTCTCGCTGTTTTGTTTGTTTGTATTATACCCTTTCCCTCGATCTTTGTATATTCGTGTTGAATCGACGTCGTAAGCTCCAGCAGTTCTCCCTTCTTCACCTAATGAAATCGCCTTCTCGATTATTCGCCGAATTCCAAGTAAGCGATGAAAGTTGGAAATAGACGCCACGCCACGAGATTCGACCCTATTTAGTGATTTCCTCCGGAAGCGAGCGAACGCTTTATTGAAGCTTCGACAACGGAAGTTATTTTCTAAACAGAAAGGTCCCATATACACCCTAATCTTATAAAAGCATTCGTGGCCTCTTATCACTTTCTACCATATCCCTTCGAATACTTTCTTATTAGAAACGATTTTTCAAACAAATTCCTACTATATTTATATTTATTTGGCTATTAGTTTAGCCGATTATTATTATTATTATTATTATTTATAATTTCTTATATTGCTTTACTTGTTTGAATAGAGCGTTCTATAAAATCGGTGTGGTGTGCTTTCCCCCTTTTGAGTTCGGAGGAGGTGAAGGTTTGGCCGGTTTTTCGTGTGAGATAAAAATATTTATCTGGCAAACCCGTAAGAAATTGAGAGCAGTCGATCATTTTTAGGAGTAGCGTAGTTGCTAGCCTAGGCTTCACTCATTTCCGGCTTTCCGCGCCGTTTTTCTTATTTTAAATGATTTCTGTAATAAATATATGATGGCAAATAAGCAAAATACTGGTCCCAAATCCACGGGTTTAAAAATAAACTTAGATCATGAAAATATTCTTAACCCCAAACATACTTCAACACCTAGGGTCCCTCCTACAACTCCTAAAAGGTACGTCTCTAAATTATTCGTATAAAGACAGGACATAAGCCGAATTCTCTTAAACCAAAGAATAACAAATACTGTTAGTCCTGCTGAACTAGCTCTATAGTCTGTATGAAAAGTTTGGCCGGTTTTGGGCCGATTTTATAGAACGCTCTATTAGGCTGATGTATTGTGAAAAAAACGTTTTCAATGTTATTTATCGTTTCTACGCGTTAAATGAAGAGTAATATGTTAGTAATAAATATATGAATAAATGAGCATTTATTTACCTTTGTAATACAGTATAAAATTCAAATAAAATCGACCGTGGCAATTTGATAATAAAAAAAGACTCACACATGTTTTAAATAACAGGTTTATAATTAATTATAAAATATAATTTTATTAAACTTAAAAATATCATTACTTAAAATTCCTCTTCCATTTCGGGCACCGGTATAAGATGCCATAGCTGGTTATCGCGGTCGGTACAATCCATCGCCGTCAGAGTATCGTGGGCGTGCGTGGTTGGATCTGTGATATCAGTTTGTTGGAGGCATTTCTTGGCCGGCAGATTTTCAATTTGAAATAGTCCACTTTCGTGGTATTTCGGTAATTCTTTGACAATCCACAACTGATCTTTGGCTAAATCTTCGTCGTACAATTGAATGGTACCGCTATGCCCCTCAACCGTATTATTTGACGTCTTATAGACGACTCGCTTTCCAGTCTTCAATTCCGAAATGTGATACTTTGGCTCCACTTGGGTGTCCACTTGGGTGTCCACTTCATCGAAACGGAACTTTTGGTTTGGACCATTGTGTAATTTCCACATTCCCACAGGGACACCGTCCTCATAATTGCTGTGATACGTGTCAAGGACTTTTCCGTTGGCGTAGGACTTAATGATGTACCACATACCCTTTTCAGGCCTCGTCACTTTTAAATAGTCATCAATGGTACTACTTTCCATTGATTCCACGGTACTAGCGACCGGAGTTGGCCATTGAGTCGTGACTGATTTGGTAGTTTTCTTGTTTGCGGTAAAAGTTGTCGTAATAGTTTCAATGGTTCTGGTTAATACGCCAGCATTTGTTGCAGTTGATCTTGTAGTAGCGCTTGTTAGCGGCATTAATCCTCCTTGCGCTGCCTCGTTCGTAGTTTTAGCTTCTATAGTGCAATTGTGAGATATACCTTGGTTCGACGAAAGATCATTCTGGTAAATTCGGGCTATGGCAATCGCTCCAACCAACACCAAGATCAGAACGACAGCAACGAACTGAAAGAAAATAAGCGAGTTTTCAGATTATTTATTCTTATCTTTATACGATTTAAATCCGCTTAACAAACCGTAATCGCTGCGGTGGTACATTTGCGAGGCCGTTGAGTGTTACTGGTTTCATGGTTTTTGCTTGTTGACATGGCAACAAATTCACGCTCGTCAATATCAATGGTCTCGGAACTTTCTTTAAATCGCATCATTTCGTTAATTCGTCAAAATGCTTCTAACTTGTGATATCGACGGTTTTCTCCACGCTCTGACTTTTTCCTTTTCATTTCAAAAACCCAACCGTCATTTTACTTCCGAATTAAGCTTGATTTCTTGGAATTTTTAAGGACTAGGTTTTTATCTCCATATTAACTTCCTTATTTTTTTTTATTTGCGTAATTTTGCTGCCTCCCCTTCTTATTTAAAAAAATTCTTCTTGTCTACATTTCTAGTTTTTAACAAGCGTTTATTACTCGGGGTGTTTCTCTTAAGCGTGTCGTAAACTCTAGGGCGTGTTATTTATCTAGGGCGTAATGAGCATGGGTCCTTAAAGGCCTAGTTTTTTTTCTGCCTGTCCCCCTTTAAATTAACTTAGTGGAGCACAAATACCCTGGTGGTAGGCCAACCACTGAACATGTTGGCCTAATTTAAAGGGGGACAGGCAGAAGAAAACCTAGGCCTTTAAGCGCTTCGTTTCAGAGATATGGGTTCCATAAGAACTGTCCCGAAAGCCGGTACAGAGCCTTAAAACTGACGAACGATATTCTTCCTTGAACCAAATTGTTGGTATAAAATCACCAGAAGGTTTCAACAATAGGTGTTTTCATAAAATCCCATCAAACAACTGCCTAGAAGGTGATATACTCTCCAAGAAGGGACATGTAACTGTCTGTAGTCTTTGGTTTTTATAGATTTTTCGGGAAACATGTTAGACGTACAACAATTTCGTTCAAAGAATGTCGTTCGTCAGTTTTGAGACTGCGCACCGGTTTTTGGGGTATTTTTTTTTTGGAGCCCATATCCCTGAAACAAAGGACGTAAAATAACGACCTCTTGAATTTACGACACACTTATTGAAAACATCCTGTATATAAAGAACAATATCTCAATCACCTTGTCGTTTTATTTAATTAGCACAGTAAGCAGTGACGGCGGAAAATGTCTAATGAACATGGGTACTTAATTGTACTTCGTTTTAGAGGTATGATCTCCCATAAGCCCTTACTCTGCCTTAAATCTGACGAACGATGTCCTTCCTTGAAGCGAATTGGTTGTATAAAATCCTCAGTAGTTGGAACAATTTTGATCAAGGGAGAACGACATACTTTGCGAAAACGTCCTGTATATATTGTAACGACTGGATTGTGGAGCAACTTGTTCCCGGAGGTTCGCGTTGTCCCCCGAGACCACGCTCTCCCCCCATCCCCCAGAGGTGGATTGTGGCACGACCGCTTCTCTGGGAGCCGCGATCCGCCTACAAATGCCGGGGCAGCAGCCGACGAACGACAGACCAGCTGCAGCGACAGACCAGACCCTCGCCCAGCTTTCGTTCCTGATCCACTGACGGTTCCTGACTCGACCCCGCCACTACCACTAGATCCAGCCCCGCCAATCACTGACGCATCAAGTCCTCGGTATTATCTCCGTCCACGCACCCATAAACCAAACTACTGTTGTAAATAGCTACTGAGATAAAGGTTTTTATCATCAAACCCAAACTTGTCGTCGCAATATACTACCCAACAAGCTACTTCAAGAAATATAGTTCATATAGAATTTGTTTGACTTCAAAAGGTGTAACCAACCAATACTGGTAACACTGAATCTATCTCGTTGGTCTCATATTTAACAGTTTATCTTTCCAGGTAGCAAAAGCACACCAGTATTTGTTTGGCATTTAATAGTTATTTTTATAAAGTAACTTGTTTTAATGTGGCTCTTACGTCACAGTCTCTAATTTTTACAAGTCTACGTACAAATCGATCGAGCGAAGAATATACTAATAAATGTTCAGTATTTCAAAAACCCTACTTTTAAAAAGTATAAAATTTATTATTTTATAAATTTGTATCGTTACAATTAACGATATGAATCCGTTATTCATTAGAAGTTTAGAAAAAATCTAATAGGTGATTCCAAAAACCAATTCGGTGGTCACAGGATTTTATTACTTTCCGTCGTATTGTTAAAGGGAGAATAACCTCAGTTGTTATAGTGAACCCTTACGAAAATGACTTGATTAAATTTTGAATATTTGATCTAGTAATATCAAGAAATAATCAAAAATATTTTTATAAAATAGTTTGGATCATGATTGGATCAAATCAAATCGGATCGAATTATTTTGATCAATATTGGATCAAATAATTTTGATCAAGATTGTCAAATAATCTTAAACAAGATTAGGTCAAAATATTATCAAAGACCACATTTCACAATTTTCATTACATTACGTTATTTATTTTTTCTTCTCCGAGGGGACTATGTCCCCTAGAGGGGTTTTACAACCACCGTGTCTGTCGGTCTGTGGGTCTGTCTGTTTGGGCTGCGAACGCGTTCGCATTTTCGGAGCAAAGTGTAACCACTGCGTACGCAGTTTCTCGAAATCACCGCGTTCGCAGTTTCTTGGAATTAGGGAAAAGGTTTTTCCAAAAGAGCCCTTTTTTTGTTATTGGGGGTAGTATAACTTTGTTTTGCGAATTGCGATTGTACGTGGTGAATTTTTGACTTATGGGACGGACCGAGTGCTGAGGGTTACGGTAAACGTCTCCAGGGTTTCCAAAAAATGTTAACGGTATACGTTTTTTAAATAATATGTGCTAGTATCACGTGAGATTCGATCCCGGGTCCACTTGCGTAACAGGCCGGCGTTCTACCACAGAACCACCGATCCATGTTTCGCTTCACTGAAAATTAGAACCTCAGCTTAAGCGGAAGATTATATTAATAGTTTTTAAAGTCTTACAATTTTTTACGTATGAAATTATTAAGGTCAAATCTTGTTTTAGCGCAGTCAGCAGAGATAAGAGGGTTAAAGGGTAGAACCCTTGGGTGGTCCACTTTGTTAGTTTTTGTCTATCGGACTTTTGAACCGTTAAGGGTCATTTATGAGTACAATTTCCAGTGGTATACAACGCGCTTTTTTCGTTTTGCTTACTTTACTCGTTACTTCGTAATTTAATTTACGTGTTTTCTTATCGGCTTTAAATATTCCGCTGGAAGCTTACAGGCAGATGTGGTACCAACATGACGGCGCACCGCCCCACGTACGTAGATGTGTAGTGGAGCATCTTAACAACGAGTTCCCCCAGCGTTGGGTTGGCAGGAACGGTCACGTTCGATGGATTTTTTCTCGTGGGGGTTCATCAAAGCTGAAGTTTACGTGACGCCCGTTGAGAACATCGAAGATTTGCGTCACCGAATCATTGCAGCCTTCGAACTTGTCACTCCTGATATGATCAGACGCGGCAAACGGAGGTATCATAGAACCTCACTTGTAAAATTCTTATGTTTATTAGAATAAAATGTTCAATTAAATCTTTCAGAAATTTTTTTCATTTACGTACAAAAATGCGAAGGCAATTGGCGTCTATGGACAGCTTGTTTTTTTTCATCAGCTCATATCTTCGTGAAGAAGTGTTCTTTTCCAATGAAACCAATTTTTTTGAACATTTTCGACAGTACTCTACAACTTTCTCATTGAAACGTTTTTTTTCTAGCACCTACCGGTGAAAAAATATTTTTTTCAAAAACCCGAAATTATTTCCGATTTTTCTTAAATTTAAGATTTAAAACGATCCCACAACACTAAAAATAATACCCTGAAAATTTCGCACCTCTATCTCTTGCAGTTTCTGAAATAAATGCCCAGTCATCAGAGCATATCAAAACACCCTGTCTGTATACTAAAATTAATTAAGATTTTACAAACTTTCGTTGCACAGTATTTTATTTCAATTAAATCTTAATCAACAATAAAATTTAAATAACTTTTTAATAAAACCTGGTGTTGCTCAATATTACATTTTTTAATAAAGCAATTATAATTGTAGGCCTTATAAACATTCAGAGTGCCATGCAATAATTGGTGAAGAATTTCACTATAAGTTGCAATGGACTGCTCACAAATAGGGCACTTTGAATGTTTATTAGTTTTACTGATATCGGCAGATTTCCGAATAAAGCCAGAGTTCCTACACAGTACTGATGAGCCCCAGAAGGATGAAACCGGTCTACTGTTGGAATCTCTGACCTAAATTTTGACTTACAATATCTTAGGCCTTAATACACAAACTATGGTTCTACTAAATATAATATTTTTATTATATTTTATACATACACATTTTTTTAAAACATTACGTGTAAAGTGTTATTATTTTATATCAATTAATAACCATGGTAAATAAATTCAACATATATAATTTGACGATCCCCTTATATATCTTTGAACTATATTTCCTTTCCTACTATTCCTAGAACTATATCCAGTTTTATTATTTTTCATTACTATCTACATACCAATTTCTAATTAGTTTTTACAGCTGCATAATAACTAGTTCCTGATTATCAGTTTTTATAACGTCCCCTTTTCAATTCTTAGAAATGATTCAACTTCAGTAAAAATATTGTTATCTAATTAGTTTATCATTTTTAAGTGTTTATTATATACAGTATATTACTCTTTATTTTTTAAACCTATTTACTCTAACTATTTAATCGAACACATTCCTTTTATCTTCGGATATGCCTCGTTCTTTGAAACTATTTCTTAACCGGAAGTAACGCTAGCAAACTTCTCCCTTTGAAACAGGGGACTAAAATTTCCAATTTAAATATTTTGAAGGTCGAAATGGGCTTGTATAAATTATATTTTATTTTAATAATTTTTTTATTATAAGATTTTAGCAAGAATGTATTTATTTATATTTAGGAAGAATGATTATGTTGCGACAATCGCCGGGCACGTTGAACGCCTTTCCCCCGTCTCGCGCGGGGGGGAAGACAAAACGTCACCGGCGTTTGATTACCATCGCGTTAGGTGACGTAAATTTTAAGCAGCCAATGAAATACCAGGACTATTCGTTTTATTTTAAGCGGAGGAGCGTACTGTGGGGACCAACGGGTGGATTGAGAGAAAGGCTAAAAACCGTCTCGACATAGACATTCTCCCTAGGTATAAATAAATACATTCTTGATTTTAGTATGTTCTCGAAATAAATCTTTTGAAGGTCAACCACGCCATTTAGCAAAGACCAGCCCTTTGGACACTCCTCATTTAAAGCCACGAAACTGTCTTTTCGGTGAATGCGACACTTGAGTGGAGGACGATTTGTTATGGTGAGATATGGATCTAGTGATATTCAAATGACATTCGAAATGAATACATTTAAACACTTGTTAAAGCTAAAGTCGCTGTCTATAGCTATTTTGATCTCGATAGTTGTTATATATTTTATTTGGCCACAAAATGTGGGCCCTTCAATTTGAAACAAACCATGACTGGCGACACTGCTTTCATGGTTGTTTAACATTTAGAAGTATATTTAATTAGCGCTAATGAAACATATGGTTGTATTTTTTTAATGATGTGATTTTAATCTTACCATTACACCGGTCTATAAATTCTGACACACTGTCCCATCCACTCGAACCAAAATCCTGGCTACGCTACTGTGGGTAAGTCTTGAAAATGTGGCTTCAACAAAGGAAGTTATTTTCCAAAAAGAAATTTTCTATGTATAGCCTTATCTTATATAAGCATTCGTTGGCCTCTTATCAGTTTCTGCTATATCCCTCCAAAGCTTCCCAAAAAAGTTTATTTTTATATATTTTATAATTTTGCTCATTGGTTTGAAGAAGGCGAACTTGTAAGTGCAAGATTAGGCTATACAGTAAAATATATTTTAAGAGTCGTTCAAATCAATCTGAGTTTCTGCACAGCGGTGTCGTTTGGGGGAAACCTACTCTCCCCTAACACTCGTGGAGTTAAGTAAAAGATGCAAGAGATGCTACTGCAAAGTTTTCCATGTTATTTATCGATCATCTGCAATTAAATGAATATTGATATATTTGAATGATCGAACATTTATTAAAACGGAATAAAAAAATTTTATAACAGGAAGGAATTCACTTTTCACTAAATCGGCGTTTACAATTTGATAATTATAAAATGCTTTAAACACGTTTTAAATAACATGTTCAGAATTAATTAAAATATATGTGCAAGCCAAACATAATACATATAATTTTATGAAACTTGCAAATATCAAACACTTAACTCATCTGCCTGTTCTTAGTCGTATTCTGTCGCATTTTGGCACACTGGTATAATACGCCATAGCTGGTTTCCACGGCCAGTACATTCCATAGCCATCAGGGTATCGTGGCCATATACAGGGTGTCCACTAAAAAACGATCCACGGTGAATACCTCAGTAACCTTTTCTCTAGGAATTTATAATTTTTATGTTACGTAGCTCTTGCAGGGGGCAAAAGAAAAATGATAACCTTGATGACCTTGAATACATGGTCCAAGGTCATCAAGGTTATCATTTTTCTTCCAATTAGAAAGTTGTTCTTCGTCACATTTTAAAAAGGGTTTTGAAATTACAATTTCTAATTGGAATTTTTGCTCTAATCAGCTAGGCTAAGACATGGTTTAAGGTCATACAATTTTCCGAATATTAAAATATCCTACCATGATGCGATTGTCTAGCAAATTTCGATAATGTAGCAGGAGTTGTTTTGGAGTTATTAGCGCCGTCTTGCAATTTTCCCTTTTACGACCTTTGTGATTTTGGTAAATTTTTCTTGACTTTCTATTGATCGAATCCGATTATGTTCACGCTATGTAGACATAAGACGTGACGGGGAACACTTTTCTAATTGGAACCAACTTTCTAACAAAGTTTTTGGATGACCTTGAAGACATGGTCCAAGGTCATCGAGGTTATCATTTTTCTTTTGCCCCCTGCAAGAGCTACGTAACGTAAAAATTATAAATTCCTAGAGAAAACGGTTTCTGAGATATTCACCCTGGATCGTTTTTTAGTGGACACCCTGTATAGTGAACGCTGTGACATCAGTTTGTTCGAGGCATTGACCATAAGATTTTCAATTTGAAGGAGTCCCCTTTCGTTGTCTTTCAGTTCGTCTTTGACGGTCCACAACTGATCGTTGCCTAAGTCCGCGTCGTACAATTGATTGGTACTTCTGTGTCCGTCGATGGTACTTTTTAAAGTCCTGTAGACGACAACCTTTCCACTCTTCATTTTTGAAATGCGATGCTTTGACTAAATTAGGGTGTTTACTTCGTTGAAGCAAAACCTTTGGTTTTGACCATTGTGTAAGGGCCGCAATCCCACAGGAGTACCATCCGCACTATCTCCATGATACGCGTCCAGGACTCGGCTGTCGGCGTAGGACATAATATTGTACCACATTCCTTTTTCAGGTCTCGTCACTGGTACTTGTCACTGATTCCAGCGTGCTAACTACGACTGGTTTATGCGTTTGAGTGGGATTTGAAAATCACGTGGGCGTAGCGCTTGTAGAGATCATGGCTGGTGACACTAATTCTCCTTGCGCTGCCTCGTTCGTAGTTTGAGATTTACTAGTGCAATTGGGAGATATACCTTTGTTCGAAGAAAGATGATTCTTGTAAATTAGGGCTATGGCAACCGCTCCAGCCAGTATCATGATCAGAACGACAGCAACGAACTGAAAGAAAATAAGCGAGTTTTCAGATTATTCAGCCGTACCTGTATACGATTTAAATCGGCTTAACAAACCGTAATCGCCGCTGTGGCGCATTGGCGAGGTCGTTGAGTGTTTCTTGTTTTATGGTTTTTGCTTGTTGAAATGGCAACAAATTCACGCTCGTCCCTATCAACCGCCTCCGAACTTTCTTTAAATCGCATCATTTCGTCACTTCATTTGTCAAAATGCTTCCGAGATATTCTGTAACCCTTCGGAGATCCGAACAGCGGATATCTTAACAGTAGTTGGATGCCACGAAGGACGTTTACCTTTGTAGTTTTTAACAAGATGCGTCTTTAATTACAGCAGCTATAGTTTTTGAAATGGCTTCGTTTCAAATTTCAATTTTTCCTCTCTCAAAGAATCGACTTGTTCTTGTTGGTCTTGTAGTTTATTATTTAGCCGCCATATTTTGGTTTGGAGATTGTGAATGATAGTTTTCAGCCGTTGTTTTTTTGAAGATGTTTCTTGGTCAAAATGTTTTTATTGGTCTGATGTATATTTTCCAAATTTTTGGTAACTCCTGAACAGCTGGGCTCTGATGAAATTGATGTACTGTGTTCTACTTGAGCTTGTTTTTGAGGTGCTGCGGCAGAATCTCTATCTATAGGTTTCCTCTTCTTCAGAATTCACGGTTGCGGGTAACTCGAGTATCCGGAGATGATAGTCGGAACACTCTCTTTTTTAAGTTTTCTCACTTTTAAACCTAAATTACATAGTTATTATTATAGTTATTAAGGTACAATTTAAAAAATAGTTAAAAATATAACAATATTTACAAACTTTCAATTTAATCTAAGACCATTTACACGTGGACTACAATGCCAACGTTATAACTCCGATTTCAGAGTGTCCGCTACAAAACACCACCAAGTGGAAAAAATCCGCGCTAGTAATCCACAAACATGCAGCAGCCCCTCTTTTTGATCCCCCTTCTTTAGGAGGCGAACGGTTCGTAAATAACGAGCGAAAATTGGTCACGACTCGCGGGGCGACCGAGTAAAATGTCGGGAGAGGAGCGCGAAGTGAACGCGTTTTTTCAGCCCGAATTCTCTTGTGGACGAGAGTTGCCTCTAAATAACGATGGTGGCGTTGGGGTAGCGGCGACACTAGCCTAACAACAACGCCTACCTTCATTGCAGTCCAGGTGTAAATGGTCTTAGATTTAATCAGAAGCCAAGAAATGCAAGCTGCAAAAAACATCTGACGCGGATTTCGAGTTAACTTGGAATTTTTCTTTCGAAATATTTTTGAGCCATAATGTTCGGAGATTTTCATTTAATGGAAATTAATGAAATGCTAAATGCTTACCGTTGTAACTGTTGGAAGTGCAATTCGGCAAACAGCCAACCACAGCGTTCGAAAATTGCGCTCTCAAAATCCTAACTCCCTCTTACACCTAACTCTCGTTTTTTGCGTTTCCCTCCCAAAATTTTAAATATATCGTTAAATACCGAAAACGTTTTGTTCAAAACACTGTAAAATATATTAAATAATTAATATATACCCTTCTTTATTAAAGATAAAACATATTTTAGTTGAATAAGTCAGAATTCCCCGCCTTTATTTTATATAAAGAAGAAGAATATTTCTATATGGATGCAGGGCCCCTAGTGGGAGTTTTAATGCTCACTCATTTGCATAGAAACGTACTCAAACGGGTCCGCCACTATGTAGCCGCAGCACGTAATCAAAGTCGGCCATGACCCAACATACTTTTGGAATCGGGGCGATGCATAGGTCAATTTGAGACCGAGCTCAGGTATTTTAAATTAATATTGTGAGCTTAAAACCGAGCCCAAGCTGAGGTATTGTGGATCGCATATTGTAACTAGTGAGCCCCAGCTTGAGCCCCTGTTCATATACAAATTACTTAGAGCTCGAGCTTGAACCCATTTCATGATTCACGTTACTTCTATAGGTTGTAAAACCATAAAATAAGCGAGGGAAGCTCACAGTATAGGACCACAATTGCTCTAGTATTGCCCGAAGCTATTTCTAAGAAATCTGCAGCTATGCCTAACTATCTCAATTCCATCTGTAGTCAACTAAAATGGTATTGTAACTACTGTACAAATGTTAAAGATGTTCTATATCTTTGTAAAAACTATAATAATATTTGACTCTCCGTGTATCAGAATATAATCTAATAATATTCTTTACTTCTACGAATATTCGTTACACCGACTACCATTCTATTTCCGAATTAATCTCGATTTCTTGGAATTAGATATTTCCGAACAGTTAAAGGACTTAATCAAGTATTATTCTTTTTTTTATTATCTTCAAAGCAGTTTTCAAATTAGTTCCGGTGTTTGCATTATTTAGTTCCTAAAAATTTATTTTTATAAATTCTTAGAAATGCTTCATATTTAAGAAAAACTATCTAATTTTTAAGTGTTTATTATATACAGTATATTGCTCTAAAGTCTTTATATAGTAATTTTTTATAATAAGATTTTAGTCTACAATGGTTTGTTTAAAAGTTGAACCGATAAATGGGTAGGGGATGACCAAGGAAGTGCCTAAACTAATCTTGTAAGAGCATTCGTTGTCCTCTTATCAGTTTCTACCATATCCCTTCGAATATTTTCTTATTAGAAACTTTTCCTTACTATAGATTTTTTTATTTTGCGTATTCCTAGATTAGCACTTACGCAGTATATCCGGTCACCTGATTTAAAGACATTAAAAGGTGATTATTAGGCTGACTTGGAAGTATAAGATGGAAAATAGTTATTTTCCCTTTGTAATACAGTAATTATGAGGAATGAAAACGATTTCGTTATATTTGCATATTTAATAAAACAATTTATTAAATATGCAAATATAACGAAGTCGTTTTTATTCCTAATAATCATCAACGCATATTGCACTTGCAACATCTTAAGCATCCGTAATACAGTAAGTACAACGGCGATCAATTCACTTTTCAGTTGAACTCGTCAATTTAATTCAATTCAATACATATATATACATATATATATATATGTGTATACATATGTGTATATGTTTATATATATGTGTATATGTTTATATATGTGTATATGTTTATATATATATGTGTATATGTTTATATATATGCATATATGTATATATGTATCTGTATATATATATTTATTAATCTTAATATTATATACATATATGTACATAAATATATAAAACACATTTTGAGTTTTTGGCTCTATCGTTTTTTAGTTAGCATAAATACAGGATTCTTATAAAAAACCATACATAACTCAAAATGTGTTTTAGCTACGCATTTTACACTTTCAGGACACATAGAACGTCCAGGTTGTCACTTGAAAATGGAAATTTCCATGACCTTGAACCATGTCTTCAAGGTCATTGAAAATTGATCTTGACAACCATTGGAGATAAAAAGTTAGTTTCAATTAGAAAAGTGTTCCCCGTCACATTGTAGGTGTAAATAACTTTGAAACCACCTAATTTGACCAATAACAAGTCTAGGGAATTTAGACAAAACCGGAAGATCGTGATGAAAATAATGTAAAAGAGACCAGGGCTATTAACTCTGAAAGTACTCATGCTAGAGTATCAAAATTTGCTAGACATACTTATTGGATGACATTCAATTCCTGGTTCAAGGTCATTCAAAGCTTACTTAAAGGAATAGTAGAATCCTAGTCTCACAGTCACCTACATACGTTACTACCTATAAGAGATTTGGAAGTTTTTTTGTGTTAAGAGCTTTTGTTTTTCAAGTTTTGCGTTGGATAATACGAACCCTGAAGATTAATAACTACCAAATACACTTTAATCAAAAGTGCCTAAAAATGCATACTAGATCGAACTGGTGAGAACAAGGGAGAGTAGAATAACAACCAAATAAACTTTAATCAAAAGTGCCTAAAAATGCATACTAGATCGAACTGGTAAAAACAAGGGAGAGTAGAATAACTACCAAATACACTTTAATCAAAAGTGAGTAAAAAATGCATACTAGATCGAACTGGTGAGAACAAAGGAGAGTAGAATAACTACCAAATACACTTTAATCAAAAGTGCCTAAAAAATGCATACTAGATCGAACTGGTGAGAACAAGGGAGAGTAGAATAACTACCAAATACACTTTAATCAAAAGTGCCTAAAAATGCATACTAGATCGAACTGGTAAAAACAAGGGAGAGTAGAATAACTACCAAATACACTTTAATCAAAAGTGAGTAAAAAATGCATACTAGATCGAACTGGTGAGAACAAGGGAGAGTAGAATAACTAAAACAGAAAATATATAAAAGTTTTCCCCGGGTATACTATGACTCAGAGTCAGCTGTGGGGTCGCTAGAATATAATCCAGAAATAAGCAATTAGCGGGTTCTTTTAAAAAAGGTGAGAAGAGAACGGTGGACGAGCTTTCAAAGAAAGAAATATATTTACAGGGATTTGACGGGCTCAGATTGCGTTCTTTTAAGCGTTACAGACTCGTCGAAAGAATGCTTCTCGAACTCTGGCAAAAATTCCTGACCTGTTTCGAATTGTATCACACCCTTCAATTACGCGTTGTCGCAGGTCCTCAACGTTTATTTTGTAGTATTGTCATCAATGGACAAATCCAGAGGCTTCAGAGTTTCGTTTTGGGAATTTTCGTTAATCTCGGTTGACTATACGTTATAGATACTGTAAAGATATTATAAAATGAATGTATTTACTAACACGAATGACACTTGCAGCACTATTTTTAAATGGAAATAAATCACAATTGAAAAATGAACCTACAAATCCTACATGGAAATGTACTGAGAATGTATAATAATTTTTCTTTACTTTATAAGGCATTATATCAGTCCTTCCACAAGCTTCCAGCCATTTCTTGCATTTAATTTTGGTTTTGGAAGACAATTTAAAATCACATCTCTCATATTGGGATGTCCTAAATCTTTTGAGTGACTCTTGCATCCTTTAGAAATACATTTTTTATAATTAAACATTTTTTTAATCCACCTCTATTTTAAAAAAAGATATATTATAGTTCTTTTTATAAAATAACCTTGGCCATCTTGTTGAAATGTTGCCTCCCCGCTTCAGCTGTGGATCCATTTTCTCTCCCACTACAGAGTTTATGAACTCATTCTTAGGCTTTGGCTGAACAATTCCAGGGCAACATTTCAACAAGTTGGGCAAGCGTAAAGACATTTTATAAAATCAACTATTCATTTTGGCTTCTAGCTAAACCAAAGGCCAAAGCTAGTTTCGTTTGAAAACCGGCCACATGACGTCAGTCACGTGTCTTTGAAATACGCAGAGCTTTTTTACTGACAGGCGTATCATGGTAGAGGTAGGCTCTGCCTATACAGATTTTCATTCCCTCTGATAGATCTTCTCGTAATTCCATCTTGTACACTTGTAAGTCTTTCAAATGACCACAGAGAAAAAAATCGCACGGGTTTAAAGCGGGAGATCGGGCCGGCCACGTAACTGGTCCACCTCGTCCTATCCACGTCAAGGAGAACGTCGAATCCAGGTGAGCTCTTACATCTCGACAAAAATGGGCTGATGCTCCGTTATGTAAAAACCACGTTCGTCGTTTGCCTCCTCTAAATTGAAAAATACTATTGTATTTTACAATTCAAAGGAGCTTAATATACGAATTTGAAAAAAATGCCTGCATTCGGTATTAGCGCTGTGGGACCCATTGGTTTAGCCGGTCTCATCGGAGCTGTGCGACCCATTGGTTTGGGTGGTGGCATCGGAGCCATTCAGAATTCAGTAAAACGAAAACGATTTAAGTGCAATTATTTAATTTTAATCTCTTCAAAATTTTGATTTCCTTTAAAGATACTATTAATAAAGATATTTATTCCTGATAGTTCTGTGTTATTGATTATGACAAGCACATGTAATTATGAACTTTTTAGTGCCAGTAAAAATAAGTAAAAATTCAATTAATTTTTTGCTAAAGTTTTCAGATCCTTTATTAAACATTTTAGGAAGTAAAATCCAAAGTTACCAAACAATGAGTCTAGAACTGATGTTTACTCACGCCAAACGGTGTAAAAAAAGCCGTTTACATAAACACACAAAAGCAATTTATCGTTTAGACTATAACCACTGTGATGTTTTTGATCAGCCCTCTGAATTTCAAGATTCCGTAAAGTATGACATATTTACTATGTTAAATGACTAGTAACACGCATAAATCTGATCCTCCTTCATCGCCCTGTTCCTTCGTGTAATCTCTACCGCTGTTCACTGCTATCACGTGGTATTTACGGCACTGACACAAACATCTTGCTAAGTATTCAGGGTTTTGGATAAAAATTACGTGTAACGACAAGAAACAGTTTACAAATATTTTTCCAATATGATAGAGAACGTTAAGTAAAAATGTTTTCCATCGAGTTCTTCGCATGACATTAAGGGCTGGCCACCACCCTCGTACTTAATTAACCTGAATTAAAGGCATTAAAATTCGCTAGATGACTTGGGTATTATCATAGCTGATTACTGGTAATGAAATGGTAATGGTAATGTAATGCAATGTAATGCAATGTAATGTAAAGTAATATAATAAAATGGATAAATATTTTTAAAATGCTGATTTTTTTAAGGTTGAAAGTGATTTAAAATTTCACGCAGTATTAACGAACAACTGATAGTATTTTTGTTAAGTTAATAAGAACTAACTATGGACAGCATAAAATACGCGAATAAATAGAACAGTTCATAATGAAAAGGGATAAAAAAGCTAAACGTTAAACAAATTTCAAGAAATTTGCTATAAGACTTATTGGTACGAGTTTTTTGTAATTTTTTTAATTTCTTCAAATTTGATTATTGTTTAGCTTTTTCTCCTTTTAAATATGGACTATTCTACCTATTCGAGTGTATGAGTGCATGGTTAAAATACAGAGCTATCGTCTCACTCTATGCTAGGCCGTTATGGAAGTTTATACATTTATATTAAAAAAGACAGGTTAAAACTAAAAACGCCTACGATTGTAGAAGTCTTATTGCGCGAAGTCTGTTTTCCTACATGACAATACCATTATAGGGAAATATTCTTAATAGCTAGCTGATTTTATTTATCATAATACCAGAATTGAATGATAATAGGTGATACGTGAAAGTGCACCCTCCCACTTGATTACGTGAGTACGGTCGACGTTTCCCAGGTTACCCTCAATAGCCAGTTGGCCGCTGGAATGTTCCGCTCGGCTGCTCCGCTCATTCTAGGTGTGTAAGCGTTGAAATCGAATTTATATCACTATTTAAAACCAGCGCGTAAAAATACCGTGGAAACACAAACAGGATGGGGGGTGAGAACGAACCACAATGCCTTGACCGATTCGTAAGAACGCGTTTTTGGTGTTTCTCGAGGTGACATATTACAAATAATTGAAATACTTGATTATTTCGGCCTAACCCTTAGAGCTCCAGAACGAACCAATTTGCGTATTGTATGAAATGTTTCCACTCTTTCTCGGGGTATAAATACCGGGGAGAAATCGACCATTGGCATCACTCTCGAACCAGCTTCCGATTCGAACAGTTCCAATCAATATCATTATCATGCAATACTTGGTAATGTTCATTATTCATCTCGACAATCAAATGGATACCAGTGAATTAATTAGTGTTTGAAAACTGCGCTCTTTCAGGTTGCCTTCATTTTTGCCGCCATCATGGCATCCGCTCTGGGCGGAGGTCTCATCGGAGGAGGCTACGGAGGTGGCATTGGTCTCGGAGGCATCGGACTCGGCCGTTCCTACGCTTACAACGTTAAAATCCACCACCATCACATCCCTCACATCGGAATTGGAGGCGGATACGGAATTGGCGGCATTGGAGGTGGTATCGGCCGTGGTATCGGAGGTGGTATCGGAATTGGCGGCATTGGAGGTGGTATCGGCCGTGGTATCGGAGGCGGTATTGGAATCGGAGGTGGTATCGGAGGTGGTATCGGAGGTGGTATCGGAGGTGGAATTGGAGGTGGAATTGGAGGTGGTGCTATCGGAGGCGGTATCGGCCGTGGTATCGGAATCGGAGGAGGCATCGGCAGTGGCATCGGAATTGGAGGTGGTATCGGAGGTGGTATCGGAGGCGGATTCGGCATTGGCGGCATCGGAGGTGGAATCGGCAAATAACCGAAGTAGCTAGAAATTAGCTCAAAGGTAAATATTCTAAAATTCTAAAATTAGTAAATCTGGAAATATTAATTAAACTCGTTCATGTTTTTGCCAGATTAAATTTGGACGTTTACGACAAGTCTGGAAACAGTTAAATTTTTTTCTTCTCGAGCTTGTAATTTTAGTTTACCAAAAGAATGCCAATAAATTAATATATTTATTTAACAAATTCAAGCTTTACGAATTACTAAAAAACATATAACATATTCTCTTTAATTACAACAATACTTATTTTCCAAAAATCACAAACACTATAAACTAAAAACTTCAATATCAAATCATATTCTAGTTTCATAAATTTTATTCGTTAAAAATCCTTTTCAAGCATAGAAAATTTTATTTGAGAAAAATTGATTGATATATATATATTTAACAAATAGTATTAAAATGTCGCTTGATGTCTTAGGCCTAAGGTGGTGCCTTCTGTATTAGCCTAGCTGATTATTATTATTAAGAAAAAATATATAAAAATAATATAAAATATAATAAAATTCTGATTAGCAAACACCGATCAAGTGGTATTTAATCTAATAAAAATTAATCAAATTCTGATCAAATGTTATTTGGGCAAGAAAACGTTTATCAAATTTTGATCAAATAGAGTTATATCAATTACAATTTTATCAAATTCTGATCAAATAAACGTTTTTCAAACTTTGATCAAATTTTATTTCATCACATTAAATTTTTTTCATATTCTGATCAAATGACATTTGATCAAGTAAGATTTGATCAAATTCGGATCAAAAATATTTAATTTAATTATATTTCAATAAAATACCACTTCTTATGATCAAATTTGGAAATTTGATCATAAGAAGTGGTATTTTATTGAAATATAATTAAATTAAATATTTTTGATCCGAATTTGATCAAATTATATAAAACATTTTCGTATGGGTAGCCGTATCTTTATATGATTTATATCCAATTTGCGAATTAATCTCGACATCTAGGAATTTAGATTTTTCAGGACCGTACGCGTTTCTAAGGCCTTCATCCAGTTGCATTACTTTTCTCTAGAACCTTATTAGTTTTTATACTCGCATAATTTAGTTTTTGATAAACGTCACCCCCCCCCCTTAATGTAATCTTACAAATGCCATAAAAACGTCGTTGTGTTAATTTTTTCAAGAATTTTTGTATTATCCACAGAATATTAATTAATTAATAAAGATAAAATATAGACTCTAAATCTTTTAAAATTGCTCTATCGGGTTGTTTCATACAACATAGGCCAAACTTCCGGTAAACTTCAGCTAATAAAATATATATTTAACGGAAGTAACCCAGCAAAACGCCTAGTTTTAGAAACTTAATTGTTAAAGCTAGAGTTCATATTGTTCTATATTTTTGAAACGAGTGACCGAAGCTCCCTAATCACAAGCGACTAACCATAGCAAAAATTCCCAATTTCATTGGCTGCTGATTACGTCACCTTGTTTCTTTTCCGGGGTCTATGAAAATCGCGAATTAATGGCTAAGGTTTATGTTAATATTAGGTAAATTAGGTTACTAAGATCTTTCAGTTTGAAAAATTACTTTGAGTAAGTCACACGTTTCTAACCACCGTCTCAAATGATGAAATGTTATTTTGTTGGTTATTTATCACCGTAGGCATAGTAAACGTTACCCCATGGCAATTCAATTTATGTCCCGACTATCTCCAAAATTTCCACCGGTGGTCAAAGATATTTGAGATTAAAGTTGATAGCATGCGAGTATATGGGAGCCAATTATAGCTATACGTTTGAATAGTAAACAATTTCGTTATTTTATAATATGAGTTTTTTAATCGTTTACAAGCCAGGTTACAAATTAGCTTCCATCGGTTCAGTATGCCTACCCAGTCTATGGCTATCTTGGGTATAGATTTGGTTATAGAATGTAAGCACCGCCATTTTAAACAAACCACTGTCAGCAACACTGCTACTCTATGGCTATTTCGAGTATAGTAGAATGTAAGCACCGCCATTTTAAAAAAACTACTGTCAGCAACACTGCTACTCTATGGCTATTTCGAGTATAGTAGAATGTAAGCACCGCCATTTTTAAAAAACCACTGTCAGCAACACTGCTACTCTATGGCTATTTCGAGTATAGTAGAATGTAAGCACCGCCATTTTAAAAAAACCACTGTCAGCAACACTGCTACTCTATGGCTATTTCGAGTATAGTAGAATGTAAGCACCGCCATTTTAAACAACACTGCTACTAAGGTTGTTTGTTAGTTGGCAGTATATTTTATTTTCGCTAAGTTACAGCACGAAAGCTATTCAATTTAATTTGTTATTTTCTCATTCTCCAGCCCGAAGGTCGACTTTGTTAGCCTACTTAAATAAAGCAATTTTCATATAATAGAAATATTATAAATTTAATTTTCATAGACAATTAAAAATATATCGTTATATCGCTGTCTACAATGATTTGTTTGAATTTTCGTTGATATTTTAAGTTATTTTTAAATAAGTCAATGGTTTTCAATTACACAAAAAAATATATAAATATTTTAAAGAATTGATGAAACAAAAATGGTTATTAACATACGGGTATGATACGCCATAACTGATTATCATCGTCTTTGGTACAATCCATGGCTATTAACATATCATGGGTGTCACCAGTTTTGGAAGTATTTAACTTGATACATTTCTTCACCTTGACATTTTCAAATTGAAAGAGTCCCGGATCGTTTTCTTTCGGGGTGACATTCCAGATTTCATTGGTCGAGAAAAGGGCGTCGTACAACTGAATGGGGCTATAATGTCCCTTGTAATAACCCTTGCTTGTGCGGTAGATGACCTGTTTACCACTCCGCCGGCTTTCTATCGTGTAACTCGTATTTCCTTCTGGGGCCTTGTTGAAACGGAAATGTTGATTTTGACCGTGGTTGAAGGCCCACAGTCCGATTTGCGCTCCGTTCGTGACCGATGCTCCGAAAACGTCAACGACTCGACCGTCCGTATAAGACATAATAATGTACCACTGTCCCACTTGGGGTTCTTTCACTGGTTCCGGAAATGAGGGTTGCGGTGTGGTTGGTGGTGACGTGGGTTCGAAGATTATCTCTTCAATATCATTCGGCAGTGTTTCTGTCGTTGAGGTACCGAATACGGTCGTTGATGGCTTGGTCGTGGTATTTGATGCCTCTGTCGCTGTGGTAGTTGATGGTTCTGTCGCTGTGCTAGTTGATGATTCGGTCGTTGTCGTAGTTGATGATTCTGTCGTTGTGGTAGTGGTTGGCTCTGTCGCTGTGGTAGTTGATGGATCTGTCGCTGTGGTAGTTGATGGCTCTGTCGCTGTAAAAGTTGATGGCTCTGTCGCTGTGGTAGTTGATGACTCTGTCGCTGTGGTAGTTGATGGCTCTGTCGCTGTGGCTTTGTTTGTTGATCGCTCTGTCATTTTGGTTGTTAATGGTTCTGTCGATGTGGTTGTTGATGCCTCCGTCGTTGTTATTGTTTTTGTAGTTGAGGGTTTTGTAGTTTCGGTAGCAGTTGATGTAACTGTTGCTGCGCTTAATGTAGGTGAAGTGCTTGGATTGATCATTGACCATACGATTGTGTTATTTCCAAGGTTGTCTTTGAGGTTTAACTGATCACCCATCGCGTTCCGTGAGATATTGTCATTCACATTTTTCCGGCTGTACCAGACACCTAGCACGATAGTGGCCAACAACAGGACCACCACAACTACAGACGCTATCTAAAAGGTTCCAAAAACACCCCCTTTAGATAAAACTATTTATTTTAATATGCCGGAAATTAGGTATATTCTTACTTTGATATTTCTGGTAGACATTCCGGTCAATCTTAGTCTCGGCGAATTCGTTCCTTCCATCTCGTTGTTTTCCATGTACTCGCTCAGGGGCTCGAACTCAGAAACCTCCAGCGCCGATTGATGGGTCCTTCCGTAACTCCTCACCATTTTCGATTAATTAACCTACTTTCGACGTGGCAAGCGAGATGATATATGTTTGACAATTTTATTGGACGAATATTTGGAACTCCTAATCAGTTTCTTTGGGAATATTCTCCATTGTTTCCTGTCCTTAGCCTCATTCAACTGTGTTTTCGAGTTATTTTCTTCCCCAATTATATCGGGACTTTTAGGAAATACAAAACCGTGTTTCCTGCGCTTGCTTATCGCGACGCGCGTTTTCTAAGCCTAAGAGTGGAGAGAGACTAGCTTTAACTACTATTTCCTTTGTAAGAGAAACGTTATGTGGTCGTTTAAACGGAATTTTGAAATGATTGACGACACTGCCAAGTTTTCTTGGTAATATTCAGCAAAGTACTTCGTATTTATGTCCACGTTTAAGACGTTATCCGCTTAACCTCTGTTTTTACCTCTCCACTAGGAGGGGTTATACAATCACCGTGTCTGTCTGTCTGTCTGTCAGGCCTGCGAACGCGTTCGCATTTTCGGGGCAAAGGGTAATCACTGCGTACGCAGTTTCTTGGCTCACTGCGTTCGCAAAACCACCGTGTGACGGTGAGCGTTAACGGATTCATTTGCGGTTTGGTTTGGATGGTGTTTTTTCGCTCACCGTCGTGACGGTTTGGTGTATTACATTTTTGTAATGTTTATGCGTAGGTTGTGAAAGTTGAGTTCGTGTTATGACGGTTGTGAGTGTTTAGTTTGTTGTGTTTGTGTTTTGATGATTGTGCATGTTGATTTCGTGTTATGTCGGTTGTGGGTGTAGAGATTGTGGTGCGTCTGTGTAATGATGGTTGTAGATGTTGAGTATGTTGTGTTTGTACGGGCGTTTTCTCTCCAGCTTCTTCTTAATGAATTTGGGACGGACCGAATGCTGAGTGTTATGCAACCTCTCAACATCCAATGGCAGGGTTTCCACCGATTGCTCACGGTATTCGTCTTAGTATCGATTCGCGATTTATCGGCGCCGGCTGGGAATCGAACCCAGGTCTGTATGGTGCTAGAGATTTACTCTAACCACTCAGCCACCAACGCTTTTTAAGCTGCGGTGTTTTTCTAAAAAACAGCTTTGGCGAATGCCATTTACAAAGTTATAACGTTAGGTACTATAATTTATTCTACATCATTTTAAATATTTATAAATTATATTAATCTTATATTTAATGAAATATTTATAAATTATATTAATCTTATATTTAATGAAATATTTATAAATTATATTAATCTTATATTTAATGAAATATTTATAAATTATATTAATCTTATATTTAATTAAATATTTATAAATTATATTAATCTTATATTTAATGAAATATTTATAAATTATATTAATCTTATATTTAATTAAATATTTATAAATTATATTAATCTTATATTTAATTAAATATTTATAAATTATATTAATCTTATATTTAATTAAATATTTATAAATTATATTAATCTTATATTTAATTAAATATTTATAAATTATATTAATCTTATATTTAATTAAATATTTATAAATTATATTAATCTTATATTTAATTAAATATTTATAAATTATATTAATATTATATTTAATTAAATATCTGAGTATTTTAATTTATTTGATCGTGTTCAGGAATTGAACTCGGGTTGCATCGTTACAATGGAGATAGTTTACCGCCGAGCCATTGACTTCCTTTAGGCAAATAAAAAGTAAAGAAACCATTATGATAAGGCGGGTTTTTTACCTTTTAATAATGCTTAGAAAAAGGATAATTATTCAAAACTCCCGCGGAAACTATATAAAAGTAATAACATAGCGCCACCGTGTGGAGAACTATCAATCAAACCGGGTAAAAAATATAATCTCTTCAATTTTTCGAACTTTAGTCAAATCTCGAGGGGTCAAAATAAAACACAAAATAAAGGTATATAAGTCCGTTGCCGTCAATTTAGAAGATTTAATCTTTCTTAGTTCTTGGCTGTCAGATGAAATACTACAGGACGGGGTCCTGGTGTCGGTCAAAAGTTACGAGGTAACTTTGTAAGATAAAATTGATTGTTATTTTTTTTTAATTGGAATAACCTAATTATACCCTTGAAATTATCAATTCAACCTGTGAGGGTAATTAAGTAGATTGAAAGTAATTAGTAGCGAACAGTTCTCAGCTGTTAATTAAGACAGAGTTTATAGTTAGGTAGTTTGAATTTAGTTAAAATTATATATATTAAACTTATTATTTACCATGGTGAATATTAGTAGAAATTATGTTTAATTCAGAGAAAACGGCATGGTATTAGAAGATAAAACTTATTTTATACAAGACGTTTCGAGCCGAGGCTCTTCTTCAGTCGTTCGTTAGTTTAACGAACGACTGAAGAAGAGCCTCGGCTCGAAACGTCTTGTATAAAATAAGTTTTATCTTCTAATACCATGCCGTTTTCTCTGAATTAAACATAATTTCTACTAATAGTTAAAATTACTCAGTATAATTTATGATATTTACTTAAGTGTAAGTGTGCTTTGGTTTTTTTTTCAATCACGATGAACTAAGACAAATCTAGTCTTAGACACTTGAGTACCAGTTCTGTACAATTACGTAGAAGGGATATATATTGTTGGGTTATTGATGAAAGTTAAATCTAGAACGTTCCATAGACTGTTCTGAATAAAAATAAACATTTATAATTTTGCATAATTCTGGTTGCCATTTTATTTTCTAATCACTCGCCCACAACATTACAGTTCTGGCAATCCCGAATCAAATAAATTTTCGATATAACGGCGACGGGAAATTATTCTCGTAAGTTTATCACGCGGCCTTAGGGAATATTCTTTTAACAAAATTTCGATAAACTATTGTTTAATTAAAATCGGCCCGATTCCGTTAAAATTATAAACCAAAAAGCGAACGGTCGTTATAATACCCTCTGTAGATATTTCTTTCATTAAAATTTGCTTCGTATTATATTTAACTGATAAACTTGTTCTGTAAAAAGGGTTTAATTCAATTGTGCATTGTTATAGTACGTCTAACTCACTGTTGTAACTACTTAACTTATGATATTCTGAATAAATTAAAATTGGTCGTTTCGTCTCAATTATTTTATAATTAAAATTTTACACCGGGCGGGATAGAACTGGGACAACATTTTTAAAAAATAACTCTAAATTGCGGAGATATCTTTAAGGGTTATCTCGAAAAATTAATACCACTAGGGACAATTCTTCCGAGGAGAAGTATATTTTGGCTTGCCAACTTGTTAACAAATAATATTTATCTGAGTTATACGTGTACTATGACATTTATTTTATGAAAATAGCAATTTCAAGTGTCCATTCGTACAAATAATATTTTCACAATATCGCGACACTAAGCTTTATCATTTTAAATCAATTATCCGTGGTACTTATTTTGAGATTAGAATTTAGGATTATGCTTTGGGCTTTCACATGAAGCTATTTTCTTCAGATTATGGTCTTTATTCGATAGGGTGTAACCATAAGTAACATAATAGAAATAAGTATGACAATTGTTTTTATGATAATTTCCTGACCGAACCTTTGGTCGACGCTGACACACTCGTCCAGCTCCGATTTGGACTTGGACTCAAACTGAGTAGCGTCCATGGTAGTAGTACATTTCGCCTTCGCCATATTTAAACAATTTGTTTTTGCTACGGAACCCTAAATTATCCACCTAACTCTGGTGGAAACGCAACTCATTTTTTTTACTTATCTTAAAAGTCTCTTGACACAAACAAATATGGCCACGCTGTGAATTCTCGGAACCCCTGTGACCCTTCCACGGAACCCCAGGGTTCCGCGGGACACCCTTTAGGAACC
The DNA here is from genome assembly GCF_980474605.1 of Leiobunum rupestre. Classification (NCBI taxonomy): domain Eukaryota; kingdom Metazoa; phylum Arthropoda; class Arachnida; order Opiliones; family Sclerosomatidae; genus Leiobunum; species Leiobunum rupestre. The sequence goes on along the minus strand of NC_143386.1, from coordinate 63,737,501 downwards.
GCTGCACTAGGGGACTCTGTGATGAGAAGTAAACCTAAATTGCGCAATAGACAATTGACATACTTATTGTTATTATGTTACTAAAGGTGTAATTAGTAGTCTATTAAGTCAGCTTTGTCGTATCATTCATCGAGTGTCCACTAGAATGGATTCTTCCGTTTGTGGTCATTGTGAAGTTCAAGGGGGTATCCGACTCATTTCGGTGTCTGTAAGAGCTGTTCGGAAAGACCCCTTCCAGGTACAAGAGACATATCACTGTAAGTGCCACCACAAGAAGTACCAGAACAGTACCGCCAATCTATACATTATTTAGTAATTAAGATTGACTACGTTCATGTAATTACATTCTTGTCTGTAGGGATCGATTCAACGTACCTTTAAGCATGTGCAAGCAAGGTTTCCTGATCTGGTCTTGCAAGGAAGACCATCTTTTTTCTTCTCAAAATGTTGCTTCAGAAGTTCGGTTTCTGAATCGTCCGCCATTTTTTGGCATATAAATCTCTTCGGATCGCTAGCTTCAACTACTCGGACTCGATTCCCGAGAGATTAGGCAGAGCCTGCAATTACTTACTTGCCTTTCTCGTTCTATGCGTCTCAGTTTAATTAATACACAGGAAGTAAAAGGGAACCAGTTAATTGTTAATCTTGATTCGAATGTCGATGTTGGATTAATCATTAAGCAAAATAAGAACGTCATTACTATGCAAAATAATTATACAGGGTGTCCACAAAAAAACAAAAAATGATAAATAGCTGAAATTGTTTTTATTTTTTTTAATTTAAAATTTTTATGGAACATTCCTCGTGCTCGTGCAGGCGGACATTTACTAGTGTAAAATTGAATTACCTTGAACCAGGTCTTTAAGATCATGCAAAAACCATCTCGAGAACCATTGGGTTTACGGATTTGGTTCCAATTAGAAAGTGGTTCAACTAACTTTTATTTGACCATATTTGACCATTAATAAGCCTAGAAATTGAGCTAATAATATGGCGAACAACAACTTTCTAATTGGAACCAAATCCGTAAACCCAACGGTTCTCGAAATAGTTTTTGAATGACCTTGAAGACATGGTTCAAGGTCATTCAATTTTATAATATTAAATGTCACCCTGCACGACGAATGTTCCATAGACATTTGAAATTTTTCATAAAAAACATTTTTCAGTTACTTATCATTTTTCGTTTTTTGGTGGACACTCAGGCCTGTATATGATTGTATAAATAAATTATACATTTTATAGATAATAATTTAAAATCTGTTCAGAGCACATTTCCAATTTAGACCCTTAATTATTTTATAATAATATATTAACAACATTTCAAGTCACATTATAGTCATCGGTTTGGATATTTATAATGCCATTTAGATTCTGTTTTACCTTCAACTCTTCTAAACCCATAACAACTGTTATTTTTTAATTTGCTCATTTTGCACCTGCGATATGAATTAAATAAAAGACCATGTTTCAAAACATGCAGGCTCTTACTCGCTTCTGGTAAGAGACAATTTATTTGAGTGTTACGCCAACAATACAGCGCGATGCTTAGGGAGTCATTACCCCATCTGGTGATAGAAAACGTTACTGAACATTCACAGGGTTTACCATTAGAACTGAAATTCATTCTTAGATCCCTATTACAGGGCTCCCAGTTACCCTGTATTTCCTATTATTTCCTTTAATTATGAGATTCCATTTTTTATGCTATAATTCTTATATTTTTGTATATTTATTTAAATTCAACTAAAAAATTGTTACACACTCACAGTAAATATTCTTATTTTGTTCATTTTTTCCTTGGCATTGATGAGTTTTGAGATGATGTGGGAGCTGCTATGTAGATTGTTAGAACCCTTTTGAAAAATATCCTACGAAACTCGTGTAAAAAAGGAGCAAATATTAAAGTTATCTATTTTCGTATATTATGCCGTTATCATTACTTTTTATGTATGTAGAAATCTTAACGTAAACCGAATGTTGACATGGTTATTTTTATCACTGATACATAAGTCAATGATTTTCATTTTTGTAGTATAGTATTGGCTTAACTGCTGTAATGAACCTTTCAATAAATATAGTTTAATTGTTTAAATAATAAATAATAATCATCAGCTAGCCTAATACCCTTGGCACCACCATAGGCCTAAGTCATCAAGCGACTTTTAAAGCCATTAATTCATGTGGCCGGTTTACAATGCGTAGGAGGGTGGTGGAAAGCCCTTCACGCCACGCGAGGCAACAGCTCTCTTCACTTACTATAACCTTTAAGTAGGAAATAGAATCCTGCCATAAGAACGCTCTAGGGTATCTACATTTAACGACTACTATTATTTCCATATTTTAACTAGACAAAACGATAAATTAGTAGTTCTAACTCTGTAAAACATATATAAATTAGTAATTTAAGTCCTTTAATCATCCTATAATTTTGACATATGCATCGTATAATTCCTTTAAATTCTTAGGCTGTGGAGCCTGGTATTAAAAGTTCGGTCTCGTGAAATAAGAGCAAGTTTATATTATTTCTTCTTATTCATATTATTTCCTTAAAACATCTATTGGAGAGCATCACTCGTGTGGAGTTAAGATGGCCATCCTTCGAAACAACTATGAGGACAACACGGAAATTCCATTTGGTGTTTATTCAAATATCAGTCCCCGAAACAAAGAATATCCACACTTTTACACCACGCGTAGTTTTTAAATTTGCCGAAAACAAAGAGAAAATGTCCCTTTCACGAGACAGGTCCCGCGAAACGGGGAGCGTCGAATAATAAAGAATAATATTTTGGTATCGCGAGATCCCAAAAAATATTTTCCCCTTCGTCTTGGTGGGCAGCGGACAAAGCCGACTTGGTTCAAACTCCTTCGCCTCAATGCAGTGTATCTTTTCTTCCGCGCCGCGATTCTAACAACTCCAATAAGAGAGAATGCGTTTTCCTTGTTTTTCTTCCTTTGTTTTTATCCACATTTTTGCTTTTCCCTTTGTCACTTTCAACCTTCAAAAAAGTCTTTTCCTTTTATGTTTTCAATGTTTTATGTAACCATGGTACTTATGATTAATTATATTATAAAATAAGTTTAAAATTAGCTTATTTTAGGTTGTTGAAGTTAACATTAATATTTTCATTTACTTTATTCTATTTGATCTGATCTTTAAACATTAAAAATTACCTCTACAATTTATTTTTGTAATACATTTTTCATACCCTAAATTCTTAAATGTTATGTTACAACATTCTGTAACCACCTACTCAAATCGATCCTAGAGTCGATGATAGTTACACAACCACCAACTCAGAGCTATCTTAGATGCCGTAAGAGCTTCGCAATCAGCACCCAAAGTGATCATAGTAGATGTAACAGATGCGTGAACGTTTACCGAAAGAGATGCTAAAACCCTTAACAGCATCGCGATCAGCCACCCAAGTGATCCTACACTCCTAATAAGTAGATGTAACCGATGCTTGAACGTTTACCGAAAGAGATCCTAGAATTCGTAATAATTACAATATCACTCAGCCAGAACGATCCTAAAGCCCATGACAGATGAGCGATCAAAGAACCCTTAACAGCTTCGTGAAAACCAACCCAAAGCGATCCTAGTAGCTGTTTAACAAAAGTGATCTTAACGCCAATAACCTGTAACAAGCGCCATCACCCGTCCAATGCGACCCTAGAACACGTAGCAGCTGTTTGATCACAATACCAAAGCGATCCTAGTACCCATAACAGCACCGCGATCACCCAACCAATGATATCCTAGAATTTATAACAACGGCGCTATCTTTCGCCCACTCAAAGCGATCCTAGAATCCGAAATAGTTATTAAGATTTCTCAAAACAAACTCTGCTTTTATACCTCACGTATAAAGTTATGGAAAATAATTCATTATAATCGGACAGACATAACGGCGAGCACGAGTAAGTCGTCAATTGTTATTTCTTCTCGGTAGGGGGAGTAAGAAGAGCGGGTCCTACTCGTTATTGATAAGACGGAAAAGGGGCCTGTTGGAGACATCTATTTTTAATAAGGTACAAAGTCGACGTCCACGTCCCGTCTCGTCGCGCTGTCACGAATTTGACGCGTCGGGGTTTATAAAAATGCGGTTCGTGTCCGCGTGACGTAAAAATGGACATAATTACGGCGGAGGATCTTCTTCTTTAGTGACGCCCCATGACGGGCAATCGCGCAGTGGCGGCGCTGTCATCAATAAAACATTCTATCCATAAAGACATTCGGGTCCCCGCTAAGATTGTGATGAGTTCGCTGACGGGGAGCCCGTTGTCTATCTTTCCCCTCTCACCGGGGCCTTATCCGCTTCGTTGTATCCCCAACCCACTTCTATATATATATATATATATAGCCCGTAGAGTGTATCGCCTCTCTCTCTCCATCAGTCAGAGCCGTCGACTGCATTCTTGGAAATCGGAGTTGTCCGCTCGGGAGATGACCGGACCCAATAACCTTTCCACGACAGCGGGAGGAGCTCCCGAGGCAGAGATCGTAGTCATTGACCGTTGTCCACTTTCGCCCTGCCTCCTCTCGCTCTATAATTCGGGGGTCCCCCGACGGCTATTTTTGTTTGACGTCGAGAGGTGACAAATAAACACGACTTAGTCTCGATACCAGTCGCTTAATCGACGGAACCACACGCCAGGGAAAAAAATACAAATTTTAAATAGTCGAAGAATTTTAGCTCGATATTGTTCTCATCCATTCTTCGATTCTGTTTCTTTCAATTTTAATATTAATCTGGATCAACAGAATATTTCGTAAAACAAATGCGCCATATTTTCAATGCCCGGCTTATGAGCTCGAGAATTACGTGGTTTGATAAATACTTGTTACGGATAAATGTGCCTTGATTATGAATTAAAATTAAAATTAATTAAATTATTAATGTAATTAATTAATTGTGTCAATTTAAATAACAATCAGCTCGGCTGTCAATATCATTGATTCTGTCATATGTTAAAATTGACGTTAAATTATTACGGTAAATAATTTTACTGTGTCAATATTAAAATACATAAATTTAAATATATAATAATAAAAACTTAAATATTTAGTAACAAAATGTTAAATATTTAGTAACAAAATGTTAAATATTTAATAATAAAAACTAAAATATTTAATAATAAAAACTAAAATATTTAATATTAAAAACTAAAATATTTAATAATAAAAAGTTAAATATTTAATAATAGAAAGCTGAATATTTAATAATAAAAAGTTGAATATTTAATAATAAAAAGTTAAATATTTAATAAGAAAAGGTAAACATTTAGTAATAAAAGCTAAATATTTAATAATATAAAGTTACATATTTCATAATAAAAAGTAAAATATTTCATAATAAAAAGTTAAATATTTAATAGTAAAAAGGTAAATATTTTATAATAAAAAGTTATATATTTAAAACAAATTCAACATCCGTTTAAAATGACATTCAATTTATAAAATAATTAAATTTAAGGTGTAAATTTCATTGAGTTATAATTCCGAAGTCCGTTTAAACTAATATAAAATAATTAAATTTAAGGTGTAAATTTCATTGAGTTATAATTCCGAAGTCCGTTTAAACTAATATTAAATTATTAATTTTAATGTGTCGATTTCATTGAGTTATAATTCCGACATCCCTTATAATTTAAATTAATATTAAATTATACATTTTAATTTCGATTTGATTTATTAAACTTACGCGAAAACTGTATAATCGGAGTCTTTTCCCGTATCGCGAATGGTAGTCGTCAAAAGCAGACGATCTTCCATTTCTGGTATTTTAGGGGGAGCTCTGGCGATGTCTTTATTCGAATTGATATATCCAATCATGTTTACCTTGTTGATTAGCCTCGGAAAGAAATAAGAAAAAGCTTATTTACTAGCGTCGCCCGATGTACCTTATATTCTTCTTTTCTTTCGTCATCGGTACCGTTCTCGGAGATAGTCGAGTGACCGTTGAAGGCCCGTTGAACCCCCGCGAGAGCCAGCCACCGGGAACGGAGCTTCTGTCATTTTCAATCATCTCTTCTCGGCTTTCCGGGATCGAGATATTTTTTTTTCATCTTTCCTTTCTGCTTCCGTCGGCTCTCCATCTTCTCCAGCATCTCTACTTCGACCCTCCCTGTCTTTCGCCGGCCGCTGATGGCTGAAGTTGATTTGTAGTCGTCTCCTCTCCTGGCCATCTTTCTGGACCTGATCCCGTGGACTTTCTCTTCTCTAATTCGGATGGATTATTCCCCGAACCAATCTAGTCTCGCGCCTCCCGTTTACGGACCATCTTGATCGGCGCGCGACCAACGTTCACGTGGCTCGTCTTCATATAAGAAATTCCCAATACGCGTATTATTTATATTATTATTAATCTGGAAAAAAATATAGCTGTGTCTACCAATTTATAAATATAGCTATGTCTACCAATTTATAAATATAGCTGTGTCTACCAATTTATAAATAAAGTTATGTCTACCAATTTATAAATATAGCTATGTCTACTAATTTATAAATAAAGTTATGTCTACCAATTTATAAATATAGCTGTGTCTACCAATTTATAAATAAAGTTATGTCTACCAATTTATAAATATAGCTGTGTCTACCAATTTATAAATAAAGTTATGTCTACCAATTTATAAATATAGCTATGTCTACTAATTTATAAATAAAGTTATGTCTACCAATTTATAAATATAGCTGTGTCTACCAATTTATAAATAAAGTTATGTCTACCAATTTATAAATATAGCTGTCTACTAATTTATAAATATAGCTATGTCTACCAATTTATAAATATAGCTATATCTACTAATTTACAAATATAGCTATATCTAACAATTTATAAATATACCTATGTCTACCAATTTATAAATATATCTATGTCCACCAATTTATAAATAAAGCTTTATCTACCAATTTATAAATAAAGTTATGTCTACCAATTTATAAATATAGCTGTGTCTACCAATTTATAAATAAAGCTATATCTACCAATTTATAAATATAGTTATTTCTACTAATTTATAAATAAACCTATGTCTACCAATTTATAAATATAGCTATGTCTACCAATTTATTAAATACACGAGCGTCACATTCTCACCTGAAATACTGTCACCCACAGGTAAAACCCTTGATTGTAGCCATATTTGAAAAAATTTACGAAAATTGGGCGAATCTAAATGGCAAATGTATGTTATTTATTGAAACTTCTATCTTAAAGAGTTTTTGGTGTTGAGAATATTCTACGTGACTGCTTAAAATTCAATTAAGATAATTTAGCCCAGTACTGTTCGCTCTTTCCAAGGGAAATGTATAAATATTAATTAGATTATGTGCAAATCGAAAGTATTCATAATGAAATCACAGAAGAATATGGAATATTTTTATAAATAATTGGAAATCACGGAATAATTTAGAGAAATTACAATTTATTTCGAAAATCAATAATAAAAACTACGAATCGTAGCTGATTAAATCTCAAGAAAATTATTAAAAAACAATAAATAATTGTTATAAATCAATGGAAATTACGGTGTTGGTCCATTTGATCGAAAAATATGTGATCGACAGTCGATCATTATACGTTGCAATTGATCGAAATTCCATTTGATCGAATCCCATTTGTCATTTGTTTCATAAGATCGAACCTTCAAATGATTTTTATTTTACCGAATGTCAATATGAAGTGCAGAAGGAATAATGATGGAATAATTCATTGCTTAAGTGCAGAAGGAATAATGATGGAATAATTCATTGCTTTAACTGTATTAAGCCACAAAGATGAAGAGATTTTTACTTTATCCACTATATGATGGAAATTTTTATGACATCGACGATAACGGCCCCTTTGTTTTTGATATATATAAATAGGGTCAGGTTAGGTTAGTTTAGGTTAGGTTAGGTTAGATTAGGTTAGGTTGATGTAGGCGCGTATGCACCGTTGCCTTTTCGATTTACTCCCAAAAACTAGTAGTTTTACCCTACAGTAGCTTTCGATCAAATTTCGTTCGATCAAATGCAATTCGATCAAATGCAATTCGATCAAATGCAATTCGATCAAATCAAAATTCGATCAAATGGAAATTCGATCAAATGGGACCCGTTCGATCATTTGGGAATCGATCAAATAGACTCAAACCGAAAATACAGATCGATTGTAAACAGGTGTCTAAATAGTAGATAATCTTAAGAAAATCAAAAGACAGAATAATAGTTATAAGTCAATGGAAATCACAGAACCGTTGCGTTAAATCCCAGTTTATTTTTCGAAAATCTGTAATCAGGTGTACAAATCGTAGGTAATCTTCCAAATAATTGCACTTTGCGGAGTGTTTAGTACTTTCGCCTCGCAGCCAAAGGAGCTGGGTTTGATCCCAGCTTGTGGCACTGGGTGAAAACTTGGAACAACTCTTTCTGCGTAAAATTTTCAAGTTATCTCCCCCCTAGTTAAAGAGGTTTTACCCCGAGTTCTTCGGTTTGATCTTTCTATAAAAATTTGTAAAGGTTAACGTTAATAGTAAGTGTAGGGAGCCGATGAATCGAGTGGTATGAAGGACTTTCCACCACCCTTCTAGGCAGTGTGACCCGGCCACCTGAATTAACGGCATTAAAAGTCGCTAGATGACTCGGGCCTAAGGTGGTGCCACGGTTATTAGCCTAGCTAATTATTATTATTAAATCATAGACTTTACTTTCGAGAATTGGTAATCAGGTGTACAATATTTTAACGACTGTCGATCCTGCTCTCATAGAAAATCCATAAGGTGGAAAACAAAGTTTGCGTGGCAGAAAGAATCTCCGAACTTAACTATCGACAGATATTTCTATCCATTTTTCTTTTAAGTCTGGACTCGCTGCGAGAAGAAATAAAAACGACGAAAAGTATTAGTTTCGGGAAAAACTTTTATCTTAAAAGAAGCGAACTTACGGGCATTACAGCCGAGCTCCAAAACCGGAGAAGGGAATAATGATGGCTACACATGCTTTTTCGTTGGATGTTTTTCAGAAGTTACACCATTGACGCTTCCCCCCCCCCCGCGTCTTTTTCTGCCAAGGCTTAAGAAAAAACCCGTACGTGTAAGGTGTTATTGTTTCTCTTTTCTATATTGATTTTGGCCGAAAATCGAGCGAAAGGGAGCTAATGGCGCATTATTTTATCGTTCCCAGAGAATGATTTCTGGCCCTCTTTTTACCCCTTCGCCGTTGCTTTCTCGGGATTGCCCCTTTTTCTACCCCCTCCCCCCACACCCACCCACATATCCCAAAGTTCAGGAGGAAATATATAGGTCTTTTTCTCTATCTGAAATCTTATTTATTTTAGTTACAGCAGTTATTTTTATATGGAGCTTGCTTAATATTTATTAATAGCGACTGTAGTGTTCGGAAATTATTGTTTTTTTTGTACAAGACGTTATAAAAATGTTTGCCAAGATTTAAGTGTTCCTGTAAGGGTTTCTAAGTACAAAATTCGATCAAAATCTTCTGTTGTAAATATCTCCGATGTGGTGTAGCATTTTATTTTTCTTAATTCCATCGCGAAGTGTAACACTGTTGAGGCAATAATATTGTTTTATCAACTTTCTACAAGTCTGACGAAAATTTAAAGAACACACGTCGCTAGGTTTACAAAAAACCTTTAGTAATCTTTTATTTTATTTTGAAACTTATTATTTTATCATCGAAAAACATTCTATGAGCAAATTATATTTCATTGAAGTAACTAAGAAGTATGAAAACATTAAATGCTGGCACCTAGGAGCAACAAACACAAGGAGAACGCAGCTAGCCTTTAAACACGCTAACTCAGTGTTGTGTACAAATTTCATTGGACGCAAGAAAATTCACGACTTTTGACGGATTGCGTTCTCCTTGTGTGGGTTGCTGTGTTTGTAGCTCCTAGCTGGCACCAAAAAGTTCTACTTTTCAAATGCTGAAAATTTACTTGCGCCCTCTAATAATTAATTAGTAATTAATTATTATTAATAATAATTACGTAGATATTTAAAAACCATCCTAGCAGCCAGCGTGGGAAATAAAGCGGTGGCACTGTACGAATGTTCGTCTACTTCTAAGTGAGTGAGTGAGTAACTGAGTATTGCCATCTATGATTACTTGGGAGTAAATAGCAGACGAACGTTCTCTACAATTTAGAGCGACGATGATGGTAGCAGAGTAGAAACATTTTGAAAATGTTATTCCACAGATCAAACCCAGAAAATGCAAAGTAGTTTCCTAGAAACTCAAAATGCAAAATGTAAAATGCATAATAGTTTCCTAGAAAATCAAAATGCCAAATACTTTTTCAAAAATGTATTTTGAAGAACCCTGCCAGTTTCGTTATCTGAACTGGGAAAATAATTAATATAAATCAGATATCAATTTATCGGTATTCACGCTTAGATATTACCAGATGTATCGAAATACAGACCAAATAGTTTAAACCCGAAACTTATAATAAATTATTTTAAGCCGACAGAAGGTGAATGCCTCGCAGTTGTTGGATTTACAAATTCCCAAAGTTCTAAATTTTAATTACAGTTTTTTATTTGTTTCCAAAAGATAACTAAATCTGGTGCGATTAATTTTTGAATATCAGATCAGATTGCTGAGTAGGGGATATATAAGAGATCAACCTGAAAATTACTACCTGAATAACCCGATCAATCTTCCTTTGGAAGCCTTAAGTATATTTCACATTGGAAGTACTATTTCTTGTCTAAATAACTTATTTGTTTCATAAATCTTTTTTTTATTCGCTCGATCTCTCTCCTTCACAAATCTGTTTTTCCGATTTCCTGCCTTTTTATTCCAAAACTTTTCTTCTGAGAATTATCTACTCTCTTTCTCTCTCTCAACTGCTCTTTATATCGTTCGAAACTTTTCGGATTTAGGAAGAGTTATCCCGGGGAAAGATATCAAAAACAATACACCTAAGACAAAGAACGGAACTTTTTAGAGAAAATAAAATCCCAGAAAATCGAATTTCCAAACTTGTCGAAAGTGACGAAAAATCTTCCGAGTTTCTAAAATATCTGGCTTTTAAATGTAATCCTCTAACTCAGACCCGCGCGAATGCCCTTAAAATATACGCCGAAAGATTTCTTAAATATGTAAATATAATGTTGATATTTTTATTTTTTATTACCGAAACCAAACCATTTCGAATTTGTACTACGCGCGATTCGCCCGTTTTTTCGAAGTAAAACGCAACTACTTACGAGTTTCTCTTTCAGTTTTGACGATTACGGCGCAGTTTGGCGTTAAGATGTCGCTATTAACTCGTAAACGTCGCCTATTTTCAGTATGCGTAAAGTTTAGGTCGTTTTTCAGAAAAACGTTTTTTCCAAATTTTTCAGTTGGCGGTTTTACGCGTTTTATTCTGTTATATATTTTTCCATCTAAATTTGTTCTCTCGGTGTTCGCATTTCGAAAAGGAGTTTTTCTCGAGATGGAGCCAAATGTTGCCACGATTTTTTCGCCTTCTTTCTTTGCTGGTTTTTTGGGGGGTTTTTGACAAAGGCTTCTCCGGCTGCTAGCGTACCTGATTATGTCTGCTAAAGGCGAAATGGGGTCAACTGGCGAAATAGGCAAATTATGCCATGTCGTTTTCCCAACGGCGTGTCTTTAGACGTTGGCTTTGTTCGATTCACCACGAGAAACAACCCCCATTGTTAAGCTTAAAAGTTGAGGATGGATTTTCTGGCGTCGTTAGCTTTGGACCAGTGATTTATTACGCCGCAGTATATAGTTAGGAATAATTTAATTTTTTTTATTCCATTTTAGATTTAATTTTAAACGAAAAGAAGTCTCTATTTTATTCGCTAGGGCTTGTTGTGTTTGAGAGCGGCCAGTTAAATTTTAAAATAAATTGCCTTGGCATTTGCATTGAAAAATGGTTAGTCTTTTATTGTAATTTGAACAAAATAATAAAAATTGTACAGTAACGGTTAAAAGATTAAAGTGGTAGTATAAATTTTATATTTGAACAGTAAACAACTGATAAATGTGGTCTTTTATTTCAAAATGATCATTCATATTTTCAACAGTTTCTTTATCTGACAGGCGTTAATAATTATGATACATTAGATATAAGATTATCCACATTTACGCGACATTTTTCAAGATCAGATGCAAACCAGATAGAAGTCAGATAACAGCTAACTGAATCTGACAAGATTATATATAACAGATCAGTTCAAATCGGTAGGGTTGTTCAAACTGCATTTTGAAAATGCCAAATGCAAAATTACATTTCGAATTTTGCATTTTGAGTTACAAAAAGTATTTTCAAAATGCATTTGTATTTTCATTTTGAGCTGCAAAAATAATTTTCCATTTTCCATTTTCCATTTAGAAAAACAAATTTTCAAAATGTTCTTTTATGGAGAAAGTATTTTTCATTTAGCATTTTGAGTTATGGAGAAAGTATTTTGCATTTTGCATTTTGAGTTATAGAGAAAGTATTTGGCATTTTGCATTTTGAGTTATGGAGAAGGTATTTTGCAATTTGCATTTTAAGTTATGGCGAAAGTATTTTGCATTTTGCATTTTGAGTTATGGAGAAAGTATTTTGCATTTTGCATTTTGAGTTATAGAGAAAGTATTTGGCATTTTGCATTTTGAGTTATGGAGAAGGTATTTTGCAATTTGCATTTTAAGTTATGGCGAAAGTATTTTGCATTTTGCATTTTGAGTTATGGAGAAAGTATTTTGCATTTTGCATTTTGAGTTATAGAGAAAGTATTTGGCATTTTGCATTTTGAGTTATGGAGAAGGTATTTTGCAATTTGCATTTTAAGTTATGGCGAAAGTATTTTGCATTTTGCATTTTGAGTTATGGAGAAAGTATTTTGCATTTTGCATTTTGAGTTATAGAGAAAGTATTTGGCATTTTGCATTTTGAGTTATGGAGAAGGTATTTTGCAATTTGCATTTTAAGTTATGGCGAAAGTATTTTGCATTTTGCATTTTGAGTTATGGAGAAAGTATTTTGCATTTTGCATTTTGAGTTATAGAGAAAGTATTTGGCATTTTGCATTTTGAGTTATGGAGAAGGTATTTTGCAATTTGCATTTTAAGTTATGGCGAAAGTATTTTGCATTTTGCATTTTGAGTTATGGAGAAAGTATTTTGCATTTTGCATTTTGAGTTATAGAGAAAGTATTTGGCATTTTGCATTTTGAGTTATGGAGAAGGTATTTTGCAATTTGCATTTTAAGTTATGGCGAAAGTATTTTGCATTTTGCATTTTGAGTTATGGAGAAAGTATTTTGCATTTTGCATTTTGAGTTATAGAGAAAGTATTTGGCATTTTGCATTTTGAGTTATGGAGAAGGTATTTTGCAATTTGCATTTTAAGTTATGGCGAAAGTATTTTGCATTTTGCATTTTGAGTTATGGAGAAAGTATTTTGCATTTTGCATTTTGAGTTATAGAGAAAGTATTTGGCATTTTGCATTTTGAGTTATGGAGAAGGTATTTTGCAATTTGCATTTTAAGTTATGGCGAAAGTATTTTGCATTTTGCATTTTGAGTTATGGAGAAAGTATTTTGCATTTTGCATTTTGAGTTATAGAGAAAGTATTTGGCATTTTGCATTTTGAGTTATGGAGAAGGTATTTTGCAATTTGCATTTTAAGTTATGGCGAAAGTATTTTGCATTTTGCATTTTGAGTTATGGAGAAAGTATTTTGCATTTTGCATTTTGAGTTATAGAGAAAGTATTTGGCATTTTGCATTTTGAGTTATGGAGAAGGTATTTTGCAATTTGCATTTTAAGTTATGGCGAAAGTATTTTGCATTTTGCATTTTGAGTTATGGAGAAAGTATTTTGCATTTTGCATTTTGAGTTATAGAGAAAGTATTTGGCATTTTGCATTTTGAGTTATGGAGAAGGTATTTTGCAATTTGCATTTTAAGTTATGGCGAAAGTATTTTGCATTTTGCATTTTGAGTTATGGAGAAAGTATTTTGCATTTTGCATTTTGAGTTATAGAGAAAGTATTTGGCATTTTGCATTTTGAGTTATGGAGAAGGTATTTTGCAATTTGCATTTTAAGTTATGGCGAAAGTATTTTGCATTTTGCATTTTGAGTTATGGAGAAAGTATTTTGCATTTTGCATTTTGAGTTATAGAGAAAGTATTTGGCATTTTGCATTTTGAGTTATGGAGAAGGTATTTTGCAATTTGCATTTTAAGTTATGGCGAAAGTATTTTGCATTTTGCATTTTGAGTTATGGAGAAAGTATTTTGCATTTTGCATTTTGAGTTATAGAGAAAGTATTTGGCATTTTGCATTTTGAGTTATGGAGAAGGTATTTTGCAATTTGCATTTTAAGTTATGGCGAAAGTATTTTGCATTTTGCATTTTGAGTTATGGAGAAAGTATTTTGCATTTTGCATTTTGAGTTATAGAGAAAGTATTTGGCATTTTGCATTTTGAGTTATGGAGAAGGTATTTTGCAATTTGCATTTTAAGTTATGGCGAAAGTATTTTGCATTTTGCATTTTGAGTTATGGAGAAAGTATTTTGCATTTTGCATTTTGAGTTATAGAGAAAGTATTTGGCATTTTGCATTTTGAGTTATGGAGAAGGTATTTTGCAATTTGCATTTTAAGTTATGGCGAAAGTATTTTGCATTTTGCATTTTGAGTTATGGAGAAAGTATTTTGCATTTTGCATTTTGAGTTATAGAGAAAGTATTTGGCATTTTGCATTTTGAGTTATGGAGAAGGTATTTTGCAATTTGCATTTTAAGTTATGGCGAAAGTATTTTGCATTTTGCATTTTGAGTTATGGAGAAAGTATTTTGCATTTTGCATTTTGAGTTATAGAGAAAGTATTTGGCATTTTGCATTTTGAGTTATGGAGAAGGTATTTTGCAATTTGCATTTTAAGTTATGGCGAAAGTATTTTGCATTTTGCATTTTGAGTTATGGAGAAAGTATTTTGCATTTTGCATTTTGAGTTATAGAGAAAGTATTTGGCATTTTGCATTTTGAGTTATGGAGAAGGTATTTTGCAATTTGCATTTTAAGTTATGGCGAAAGTATTTTGCATTTTGCATTTTGAGTTATGGAGAAAGTATTTTGCATTTTGCATTTTGAGTTATAGAGAAAGTATTTGGCATTTTGCATTTTGAGTTATGGAGAAGGTATTTTGCAATTTGCATTTTAAGTTATGGCGAAAGTATTTTGCATTTTGCATTTTGAGTTATGGAGAAAGTATTTTGCATTTTGCATTTTGAGTTATAGAGAAAGTATTTGGCATTTTGCATTTTGAGTTATGGAGAAGGTATTTTGCAATTTGCATTTTAAGTTATGGCGAAAGTATTTTGCATTTTGCATTTTGAGTTATGGAGAAAGTATTTTGCATTTTGCATTTTGAGTTATAGAGAAAGTATTTGGCATTTTGCATTTTGAGTTATGGAGAAGGTATTTTGCAATTTGCATTTTAAGTTATGGCGAAAGTATTTTGCATTTTGCATTTTGAGTTATGGAGAAAGTATTTTGCATTTTGCATTTTGAGTTATAGAGAAAGTATTTGGCATTTTGCATTTTGAGTTATGGAGAAGGTATTTTGCAATTTGCATTTTAAGTTATGGCGAAAGTATTTTGCATTTTGCATTTTGAGTTATGGAGAAAGTATTTTGCATTTTGCATTTTGAGTTATAGAGAAAGTATTTGGCATTTTGCATTTTGAGTTATGGAGAAGGTATTTTGCAATTTGCATTTTAAGTTATGGCGAAAGTATTTTGCATTTTGCATTTTGAGTTATGGAGAAAGTATTTTGCATTTTGCATTTTGAGTTATAGAGAAAGTATTTGGCATTTTGCATTTTGAGTTATGGAGAAGGTATTTTGCAATTTGCATTTTAAGTTATGGCGAAAGTATTTTGCATTTTGCATTTTGAGTTATGGAGAAAGTATTTTGCATTTTGCATTTTGAGTTATAGAGAAAGTATTTGGCATTTTGCATTTTGAGTTATGGAGAAGGTATTTTGCAATTTGCATTTTAAGTTATGGCGAAAGTATTTTGCATTTTGCATTTTGAGTTATGGAGAAAGTATTTTGCATTTTGCATTTTGAGTTATAGAGAAAGTATTTGGCATTTTGCATTTTGAGTTATGGAGAAGGTATTTTGCAATTTGCATTTTAAGTTATGGCGAAAGTATTTTGCATTTTGCATTTTGAGTTATGGAGAAAGTATTTTGCATTTTGCATTTTGAGTTATAGAGAAAGTATTTGGCATTTTGCATTTTGAGTTATGGAGAAGGTATTTTGCAATTTGCATTTTAAGTTATGGCGAAAGTATTTTGCATTTTGCATTTTGAGTTATGGAGAAAGTATTTTGCATTTTGCATTTTGAGTTATAGAGAAAGTATTTGGCATTTTGCATTTTGAGTTATGGAGAAGGTATTTTGCAATTTGCATTTTAAGTTATGGCGAAAGTATTTTGCATTTTGCATTTTGAGTTATGGAGAAAGTATTTTGCATTTTGCATTTTGAGTTATAGAGAAAGTATTTGGCATTTTGCATTTTGAGTTATGGAGAAGGTATTTTGCAATTTGCATTTTAAGTTATGGCGAAAGTATTTTGCATTTTGCATTTTGAGTTATGGAGAAAGTATTTTGCATTTTGCATTTTGAGTTATAGAGAAAGTATTTGGCATTTTGCATTTTGAGTTATGGAGAAGGTATTTTGCAATTTGCATTTTAAGTTATGGCGAAAGTATTTTGCATTTTGCATTTTGAGTTATGGAGAAAGTATTTTGCATTTTGCATTTTGAGTTATAGAGAAAGTATTTGGCATTTTGCATTTTGAGTTATGGAGAAGGTATTTTGCAATTTGCATTTTAAGTTATGGCGAAAGTATTTTGCATTTTGCATTTTGAGTTATGGAGAAAGTATTTTGCATTTTGCATTTTGAGTTATAGAGAAAGTATTTGGCATTTTGCATTTTGAGTTATGGAGAAGGTATTTTGCAATTTGCATTTTAAGTTATGGCGAAAGTATTTTGCATTTTGCATTTTGAGTTATGGAGAAACTGAGAAAGTATTTAGCATTTTGAAAAAGAAAGTATTTTGCACAACACTGCCAATCGGTTTCTGTATAACACGAATTAGATAAAATTGGAATGTGAGGGGAATGTTAAAGATTAACTTGACAAATTTATGAGCCAGTAAAGGAGTGATGTCATCACAAGAAGAAAATCTCCCCTAGATAGGCGCTGTCAAAGGTTATGTGTGACGCGTTCGCAAGCGAACGCAAACGGCGACGAAGCCCGTAATGCAGTCTGTCTTGTGAATAGCTCTTAGTAAAACTTTTGCATGTGAAGAATAGGAAGTGTCACACTTATGAAACAACATTATACACTTATGGTCTAGCTGATTACCTTCAGTTATTTGAAAATTACCACTTGAATATCCTGATCAGTTTACCTTTAGAAGCACTACATTGAGATTATCAATGTGTCAAGATAATGTGATCTATTTCTATATGAGCCTTTAAAATGATACTGTTCGATATTTAAAGACAAGTTTTTTATTTGAAGTGGGTAGAGTAAGAAATTATATTCCAAAAGGTTTTTAAACCATAAATAATAAAAAACCACAAGAGTTATAAATTTGTAACATATCGCTCATTCCAAGTATTCAAATGTTAATTATTGAAAACACGTGTCACTTAGTATTTTTACTTACCCCATAATTAGTCGAATTAAAAAATCAACAGATTCTTTTTGACTAAAAAACATTCTATTAAGCAAACAAATAGTTATTCTTTTAACTGAAAAATGCAAAAGCTATTCATGGCTATATGTTACAGGATGTCCTAAAAATAAAAAAGATTAAAAATTCCACCAAGATTTAAATTTTTTTAATCTTTATATAGACAAGGCTATAAATTTCATTTTAATTAGATTTAATCTCGATTTAATCATAGGAAGATGTCCTAGTAATCAAGGAAGTGATCTGCCCCGTCAATTTTGTACCCCAATCAGTTGATTCCAAAAAGGTACACGCCCGGCCTATTGTACTTTGGAAAAAAACCTAATCCTATAAGAGAACAAAACATAAATAATTGAAAAGATGGAAAGATAGTGAACTTGAGGTTAATGAGATATAAAAGGGATCCAAACAAACCCAGGGAAAACCCAAAAAAGGCTTTATCTAAGGAACAAAAAGACTTGGAAAAAGAAATGACTTTTTTTTCGTAACAATCAGCAACTACCGTAGTATATCAATAACACCTCGAGACCGTAAATAGAAAATTTTCAAAGTTTCTTTTTAAGTAGAGTGTCGCTTTTAGTCGACGCTGCTATCGCGGGCCGGCCTAATGATAAATCTACGACGTAGGGCCAACCCTTTAACGTAGTTTGGCGAAGGTGTAACCTTAAAAGCTCGAATGGAGAAAACATTTAGTTCTTGGTCATCACGGATCGAAGAAAAACTAAGAAACTGCTCTAGTTGGTACCGGGCATCACTCGAGACCATGGTCGAAGGGTGGCTCGTCGACGTATGACTACAGTATTCCGTTACTGGTTGCTGCTTGTTTGGCACCCGTGCTATAGGCGTTTGACCATTAAGACCTTTAACCCGGGGAGCGAAGTCGCCTTTAAGCTCAGCCGTAAAAACGTTGGAAGAAAAAATTGGGGGCATTAGGGGGAACACGGGTAATAAAGTTGGGGGTGCTTAAGAACAAAGTGCTAAACGCCGCCTCCAAAAACGGAGCTCGCGCTCTTTGAGAATGGTTTTACAGTGAAAATGGGAAAGTTTAAATGAATCGATTAAGTCGAAGATATCAGGTGTTGTTTAAACGTTCACCGGTTTCGCCGGACCAACACGGAAACGGCGCTGACTTCAACGGGTGCTCGAGTCGAAGACTTTCTTCTAAGTGGTGTATTAATTTAAAACAAAATGGTAACCCTAGGCCGAAGCCGATAGATTAAGGCAATCTCAGCTCCCGTTTTTAGTGATTAATTAACATTTTTATAGCTCCTTCCACGATATATCTCCAACCGATATATTCCATCGTCTTTTCACACGCTATATACCTAAACATACCATGTGATATATTCCGATATATATCATTAGTTAGATTCCATTTGATAGATGTGAATAAATTCCATGTGATAGATGTGGATAAATTCCATGTGATAGATGTGGATAAATTCCATGTGATACATGTGGATAAATTCCATGTGATAGATGTGGATAAATTCCATGTGATAGATGTGGATAAATTCCATGTGATAGATATGGATAAATTCCATGTGGTAGATGTGGATAAATTCCATGTGATATATTCCGATATATAGCATTAATAAGATTCCATCTCAATAAATGCATAGAAATTAAATGCGATATATTCCCATTTATAGTATTAGTTAGATTTAATCTCAATAAATGCAGATAAATTAAATGCGATATATTCTGATATATAACATAAGTTAGCTTCCATCTCAATAAATGCAGATAAATTAAAGCGATATATTCCGATATATAGCATTAGTTAGATAACATCTCAATAAATGTATATAAATTAAATGCGATATATTCTGATATATAGCATTAGTTAGATTTCATCTCAATAAATGCAGATACATGGAAGGCTATATATTCCAATATATAACATAAGTTAGATTCCATCTCAATAAATGCAGATAAATTAAAGCGATATTTTGCGATTTATAGCATTAGTTAGATTCCATCTCAATAAATGCATATAAATTAAGGGCGATATTCCCATTTATAGTATAGTTATTATTATTATTATTGAGTGGGGTGGCAAGCCAAAACACTTCGACCTAAGGTCCATTGTGCATCCCCAAACTGGGTGACTTATATAAGTCCTATTGCTGACACAAAGCTTAAAATCTGCCTGGCCGTGATGTTAGAGACGTCATACGTCTCCAACCGATGCATACCCAAATGCTCAAACCTCTGGGCTGCATAGTAATCGCAGCTGCAGAGTACATGTGAGGCAGTTTCCTCGTCAGCTAGACAAGCTCTGCAAATCGGTTCATCACTGACCCCAATGAGAGTTAAATGTCTGTTTAGATGGCAGTGGCCTGTAAGTAGACCAATTACAATCCTAATACTAGCCTTAGAGAGCGATAAAAATTATCTGGCTCTCTCACTAGAAGGGCCAAGAGTAAACTCTTTGGCCTGCCTTTGACCCTCAATCTCAGACCATTGTCTGAGTTGACGATCTGACATAAACTTGGAGATAGAGCCGCGCACAAGTCCCCGGGAGATGGGGAGAGCAGGTTCTGGTCCAATGAACCCAGCCTTCGCACCTTCCTTGGACAAGGCGTCAGCCCTTTGGTTCCCAAGATGCCCCTTATGCCCAGGTACCCAACAAAGTTGAACTTTATTGTGCAACCCAAGTGCACAGAGGAGATCTAAGCAGCTAAGAACAAGTTTAGAAAGAATACTATACTGGCTGAGAGCTCTAAGAGTGGCCTGGCTATCCGAATAAATCTGGATAACCTTCCCATGATACCCCTGATGTAAACAGTAAGCAACACAGGAGCAAATGGCCAAAATTATTAGTAAGGCAATACATCCCCGCACCAGTGCCATATTGGGCCTTAGACCCATCAGTGAACCAGACGATCTCTCCTTTGGTACCGAGGGTCAAGTTACTCCACTCCGCACGGCTAGGGAAGTTGACCTCAAAAGGTTTACTAAATTGAAGTTTAGTAACCATCATATCAGAACCCATTGTCATAATCGGAATCTGATTGCAAATGTCCCGATAAAGCTTGGTGTGGCTATGCTCCCAATTATTAGCCTTCCACCAGCCATTTTGGTTAAGCCTATAGGCACCTAAAAAGGCAGCTTCCTCAATAAAAAGGTGGAGAGGAAGAATATTCAGGAGAATTTCCAGAGAAGCGCTTGGGGCTGTTCTCATGGCTCCTGTACTGCCGACACAAGCCAGCCTTTGTAGAGTGCGCAGATTAAACTGCACAGTCCTTAAAGTAACTCTTGGCCACCAGACCACAGCTGCATAAGACAGGATAGGTCTGATGATCATGGTGTACAGCCAGAACACAGCTCGGGGGCTTAGGCCCCAGGTCTTGCTAACTGTACTTCTAGTTCTCCAAAATAACATTTTGCCCTTCTTGACTATAAGGTCAAGGTGTGGCTTCCATGTTAGCTTGCTATCCAGGATGACCCCAAGGTACTTCACCTCGGTGCTCTCCACTAGGTCCTTTCCAAATAAGTAAATACCCTCGAACATGCCTTTTATCCTTTTACGAGTAAAAGGAACCATGACAGTTTTATTAGGATTAACCATGAGGTTGACCTCCCTGCACCAGCTCTCAACTGATGCTAGAGCCCTCCTCATTGCGTCCTTCACTGTTACCCGGAATTTCCCAGTAATGATGATAGCAATATCATCAGCGTAACCGAAACAGCGGCATCCTCCCCTGTGCAACCTCCGAACAAGCTCATCCATCAACAGGCACCAAAGAAGGGGTGAGAGAACCCCCCCCCCCCCCCTGTGGGCAACCACGACTGGTGGAGACCATAAGGGAGTCACCCAGCAAGGAGGATTTCACTTTCCGGTCAGTTAGCATAGATTTGATCCAAAGGCACAATGTGTCATTGATACCAAATCTTTTCGCAGCCTTAAGTATAACTGCGCTGGAGACCTTATCAAAGGCTCCCTCAATATCAAGAAAAACTGCTATCGCAATTTCCTTGTATTCAATTGCCTTTTCAGGCAGCTGCTGATACCATGCAGGGCGGTCTCAGTAGACCTGCCTTTCTGATAGGCATGCTGAGCAGCCGACAGAGGAGAGTTACAAAGAACCTTCTCCCTAATATGGTTGTCCACCATTTTCTCCAGAATTTTTAGGAAAAAAGAGGTAAGACTAATTGGCCTAAAAGCCTTTGCATCCAGGTAAGCAGATTTACCAGGCTGGGGTATGAAGATTGCTTGAGACAGCTTCCAGGTGCTAGGTAAATGCCCTAGAGCAATACAACCCCTGTAGATTCTCAGCAGCAGATTCCATTTGATAGATGTGGATAAATTCCATGTGATATATTCCGATATATAGCATTAATAAAATTCCATCTCAATAAATGCAGATTAATTAAATGCGATATTTTCCGATATATAGCATTAGTTAGATTCCATCTTTATAAATGCGGATAAATTAATGCGATATATAGCATCAGTTAGATTCCATCTCGATAAATGCGGATAAATTAATGCGATATATAGCATCAGTTAGATTCCATCTCGATAAATGCGGATAAATTAATGCGATATATAGCATTAGTTAGATTCCATCTTGATAAATGCGGATAAATTAATGCGATATATAGCATCAGTTAGATTCCATCTCGATAAATGCGGATACATTAATGCGATATATAGCATTAGTTAGATTCCATCTTTATAAATGCGGATAAATTAATGCGATATATAGCATCAGTTAGATTCCATCTCGATAAATGCGGATAAATTAATGCGATATATAGCATCAGTTAGATTCCATCTCGATAAATGCGGATAAATTAATGCGATATATAGCATTAGTTAGATTCCATCTTTATAAATGCGGATAAATTAATGCGATATATAGCATCAGTTAGATTCCATCTCGATAAATGCGGATAAATTAATGCGATATTTAGCATCAGTTAGATTCCATCTCGATAAATGCGGATAAATTAATGCGATATACAGCATTAGTTAGATTCCATCTTGATAAATGCGGATAAATTAATGCGATATATAGCATCAGTTAGATTCCATCTCGATAAATGCGGATAAATTAATGCGATATATAGCATCAGTTAGATTCCATCTCGATAAATGCGGATAAATTAATGCGATATATAGCATTAGTTAGATTCCATCTTTATAAATGCGGATAAATTAATGCGATATATAGCATCAGTTAGATTCCATCTCGATAAATGCGGATAAATTAATGCGATATATAGCATCAGTTAGATTCCATCTCGATAAATGCGGATAAATTAATGCGATATATAGCATTAGTTAGATTCCATCTTGATAAATGCGGATAAATTAATGCGATATATAGCATCAGTTAGATTCCATCTCGATAAATGCGGATAAATTAATGCGATATATAGCATTAGTTAGATTCCATCTTGATAAATGCGGATAAATTAATGCGATATATAGCATCAGTTAGATTCCATCTCGATAAATGCGGATAAATTAATGCGATATATAGCATCAGTTAGATTCCATCTCGATAAATGCGGATAAATTAATGCGATATATAGCATCAGTTAGATTCCATCTCGATAAATGCGGATAAATTCGATGCGATATATACCGATATATTACGCGCAATAGATTCCAGATTAAATGTTATAAAGGTAAAGATATATTACAAGCGATACATTACGATAGATTCCATCTCGATAAATGCGGATAAATTCGATGCGATATATACCGATATATTACGCGCAATAGATTCCAGATTAAATGTTATAAAGGTAAAGATATATTACAAGCGATACATTACGATAGATTCCATTTCGATACATGCATATGAGTTCCATTTACCTTAACTTCATAGTTTTCATCGCAAAAAATTCCAAGCGATATTTCCATGAGATACATTCCACCTAGATAATTTCGCGTAGATTTCACGTGACTATGTAGAATCCTGTAGCGTTTATATTTATATTAAAAGTGCCTTAATGCAAAACCAAATTAAAAAGATCATTCAAAGCCATAACTATATAGTTGTTTAGTAATTTTATCACGTTGCTTTCATGGAAATATTTTTCCTTCAAATCTAGAGGTCGGGGATGGTTAACTTTTATTCAATGTTTAAAATGTTTTTTAATAATTTTCCGAAATATTAACCGGTAAATTTCCATGTTTACATTTTCCCACCGAAAAAATCAATTTAAACATGGATAATGATTAACCGTCCCCGACCTCTATTCAAATCTCTTTAAGCTTTGATATTATATCCATTGAAAGTCGTTTTCAAGCGCTGGATTCATTTACGTATTCATTATGGGAGACCAATTAGACATTATCAGTTTCTCTCTCTATCTAGCCGATATTGGTCTAAGCGGTCATTCATCCAGCTCACGCCAGTGGTTTTCGAACTACCATCCTTCCGTTTTAATGAATGAATGTTGTTGGTATTAGCGCCCGAATCCCTCTTCGTTCGACGATACTAATCGTAATCAAAGATACTTCCTTATTATAACAGCCACTGCCACCGGCCCTTTGGCCTAGCATCCCTTCATTCCATCTTGGTCGCCGAGCAATACCTCGGCTGTCATTGTTTTAATCGTCAGAAACGCCTGGAAGGAGAGCGAATTAGGGAATGGGCCAAACTTTGGAAGACGGCAATTCGAATGTCCCCCGCCCCCCGAGCCCCTTAAATGGCCCCGAAGTCGGTTCGAAAATGAGCTCCGACCGAAAGTAGAAGAGGATTGGATCTAATTAGTGACCAAACTGCTTTATAATTGCTTTAAATTCCGCTTAAACGGGGACTGCTTTCTAAAAAGAACGGCTCTCCCATATAATCCCCTCCATTTGGAATTGCATTCCTTTCCACGTTGTTTTTACTCTTCTCCGAAGAACGTTGCAATTCCCAACCCGTTGGACTTTCCGTTTACCACACCCACCTTCTCCCCGCGTTGGGAAGGCTCGGCGAACGTCGACAAACTTCGTTTCCAATTGCTTCGAAAAGGAATATAATATAATTACCCGTAATTAGTTTGAAGATTCTTTTAATTTAGGATTTTTAGCCTTAATGTAGCTATCGCCTGCCCCATTGAAACGCAAATAAGTCCTACAGTAAGAGCCATATCTAGATAAAATACTATTCAAAATAAATTTAAGTTCAATTCGAAGGTCGAATTCTTTCTATCGGGAATCTGTTATATATACTCCAATCCGCACATGTACATAATCAATAACGTATTTAAGTTACCTAGAACGTACGAGTCATGTCCTGGATTTATCAATATTTGGCCCATAATTATGCCAAAGGCGAAATATACTTCTAACAAGGACGATATAATGCTGCTTAGCTGGATCGCGAGTCCAAGTCATAGCTGGGTGAGTGGGTCAGTGTCTAGAAAAGGTTCGGTAAGAAAAATAAGCATAAAAACCAATAACAAATGTCCAACTTATTAATATTACGTTACTTATGGTCCTAGGTGTTACGTCTGGCTTCTGTTAAAATGGTCAACGTAAACGTTCATACTAGTGTTGTTAATATTCCGAAAAAATAAAATGCGAAAATATTTCAAGGAAATTTTCCGCAATTTGGAAAAGTAAAAAATTGAAACATAAATTACTTATTAAGGGTTTCTAATGTTTTTAACTTTTTACCGATATAAAATGACTATTATCAGTAAACATACTACAAAACATTAAAAGTGTTACATTGATAATCAGTTAAAACTAGTCTACTCTAGAGGTTTAGTTTTACTTTTAGATTCGAAAAAATTAGGCGAAAATTCCGCTTTATTTAAGTTTGCAAATAATAAATTAGACTAATCATGGAATGAAAACTTTTTTTTTTCGGAAAAATACGGAAAAGTTTCCGACTTACAACACTAGTTCATAGTAACCTAAATAAATTCTTAATTTTTGATACGTAAATATTTATTTCCTTTTTGTACCAAGGTATGAATTAAGGGACTCAATAAAATATACTAAAATAAATATCCATTAATTCATTATTGGCTCGTAGAACGAGCTTAAAAGGTAGTTTCGATCTATTTTATCTTCTTAGCTAATTAGAAAATTGGACGGCTAGAAATGAGCTTTCATTTTATGAATTATTTGAACGCAATTTGCGAAACAAATATCGCCAGGTAATTAGCTAATTGATAGATTTGGGTTTAATATGAACCCTTTGTTCAAATTTACGATGAAAAATTGGGTTAAATTCACTCTCTTGATCTTGGCCGTTAAAAATATCCAATTATTAATCTTCCCTAAATATTTTAAAATGTCCGCTTTGTCGGCAGTATAAACGGATGGGCTGGATAATATTCCGGAGCCTTGGCCCCACATATATTCGCGGCCGGCTGGGGCGAACCCGCTGGGGCAGACCCCTTAATCGTTTATTCAATATAATTACTTTTCCGAGCGCGCATCAGTTTTCTTCTCTCAAAGTTGGCCGCAATCTGTTATTTCTCGAGCTAAAGCGGAGCTCCCAATAATGTTTTATAGATAGCCATTCAATATCAAACAATGTTTATACATCTATACACAACATATTCACCTGAAGGGGTGCGTCAAGAATTATTGCAAGAACCTTGGACTAATTATAAATGAGTTCGAAAGTTGTACAGGATTCTTACAAGAACCTTGGACTAATTATAAATGAGTTCGAAGGTTGTCCAGTATTCTTACAAGAACCTTGGACTAATTATAAATGAGTTCGAAAGTTGTACAGGATTCTTACAAGAACCTTGGACTAATTATAAAGGAGTGCGTATAGTTGTCCAGGATTCTGGCAAGAACCTTGGACTAATTATAAAGGAGTGCGTATAGTTGTCCAGGATTCTGGCAAGAACCTTGGACTAATTATAAAGGAGTGCGTATAGTTGTCCAGGATTCTGGCAAGAACCTTGAACTAATTATAAAGGAGTGCGTATAGTTGTCCAGGATTCTTGCAAGAACCTTGGACTAATTATAAAGGAGTGCGTATAGTTGTCCAGGATTTTGGCAAGAACCTGGGACTAATTATAAAGGAGTGCGTATAGTTGTCCAGGATTCTGGCAAGAACCTTGGACTAATTATAAAGGAGTGCGTATAGTTGTCCAGGATTCTGGCAAGAAACTTGGACTAATTATAAAGGAGTGCGTATAGTTGTCCAGGATTTTGGCAAGAACCTTGAACTAATTATAAAGGAGTGCGTATAGTTGTCCAGGATTCTTGCAAGAACCATGGACTAATTATAAAGGAGTGCGTATAGTTGTCCAGGATTTTGGCAAGAACCTGGGACTAATTATAAAGGAGTGCGTATAGTTGTCCAGGATTCTGGCAAGAACCTTGGACTAATTATAAAGGAGTGCGTATAGTTGTCCAAGATTCTTGCAAGAACCTTGAACTAGTTATAAAGGAGTGCGTATAGTTGTCCAGGATTCTGGCAAGAACCTTGGACTAATTATAAAGGAGTGCGTATAGTTGTCCAGGATTCTTGCAAGAACCTTGGACTAATTATAAAGGAGTGCGTATAGTTGTCCAGGATTCTGGCAAGAACCTTGAACTAGTTATAAAGGAGTGCGTATAGTTGTCCAGGATTCTTGCAAGAACCTTGGACTAATTATAAAGGAGTGCGTAATGTTTTCCAGAATTATTGCAAGAACCGTGAACTAGTTATAAAGGAGTTCGTAATATTTTCCAGAATTATTGAAAGAACCTTGGGTTAATTATGAAGGAGTGTATAATGTTGTTCGGAATGATTGCAAGAACCTTGGACTAATTATAAAGGAGTGCATAATGTTGTTCGGAATGATTGCAAGAACCTTGGACTAATTATAAAGGAGTGCGTAATGTTGTTCGGAATTATTGCAAGAACCTTGGACTAATTATGAAGTAGTCCGTAATGTTTTCCAGAATGATTGCAAGAACCTTGGACTAATTATAAAGGAGTGCATAATGTTGTTCGGAATGATTGCAAGAACCTTGGACTAATTATAAAGGAGTGCATAATGTTGTTCGGAATGATTGCAAGAACCTTGGACTAATTATAAAGGAGTGCATAATGTTGTTCGGAATTATTGCAAGAACCTTGGACTAACTATAAAGGAATGCGTATAGTTGTCCAGGATTCTTCAATCTTCCAAGAACATTGGACTAATTATAAAGGAGCGCGTAAAATGGCCAGAATTCTTGGTAGAATTTCTGAAGACCAGACCGAGGACTAATTAATACAGGAACGTTTAGTATCCCTTAAAACGTAAAACATAGTTCTTACGATCCCTCTACTCTACCGACTTAAAAAAAATGCGTCACTTACTCTGCGCGTGCGCGAAGAAATCACAAGGAACGGCCATGTTTCAAAAATAGGCTTGGCGTCTACTGTTATTTAAACATGGCCTCTCCTTCTGGTAACTTTGCACTTGCGCAGTCACTGTTACGCCTATTATCCCCGATAGAGGGATAAGAAGAGTTTTCGTGCTTGCTAAAGAATAACTATGGTAGGAACCTAAGATTACTTAGGGTGGTTGTCATACTTCCGCCACGGGAGGGCTCATCTTATCCCACGTTGGCACGGATTTTACTCCTATCTCTGGGGACGTAAGTACTGAACGGTGAACCCCGTTCTGAATGTACCTGAGAATGACTGAACTGAAACGTAGGAATGTATCATTCTATTTTGTATGTAAGAAACGTACATAGCTTAAGTCACGGCCAACTTTGATCTTGCGCTATTCGCGACCGAAAACTATGGGTACGCCCTCTTTTAGCGACAAGCGAAAACAGTAAGAGGTGGCGTATAAGCAGACGTTACTGACAATCAAAGTTTTTAAACCGACGAGGAACTTTATGAAAAGTTGTTTTTCCCTTTGGAGTTACTTTTCTTTAGTATTAGAATACAATACAGAACAGCATCGACTTCCAGATTTACGTAATTTAGACTCTAGCAGACGCTACACACCCAAGCAGTGGCGAGAAAACTTCAGCACCGCCGCGTCATCTAGAACCGTGAACAAGGATTTTCCCGCCACGCTCGTTTTTATATTGGCTTCAATGAAAAAACTATTCTAAAAATAATATTCCGTTAGGGGCGCTCAACTCCGAGAGATATCTTTTGCTCGTAAGTTAACGTTTAGGCCCGGAGTAGTGGCGTACTCCTGTAATCCCAAGCGTCCGGGAGGCAGAGTTTGAAGATGGCCGTGTGAGGACGACCACCAATCCCCCAACGGGTGGTCGGAATACTTCCGCCACGGGTGTCCCCACCCCTGTCCCCACGTATACCCCCGTTGGCGTGGCCGTCACACATAACTCGCCCTGATTAATCAGGTGGACGAGCAAACTGACTTTGTCCCACACTTTACAATCCCGAATAAAAAAATAGTATAAAAAAAGTTAACATATAGCGCGAGATAAAAATTCGCCGTGCTTAAGCAGACGACAGCTTAAATCACTTCATATCTGCGATATCTAATAATCTAAACGACGTTTTGGGATATTTGACCGAGTAAGGTAAGTTCCATTTCTATCCCTAAGCCTTGGCGAGCTCAATAATAGCGTTTTACATTTGACTACTTAAGAATCGCTCTGAATCCGCCTCTATAAGTAGCTAATCTCAATCCGATTCGAAGATTCTACCAATTTTATTCCCAAGCTGAAAAGAAACACGGGGGGGGGGGAAATAAGGGAACCTAGCGCGTGATAACACGCAAAACTTTTCTCTGAGAGCGATCTCGATACATCGATCTGTCGAAATAGGCAGATCGGTTTCGAGCGATCTCAGAGCGCTACAGAGCAATAAATGGAACACGCAATTATTGATCGTAAATGGTGATCGGAGCTATCTCGAGCGCTCGAGAACAGTCCAATAGAAAACGCTACCCTGCAGTGCACAGGTCTCCCTCTTTTTCGAATTCTTTGCAATCAATTTTTGTATTGATTATTTTTTCCTAGCTAATAATAATAATAATAATAATAATAATCGGCGCTTCAATAAAACATCTTCAAGGAAATTGTCAAGAAGTAATATTTCCGATAGCCAGGACCTGAGAGTAGCTGTTTATACAGTGCTTGTCTGCTTTCTATTTTTCGTGTCACTCTATCAGTAGGTAGAAATTGTCAGTTGAAAAACAGAGGGGGCGTTAAGGGGGCGCAGAGGGGGCGCAGTGGGGGCGCATTGGGGGCGTAGAGGTGGCGGAGAGTCGAGTGGAGGTAGAGATGTAGAGAGAGGGATTTCTAAAACAGCGGACAGATAACTGAACTAAATATAGAGGGTGGCGCCACCACCTAACGTTAATTATAGGTAGTTACACTGTAATGAAGCATGTACGTTTTACGGATCCAATTGTTTACGTTATTCCATACGAAGATAGAATTAATTATAATTTAAGGAATCAACTATATTTTAAAATGCAAATCAAATTAAAATATGGACCATTAATTACACCAATATTAGTTAAGCATATCCGGAAATTGAGAGTTCCGACTGAAGCTAGCTGTTTTGAATATTGATCCGTCGGAAACCCTAATTTCCTATGGAAGCCCCATGTTTCCGTAAGAAATACAAATCCTATAATTTCTATTGGATGCTAGTTGAAATCGGAAATTAGGTACCCTATAAAACGCTAGGACCCTGAGAGCGAAACACCATTCGAGCCGAACAGAACTACAAGACCTCTGCCACCAGAACCAACCAATATGTAAGTATATTCTCTAAAATATTTAGTGTCTTTTACGTTCGCATATACGCGAGATAATTACAAAGTATCTTTTACAGAATGGATGCTGTTGTTGTTTTCCCCTTATCATCAGAAAAGGTCGTTGAAGTCACGCCGTTGTGCGAGATACGACTTGGCCTGAGGGACAGCGCTACGGGCATTACCTTATCGGAGCTTGAATTCAGTCAAATTTGCAACAAGAAGGAAGAGATTTTATGTTTCTTGGGTGATGACTCTGCTCAGACCTATTCTTGGTTCATCGCTGGATCAGAGTCCAAACGCGTCGAGCTTCGTATGTATCAGAACCGAAAGATTTTGGACATTCGAGATATGTACCCCGGGACTGGAGTACACTTAGGAAAGCTTCTACCCAGCAAGAGAGGTTTTGCAGTAGGACTTCATCTAAGTAAAACTCTTTTCAACGTTAGCGACGAGGTGAAGACTTACCTGAGTGAAGTAATCAGAGTTCGGAAACTTATAATGAAGAATATTCATGAACAACTGCGTGCCGGAATTAGTTACTGTTATGGTTGTGATATTGCCCACCCTTCCCAGCTACAACACGATTGTCTTAACGAGTGGGAGATGCGGGTTGAAACGAACTATTTGTTAGCAGTCGAGAAATTAAACTACGAAGAGATCGGTAAAACATATTCATTCAAAACATTTTTAAATGGTGTATTTTGTAAAAGAATGATTAATCAAATTGTATGTACTGCTAAAAGAGATTTGATGTAATAAATAGAACTTGATTTGTAAAAATTTTGTCATTCTTAAAAATGGATTTCACCTTACAGCACCCTCATCGTTGGTGCGACGCAGTCCGGAAATCTTTCTTCGTAGCTAACCTTATCAAAAATAAAAATATTTGTATTTCACCCCCACCAGAGAGAATAATATGGTGTTATACGGAATATCAACCCAAACTATTTAACACGGTATTAGACCATACACCTACGGTTGAATTTCACGAGGGAATACTTGACGTTAACATTTTGGATCCTAACGTAAAAAATAACAAAGAAGTTACGAATTTATTTATCCGAGGGTCCCATCACAAGAATACGTCAGTTTTCATTTTAATGCAAAATTTATATTACCCTGGAAAGGAAATTAGGACTTTAAACTTGAACTCACACTATTTGATAATATTTAAGTGTCCACGAGATAAGTCAGATTTCACCTACTAACAGTAAATACGTCATCGACGCGTTTCATCAAGCGACGGTCAGAAATTTCGGATATTTATGGATTGATTTAAAGCCAACCACATCAGATCAGCATAGACTACGAACCGGACTACTACCTGGAGCAGAGGCTGCCGTTTTTATTCCTAAATAAATAATGTCTAAGAGAATACATGATCATCGGGACTTTTTGAAGTTCCTTACCATGTGCAATTCTTGTCAAAGGAACGCTTCTATCAAATACGCTAATTATGACGCGATCAAGGCGATTGCGGAATGCTGTATAAATGTGTTACATGGGAACGTGAAACTGACAGATGAACAGAAGAAGCGGTTGAAGAAGCATTGTAGCAATTTACGGACGCTATCACGAGCCAATACCACAGCGAAACGAAGGAAGATTTTGGTACAAAAAGGTGGATTTCTACCTCTACTGTTAGCACCACTTCTTTCTATCGTGAGTAGCGCAGCCGGCGCGGCAATTAGTCACGCAATCAAGAATGGCTAGGAAAATGATATTAGTCCCAGAAGAAGTTTACAAGCGTTTGAACTCTCATCCAAAAATTGAACTTAACGGTAATCAGGATACAAAGACCGTTTTGAATAATCAAAAACTAAATCAGTCACAGAAAGTATAAATGTATAACCATATATTACAACGGAATATTAACAAAAGAACTAAGAAAAAATCTGTCGAACAACCAAAGGAGAAGAAAGATTGGTATTCGGAAATAGCACTAACGATTCCAGATTCGAACCTCAAACCGGCCATTGCTTTGTATAAGTGGATTGAAAATAACACTAAAATTGAATGGTCTTCCTGCGGCGAACTTTTGTATAGAGGACGCCCAATCGTCGGATCCAATATTATGGACATCTTACACGAGACTGTTAAAGGATATAGATCCAAACCGAAACACGATACTGTTGGCATTGACCACTTTTACGAATTACTTACTAAAGAAAATGTTCCCAAGACACTTGTAAAAAATAAATTTCCTTTTGATACCGAAACTGATTCTCTTACCGACATATTAAACGAATCAACAGATGAATCCCCTTTTGACGTATTACCTTATAGTCCTCAATCTATGGATGGTGATGGATTACCTAATTGGATATCGTTGAAATAAATATAAACAATATTTCTTTTCTTTTTCTTTCACATACGAAATACAAGTCACAATGGAAGGTTGCGTTGAATCTCCTCCCGCTGGTACCTTAGCATCGTTATCCGTGTCGTACTTTAAATCTCCGAAAGTTATTACAGCATTTTTACTTTTATTTATTATTATTGTTTTTGAACTCTTTGATTTCTTGTACTGGTATCACGAACGGAAAATGAACTGCACGAGCAATGCACAATCTTGAAAAAATATACTTTAATGTAAAGGATCCTGGAAGTTACGGTGGTGTGCAAGGCCTTCATCGCGCAGCCAAAGCAAAGGGTCTGAAGGTTTCCATAAAAGATATTAAGGAATTTTTAAAAGGACAAGATACCTATACACTTCACAAACCGCTTTTCGACGAAACAGAACGATGGAATAGACGAACAATGGCAACTTGACCTAGCAGACCTGCAAGACATCAAACGACACAATAAAGGTTTCCGATATCTTTTATGTTGTATTGATGTATTTAGTAAATACGCTTTTGCGGTAGCCGCAAAAGACAAGAAAGGGTCAACGATAGTTGAGGCGTTAAAAGCGATTTTAGAATCGGGAAGGAAACAGGAGATTGTTCAAACTGATCACGGTAATGAGTTTCTTTGCAAAGAGGTTCAACGAGAATTGAAACGTAGATGAATCAAGTTTTTCGCAACGCATTCCGAAGTAAAATCGAGTGTCATCGAACGTTTCAATCGCACTTTGAAATCGCGCATGTACCGTTATTTCACCAAAAACAATACGCATAAATATATCGACGTACTACCGAATTTATTGGATTCTTATAACAACAACTTCCATAGATCTATAAAATGTAAGCCCGTTGAAGTAACAAGCGGAAATTCGAAACAGATATGGGATAATTTATATGGGAAAATTGATTTTTCACCTCCTGTCAAGTTTCATTTTGAAATAGGCGACTTAGTTCGAATCAGCAAAAATAAAAGAACTTTCGAAAAGGGATATAAAGCTAACTTCACCGAGGAATTATTCGGTATATAAACTTGAAGATTAGAACTCTGAGCTCATTTTGGGAGTTTTCTACAAAGAGGAAATACAGAAAATAGGGAAGGACCTCAACAACTGTATATTTAAAATAGATAAAGTTTTAAAGAGGAGGACAAAACCTGACGGAACTAAAGACTTTCTCGTGCGTTGGCGTGGTTACGACCACGATTTCGATTCTTGGGTCCAAGAAATCGTGACACAATGAGTTTCTATATTACTCTCCCCTCGGACTCTTCCATGCACTTTTTTAAAAATAACACTATAAGTAAGTACAGAACGTATTTACCGGAACCGGTAAATCTCGATGGTGCTTACGAAGTTGGTCTTGCTGAAATCAGTTATCCGAGAACTTGGAATAACGTTGAAGAAGAGTGCGTAGTTAGAATTTGGAAAACAATTTCGGAAGAATCAAAAGGAAAACTAAAAAAACAAATGAAACAGGTTTTTACTCTGACTAACCACGTCAAAAGGGATCTCAGCGGAATAACGGATTTCGTAAATATCGTAATACCGCCAGGGTATTATGGAGTCGAAGATTTACTAGAAATTCTGTCGGTTGACGATTTCGGTCAAAATATAAGTTCTAGAGTCAAGTTTCATTATAACAAACCAAATCGCAGGGTTGTGGTTACATTAGAGGAGATGAACCAAATACATTTCCCCCACGAAATTGCCTCTATATTAGGGTTAACGAGAAACCCTGGAGAAGATGTAACTGTTGACTCCTCCATGACTGCGCCTTTCAGCTGCGACATGGACGCGGGTTTACATTCCCTGTTCGTCTACTCGGATATCGTTCAAAACCGATCGGTCGGTGACTCTGACGTTCCCCTTTTACGAATTATAAGTATTCAAGGGAAAGATGGCGATATTGTTGAGAAGGAGTTTTCGAGACCTCATTATATGCCTATAGCGAAAAACAATTTTCAAACGATTGAAATTAATATTATGACTGAAATAGGCCGTCCGGTACATTTTGAACGAGGAAAAGTGCACGTTACGTTACACTTTAGACCACGAAGAACTTGGACTTCCCTATAAAAACCTAATGAAAATCAGATTTATCTTCATTTACGACGAGAACGTCAAAGAAGAAACATGCCGGCTCATAATTTAGATTACGTTTCCGTAAGCGACTTTCAAAATTATTACTTGAATCAAATTGAACACGGATCTATTCCTGTATATCGGGGTGTCGCTGTTCAAAGGGGGTATGGGATCGGAAGTATATTGGCTTCAGCATTTCGATCTTAAAAAAGGGTGCTACCTTTTTAGGACGGAAATTTTTAAACACAGGTGCTAAAATCGCTTCAGACATCTCCGGCGGAGTATCACTCAAAGAGGCTTTAAAAACTAGGGGGAAAGAAGCGGGGAAAGAAACTTTGAGAAGAGCCGCTGAGCATGTGAAAGTTCTCACCGGTAATGGTAAAAGGAAACGAAAAGCGTCCAAAATCATCAGTTCAGTTCGAACCAAGCGTAAGAGAAGATCTGCACGCCCAAGCTCCGATATTTTTTCATAATGTCACTCGCTCACCCCATCTCTCAAAACAGCATTAGCTCGGAACTTGATTTATTTCGCGTACCGTATACTCAAACTGGAATAATAGGAAGTCAGAGGGTAGTATATAACCCTACATCAAACGTTAATGAAAATCAGACGATAACTTTCTCCATCGCCGGAAACTCGGAAACCTGCATTGATTTGAAAAAAAAACGCTTATTCAAGTTCAAGTTAAAATCGTAAAACCGGATGGATCTTTACCTTTAGACGAAAATATCACCGCAAAAACACCCGCGGACAAAGTTGGACCGGAAAATTTATTTTTTTGCACACCCTCTTCGGAGAAGTTCACGTCTCATTGGGAGACAGATCAGTTACCTCGTGCGCTCAACAGTACCCTTACAAGAGCATGATCCAAACTCTTTTGACATTTGGTGGACCAGCTAAAAAGAGTTTCTTAACGGGTGCACTCTTCTACAAAGACGAAGCGGGAAGATTTGATGGATTTTTTAATAACAATGGATTCAAGAATCGTGCAAAATTTTCTCAAGAAGGGGTGATAGATATGATTGGAGTGGTAAACGCTGATATTTGCCATCCAAATCGATTTATTCCTAACATGATCGACGTGAATTTTAAGTTTATTAAAAGCCCTAATAAATTCTATTTACACACGGATGGTACGAAATGCAAAGTCGTCTTTACCCACGCGTCAATGTTCATTAGAACACTAAGGCAAAACCGCCGTGACGGCGGGCGCTAACTTTTGAAATCCTCGTTAGGCCTAAAGCTGGTTTCACACTCGACGGAAAATATGCCGGAAAGTAGATAATAAACGCCGAGCTGAAAATTGATTCCCATTCAATATACCGCTAACGTTCAACTTTACGCTGCTAATTTTCCGTCGAGTGTGAAACCAGCTTTTATCTTCGGGGAAGCGTTACCGTCAACGGTTAGCGTTGTATACTATTCGGAATATCAATCATTGGTTGAAATAGACAAAAACAGAGCGGTTTTATTCGATCAAAGCTAATAATGGACTCGCGTCAGCTCGAAAGAATCCTGAAGCGTGACCCGTACGTCAAGAATATATTCGGGGGGATCTACCCGGCAGATAAGCTACCCAGAATCGTCAAATCGTTCCCCTCGCTATACATCGTCAACACCGACACATCGAAAGGGCAAGGAGAACACTGGACTACTATCTACATTTCAAGGAAAAAGAACACCGAATTCTTCGAAAGCTACGGAAACCCCCCTGATTTATTTAAATTTAACGATTTTGTAGAACGCAACAGTCTAACTGTTACGTATAATTCATATCAATTGCAAGGGAATTTTAGTAAAACATGTGGCGGATATTGTGTATATTTCTCTGTTAATAGATGTAGAGGTGTAAAAATGTTTAAAATATTACAAAGATTTTCTAAAGATAAAAATGTCAATGATCATATGATTACGGAATTCATGTATAAAAAGTACGCAATAAATATTTTGAAATAATTTATTTGTTTCTCAATACGGAAATGTCCGTGGGACAACGTTGTTATCCCGTCAGACAAAATGTAACGTTTATCGTCACACGGATTAAGGCACATTTTGGTTTGACGTACCGTTGATAATTCGTGTTTTTTACTGACAATACGCTTCATTTCTTCGACGGTTACTTTACTGTTTAACAGACACTCACGGTATTGTTCGTGACGTACGCGCTTGCAGGGTTGCCAGTCGGAACATCCATCTTGCAGACATGATCGAAACCTACAGTTTACCGGAACTGCTTATATTTGAAAATATGGGTATATAGCCCCCTGGTCAATCTGAGAAAACCACAAAATCTTAAACTTCGAAATTAATAGAAGAACTGAACATTCCTCCTGATCTTCCGATGGATGTACCCTACATCGAAGTGGATGACGACGCTAGTACGGTCGCAAACTCGGATTTGGAAAATGTGTAAGATTTCTTTTGTTAAATTTTATTTATTTTTAATAATTTTTATTTTTAATAACTTTTATTTTTAATAATTTTTATTATACTATAATCTTTTATTTTAATAACTTTTATTATACTATTATCTTTTATTTTAATAACTTTTATTATACTATTATTAATTTTCATTAACTTCTATTTTAATAACTTTTATTATACTATTATTAATTTTCATTAACTTCTATTTTAATAACTTTTATTTATTTATTTAATTCAATTGAATTTCATTAATTTCTATTAATATAATTTACTTTGTTCGTTAGCGATGATGACGTTGAAGAACAACATACAGCTACCAAGAACTGCGATGGGAGGTACATAACACGGAAATTACGCGGTTTTTTTTGGACACGTGGCCACGATTTCGGGTATTACTGGAAGCAATGTGTTAGATTGTCTCCGATCACATGGATTTTGATTAAGGATTTAAGCGGAAAATATATATATATTGTGCTTATTGAAATATTATAGCCCCCATGCAACTCTTAACGTCGACGGGATCTCCATACTGAATGACGTTATGACACTAATGATAACGAGGCGAAACGAATTTCGGGAGCTTCAACTCCCAGACTCCGAGTACAAAATGTTGTTAAAATCATTATGACGAGCATAAATACACATTATTTAAATTCATATTTTGTATAAATATTTAATTAAATTTAAATCAAAAATAACAATGAAAACATTACTACGACGTTTTATTGCATCATCCCTATATTTAGTTCAGTTCCCTGTCCGCTGTTTTAAAAATCCCTCTCTCTACATCTCTCCCGTCACGTCTCTCTTCACCGTCTCTGCGCCACCCACACCGTCCTCCGCTGTTTTAGAAACTTTCTTCCCCTCCGATGTTTTGAAAACTCAACGCCCCCCCCCCCCCTCTGCGCCCCCACAGCGCCCCCTCTGTTTTGCAACTGACAATTTCTACCTACTTCTATCGCCATCTATGTTTACGTTTCGTTATTAAAAAGCAGCTGAAATTTTGTTTTGAAGTATGTAAGGGTGGTACAAGAGGCTAATCCTATCAGGGGCGTAGACAAGGGGGGGTTTCGGGTCCATTATCATTAGCGCAAGTGGCGGCTTGCCGTGAAGTAGCTCTTTTTTAATAGATGTCGCCAGCCTCGAGATCAAAAAGGCGGTACTTATAGGTACCCCTCGTGTTGATTGGATCGTTCGTAAATTGGTCAATAACATAAATTACAGCAATTATAAACAATATTTTTACATGGAATATATAATTTAGGTTAAAGTCAACTAAATATAGTATAAGTTGTCTAACAAAAATACTCTACAATGGCTCTCTTACCTAGGAATATAATACTTCGTACCTGGAACAGAAATTTGTATTCAAGCATCACGGACTCTCTGTTTTAGCTTCGGTAACGTGAGAGCTATACAATTTCGGACATACGAGCGTAGCGCCATCGTAAAAATAGGCAGAATTTTTTGTCTCTATAAATTTTGCCTACTTTTCATTCTATTCACAAGGATTTTCTGTACAAGTTGAAACACGAATATTCTACCTGGATTCTACGATACTAATTTCGGATATGTGTATTTAATTTTAAGACAAAATAAATAAATCTCTAAGACTCTAACACGATTTTAAAACCGGCACGCATTTCTAACCAAGTCCCAACAAACACGCGGACGAAATTTTTACTACGGTGTCGGCTAGGTGTCTCTAGTATCTTATGTCCGAATTCCCCACATTGCCAGGCCTATAAATCCCATATTTCCCCTCCAGTATTTCCATCCTCCTAGCTCTTACTACGTTATCATTTATGATATAGCTTCCGTTGTCATAAATAGATGGCACCACACTCCAGTAAAGTTGAGTTTTTCGAAGATTCATGGCCATCTCTAATAACAGGGGCTTTTTCATAATACAGTTGACAATGATAGAGCGGGACTTGCTTTAAAACTGTTTAAAATTTAACCCTTTTGTTATATCTCTTCTGATATCAGTTATGTAATTCGTAAATAATTAGGAACAAATTTTTAGATGGTATACGTACAAACTTCACCCCGTACTCGAAGCTTTCCTTAACCCATCCAACTGTGATCCGTGGGCATCGAAGTCGATGCCAATGTTGTCGGATAATCGCGCTAATAAATCTAAGTAGGTCCGAACCAAGCCAAAGCGTTACGTCTTGTTTAATGACCATCCCTCCGCGCGGCCGTTTCTTTCTGTCGCGGTGGTCATCGGCTGACCCACATTCCAAGGCTGTTAAGCGGACGACTGATATCAGGCCAGAGCTTCTTCTGGTGGCCGTTTTGGCGCCCACGGCCCCAAAAGCTTGATTTCCTCTCGGCTCTTTTTTCTACAGGGCTGCTGGATCTCCCCCATAAAGGAGACCTCGCTGCGATTTATTGAAGGCATTTTTGCGGCTGTGATTCGAATTCTTCAAGCCTTTATCTGGGAGTACGCCCTATTCCGAGCCCTATTCTCTCTCGGCGATAAAACGGTAGCTGTAAATCTTCGCACTTTTACTTTTTTACCCCCGTTCGTTCGTCTTTCACCCTCCCCTCCCCCCCCCTCCACACACCCTTTTCCACCTTTTTTTTTGACCAACCGGAAGAGATCAAAGTGTTATCGTCTTTTTTCTGAGAGAGTAGTCGCGGGAAACCGAATTTTACTTGGCATGTCCGATGTGTTCGATTTCTACAAGGTTTTATCTCCTCTTCCTTCGTTCCTTTTGAACCCCAGTTTGATTATTTTTTGTTATAAATCCACTGGAGATATTGACCTTAATTATTTATTTATTGAAATCATGATTGATTCCTGTGATTTACAGTTAATTTACACTTATCCTGTGATTTTCAGTTAATGGTCACTATTATCCTGTGATTTACAGTTAATTGACACTATTATCCTGTGATTTACAGTTAATTGACACTATTATCCTGTGATTTCCAGTTAATTGACACTATTATCCTGTGATTTCCAGTTAATTGACACTATTATCCTGTGATTTCCAGTTAATTGACACTATTATCCTGTGATTTCCAGTTAATTGACACTATTATCCTGTGATTTCCAGTTAATTGACACTTATCCTGTGATTTCCAGTTAATGGACACTATTATCCTGTGATTTCCAGTTAACGGACACTATTATCCTGTGATTTCCAGTTAATGGACACTATTATCCTGTGATTTTCAGTTATTTATTGCTATCTGATTTCCGGTTAACTCTAGCTATTTTTCTGTGATTTCCAGTTAATTGTCATTATTTGTCTGTGATTTCCAGTTGATTATCACTATTTGCCTAATTATCACTTTCCCTATGATTTACAGTTATTTATTGCTATCTGATTTCCGGTTAACTATAGCTATTTTTCTGTGATTTCCAGTTAATTGTCATTATTTGTCTGTGATTTCCAGTTGATTATCACTATTTGCCTAATTATCACTTTCCCTATGATTTACAGTTATTATCACTATTTCCCTATGATTCGCAGTTAATTATAACTATTTGCGTGATATTTCCAGTTAATTCTCACTATTTCCCTGTGATTTCCTGTTACATATAACTATTTGCGTGTTATTTCCAGTTAATTCTCACTATTTCCCTATGATTTACAGTGAATTATAACTATTTGCGTGTGATTACCAGTTAATTATCACTATTTCCCTATGATTTACAGTTAATTATCACTATTTTCCTATGATTCCCAGTTAAAACATGTGTAAAAAACTTTCCTATCTATTATCACTATTTTCCTGTGATTTCTATATTTATATCTTTATAAACCAATAGTTGATTTTATAAAATGTCTTCACGCTTGCCCAACTTGTTGAAATGTTGCCCTGGAATAGTTCAGCCAATCCCTAAGAATGAGTTCATAAGCTCTTTAGTGGGAGAGAAAACGGATCCACAGCTGAAGCGCGGAGGCAACATTTCAACAAGATGGCCAAGGTTATTTTATAAAAAGAACTATTTTCCCAGATCCATGTTTTGTTCCCAAACATATTTAGAAAAAAATACCTGAAGCCTATGATGATGCATTTTCAACCTTCAAGCAAATAACAACAGCAATATAAGGAAATAGATAAGACACGTATTAGCAGAGATATATAAGTTATCTCTGAGAGTGAAGTGCAAAACTCCCTATACTAATAATGTTATTATCTCGAAACATTTACGTATTCCAAAATACGTTTCGCGTGGAGGAAATATGTCATACATCAGTGGCGTACCCAGAAATTTTTTGAATAAAAGTAAAAAAGGTGGGGGAATTTGTCCCCTGTTCCCCCCTCGTAACACCACTGCCATACATGTGACTTTCTGAAACTATTAGAACCGTAAAAAGTAATTTCAATAAAAGGAAATATCCCTATGCAATTTTTACATTTTACATCGTAAGCCGAGATTTTTTTTTAAATTTCACAGCCCAAATGAATACTTCTCAGGCAAGAGTAGCTTATATACTTTTGCTACAAATGAAATTTGAATCAAGCTATTTAAATTTTCAAGTGTATTCATTTTATTATTCCAGCTACTAAACTAATTCACGCATGGAGAATTTTAAGTTCAATTAGGCCTAGATAAAACATTTCTCTTTCGGTGGCAATGAAAGCAGAAAAATCATTTACAATATTTTGATAAGAAGTTCCACGGAAAAGTAAAGAGATAGAAGAGGAATTGAACAGGCGCCTTATTCTGCCGGCTTTTTAAATCAAATTTCGGGAATGAAACTGAGCGT
This sequence comes from Leiobunum rupestre, assembly GCF_980474605.1. NCBI lineage: Eukaryota > Metazoa > Arthropoda > Arachnida > Opiliones > Sclerosomatidae > Leiobunum > Leiobunum rupestre. The sequence goes on along the minus strand of NC_143386.1, from coordinate 63,695,534 downwards.
GAATTAATTTATTTGATTAAAGGAGAGCCCTGGTGTTTGCGTGGGCCCTTCCATCCCTGGTTGGAGTTTCCGAGCGAGGAATCCGCCAGATTTTGGTTTTTCTACTTGGTTTCCTCTTTTTTGCTCACACTCCACTTCCTTCCAACGGATATTTGAATTCTAAATTCTCCAGATGTATAATAATTTCCACCCGCCACTGCTTTATCAAAAACTTTTTATGTTTTTTTTTAATTTGTTGTATTTTGGCATTCTGAAGAAATGATTATCTGAATAGATTTAATTAGTATTTTCGTTTTTGGTGTTCTTTTTTTTTCCTAACTACCACTACCACCAGGGGCGTTTCAAGGGCGATATCGATTTTACTTTCTGTTTCAGTCGATTTTATTGATCTAGTTGTTCCTTTTTTAGCCTGTTGCGCCGCGTCATCTCTTTTATGTATTTTACGTATTATGATAGTTTGGGATTTGAAAATGTATCCTTTTTTATAATTTGATTACTTGTTTGGATACAATATAAACAAGATATAAAATTATTATAATAAAGAGTGAATATATTTAATTGTTCGGATTTGGCGGGTTTTGTGGTTTGCATCGATTGTCGAGGACGGTGAAGGCTCGGAGCCAATCACAATTTGGCATTTTTGATGTCTGCTTACCAACTCGTGGCCCTTTGCAAATGGTTGGTTTCCATGTTATTTTTAAATGAAATTTCGATCGATAATGGTATGTAACAACCTAAATCTGAGTCACATCGTTCTAAATTCGTCTTTAATAATTGTTGAATAAAAAGTTCTCAGTTACCCAAATTATTAAAAAATGGCTGCTAATTTATTCGCGGCACAAGCGTTTCAAGGCTTCAGTTCGAAAACCTCGGCGATGGTGGGTCTCCCCGAAATAAGCAATGCAACAAGTCTCTTCTTGATATCCCTGACTACTGGAATCGTCGTCTACTTGTTCTTCAGATCGTACGTTCTAAGGAATGTACATTTCACGGAAGAGGGTATCGTGACAGGCACAGAGGTTGACATCAAAGAAGTTCGGCAGGAAGAAATCCGCCTTGAAGATCGAGAGCTTTTGCTGCCAAATGAAGATCTACCGAGACTTTCCAGAAGAGAGAGATTGGGTCTGGATCTACCAGCAGATATTGCCGAACAAGTCTTGCCTTCTTCTTCTGACGAATACGACCAAAATGAGGTTGTCTCTTCAAGCGAAGAGGCCTCTGATCATGCTGTAAGTGAACTAACTTACATTGAAAAAGAGAAGAGAGTGACTATTTTCTTTGGCACTCAAACAGGAAAAGCAAAGCACTTTAGTGAGACGCTCGCTAAAAAAATAAGGGCTCAAAATTTCAAAGTTGCTGTCATTAATTTGAAAGACTATGAACCAGATGAAAATCTTGCACGTGAGAGCCAAAGGAACAAATTATGCGTTTTTATCATTTCTACCTACGTGGATGGTAGCCCACCTGACAGTTGTCTTTGGTTCTGCAAATGGCTCCAAGATGCAAGCTGCGATTTCAGAGTTTCAAAGAAGCTATTAGAAGGAATGAAGTATTGCATCTTGGGCTTAGGTAACTCCGAATACGGGGACAATTTCAACAAAACTGCTATTAACCTGGGACAATGGCTGGATGAATTGAGTGCTGAGAGTGAAATTGAAATAAAATTAGCTGATGAAAATGTTCAAAAAAGTTTGAATGGGGGCATGGAAGCTGATTACGAGAAATGGGAATGTTACGTCTTAGCTAACCTGTTAAATGAGACCGCAAAATTACCACCGAGCCAAGTTCAATCAACAACAAACAAAGATGAGGAATTTCTCTTAAATGAACACGATTTTCTGGAAGAAAGTGACGACAATGATGATGAGGATGAAAAAGATATCATGGATGTTGAAGAATTGGGATCAATGGTTCAAAAAATGAAGAAGCCAATGTTGAAGAACCAATTGGAGACAGTGCCGGTGGAACCTAAAGAAATGATCACTCCGTTGCTAAGGAAAGAACTGACCAAACAAGGATACAAGCTCATTGGGAGTCATTCCGGAGTCAAGCTTTGTCGTTGGACAAAATCGATGCTAAGAGGAAGAGGAGGCTGTTATAAGCACACTTTTTACGGAATTGAAAGTCACAGATGTATGGAAACAACACCCAGCTTAGCTTGCGCTAACAAATGCGTATTTTGCTGGAGACATCATTCAAATCCAGTTGGTACGGAATGGCGTTGGAAGATGGATGAAGCGGAAGTAGTTTTTGATGGAGCCTTGCAGAATCACTACAAAATGATAAATGAATTTAAAGGAGTGCCCGGGGTATTGCCTGAACGACTAGCTGAAGGAATGAAAGTTCAACACTGTGCCTTGTCTTTGGTTGGAGAACCAATTATGTACCCTGAAATCAATAAATTTGTCCGTCTATTACATGGAAAGGGCATTTCAACTTTCCTAGTCACCAATGCCCAGTTTCCAGAGGCTATAACCAATCTTGATCCAGTAACGCAATTGTACGTTTCAATTGATGCCAGCAACAAAGAAAGCCTGAAGAAAATAGACCGCCCATTGTTCAAAGACTTCTGGACCAGATTCCTGGACAGTCTGAAAGCTCTGTCGGCCAAAGGACAACGCACAGTTTACAGACTTACCTTGGTCAAAGCTTGGAATACGGATGAAATGGAAGGATATGCAAATTTGGTGAAATTGGGTCGACCTGATCTTATAGAAGTCAAAGGAGTCACCTACTGTGGAACTTCGAAAGCTAGTACTTTAACAATGGAAAACATCCCATGGCACGAAGAAGTTTTAAGCTTCGTTCAGAAACTTGCGGATCTTATAGAAGACTACGAAATTGCTGCGGAACACGAACATTCTAACTGCGTCCTATTAGCTCATAAAAAATTTCGCATTAATGGAAAATGGAATACTTGGATTGATTATGAAAAATTTCACCAGCTGGTGAAAAGCTTTTGGGATTCGGATGGAAAGAATAAATTCACATCTCTGGATTACGTAGCTGAAACACCATCGTGGGCTGTTTTTGGGGCAACTGAAAGAGGGTTCGATCCCATTGAAACCAGAGTGTTTCGGAAAAGCAAGAAAGACATTGGTGGATGTTGAGATTGTTTTTTTGATGATTAATTAGTCTTTTACTCTGCTACACATTTTTAACAAATTAGTAGACTTTTAGATTAGTTGTATCAGTTTTTTTTTGACGTAAAGTAAAATACGTATTATAAAAATATAGTATGAAGTACACATTTTTCCACTTTTATTTTTCATCACAAAAGGACGTTGAATAAATTTACACATTTGGAAATTTTTAAAAGTTCAATAAAGATTGTTGCAAAAGAAAAAATATTAGATTGCAATGATATATACGAAGTAGTTTATTTAACATATTTCTCCATGAACTTTTTATGGAATTCAGATCGCAAAGCGTCGTTTATGAAGGGTTTATCTTTTTTGTCACTATCACCTCGAGCACAGTTTTTAAACACCACATCATCATCCCATCTTCTTTTAACTTTAAAGTCTGCTTTTGTTCCAGTCAGTAAAGGATTTCCACTTAGAATATTTTCCATTCGAATTCTTTCTTCTTGAACTTTGCGTTCGGCTTCCTGAAAAGGAAATATGAAATTGGAATGGTTACGCAAATTTTCTACCAGAAAGAATTCCTACTTTTTTAGCTTCTTCCATGGCTCTTTCTTTCTTAATCCTGTTTAATTCTGCCATTAGCTCTGCAGTGTCATCTTCACTGTCTTCATCACTATCTTCTTCCTGCATAAACAACATTTTTGTAAAATTTGTACCAATACATAAAACCTTTTTGATTTTACTTCGTCCAATGGATCATCAGCGTCCAAATTAGACGCTGTTATAGGTTCTATTCTTGGTTTTTTAACTCCGCTACTGCTATTACCACTGCTTGATTCTATTGAAGAACAATATATTACACAACTGTTAAAGAATTACTTTATATTTTATAGAACGTGAAGACACCTCTATTGGCTCTTCTCCCATCCCGTTCTCGTATGATTGTCCTTTCCCTCTCCTCCAAGTCCCGGCGGAAATCCTTTTCTTTGAGTTCATCACTCGTTCCTTGGCCAGGTTGTCTTAAAGCATAGTCTTAACTTTAGTATGATACAAATTTTGTGTATTTAATAATATTGGTTTGACCCTAACCTGTATTTTAACTTTGTATGTCCAGGTAAATCCCTACTAGAATATTGCTTGGATAAGGCGCTTAAATCTTTTTCACCACGACCCCCTCCTCCTCTTGCTGGCTCAAATGTTGGTCTAGCAGCTGTAGTCATCTCAAATTTGTGGCCAAACTTAGATTAAAATCAATTATTAAAATAGTTTTATTCTTAATACACTCGTTTTCTTTATTTACTAGGCTTAACACGCTTTTAATAAGAAATGATCGCCATTTTAGCTAAAACTTTCATACGTAGATAGCAGCACGGCAGTAAAGAGCGAGTTCAAAATAATCCTGAGGAGCTATTGCCATCTGTGAGTGTGACATTAGAATAACTGAATTTTGTACAGTAAAAAGTAATTAAATAGTTGTTTACAGGTTGTATAATGTTACCAATATTTTATATCTTTATTAAATCTCGTAACCTACAAACGCATTTTTATAATTTGTGGGAATAAAATAGATGGCAGACTTTCTCAATTATGAATTGTTTCATTTTATGGGTAATGATCTTATTACTTTTTATGTTGTACAATTATGATAGCAAAAGTAACATTATAATGGACGTTATTTCTATTTCCCTCAAGCGGCGGTTTTCGGAAGCTTACATGTTGAACATGAACACGATATTTTAACAGGATTGTCATGCATGGTATGCTTAATAATTTCACGGATAAATGAGTAAGGTTTAACCAAAAATGAATTTATTTATTTATACTTTGGGAGATAGACTACTTTGAATCGATCTACCAGTTTGCTCCTCCCTTTACGAGACAATCAAATAGACGGTATCCCAATGGTTCCGTAAAACTGGTGTCGTTCAGCGCCATAGGCATATGGAACGTTTTCTATAATTGCCCTCTCTCGTGCCGGGGAAAACTAGATCATGAACCATTGCGTTTGAAAAACATTAAGAATAGCCCAAGTGTTCAGTTGTTGGTAATCAAGATAAATCATTTAAAAAATCACTGGAAATCACCGAATTATTGCGATAAATCAATGGAAATCAGAGAACGTCTTTCGAAAATTAGTACTCAGGTGTACAAACGTGTTGCAAATTGTGTTGTGCGGGTTGTCGAAAACTGCAAGTACTCGGTTGCGAGTACCAGGAACCAATGTGGACATCCAGAAGGCTTTCGATCAAGTACCACATACAAACTGTTTGAACGCCTGAGTGCCGCTGGTATAGATGAGAAGCCCCTTCGCTGGATCAAGGCTTTCCTAACCGGTCGCTCTAAGAAAGTAGTCATAAGAGGAACAAGCTCTCCATCATGCCCTGTGACCAGTGGAGCTCCACAGGGATCAGTACTAGCTCCTCTACTGTTTGCCATTTACATCAACAGTTTAGCACCGACGGTTAAACATGCATTCTCCAGTCTATTTGCAGATGACGCGAACGTATCTTCTGTTTCCCATCAGTTAAGCTGATGACGCGTTATTCGTCACGGGTTGGAAGTGAATTATGTCATCTCCGGTGAACAGACGCGGTTCTAGGGGGTGGCCCCGTGCCCACTCAAAAAATTATAATTAATGTAAACTTCCATTCAATTTCCTCCCCCACCCCCTATTATTTCCTGAAGTATGGGCCCACCTTAGAATACATTTCTAGAACCGCGCCTGCCAGTGAGCAAGGTTTCATGAAAGAAAATGCTTTTTTGGATAACTTATGAGGAATTATGTTACATATGGTTCATTTCATTGAATATTCAAAAGATTTTGGATATTGAAGTTTAAAGGTTTAGTTAGGAAGTAATAGCTATTCTTATGCGGTCAATTAGCCTTTTCAGTTTACATAGAGCCACGTAGTGGCAAATGCAAGAAGCTCATGAACTGCTGGATTTTCGTCTGCTAAGCAGACGCTTTATTGAAAAATCGTCTGCTTAGTAGAAGAAAATCCAGCAGTTCATGAGCTTCTCGCATTTGCCACTACGAGGCTCTATGTAAACTGAAAAGGCTAATTTCGAATGCCCAAAAAAATTATAACTGATAAAAAACATTTGTTTTTATTGAATCGTGATACATAACTTGAGAAAACATACAAACAAGATGCTGGGAGAGTGGCGTCACCTAGTGACAACGACTTGTACTAACAGTACAAACAATCCTAGAAATAAATGTAATCTGAGATTAATAATCCACCGAAAAATTACCCATCGTGAACTTCAGGACCATTTTGGGGATTTTAAAAGGCTTAAAGGTTTTCATTAATTTAGAATTTTTTGGGCCTCCTTGTATAGGTTATGGTGCCCCTTTAAAATTTCTACCACCTGGTTCCACCACAGTACTGTTCATTTGTTAAAAAGGGCGAATTTCTGAAATTAATGAACAAAGGACGGATCCCACCCTATCTTGATAAAAATATATCAACAGATTCAACTCGCTTTCAATAACACTATCGCCATCTCTAGACAGTTTCTTGAGTCGAAAGAGCTTTGATAATCAATAGTTCAACATTGAATCTAGAGATGGCGCCACGTTTTCCGCTGAGACTCGCTAGTAATGCTGACTGGCTAGGATCGACTTATTAAAGTTGTTTGGAACTATTTGTTCTTCTACAAGTCGAAAGTTGGTTTTCCATGGAGGATTTTATACAGCGCGAAAACCTAATTATCCTTGGTATCAATGCCGCTTGTAAGAACCTTGCCTTGGTATAGCCATGGATTATTATAATATTATTTAATAATGGTATAGCCACGTGGCGCAATTTCGCTCTCCTTTGCGAATTTTTCCATTTTCTTAGCTGACCACCAACGAACCCAGGATTTTAGACTTAGCTTATTAATTTATTTATTATGGAGAACAGAACTGAGTTAGTTTCCAAGAGTTTGACGTTGATATTTTCTATTTAACAATGTTTTGGAATAAAATTATTTGCCAATTGAATATTTTTAATTATGGAGGTTGAAACCATAGCAGGGCTTCCAGCCTTCCACATTTGATATCTTAAAATTTCCCTCTTGCGGTCTCTGTCACTAGGTACACCGGGCTATAAATTCTGACACACTGTACTCTCGTCATAGAAATCTCATAGGTAACTAGAATGCTGCCGTGTAACTGGCAAATGGCCCAAACGCCGTGGCAGACGACGCCAGATCTCAGCCAATCAGAGCTCAAAGAGCGGTTCTGCCAAGAATTTAATGTCACCGGAGAGAATGACGTAACCTATCTCCCGCTATAGTAACGGAACCAAGGAGGATTATTATCCTCCTTGGCGGAACCACTCTACGGCCTCTCAATGTGAACTGGCGTCAAGCTCGGCCGTAGGCGGCAGCATTCTAGTTACCTATGAGATTTCTATGACTGTCGTATGGTAAAGGTTTAATGAATGCTCGACTCGAGATCGACCACATAAAAGACTATTTATTGTCACTTTTCTGGACCTTTTTTTAGTCTATGGTATTATATTGTAGGTAGATGGCGATAGCATCTCCACAGAACGACGAAAAATAAAAAATACAGTAGCTTTGACCACTGCTACTTAATTCTGCCGTTCCTCACTAGGAGGCGTTATTTGCTGGTTTTAACTTCCTTCCCTCCCCAAGGCATACTTTCCCTTCTCCCCTCCCAACTTGCATTTCGCTCGTAACATTGATTCAGAAATAGGTCCGTTTGACACACTTTTGGTAATTATGTCACTTTTGGTTATAGTTATTAGTCCTATATCCCATCTCCCTTAACAATTTCCCTATCATTATACCCCGACAGAATATCTTTATTTTATTACATTTCAATGTATAAAGAATCCGATTTGTCGGTAAGCTCGAAAACTTTACTTTCCTCGGCCACTTTCGCGACTAAAAATAAAAAATCATGCATGGATTTTTCTATCGCATAAGAACAGAGAGAGGCACATTTACACAAAATAAATGCGGCAAATATAGGGTTCTGCTTTTTTACAGAGAGGATAGCGCATGCGCAGTCGTTCTTTTTAGCAATAAGAAAAATTACCCCATGCATGGTCACTTGCGAAAAGGTAGAAACGTCCATAATAAAAAGGGGGCAAAACTGATGAAATCCACGGACCAATAGGTTTTCGAGAATAACATTAAAACGCGAAACTCGGACCAAATAGATCTTCGAGTAAAAAAACAATTAAAATTGAATTAAAATAGCCAGAATTTCCAGCTCTATTTGGAGATCATCAGTCCCGCGCAGGGAATCTGGCCTCCAACTAAACTAAAAACAAAAGCTAAGCCTAAACATTAAAAATTTCAAAACTCCAACCGGAAAGAAATAGTTTCCAACGACAGGTCTTTGACTATTCAGCAAAAGAAGGAGTTATAGGGGCTTATGGCTGTCCCGTACAGAACGATATAAGAAATGAGACAATCTACATGTAAGATAGGGTTCTGTTCGTGCAACGTATATCAATAAAATCTTGCAATACGTTAGAATGGCTGGTAAATACGAATACTCCTTGTTAACAATTGGTATTTTGTCTATGGAATTATTAAATATTGGCAGCTCTGCGCGGCTACCTGCAAAATGAAGATGGTTATTAAAATATTCAGTATCTAATACGAACAGAACTATTTCTTGGATATTCGGAGAAAAACTGGTGAAGGGTGGGTTATGCTTTACGAACTGCGAAAAATCGCCGACGATGGCGCTGCAGTCCCATAAACGAGTTCTACTAGCCTAACTGAGCTTCTCGCGCCTAAAGACGATTTTAACTCGCGTTTCTAGTCCTCACTGCAACCGTAGCCATAGCTAGCCTAGCGTTTAACCCGCTATCAAGTTTCGGCAGTCACATACACTATTATTGGCTATTAAGTCAATTGAAGTTGGCAGTAGAACGCCTAGGGTATCCTACTAGCCTTAGCACTGATCACAGATTGGGCTGCTGTTGGTTTCCCATGCTGACTTGGCTTCAGCGGAGCGCGAGCCAATAAATAGGCTTTGCTAGACTGGGCCCTGACGTTGGGGGCAACCGGGATCATTAACTTTTGCGATGGGGTACGAACCCTTTATCCCCTTTTCTCGTTACCCCAAGCGCATGCTAGATTCTGTAGGCATGCATGCTTATTTCTTCGAGTGTAAAAATTCCTCTTTTTGTCTAGAAACGTTTTGGAACTTTGCTATTTGGTTTCTAGAGGCGCTGAGTATTTAATTTACTTGTTGGTTAAAGGTTCGCAGAATCGTTTGAAAAATTCAGGTAACTTCTCCTCTTCGGTCACGTGACTCAAACCACTTGATCTACAGCGCGTCTTATTTTGAGCTGTTTTTGTCATTGTGAACGGGAAACTGAAAAATTTCTTTTAAAAAGAGCGCAATAGGCGCTTCAATAAAACTTCTTCAAGGAAATCGCCAAGAAGTAATATTTCCCAGAGTCAGGACTGGCAAGTTTCTGTTTATTTGGTGCTTGTTGAAATAATGGAAACGTTTCACCGGTAAACAGAACGTCGTGTTTTTGCTAAGCCTTATTATGTCAAACAAATCTACATGGTTAAAGGAAATGCTTGTTGCATACCGTACAGGTGAAACGTTTCCATTATTTCATGGAAAGGCCTATTGAAACGTTTCCAATATTTCATGGAAAGGCCTATTGAAACGTTTCCATTATTTCACGGAAAGGCCTATTGAAACGTTTCCAATATTTCATGGAAAGGCCTATTGAAACGTTTCCATTATTTCACGGAAAGGCCTATTGAAACGTTTCCATTATTTCATGGAAAGGCCTATTGAAACGTTTCCATTATTTCACGGAAAAGCCTATTGAAACGTTTCCATTATTTCATGGAAAGGCCTATTGAAACGTTTCCATTATTTCAAGGAAAAGCCTATTGAAACGTTTCCATTATTTCATGGAAAGGCCTATTGAAACGTTTCCAATATTTCATGGAAAGGCCTATTGAAACGTTTCCATTATTTCACGGAAAGGCCTATTGAAACGTTTCCAATATTTCATGGAAAGGCCTATTGAAACGTTTCCATTATTTCACGGAAAGGCCTATTGAAACGTTTCCATTATTTCATGGAAAGGCCTATTGAAACGTTTCCATTATTTCATGGAAAGGCCTATTGAAACGTTTCCAATATTTCATGGAAAGGCCTATTGAAACGTTTCCAATATTTCATGGAAAGGCCTATTGAAACGTTTCCATTATTTCAAACAAGCACTAGATAAACAGTATCTTGCAGGTCCGGACTCTCGGAAACATTACTTCTTGGCGATTTGCTTGAAGATATTTTATTGAAGGTGCCTATTTTCGCAGCTCAAAAAAGAGTGAAAAGAAGGCACTTGAAATTTTTCCACTTATAAATGAGCAAAATGAGAGGAGCCAAAATGAGCCCGCTCAAAAACGCGTGAGATTGAGCAACCGTTTAACAATAAATGTCCATCACTGAGATCTACGTGCTATCAAAAGTGACATAATTACCAAAAGTGTGTCAATCGGACCTTTTTCTTAATGAATGTTACTAGCGAAATACAAGTTGGGACGGGAGAAGGGAAAGTATGCCTTGGGGAGGGAAGGAAGTTAAAACCAGCAAATAACGCCTCCTAGTGAGGAACGGATGAGCTAAGTAGCACTGGTCAAAGTTAATGTATTTTTTTATTTTTTGCCGTTCTGTGGAGACGCTATCGCCATCTACCTACGATATAATACCATAGACTAAACAAAGGCCCAGAAAGGCGACAAGAAATAGTCTTTTATGTGGTCGATCTCGAGTCGAGCATTCATTAAATTTTTAGCATACGAAAGTACAGGGATTGTCACACTTTTGGTAATTATGTCACTTTTGGTGCTAAATTATATACGGTACACTTGTAAATACAGCAAGATTAGCAACGTTTCGCAAATCTAAACTAAATTTCGGTTAAACTCAGTCAGCTCTAGGCACTATCTAACGCTTTTCAGAAGTTATCCTGGGATGGTGTTGATGAGATCAGCTTACTCCGCGAGAATTGTACCTCTACCGGGATAAATCTTCCACTAAGCCTTCAGCCAATTAGGCGTCGTCTCATCCGCCGCCACTGTAGTGTACTCGGCGTCGTCGATCGAAGTTCGCCGTATTCCCGAGGGGATTGCCAATAGTGCCGGAGTCTGTCGACGATATAACTCGCTCTAATGATTTTAAAATTAGCGCTTCCGTCTGAAGAGAAGCACCTAAGATTATAGGATTACAATCTTAATCGGTTTTAGATAAAGGCGATCGTCTTCATTAGTTATTGATTATTTACCCAGCTCGGGTTTACGTTTTGCCATATTTTGAAAGTTTGCGTGTTCTAATTTTAATTGTAATCAAAGTGGCGCCATCTAGATGCTGAGTTGCTCTTCTATTTCGAGGTCTTTTTTTTGTGTTTATGATTTTCCACCCTACCATTCCTCCCCACTTGATAAAGTTTAGTAGTAAAAGCGGTACTACTGCCTGCAGGGCTTTTTCGTCCACTTAGTATTTTTTTTTTCTTTTACTTATCCCCCAACTCTCGTTCACCGACTCGTAGTGGCCGTTATCTTCCATTTTGTGGGAGTTTTTGCCAGTAGATTTATCGCTATTATTTTGATTGAAGTAGTATCTGGGGGAACTAATTAATAATATCTAAATTTTATTATCAAACATAACAAAAATAAGGGGATGTTTTGATCGGTTTTGCAAATTATTACCACCTTCAGGGTTTAAAGATCATGGTATGGACGTTAAAGGGGAACGGTCAAGCTTTAACCAGTTAGATAGCCCTATAGCCCATTAAAAACTAAAATTTATGGCGAAAACCGCATCAAAACATATTAGGTGGTTAATTTTTAATGAAATAAAGAAATTTCGGGAAATCGAAAAGCGCGCGTCCGCCGCGACACCTGGTGAGAAGTCGGTGAGACAGAAAAACAACGTAAAAGCGCGCGCTGCTGAATACGCAAAAAATATGTTTCGCACGCGCGGCGCGTTCCAGTTATAAGAGACCTAAGCCTAAATGGCGCGATTTTAAAAGTTAGGATAGTTCGCAAATCGCTCATGCGGGGTTAGGGGCGCTGACGGCAGCCCCTAAGAGGGCGGCGAAAATTCAAACCTATAATCACCTGGCGTTATTTTTCGTTTCGAATTTTTGGGCCAAAAGCTATTTTTTCAAGACAAAAAAAGGTACGTGTTAGTATATTGAACGTCTTGTCAAGGAGGATTAAGGGAAGGGGAGTTGTATTGAGGCTCCTCTTATGGCTGCATCCGTAGTCAGAGAGCGTGAGACGCCCAGTGGGTGGGAGCGGGAGGAAAATGTATGTAAAATACCGGCTCGCGTTCCTGTTTTGAGCGCCCTCTAGTTAAAAAAACTGTTGAAAGTTATTTCGGTTTTTATTTTGAGAATTCGGCTGCTTTGGTGTTTGTTTTTCTAATGCCGTAAATTAGTAAACAATTTGCAAAACTCAAAATATTTTTTAAATGGAAAATGCTCTTACTTTAGTTATATGATATTAATCTTCGCGTGATAAAAAAATTCGAATTTTATTTACTAAGTAAATCTAGTCGACATACATTTTTAGCGTATTCACGACGAAACACCGAAGCAGCAAAATTCTCAAAATAAAAACCGAAATAACTTTCAACAGTTTTTTGAACTAGAGGGCGCTCAAAACAGGAAAGCGAGCCGGTATTTTACATACGTTTTCCTCCCGCTCCCACCCACTGGGCGTCTCACGCTCTCTGACTACGGATGCAGCCATAAGAGGAGCCTCAATACAACTCCCCTTCCCTTAATCCTCCTTGGTCTTGTTAATCTTTGGATACGGAAATAAGGCCATATTTGGAAAAGCTTGGCCGTTCCCCTTTAAGGCTTTTACCCGATTTTTTGGCGCCGCGCCGTTATTTTCGAAATCGCCGGCCCCTTTGGAGGTTATCGCTTCTCGGCCTTTTGGCTAAGATCAAAGTGTAGTATCTGTTCTTATCAGCTTAATATCTGATACGGGTCCCATCGGGGCCCAAGATATTAAACTTATTTTTGAACGGCGGCGGAGAGTTCGGGGCTTGCTCCACCTCCGCCTCGGGTTGGCCTGCTATTGCAGTACCTCCAGGATCGGCCCACTTCCCTAAATAAATCCCAAATCAAACACACTATTCTCACTTACCAAATGCGAAAAAATAGACTCTATACATGATTCATCCGTATTTAGAATAATAGCTGAACTTTAAATTAACGAAGTTCGTAGCAGTGTCATTACCAAATAACGTCTGCTAAGACAAGAATTTACAGTCTATTGAATCTCTAATATTTCTTTATCATATCAGGATGTGATCAATTTATTACTCATTAAAAATAAATTTCGGAGTAGACCGGCAATTTTAAATAAAATATGATAAATTAATTTTTTATTGATATTCCCAATTGGCGCACGACAAATTCGCATGTCTAATATGTAACACCAAAAGTTTTTTTTTAAAGTTGGAAAGACTCTCCATAGATGTCGTTAGCTCCACCGGAACTAGAATTTGTATATTATTTGAAATGGAGAGCAGCCCCATGACAGACGAAATTAAAAATACCACACTCGCTTTCTTAAAAAATATCACGAGGGGTTGTAACAAAAGAGAGTATATAAATATTTAATATTTAAATAAATACATATTTAAGCGTGAAGTTTTAGTATTTTTTGATGGGAGAGAGACGGTGGACTAGTTGAGGGTACACCTGGCTAGGGTGAGAGGGTCGGTCTTCACCCCACTGGCGGATTTTGAGAACCAGGTTACCAAACACTAGGCCTAATTATGTAAATATTCATCCAGCGAATACTATTAAAGGAATGGTATCAATTTTTAAATTTTTATAATACGTATTTTAATGAATTTTTAATATTATATTAATTTATTTTAAATACTCAAGTATTTTAGTAACTAAAATCCTTAGCCTCTCATAACGGAAGTGCACAAAATACGTTATTTTAAACAGGTACAAAGGGATTAAATAGGAAAATGATAAATTTATTCATTAGAAAATTAAATATATCAATCAAATATTTTTTAAGTAAATTAAACGCTCTACATTAGATGAAATAAAATTTCAATTAACTAAAATATTAGAATTAATGAAATTAACTTAAATATTAGAGTTAATGGAATTAACTAAAATATTAGAATTAATGAAATTAACTAAAATATTATAATTAATGAAATTAACTAAAATATTTGAATTAATGAAATGATACGAAACAATTATAGAACTTATACGAAAAGTTTTAGAAAGTATACGAAAATATGGTAGAAATTATATGAAAAACTGTAGATAATATACGAAACAAATAAAAGTTAAGAAATTATACGAAAATATGGTAGAAATTATATGAAAAACTGTAGATAATATACGAAACAAATAAAAGTTGAGAAATTATACGAAAAAATTATAGAAATTATTCAAAACGTTATAGAAATTATACGAAAAGGTATAAAAACTATACGGAAAGGTATAGAAATTATATGAACAAATTATAAAAATTATATGAAAAAAATTATAGAAATTATTCAAAACGTTATAGAAAGTATACGAAAAGGTATAGAAATTATACGGAAACGATATAGAAATTATATGAAAAAATTATAGAAATTATATGAAAAATTATAGAAATTATATGAAAAATTATAGAAATTGTATGAAAAAATTATAGAAATTATTCTAAACGTTATTATAGAAATTAATGTATAGAAATATAATTTTTAATTGATGATATTCAATCTACTTTTACCTTACCAAAATCTTCCCTAAATTTATTTTTCCCACTTTCCAAATCCGGTCATTTTGTGAAATACTAAAGCCGACCCAAGAAATCTGGTACTTTGCAATAACGACACTAAAATAAAATAAAAAAATCTACAATGAAGAGAAGGTATGTGCGCGCTAAAATGTTTGTTACGGATTTTTACCCCTGCGCAAAGATTTCTCACTGAAATAACTCCCGAGAAGCAAAAAGTGACAGTAGCGAGGGTGCGAGGGGTACAAGGAAGCTTTTCGGTAAGCTTAACGACCGTTAAATTAAAACCTTTAGTTGCCGTTATTGCTTCACATAAATTTGAGTGTACAAAGCGACCCCTGGGAGGAATGGCGAGAAGTTTCTCCCCTCCCCCCCCCCCGCCCGTTCTTTCTTGATCCCGAGCGGCATCCATCCTTCTCCCATCCCCGCCGATCTTGAGCTTCCCTTCTCGTCACCCGATTGTGGAGACGGAACCGTGTCAGATGGGTACAGTTTACGGATGTTAATCGAGGGGATATGGTATTAGGTGAGGTAGAGGTAAGGGACGAAGTGACTTTAGCTACCCAATGCCCGCGCGGATTAAACTCCGTGAGATAAATTTTGAACTGGCGTCTCCCCCCCCCTTTTTATTGCGTTCATCCCCCCCCTACGATTTTTTTCGGGTCCGGATGAAATGAGGGGTTTTTCGAGCCCCCTTTTACAAACTTCAACGGAGTGGAATTTAATTTACGACTTCTAAAAATTGGGGGGGGGGGGGGGACAAGCGGCCCAGTCGTTTTAAGATATCGCCCCTTTAACTTGGAATAAAAAAAACACTCGCTTGGTTTAATTTCAAAGCCCGAATGTGCCTAGGAAATGAATGGCTGCATATCCAGATGAGCTTTTACCTTTTGGGGAAAATTCCTTTTGGCACCTTAAATTAGAAATATTTAAACGAAAGGACAGTACCTTTTGTTTGAATTTTTAATACTGGTTTTTCATTAATATTTTTATATGATTTAGGTACGTACAATGAGAAGATAATGGATATGATATATATAATTATATATAATTTTTATTTTACCATAAGTTTTTATTATACCTCCAACGAGAGAGAGAGAGAGAGGCTATAAGAATTAAACATTACTTAAATAAAAAGATTGAATATAATTAAAATATGTAAGTGAAACATCTATCTATTTCTATTGTTCGCGAATAGGTCGAATTACAATCTGCGTACAGGGAAACAAAAATTTAGACGGAAACCCTTTGAGGTTCGGTTTTTATTGTTTTATTTATACTAGATGGCGCCTGTAAGGAAATAAATTCTCGTTTATTTCGAAAAAGAAGTTCTAAGCAATGTAAAAAACTTTAATTTATAATAAACATCTTTCCTGAGTAATTTTGTTCATCGGTTAAACTGATAAATATAATAAAAAAATATTTATATTAACGATATATATGTATTAAATTTATCTGATAAATAAATTCGTTGACAAGGTTAATTAATCCCTGCAAACTTCTGTCAAGACACTTATATATCGATGTCATCTAAATTGAAACGGAAACGGAAAACTTTTAATACATTTTTGATAAAAGTGAAATTTTGGTAATCGTTGTTTTTTGATAAATATAAATGCGTAAATTTGAACACCACTACCAATATCGCGACGATGACCTATGACCTCATTTGTAAACTTATCGCGAACTTTGACGTTAATATTTGACTAGGACGACTTGGAAGTTGCGTAGTTGGCCTTTGTTCCTCGCTGCTAAGTAACCGAGTTCGCAAAAGTCGTACATCAAATCTAAAAGTTGCTATTGTTTATCAGGGGTGCGTTTGCTAGAATTGTATCTACGTATTCCGGTCGGCTGTCGAAACGGGGGAACGGCGATAAATCAGAATCCAATACTTTGGGCCGCGGTGGCGGAGAAAGAATGATTTGTGTGGGCTTTTCGGCGTCATAAATCGCTATTAGAGGCTTCTGCTCTTATTTGTCCGTTTTCAACGAGTCGAACAAAGTCGGCCAATGCATCATCGGAGGATTATTACTCAACGCCCGTGTAAGGTGCCTAACCCCAAGGGGCCGACCACTTAAGTCAAAATTGTGCGCATGATTTCTTATTGACAAAGATTTCCGTCGATTTCTAAATATTTCTTTCGATTTTCAGTTTTTTTATTAGGAAAATAATCTTGTATTTTTAAGATTTCCGTGTAATCTTTCTCGATTCTTTTTGTCTGAGCCATGATTTTCTGATTATTTACTGATTACCAAAGTTTTTCCTGATTTCTAAAGCATTATATATTATATAAACTCATTTTTACGATACGAATTAAATATTTCTACAATTTTATAGATTTTTTCTGATTATGTCTGCTTTTCTAAGAATATTTCCGATTAGTATTTAAATTTCACAGGTTTAAAAATCTTCTGGGGTATTTTTTGTTTTAGGGATATTTGATAGATTTTTATTTTTTTTAGAATTTTGGATATTTTTTAGAATTTTGGATATTTTATAGATTTTTGATATTTTCTAGATTTTTTGATATTTTCTAGATTGTTTGATATTTGCTAGATTTTTTGATATTTTATAGATTTTTTGATATTTTATAGATTTTTTTATATTTTATAGATTGTTGATATTTTATAGAATTTTTATATTACGAAGTCGAGATTAATTTCCAAATTTCCACAAAATTTCTCGAATGGTTGACCCCTCGAGCAAACCATGGTAAAAATAACCTCCCGGACCTCTTTCCTCCGAGTTCCTAATCAAAATTGCCTCCGTCTTTCGACCATCAATAAAGAACGATTCTCTTTCAAAGGTTTCCTAGTCCGCGATATTATTCAAAAGTGAAAGTACCCTTTCTACATGACTAAGGTTTTCGTGATGTAAACACAAAGCTATTTCTTACTTTCCCTTTCATCACTTAGAAGGCCTCCGAAGAGAGGGTCGTGGGATCGTGGATCGCTGTTTCAAATTGAGCCGCCCTATTAGCCAAGGGACATTTTCTATTCTGTCTATTCAGTCGTTTTGTCGAGAATTGCAAGAATTTTTCATATGAGTATTATAATATCTACACATTTTATACAGGAGTATATGCCGTTAACTCATACAATAATTTCACTCGTTTTATAGTCTGTTAATATCACTCGTTTTATAGTCTGTTAATATCACTCGTTTTATAGTCTGTTAATATCACTCGTTTTATAGTCTGTTAATATCACTCGTTTTATAGTCTGTTAATATCACTCGTTTTATAGTCTGATAATTTTACTCGTTTTATAGTATGTTAATTTCACACTTTTTATAATCTGATAATTTAACTCGTTTTATAGTCTGATAATTTCACTCGTTTTACAGTTTGAAAATTTCACTCGTTTTAGAGTTATTATTTCACTCGTTTTATAGTTTGATAATTTTACTCGTTTTATAGTCTGATAATTTTACTCGTTTTATAGTCTGATAATTTTACTCGTTTTATAGTCTTATAATTTACTCGTTTTATAGTATGTTAATTTCACACTTTTTATAATCTGATAATTTAACTCGTTTTATAGTCTGATAATTTCACTCGTTTTACAGTTTGAAAATTTCACTCGTTTTAGAGTTATTATTTCACTCGTTTTAGAGTTATTATTTCACTCGTTTTATAGTTTGATAATTTTACTCGTTTTATAGTCTGATAATTTCACTCGTTTTAGAGTTATTATTTTACTCGTTTTAGAGTCTGATAATTTCGCTCGTTTTAGAGTTTGAAAATTTAAAACTTTTTATAATCTGATAATTTAACTCGTTTTATAGTCTGATAATTTCACTCGTTTTACAGTTTGAAAATTTCACTCGTTTTAGAGTTATTATTTCACTCGTTTTATAGTTTGATAATTTTACTCGTTTTATAGTCTGATAAATTTACTCGTTTTATAGTCTGATAATTTTACTCGTTTTATAGTCTTATAATTTACTCGTTTTATAGTATGTTAATTTCACACTTTTTATAATCTGATAATTTAACTCGTTTTATAGTCTGATAATTTCACTCGTTTTACAGTTTGAAAATTTCACTCGTTTTAGAGTTATTATTTCACTCGTTTTAGAGTTATTATTTCACTCGTTTTATAGTTTGATAATTTTACTCGTTTTATAGTCTGATAATTTCACTCGTTTTAGAGTTATTATTTTACTCGTTTTAGAGTCTGATAATTTCGCTCGTTTTAGAGTTTGAAAATTTAAAACTTTTTATAATCTGATAATTTAACTCGTTTTATAGTCTGATAATTTCACTCGTTTTACAGTTTGAAAATTTCACTCGTTTTAGAGTTATTATTTCACTCGTTTTATAGTTTGATAATTTTACTCGTTTTATAGTCTGATAATTTCGCTCGTTTTAGAGTTATTATTTCATTCGTTTTGTAGTTTGATAATTTCACTCGTTTTACAGTCTGATAATTTCACTCGTTTTAGAGTTATTATTTCACTCGTTTTAGAGTTATTATTTCAGTCGTTTTAGAATTATTATTTCACTCAATTTAGAGTCTGATAATTTCGCTTGTATTAGAGTTTGAAAATTTCACTCGTTTTAGAGTTATTATTTCACTCGTTTTATATTTTGATAATTTTACTCGTTTTATAGTCTGATAATTTTACTCTTTTTATAGTCTGATAATTTTACTCGTTTTATAGTATGTTAATTTCACACTTTTTATAATCTAATAATTTAACTCGTTTTATAGTCTGATAATTTTACTCGTTTTATAGTCTTATAATTTACTCGTTTTATAGTATGTTAATTTCACACTTTTTATAATCTGATAATTTAACTCGTTTTATAGTCTGATAATTTCACTCGTTTTACAGTCTGATAATTTCACTCGTCTTAGAGTTATTATTTCACTCGTTTTAGAGTTATTATTTCAGTCGTTTTAGAATTATTATTTCACTCAATTTAGAGTCTGATAATTTCGCTTGTATTAGAGTTTGAAAATTTCACTCGTTTTAGAGTTATTATTTCACTCGTTTTATAGTCTGATAATTTTACTCGTTTTATAGTCTGATAATTTTACTCGTTTTATAGTCTTATAATTTACTCGTTTTATAGTATGTTAATTTCACACTTTTTATAATCTGATTATTTAACTCGTTTTATAGTCTGATAATTTTACTCGTTTTATAGTCTTATAATTTACTTGTTTTATAGTATGTTAATTTCACACTTTTTATAATCTGATAATTTAACTCGTTTTATAGTCTGATAATTTTACTCGTTTTATAGTCTGATAATTTTACTCGTTTTATAGTCTTAAAATTTACTTGTTTTATAGTATGTTAATTTCACACTTTTTATAATCTGATAATTTAACTCGTTTTATAGTCTGATAATTTCACTCGTTTTACAGTTTGAAAATTTCACTCGTTTTAGAGTTATTATTTCACTCGTTTTAGAGTTATTATTTCACTCGTTTTATAGTTTGATAATTTTACTCGTTTTATAGTCTGATAATTTCACTCGTTTTAGAGTTATTATTTTACTCGTTTTAGAGTCTGATAATTTCGCTCGTTTTAGAGTTTGAAAATTTAAAACTTTTTATAATCTGATAATTTAACTCGTTTTATAGTCTGATAATTTCACTCGTTTTAGAGTTATTATTTCACTCGTTTTATAGTTTGATAATTTTACTCGTTTTATAGTCTGATAATTTCGCTCGTTTTAGAGTTATTATTTCAGTAGTTTTAGAATTATTATTTCACTCAATTTAGAGTCTGATAATTTCGCTTGTATTAGAGTTTGAAAATTTCACTCGTTTTAGAGTTATTATTTCACTCGTTTTAAATTTTGATAATTTTACTCGTTTTATAGTCTGATAATTTTACTCGTTTTATAGTCTTATAATTTACTCGTTTTATAGTATGTTAATTTCACACTTTTTATAATCTGATTATTTAACTCGTTTTATAGTCTGATAATTTTACTCGTTTTATAGTCTTATAATTTACTTGTTTTATAGTATGTTAATTTCACACTTTTTATAATCTGATAATTTAACTCGTTTTATAGTCTGATAATTTTACTCGTTTTATAGTCTGATAATTTTACTCGTTTTATAGTCTTAAAATTTACTTGTTTTATAGTATGTTAATTTCACACTTTTTATAATCTGATAATTTAACTCGTTTTATAGTCTGATAATTTCACTCGTTTTACAGTTTGAAAATTTCACTCGTTTTAGAGTTATTATTTCACTCGTTTTATAGTTTGATAATTTTACTCGTTTTATAGTCTGATAATTTCACTCGTTTTAGAGTTATTATTTTACTCGTTTTAGAGTCTGATAATTTCGCTCGTTTTAGAGTTTGAAAATTTAAAACTTTTTATAATCTGATAATTTAACTCGTTTTATAGTCTGATAATTTCACTCGTTTTAGAGTTATTATTTCACTCGTTTTATAGTTTGATAATTTTACTCGTTTTATAGTCTGATAATTTCGCTCGTTTTAGAGTTATTATTTCAGTAGTTTTAGAATTATTATTTCACTCAATTTAGAGTCTGATAATTTCGCTTGTATTAGAGTTTGAAAATTTCACTCGTTTTAGAGTTATTATTTCACTCGTTTTAAATTTTGATAATTTTACTCGTTTTATAGTCTGATAATTTTACTCGTTTTATAGTCTGATAATTTAACTCGTTTTATAGTCTTATAATTTACTCGTTTTATAGTATGTTAATTTCACACTTTTTATAATCTGATAATTTTACTCGTTTTATAGTCTTATAATTTACTCGTTTTATAGTATGTTAATTTCACACTTTTTATAATCTGATAATTTAACTCGTTTTAGAGTCTGATAATTTCGCTTTTATTAGAGTTTGAAAATTTCACTCGTTTTAGAGTTATTATTTCACTCGTTTTATATTTTGAAAATTTAAAACTTTTTATAATCTGATAATTTAACTCGTTTTATAGTCTGATAATTTCACTCGTTTTACAGTTTGAAAATTTCACTCGTTTTAGAGTTATTATTTCACTCGTTTTATAGTTTGATAATTTTACTCGTTTTATAGTCTGATAAATTTACTCGTTTTATAGTCTGATAATTTTACTCGTTTTATAGTCTTATAATTTACTCGTTTTATAGTATGTTAATTTCACACTTTTTATAATCTGATAATTTAACTCGTTTTATAGTCTGATAATTTCACTCGTTTTACAGTTTGAAAATTTCACTCGTTTTAGAGTTATTATTTCACTCGTTTTAGAGTTATTATTTCACTCGTTTTATAGTTTGATAATTTTACTCGTTTTATAGTCTGATAATTTCACTCGTTTTAGAGTTATTATTTTACTCGTTTTAGAGTCTGATAATTTCGCTCGTTTTAGAGTTTGAAAATTTAAAACTTTTTATAATCTGATAATTTAACTCGTTTTATAGTCTGATAATTTCACTCGTTTTACAGTTTGAAAATTTCACTCGTTTTAGAGTTATTATTTCACTCGTTTTATAGTTTGATAATTTTACTCGTTTTATAGTCTGATAATTTCGCTCGTTTTAGAGTTATTATTTCATTCGTTTTGTAGTTTGATAATTTCACTCGTTTTACAGTCTGATAATTTCACTCGTTTTAGAGTTATTATTTCACTCGTTTTAGAGTTATTATTTCAGTCGTTTTAGAATTATTATTTCACTCAATTTAGAGTCTGATAATTTCGCTTGTATTAGAGTTTGAAAATTTCACTCGTTTTAGAGTTATTATTTCACTCGTTTTATATTTTGATAATTTTACTCGTTTTATAGTCTGATAATTTTACTCTTTTTATAGTCTGATAATTTTACTCGTTTTATAGTATGTTAATTTCACACTTTTTATAATCTAATAATTTAACTCGTTTTATAGTCTGATAATTTTACTCGTTTTATAGTCTTATAATTTACTCGTTTTATAGTATGTTAATTTCACACTTTTTATAATCTGATAATTTAACTCGTTTTATAGTCTGATAATTTCACTCGTTTTACAGTCTGATAATTTCACTCGTCTTAGAGTTATTATTTCACTCGTTTTAGAGTTATTATTTCAGTCGTTTTAGAATTATTATTTCACTCAATTTAGAGTCTGATAATTTCGCTTGTATTAGAGTTTGAAAATTTCACTCGTTTTAGAGTTATTATTTCACTCGTTTTATAGTCTGATAATTTTACTCGTTTTATAGTCTGATAATTTTACTCGTTTTATAGTCTTATAATTTACTCGTTTTATAGTATGTTAATTTCACACTTTTTATAATCTGATTATTTAACTCGTTTTATAGTCTGATAATTTTACTCGTTTTATAGTCTTATAATTTACTTGTTTTATAGTATGTTAATTTCACACTTTTTATAATCTGATAATTTAACTCGTTTTATAGTCTGATAATTTTACTCGTTTTATAGTCTGATAATTTTACTCGTTTTATAGTCTTAAAATTTACTTGTTTTATAGTATGTTAATTTCACACTTTTTATAATCTGATAATTTAACTCGTTTTATAGTCTGATAATTTCACTCGTTTTACAGTTTGAAAATTTCACTCGTTTTAGAGTTATTATTTCACTCGTTTTAGAGTTATTATTTCACTCGTTTTATAGTTTGATAATTTTACTCGTTTTATAGTCTGATAATTTCACTCGTTTTAGAGTTATTATTTTACTCGTTTTAGAGTCTGATAATTTCGCTCGTTTTAGAGTTTGAAAATTTAAAACTTTTTATAATCTGATAATTTAACTCGTTTTATAGTCTGATAATTTCACTCGTTTTACAGTTTGAAAATTTCACTCGTTTTAGAGTTATTATTTCACTCGTTTTATAGTTTGATAATTTTACTCGTTTTATAGTCTGATAATTTCGCTCGTTTTAGAGTTATTATTTCAGTAGTTTTAGAATTATTATTTCACTCAATTTAGAGTCTGATAATTTCGCTTGTATTAGAGTTTGAAAATTTCACTCGTTTTAGAGTTATTATTTCACTCGTTTTAAATTTTGATAATTTTACTCGTTTTATAGTCTGATAATTTTACTCGTTTTATAGTCTGATAATTTAACTCGTTTTATAGTCTTATAATTTACTCGTTTTATAGTATGTTAATTTCACACTTTTTATAATCTGATAATTTTACTCGTTTTATAGTCTTATAATTTACTCGTTTTATAGTATGTTAATTTCACACTTTTTATAATCTGATAATTTAACTCGTTTTAGAGTCTGATAATTTCGCTTTTATTAGAGTTTGAAAATTTCACTCGTTTTAGAGTTATTATTTCACTCGTTTTATATTTTGATAATTTTACTCGTTTTATAGTCTGATAATTTTACTCGTTTTATAGTCTGATAATTTTACTCGTTTTATAGTCTGATAATTTTACTCGTTTTATAGTCTTATAATTTACTCGTTTTATAGTATGTTAATTTCACACTTTTTATAATCTAATAATTTAACTCGTTTTATAGTCTGATAATTTAACTCGTTTTATAGTCTGATAATTTCACTCGTTTTACAGTTTGAAAATTTCACTCGTTTTAGAGTTATTATTTCACTCGTTTTATAGTCTGATAATTTTACTCGTTTTATAGTCTGATAATTTTACTCGTTTTATAGTCTGATAATTTTACTCGTTTTATAGTCTTATAATTTACTCGTTTTATAGTATGTTAATTTCACACTTTTTATAATCTGATAATTTAACTCGTTTTATAGTCTGATAATTTTACTCGTTTTATAGTCTTATAATTTACTCGTTTTATAGTATGTTAATTTCACACTTTTTATAATCTGATAATTTAACTCGTTTTAGAGTCTGATAATTTCGCTTGTATTAGAGTTTGAAAATTTCACTCGTTTTAGAGTTATTATTTCACTCGTTTTATATTTTGATAATTTTACTCGTTTTATAGTCTGATAATTTCACTCGTTTTAGAGTTATTATTTCACTCGTTTTAGAGTTATTATTTCAGTCGTTTTAGAATTATTATTTCACTCAATTTAGAGTCTGATAATTTCGCTTGTATTAGAGTTTGAAAATTTCACTCGTTTTAGAGTTATTATTTCACTCGTTTTATATTTTGATAATTTTACTCGTTTTATAGTCTGATAATTTTACTCTTTTTATAGTCTGATAATTTTACTCGTTTTATAGTCTGATAATTTTACTCGTTTTATAGTCTGATAATTTTACTCGTTTTATAGTCTTATAATTTACTCGTTTTATAGTATGTTAATTTCACACTTTTTATAATCTAATAATTTAACTCGTTTTATAGTCTGATAATTTTACTCGTTTTATAGTCTTATAATTTACTCGTTTTATAGTATGTTAATTTCACACTTTTTATAATCTGATAATTTAACTCGTTTTATAGTCTGATAATTTCACTCGTTTTACAGTCTGATAATTTCACTCGTCTTAGAGTTATTATTTCACTCGTTTTAGAATTATTATTTCACTCAATTTAGAGTCTGATAATTTCGCTTGTATTAGAGTTTGAAAATTTCACTCGTTTTAGAGTTATTATTTCACTCGTTTTATAGTCTGATAATTTTACTCGTTTTATAGTCTGATAATTTTACTCGTTTTATAGTCTTATAATTTACTCGTTTTATAGTATGTTAATTTCACACTTTTTATAATCTGATTATTTAACTCGTTTTATAGTCTGATAATTTTACTCGTTTTATAGTCTTATAATTTACTTGTTTTATAGTATGTTAATTTCACACTTTTTATAATCTGATAATTTAACTCGTTTTATAGTCTGATAATTTTACTCGTTTTATAGTCTTAAAATTTACTTGTTTTATAGTATGTTAATTTCACACTTTTTATAATCTGATAATTTAACTCGTTTTATAGTCTGATAATTTCACTCGTTTTACAGTTTGAAAATTTCACTCGTTTTAGAGTTATTATTTCACTCGTTTTAGAGTTATTATTTCACTCGTTTTATAGTTTGATAATTTTACTCGTTTTATAGTCTGATAATTTCACTCGTTTTAGAGTTATTATTTTACTCGTTTTAGAGTCTGATAATTTCGCTCGTTTTAGAGTTTGAAAATTTAAAACTTTTTATAATCTGATAATTTAACTCGTTTTATAGTCTGATAATTTCACTCGTTTTACAGTTTGAAAATTTCACTCGTTTTAGAGTTATTATTTCACTCGTTTTATAGTTTGATAATTTTACTCGTTTTATAGTCTGATAATTTCGCTCGTTTTAGAGTTATTATTTCAGTAGTTTTAGAATTATTATTTCACTCAATTTAGAGTCTGATAATTTCGCTTGTATTAGAGTTTGAAAATTTCACTCGTTTTAGAGTTATTATTTCACTCGTTTTAAATTTTGATAATTTTACTCGTTTTATAGTCTGATAATTTTACTCGTTTTATAGTCTGATAATTTTACTCGTTTTATAGTCTTATAATTTACTCGTTTTATAGTATGTTAATTTCACACTTTTTATAATCTGATAATTTAACTCGTTTTATAGTCTGATAATTTCACTCGTTTTACAGTTTGAAAATTTCACTCGTTTTAGAGTTATTATTTCACTCGTTTTATAGTCTGATAATTTTACTCGTTTTATAGTCTGATAATTTTACTCGTTTTATAGTCTGATAATTTTACTCGTTTTATATTCTGATAATTTTACTCGTTTTATAGTCTTATAATTTACTCGTTTTATAGTATGTTAATTTCACACTTTATAATCTGATAATTTAACTCGTTTTATAGTCTGATAATTTTACTCGTTTTATAGTCTTATAATTTACTCGTTTTATAGTATGTTAATTTCACACTTTTTATAATTTGATAATTTAACTCGTTTTATAGTCTGATAATTTTACTCGTTTTATAGTCTTATAATTTACTCGTTTTATAGTATGTTAATTTCACACTTTTTATAATCTGATAATTTAACTCGTTTTAGAGTCTGATAATTTCGCTTTTATTAGAGTTTGAAAATTTCACTCGTTTTAGAGTTATTATTTCACTCGTTTTATATTTTGATAATTTTACTCGTTTTATAGTCTGATAATTTTACTCGTTTTATAGTCTGATAATTTTACTCGTTTTATAGTCTGATAATTTTACTCGTTTTATAGTCTTATAATTTACTCGTTTTATAGTATGTTAATTTCACACTTTTTATAATCTGATAATTTAACTCGTTTTATAGTCTGATAATTTTACTCGTTTTATAGTCTTATAATTTACTCGTTTTATAGTATGTTAATTTCACACTTTTTATAATCTGATAATTTCACACTTTTTATAATCTGATAATTTAACTCGTTTTAGAGTCTGATAATTTCGCTTGTATTAGAGTTTGAAAATTTCACTCGTTTTAGAGTTATTATTTCACTCGTTTAATATTTTGATAATTTTACTCGTTTTATAGTCTGATAATTTTACTCGTTTTATAATCTGATAATTTTACTCGTTTTATAGTCTGATAATTTTACTCGTTTTATAGTCTTATAATTTACTCGTTTTATAGTATGTTAATTTCACACTTTTTATAATCTAATAATTTAACTCGTTTTATAGTCTGATAATTTTACTCGTTTTATAGTCTTATAATTTACTCGTTTTATAGTATGTTAATTTCACACTTTTTATAATCTGATAATTTCACACTTTTTATAATCTGATAATTTAACTCGTTTTATAGTCTGATAATTTCACTCGTTTTACAGTTTGAAAATTTCACTCGTTTTAGTGTTATTATTTCACTCGTTTTATAGTTTGATAATTTTACTCGTTTTATAGTCTGATAATTTCACTCGTTTTATAGTTTGATAATTTTACTCGTTTTATAGTCTGATAATTTCACTCGTTTTAGAGTTATAATTTTACTCGTTTTAGAGTCTGATAATTTCGCTCGTTTTAGAGTCTGATAATTTCGCTCGTTTTAGAGTTTGAAAATTTCACTCGTTTTAGAGTTATTATTTAATTCGTTTTGTAGTTTGATAATTTTACTCGTTTTATAGTCTGATAATTTCACTCGTTTTACAGTCTGATTATTTCACTCAATTTAGAGTCTGATAATTTCGCTCGTTTTAGAGTTTGAAAATTTAAAACTTTTTATAATCTGATAATTTAACTCGTTTTATAGTCTGATAATTTCACTCGTTTTACAGTTTGAAAATTTCACTCGTTTTAGAGTTATTATTTCACTCGTTTTATAGTTTGATAATTTTGGAACTACTCAAAAATAATAGTAAAAATATTTGTATTGGTAAAACTAAAATAATAATTTAGAATTTGATAAATTAATTTATCGTTTTTGTGTCTGATAATTATTGTTTTTAGCTTTTTGAGTCTATATTTAATTTTTTTAAATAATTTAGATTGTAATTATACACTCTACCAATACAATATATTTCTTAAACTAATTTTCCCTTTTTTACACACCCTTAGGGATTTGTGTGTATTGGTTTCAGGTAAAAACCTATTTAAGACTCCCCCAGAACCACAAAAAAAAAGTAACTCAATATTTTATAATGGAATTAAACTCTTAATGACTTACCTGAGGAATGCCAGAAACTAATTAAAAATAACAGTTTTAAACGTAAAGCTAAAGAGCTAATACTAGAAACGGACCTTGTCTGACTTAATCTTATCATCATAACGCTAACTGTAATCTTTTCTTTCCTTTTGGTTTTAATGTTTTTATAGATTTGTGCATTCTCCATTTTTTCTTTTACATTTATACATATTTTTACTGCTTTTGCGTAATTTCTATTTTTTATTTTAATTTTTTCCCCTTATTGTATCTACTTTATATATCCAGTAATAAAATTGCATTGAATTGAAAAAAAAATTGAATTGACAGTGAAGCCGATGCCGATGTCGATGCCGCCGTTTCGTTTGTATCTCTTTGACAGTTAGGTCTAGAAGGCTCAATGATATGGCAATTGTTTGGGCAGAGCATCATCTTAATAGCCCAATATTGATTTTTGGGACAAGGTGGCCAGAACTTTAATAGCGCCCATTTCTGTGATTTTGGCGTTCTTCTAATGAACTCTTCGACCGATGGAGTAAATGATTTTTCAATCGATTGAAAATGTCCCCATCTTTTTGTGCGTTTCGAGTCCAAAACGCGAGCAATTTTCATTTTTAATTTCGTCCATGGCTAATTTTTGATTTCTCATATTATAAACGTTTCCCGCATATCGGAGCTTGGGGGGTAATTTTAAAGTTCTTAAATTACGGTAATTTAGGAAATCAGTAAATTACGCGGTAATTTACAGCGTAAATTACCGTGTTGCGGTAAATTACCATAATTTTATTTTTTTTTTAAAAAAAAGGTTTTTTTTACGATTAAAACAAGGAATACAAAGAAGAAACGCTTTTATTGGGTAAACAAATCGCATTTACCGGGCTTCACCGTTTCTTGCTCAAAATATTCCTGAATAACTAGGTCTACTTTCTCTCTTTTACCCATTTTTACCAAATAAAACTTTATAGAAAGAATACTATATTCTTTCGCTAGACTACTTCGAAGTAACGCTAAACTAACGCAGATGTTCGGAATAACCAAGTGAAAATAAAACTAACATTTTAGCAGACGACAGATGAATAATGAATGTGATTTTTCTTAAACAGGGCTAGACATAAGTATTCTTCCTATTAAACGTATCAAACTATTCTAACACCGCCTTCGACTCCTTGGAAATTCGTTACCAAAACGAATCTAGGTGGCGCTTCGGTGCCTAGCTCTTAGAGTTAGTGCGTTACGCCTATGATTTAGTGTTTGCTGGAGGGAAATTACATTATTAAACGATGCAAAAATACACTTATACGCGAATAACGTTAGGTTTTGAGTTTTGTAATCTTGCGCGATGTATTTTACCTACATTTTAGCCCGAAAGATCAAAGAAATTGAGAAACAGTGAATCACGAATACGATGGTAAATTACCATGGTAATTTACCACAGTAAATTACCCTGGTAATTACCAGGGTAATTACCATTTTCGTAATTTCCCTGAGAAAATTGTAAATTACCGTTACCAGGGTAATTTACCGCGTAAATTACCAGGGTAAATTACCGATTCGTATCTCTAGGTAATTTCCCTGAAATCGGTTAGCTGCAATTTACGATTTTATAAATGGTCATGTATTTACTAAAAATTCCTCTATAAGATTGTTATTTTGCGATTTCAATGAATGTACAGGGTATATAAATCCATATACTATAATGTCACGGTAAATGTAGAGTTAATATAAGTAAGCTGTTTACGAAGAGAAACCTGTGATATAATAAAAATAAAGTTTAAAATATTTATTACTTTAAGTAATTGTCACCGTGGCTCTTCATTTAGTCTAGTTTCATAAAAAAAAATGGTTCGGTTTTGAATAGCCTCTTAATTATTATTTTTTTTATAATAAAACAACAATTATAACATTTTAGAGGGTTAACAGTGAGAGTGAGGTATACATTTTTACATCTCCGAGGGAACTATGTTACCTAAGACGGGTTTTACAATTACCGTGTTTGTTTGTTAGTTGTTAACTGCGAACTGATTGGTCAAATTAGGTCAAATCAAAGTTATTTGAGCTAATAATATGGCGAGCAACAACTTTCTAATTGCAAACAAATCCGTAAACTCAACGGTTCTCGAGATAGTTTTTGAATGACCTTCCGTTAAATGATGGCGAACGCTAATTGTAATACGAAACAAATAACGAAATACGTGGGATTTTTGGCGTTAAATGGACTTAGAAAATATTTTAGAGAACCTACGTTTAAAAAAGGTCAAGCTCTTTTGGTAAGCAATCGTATATTTAACGTTAGGGAAACAGTTAACGAACACAACTGAGTAGTTCAAGGGCAATGCACACGAGACGTCGGTGACTAAAAAAGTCTACGATATAACAATTAATGTAAGTAATTTAATCGTTTTAGAATTATTATTTCACTCAATTTAGAGTCTGATAATTTCGCTTGTATTAGAGTTTGAAAATTTCACTCGTTTTAGAGTTATTATTTCACTCGTTTTATATTTTGATAATTTTACTCGTTTTATAGTCTGATAATTTTACTCGTTTTATAGTCTGATAATTTTACTCGTTTTATAGTCTTATAATTTACTCGTTTTATAGTATGTTAATTTCACACTTTTTATAATCTGATTATTTAACTCGTTTTATAGTCTGATAATTTTACTCGTTTTATAGTCTTATAATTTACTTGTTTTATAGTATGTTAATTTCACACTTTTTATAATCTGATAATTTAACTCGTTTTATAGTCTGATAATTTTACTCGTTTTATAGTCTTAAAATTTACTTGTTTTATAGTATGTTAATTTCACACTTTTTATAATCTGATAATTTAACTCGTTTTATAGTCTGATAATTTCACTCGTTTTACAGTTTGAAAATTTCACTCGTTTTAGAGTTATTATTTCACTCGTTTTAGAGTTATTATTTCACTCGTTTTATAGTTTGATAATTTTACTCGTTTTATAGTCTGATAATTTCACTCGTTTTAGAGTTATTATTTTACTCGTTTTAGAGTCTGATAATTTCGCTCGTTTTAGAGTTTGAAAATTTAAAACTTTTTATAATCTGATAATTTAACTCGTTTTATAGTCTGATAATTTCACACGTTTTACAGTTTGAAAATTTCACTCGTTTTAGAGTTATTATTTCACTCGTTTTATAGTTTGATAATTTTACTCGTTTTATAGTCTGATAATTTCGCTCGTTTTAGAGTTATTATTTCATTCGTTTTGTAGTTTGATAATTTCACTCGTTTTACAGTCTGATAATTTCACTCGTTTTAGAGTTATTATTTCACTCGTTTTAGAGTTATTATTTCAGTCGTTTTAGAATTATTATTTCACTCAATTTAGAGTCTGATAATTTCGCTTGTATTAGAGTTTGAAAATTTCACTCGTTTTAGAGTTATTATTTCACTCGTTTTATATTTTGATAATTTTACTCGTTTTATAGTCTGATAATTTAACTCGTTTTATAGTCTTATAATTTACTCGTTTTATAGTATGTTAATTTCACACTTTTTATAATCTGATAATTTTACTCGTTTTATAGTCTTATAATTTACTCGTTTTATAGTATGTTAATTTCACACTTTTTATAATCTGATAATTTAACTCGTTTTAGAGTCTGATAATTTCGCTTTTATTAGAGTTTGAAAATTTCACTCGTTTTAGAGTTATTATTTCACTCGTTTTATATTTTGATAATTTTACTCGTTTTATAGTCTGATAATTTTACTCGTTTTATAGTCTGATAATTTTACTCGTTTTATAGTCTGATAATTTTACTCGTTTTATAGTCTTATAATTTACTCGTTTTATAGTATGTTAATTTCACACTTTTTATAATCTAATAATTTAACTCGTTTTATAGTCTGATAATTTAACTCGTTTTATAGTCTGATAATTTCACTCGTTTTACAGTTTGAAAATTTCACTCGTTTTAGAGTTATTATTTCACTCGTTTTATAGTCTGATAATTTTACTCGTTTTATAGTCTGATAATTTTACTCGTTTTATAGTCTGATAATTTTACTCGTTTTATAGTCTTATAATTTACTCGTTTTATAGTATGTTAATTTCACACTTTTTATAATCTGATAATTTAACTCGTTTTATAGTCTGATAATTTTACTCGTTTTATAGTCTTATAATTTACTCGTTTTATAGTATGTTAATTTCACACTTTTTATAATCTGATAATTTAACTCGTTTTAGAGTCTGATAATTTCGCTTGTATTAGAGTTTGAAAATTTCACTCGTTTTAGAGTTATTATTTCACTCGTTTTATATTTTGATAATTTTACTCGTTTTATAGTCTGATAATTTCACTCGTTTTAGAGTTATTATTTCACTCGTTTTAGAGTTATTATTTCAGTCGTTTTAGAATTATTATTTCACTCAATTTAGAGTCTGATAATTTCGCTTGTATTAGAGTTTGAAAATTTCACTCGTTTTAGAGTTATTATTTCACTCGTTTTATATTTTGATAATTTTACTCGTTTTATAGTCTGATAATTTTACTCTTTTTATAGTCTGATAATTTTACTCGTTTTATAGTCTGATAATTTTACTCGTTTTATAGTCTGATAATTTTACTCGTTTTATAGTCTTATAATTTACTCGTTTTATAGTATGTTAATTTCACACTTTTTATAATCTAATAATTTAACTCGTTTTATAGTCTGATAATTTTACTCGTTTTATAGTCTTATAATTTACTCGTTTTATAGTATGTTAATTTCACACTTTTTATAATCTGATAATTTAACTCGTTTTATAGTCTGATAATTTCACTCGTTTTACAGTCTGATAATTTCACTCGTCTTAGAGTTATTATTTCACTCGTTTTAGAATTATTATTTCACTCAATTTAGAGTCTGATAATTTCGCTTGTATTAGAGTTTGAAAATTTCACTCGTTTTAGAGTTATTATTTCACTCGTTTTATAGTCTGATAATTTTACTCGTTTTATAGTCTGATAATTTTACTCGTTTTATAGTCTTATAATTTACTCGTTTTATAGTATGTTAATTTCACACTTTTTATAATCTGATTATTTAACTCGTTTTATAGTCTGATAATTTTACTCGTTTTATAGTCTTATAATTTACTTGTTTTATAGTATGTTAATTTCACACTTTTTATAATCTGATAATTTAACTCGTTTTATAGTCTGATAATTTTACTCGTTTTATAGTCTTAAAATTTACTTGTTTTATAGTATGTTAATTTCACACTTTTTATAATCTGATAATTTAACTCGTTTTATAGTCTGATAATTTCACTCGTTTTACAGTTTGAAAATTTCACTCGTTTTAGAGTTATTATTTCACTCGTTTTAGAGTTATTATTTCACTCGTTTTATAGTTTGATAATTTTACTCGTTTTATAGTCTGATAATTTCACTCGTTTTAGAGTTATTATTTTACTCGTTTTAGAGTCTGATAATTTCGCTCGTTTTAGAGTTTGAAAATTTAAAACTTTTTATAATCTGATAATTTAACTCGTTTTATAGTCTGATAATTTCACTCGTTTTACAGTTTGAAAATTTCACTCGTTTTAGAGTTATTATTTCACTCGTTTTATAGTTTGATAATTTTACTCGTTTTATAGTCTGATAATTTCGCTCGTTTTAGAGTTATTATTTCAGTAGTTTTAGAATTATTATTTCACTCAATTTAGAGTCTGATAATTTCGCTTGTATTAGAGTTTGAAAATTTCACTCGTTTTAGAGTTATTATTTCACTCGTTTTAAATTTTGATAATTTTACTCGTTTTATAGTCTGATAATTTTACTCGTTTTATAGTCTGATAATTTTACTCGTTTTATAGTCTTATAATTTACTCGTTTTATAGTATGTTAATTTCACACTTTTTATAATCTGATAATTTAACTCGTTTTATAGTCTGATAATTTCACTCGTTTTACAGTTTGAAAATTTCACTCGTTTTAGAGTTATTATTTCACTCGTTTTATAGTCTGATAATTTTACTCGTTTTATAGTCTGATAATTTTACTCGTTTTATAGTCTGATAATTTTACTCGTTTTATATTCTGATAATTTTACTCGTTTTATAGTCTTATAATTTACTCGTTTTATAGTATGTTAATTTCACACTTTATAATCTGATAATTTAACTCGTTTTATAGTCTGATAATTTTACTCGTTTTATAGTCTTATAATTTACTCGTTTTATAGTATGTTAATTTCACACTTTTTATAATTTGATAATTTAACTCGTTTTATAGTCTGATAATTTTACTCGTTTTATAGTCTTATAATTTACTCGTTTTATAGTATGTTAATTTCACACTTTTTATAATCTGATAATTTAACTCGTTTTAGAGTCTGATAATTTCGCTTTTATTAGAGTTTGAAAATTTCACTCGTTTTAGAGTTATTATTTCACTCGTTTTATATTTTGATAATTTTACTCGTTTTATAGTCTGATAATTTTACTCGTTTTATAGTCTGATAATTTTACTCGTTTTATAGTCTGATAATTTTACTCGTTTTATAGTCTTATAATTTACTCGTTTTATAGTATGTTAATTTCACACTTTTTATAATCTGATAATTTAACTCGTTTTATAGTCTGATAATTTTACTCGTTTTATAGTCTTATAATTTACTCGTTTTATAGTATGTTAATTTCACACTTTTTATAATCTGATAATTTCACACTTTTTATAATCTGATAATTTAACTCGTTTTAGAGTCTGATAATTTCGCTTGTATTAGAGTTTGAAAATTTCACTCGTTTTAGAGTTATTATTTCACTCGTTTAATATTTTGATAATTTTACTCGTTTTATAGTCTGATAATTTTACTCGTTTTATAATCTGATAATTTTACTCGTTTTATAGTCTGATAATTTTACTCGTTTTATAGTCTTATAATTTACTCGTTTTATAGTATGTTAATTTCACACTTTTTATAATCTAATAATTTAACTCGTTTTATAGTCTGATAATTTTACTCGTTTTATAGTCTTATAATTTACTCGTTTTATAGTATGTTAATTTCACACTTTTTATAATCTGATAATTTCACACTTTTTATAATCTGATAATTTAACTCGTTTTATAGTCTGATAATTTCACTCGTTTTACAGTTTGAAAATTTCACTCGTTTTAGTGTTATTATTTCACTCGTTTTATAGTTTGATAATTTTACTCGTTTTATAGTCTGATAATTTCACTCGTTTTATAGTTTGATAATTTTACTCGTTTTATAGTCTGATAATTTCACTCGTTTTAGAGTTATAATTTTACTCGTTTTAGAGTCTGATAATTTCGCTCGTTTTAGAGTCTGATAATTTCGCTCGTTTTAGAGTTTGAAAATTTCACTCGTTTTAGAGTTATTATTTAATTCGTTTTGTAGTTTGATAATTTTACTCGTTTTATAGTCTGATAATTTCACTCGTTTTACAGTCTGATTATTTCACTCAATTTAGAGTCTGATAATTTCGCTCGTTTTAGAGTTTGAAAATTTAAAACTTTTTATAATCTGATAATTTAACTCGTTTTATAGTCTGATAATTTCACTCGTTTTACAGTTTGAAAATTTCACTCGTTTTAGAGTTATTATTTCACTCGTTTTATAGTTTGATAATTTTGGAACTACTCAAAAATAATAGTAAAAATATTTGTATTGGTAAAACTAAAATAATAATTTAGAATTTGATAAATTAATTTATCGTTTTTGTGTCTGATAATTATTGTTTTTAGCTTTTTGAGTCTATATTTAATTTTTTTAAATAATTTAGATTGTAATTATACACTCTACCAATACAATATATTTCTTAAACTAATTTTCCCTTTTTTACACACCCTTAGGGATTTGTGTGTATTGGTTTCAGGTAAAAACCTATTTAAGACTCCCCCAGAACCACAAAAAAAAAGTAACTCAATATTTTATAATGGAATTAAACTCTTAATGACTTACCTGAGGAATGCCAGAAACTAATTAAAAATAACAGTTTTAAACGTAAAGCTAAAGAGCTAATACTAGAAACGGACCTTGTCTGACTTAATCTTATCATCATAACGCTAACTGTAATCTTTTCTTTCCTTTTGGTTTTAATGTTTTTATAGATTTGTGCATTCTCCATTTTTTCTTTTACATTTATACATATTTTTACTGCTTTTGCGTAATTTCTATTTTTTATTTTAATTTTTTCCCCTTATTGTATCTACTTTATATATCCAGTAATAAAATTGCATTGAATTGAAAAAAAAATTGAATTGACAGTGAAGCCGATGCCGATGTCGATGCCGCCGTTTCGTTTGTATCTCTTTGACAGTTAGGTCTAGAAGGCTCAATGATATGGCAATTGTTTGGGCAGAGCATCATCTTAATAGCCCAATATTGATTTTTGGGACAAGGTGGCCAGAACTTTAATAGCGCCCATTTCTGTGATTTTGGCGTTCTTCTAATGAACTCTTCGACCGATGGAGTAAATGATTTTTCAATCGATTGAAAATGTCCCCATCTTTTTGTGCGTTTCGAGTCCAAAACGCGAGCAATTTTCATTTTTAATTTCGTCCATGGCTAATTTTTGATTTCTCATATTATAAACGTTTCCCGCATATCGGAGCTTGGGGGGTAATTTTAAAGTTCTTAAATTACGGTAATTTAGGAAATCAGTAAATTACGCGGTAATTTACAGCGTAAATTACCGTGTTGCGGTAAATTACCATAATTTTATTTTTTTTTTAAAAAAAAGGTTTTTTTTACGATTAAAACAAGGAATACAAAGAAGAAACGCTTTTATTGGGTAAACAAATCGCATTTACCGGGCTTCACCGTTTCTTGCTCAAAATATTCCTGAATAACTAGGTCTACTTTCTCTCTTTTACCCATTTTTACCAAATAAAACTTTATAGAAAGAATACTATATTCTTTCGCTAGACTACTTCGAAGTAACGCTAAACTAACGCAGATGTTCGGAATAACCAAGTGAAAATAAAACTAACATTTTAGCAGACGACAGATGAATAATGAATGTGATTTTTCTTAAACAGGGCTAGACATAAGTATTCTTCCTATTAAACGTATCAAACTATTCTAACACCGCCTTCGACTCCTTGGAAATTCGTTACCAAAACGAATCTAGGTGGCGCTTCGGTGCCTAGCTCTTAGAGTTAGTGCGTTACGCCTATGATTTAGTGTTTGCTGGAGGGAAATTACATTATTAAACGATGCAAAAATACACTTATACGCGAATAACGTTAGGTTTTGAGTTTTGTAATCTTGCGCGATGTATTTTACCTACATTTTAGCCCGAAAGATCAAAGAAATTGAGAAACAGTGAATCACGAATACGATGGTAAATTACCATGGTAATTTACCACAGTAAATTACCCTGGTAATTACCAGGGTAATTACCATTTTCGTAATTTCCCTGAGAAAATTGTAAATTACCGTTACCAGGGTAATTTACCGCGTAAATTACCAGGGTAAATTACCGATTCGTATCTCTAGGTAATTTCCCTGAAATCGGTTAGCTGCAATTTACGATTTTATAAATGGTCATGTATTTACTAAAAATTCCTCTATAAGATTGTTATTTTGCGATTTCAATGAATGTACAGGGTATATAAATCCATATACTATAATGTCACGGTAAATGTAGAGTTAATATAAGTAAGCTGTTTACGAAGAGAAACCTGTGATATAATAAAAATAAAGTTTAAAATATTTATTACTTTAAGTAATTGTCACCGTGGCTCTTCATTTAGTCTAGTTTCATAAAAAAAAATGGTTCGGTTTTGAATAGCCTCTTAATTATTATTTTTTTTATAATAAAACAACAATTATAACATTTTAGAGGGTTAACAGTGAGAGTGAGGTATACATTTTTACATCTCCGAGGGAACTATGTTACCTAAGACGGGTTTTACAATTACCGTGTTTGTTTGTTAGTTGTTAACTGCGAACTGATTGGTCAAATTAGGTCAAATCAAAGTTATTTGAGCTAATAATATGGCGAGCAACAACTTTCTAATTGCAAACAAATCCGTAAACTCAACGGTTCTCGAGATAGTTTTTGAATGACCTTCCGTTAAATGATGGCGAACGCTAATTGTAATACGAAACAAATAACGAAATACGTGGGATTTTTGGCGTTAAATGGACTTAGAAAATATTTTAGAGAACCTACGTTTAAAAAAGGTCAAGCTCTTTTGGTAAGCAATCGTATATTTAACGTTAGGGAAACAGTTAACGAACACAACTGAGTAGTTCAAGGGCAATGCACACGAGACGTCGGTGACTAAAAAAGTCTACGATATAACAATTAATGTAAGTAATTTAATCGTTTTAGAATTATTATTTCACTCAATTTAGAGTCTGATAATTTCGCTTGTATTAGAGTTTGAAAATTTCACTCGTTTTAGAGTTATTATTTCACTCGTTTTATATTTTGATAATTTTACTCGTTTTATAGTCTGATAATTTTACTCGTTTTATAGTCTGATAATTTTACTCGTTTTATAGTCTTATAATTTACTCGTTTTATAGTATGTTAATTTCACACTTTTTATAATCTGATTATTTAACTCGTTTTATAGTCTGATAATTTTACTCGTTTTATAGTCTTATAATTTACTTGTTTTATAGTATGTTAATTTCACACTTTTTATAATCTGATAATTTAACTCGTTTTATAGTCTGATAATTTTACTCGTTTTATAGTCTTAAAATTTACTTGTTTTATAGTATGTTAATTTCACACTTTTTATAATCTGATAATTTAACTCGTTTTATAGTCTGATAATTTCACTCGTTTTACAGTTTGAAAATTTCACTCGTTTTAGAGTTATTATTTCACTCGTTTTAGAGTTATTATTTCACTCGTTTTATAGTTTGATAATTTTACTCGTTTTATAGTCTGATAATTTCACTCGTTTTAGAGTTATTATTTTACTCGTTTTAGAGTCTGATAATTTCGCTCGTTTTAGAGTTTGAAAATTTAAAACTTTTTATAATCTGATAATTTAACTCGTTTTATAGTCTGATAATTTCACACGTTTTACAGTTTGAAAATTTCACTCGTTTTAGAGTTATTATTTCACTCGTTTTATAGTTTGATAATTTTACTCGTTTTATAGTCTGATAATTTCGCTCGTTTTAGAGTTATTATTTCATTCGTTTTGTAGTTTGATAATTTCACTCGTTTTACAGTCTGATAATTTCACTCGTTTTAGAGTTATTATTTCACTCGTTTTAGAGTTATTATTTCAGTCGTTTTAGAATTATTATTTCACTCAATTTAGAGTCTGATAATTTCGCTTGTATTAGAGTTTGAAAATTTCACTCGTTTTAGAGTTATTATTTCACTCGTTTTATATTTTGATAATTTTACTCGTTTTATAGTCTGATAATTTTACTCGTTTTATAGTCTGATAATTTTACTCGTTTTATAGTCTTATAATTTACTCGTTTTATAGTATGTTAATTTCACACTTTTTATAATCTGATAATTTAACTCGTTTTATAGTCTGATAATTTCACTCGTTTTACAGTTTGAAAATTTCACTCGTTTTAGAGTTATTATTTCACTCGTTTTATAGTCTGATAATTTTACTCGTTTTATAGTCTGATAATTTTACTCGTTTTATAGTCTGATAATTTTACTCGTTTTATAGTCTTATAATTTACTCGTTTTATAGTATGTTAATTTCACACTTTTTATAATCTGATAATTTAACTCGTTTTATAGTCTGATAATTTTACTCGTTTTATAGTCTTATAATTTACTCGTTTTATAGTATGTTAATTTCACACTTTTTATAATCTGATAATTTAACTCGTTTTATAGTCTGATAATTTTACTCGTTTTATAGTCTTATAATTTCACTCGTTTTACAGTTTGAAAATTTCACTCGTTTTAGAGTTATTATTTCACTCGTTTTATAGTCTGATAATTTTACTCGTTTTATAGTCTGATAATTTTACTCGTTTTATAGTCTGATAATTTTACTCGTTTTATAGTCTTATAATTTACTCGTTTTATAGTATGTTAATTTCACACTTTTTATAATCTGATAATTTAACTCGTTTTATAGTCTGATAATTTTACTCGTTTTATAGTCTTATAATTTACTCGTTTTATAGTATGTTAATTTCACACTTTTTATAATCTGATAATTTAACTCGTTTTATAGTCTGATAATTTTACTCGTTTTATAGTCTTATAATTTACTCGTTTTATAGTATGTTAATTTCACACTTTTTATAATCTGATAATTTAACTCGTTTTAGAGTCTGATAATTTCGCTTGTATTAGAGTTTGAAAATTTCACTCGTTATAGAGTTATTATTTCACTCGTTTTATATTTTGATAATTTTACTCGTTTTATAGTCTGATAATTTTACTCGTTTTATAGTCTGATAATTTTACTCGTTTTATAGTCTGATAATTTTACTCGTTTTATAGTCTTATAATTTACTCGTTTTATAGTATGTTAATTTCACACTTTTTATAATCTAATAATTTAACTCGTTTTATAGTCTGATAATTTTACTCGTTTTATAGTCTTATAATTTACTCGTTTTATAGTATGTTAATTTCACACTTTTTATAATCTGATAATTTAACTCGTTTTATAGTCTGATAATTTCACTCGTTTTACAGTCTGATAATTTCACTCGTCTTAGAGTTATTATTTCACTCGTTTTAGAGTTATTATTTCAGTAGTTTTAGAATTATTATTTCACTCAATTTAGAGTCTGATAATTTCGCTTGTATTAGAGTTTGAAAATTTCACTCGTTTTAGAGTTATTATTTCACTCGTTTTAAATTTTGATAATTTTACTCGTTTTATAGTCTGATAATTTTACTCGTTTTATAGTCTGATAATTTTACTCGTTTTATAGTCTTATAATTTACTCGTTTTATAGTATGTTAATTTCACACTTTTTATAATCTGATAATTTAACTCGTTTTATAGTCTGATAATTTCACTCGTTTTACAGTTTGAAAATTTCACTCGTTTTAGAGTTATTATTTCACTCGTTTTATAGTCTGATAATTTTACTCGTTTTATAGTCTGATAATTTTACTCGTTTTATAGTCTGATAATTTTACTCGTTTTATAGTCTGATAATTTTACTCGTTTTATAGTCTGATAATTTTACTCGTTTTATAGTCTTATAATTTACTCGTTTTATAGTATGTTAATTTCACACTTTTTATAATCTGATAATTTAACTCGTTTTATAGTCTGATAATTTTACTCGTTTTATAGTCTTATAATTTACTCGTTTTATAGTATGTTAATTTCACACTTTTTATAATTTGATAATTTAACTCGTTTTATAGTCTGATAATTTTACTCGTTTTATAGTCTTATAATTTACTCGTTTTATAGTATGTTAATTTCACACTTTTTATAATCTGATAATTTAACTCGTTTTAGAGTCTGATAATTTCGCTTTTATTAGAGTTTGGAAATTTCAATCGTTTTAGAGTTATTATTTCACTCGTTTTATATTTTGATAATTTTACTCGTTTTATAGTCTGATAATTTTACTCGTTTTATAGTCTGATAATTTTACTCGTTTTATAGTCTGATAATTTTACTCGTTTTATAGTCTTATAATTTCACTCGTTTTACAGTTTGAAAATTTCACTCGTTTTAGAGTTATTATTTCACTCGTTTTATAGTCTGATAATTTTACTCGTTTTATAGTCTGATAATTTTACTCGTTTTATAGTCTGATAATTTTACTCGTTTTATAGTCTTATAATTTACTCGTTTTATAGTATGTTAATTTCACACTTTTTATAATCTAATAATTTAACTCGTTTTATAGTCTGATAATTTAACTCGTTTTATAGTCTGATAATTTCACTCGTTTTACAGTTTGAAAATTTCACTCGTTTTAGAGTTATTATTTCACTCGTTTTATAGTCTGATAATTTTACTCGTTTTATAGTCTGATAATTTTACTCGTTTTATAGTCTGATAATTTTACTCGTTTTATAGTCTTATAATTTACTCGTTTTATAGTATGTTAATTTCACACTTTTTATAATCTGATAATTTAACTCGTTTTATAGTCTGATAATTTTACTCGTTTTATAGTCTTATAATTTACTCGTTTTATAGTATGTTAATTTCACACTTTTTATAATCTGATAATTTAACTCGTTTTAGAGTCTGATAATTTCGCTTGTATTAGAGTTTGAAAATTTCACTCGTTTTAGAGTTATTATTTCACTCGTTTTATATTTTGATAATTTTACTCGTTTTATAGTCTGATAATTTCACTCGTTTTAGAGTTATTATTTCACTCGTTTTAGAGTTATTATTTCAGTCGTTTTAGAATTATTATTTCACTCAATTTAGAGTCTGATAATTTCGCTTGTATTAGAGTTTGAAAATTTCACTCGTTTTAGAGTTATTATTTCACTCGTTTTATATTTTGATAATTTTACTCGTTTTATAGTCTGATAATTTTACTCTTTTTATAGTCTGATAATTTTACTCGTTTTATAGTCTGATAATTTTACTCGTTTTATAGTCTGATAATTTTACTCGTTTTATAGTCTTATAATTTACTCGTTTTATAGTATGTTAATTTCACACTTTTTATAATCTAATAATTTAACTCGTTTTATAGTCTGATAATTTTACTCGTTTTATAGTCTTATAATTTACTCGTTTTATAGTATGTTAATTTCACACTTTTTATAATCTGATAATTTAACTCGTTTTATAGTCTGATAATTTCACTCGTTTTACAGTCTGATAATTTCACTCGTCTTAGAGTTATTATTTCACTCGTTTTAGAGTTATTAT
Source organism: Leiobunum rupestre (assembly GCF_980474605.1). Lineage (NCBI taxonomy): Eukaryota > Metazoa > Arthropoda > Arachnida > Opiliones > Sclerosomatidae > Leiobunum > Leiobunum rupestre. Next base: position 63,652,334 of record NC_143386.1, on the reverse strand, counting down.
TTCAGTCGTTTTAGAATTATTATTTCACTCAATTTAGAGTCTGATAATTTCGCTTGTATTAGAGTTTGAAAATTTCACTCGTTTTAGAGTTATTATTTCACTCGTTTTATAGTCTGATAATTTTACTCGTTTTATAGTCTGATAATTTTACTCGTTTTATAGTCTTATAATTTACTCGTTTTATAGTATGTTAATTTCACACTTTTTATAATCTGATTATTTAACTCGTTTTATAGTCTGATAATTTTACTCGTTTTATAGTCTTATAATTTACTTGTTTTATAGTATGTTAATTTCACACTTTTTATAATCTGATAATTTAACTCGTTTTATAGTCTGATAATTTTACTCGTTTTATAGTCTTAAAATTTACTTGTTTTATAGTATGTTAATTTCACACTTTTTATAATCTGATAATTTAACTCGTTTTATAGTCTGATAATTTCACTCGTTTTACAGTTTGAAAATTTCACTCGTTTAAGAGTTATTATTTCACTCGTTTTAGAGTTATTATTTCACTCGTTTTATAGTTTGATAATTTTACTCGTTTTATAGTCTGATAATTTCACTCGTTTTAGAGTTATTATTTTACTCGTTTTAGAGTCTGATAATTTCGCTCGTTTTAGAGTTTGAAAATTTAAAACTTTTTATAATCTGATAATTTAACTCGTTTTATAGTCTGATAATTTCACTCGTTTTACAGTTTGAAAATTTCACTCGTTTTAGAGTTATTATTTCACTCGTTTTATAGTTTGATAATTTTACTCGTTTTATAGTCTGATAATTTCGCTCGTTTTAGAGTTATTATTTCAGTAGTTTTAGAATTATTATTTCACTCAATTTAGAGTCTGATAATTTCGCTTGTATTAGAGTTTGAAAATTTCACTCGTTTTAGAGTTATTATTTCACTCGTTTTAAATTTTGATAATTTTACTCGTTTTATAGTCTGATAATTTTACTCGTTTTATAGTCTGATAATTTTACTCGTTTTATAGTCTTATAATTTACTCGTTTTATAGTATGTTAATTTCACACTTTTTATAATCTGATAATTTAACTCGTTTTATAGTCTGATAATTTCACTCGTTTTACAGTTTGAAAATTTCACTCGTTTTAGAGTTATTATTTCACTCGTTTTATAGTCTGATAATTTTACTCGTTTTATAGTCTGATAATTTTACTCGTTTTATAGTCTGATAATTTTACTCGTTTTATAGTCTGATAATTTTACTCGTTTTATAGTCTTATAATTTACTCGTTTTATAGTATGTTAATTTCACACTTTATAATCTGATAATTTAACTCGTTTTATAGTCTGATAATTTTACTCGTTTTATAGTCTTATAATTTACTCGTTTTATAGTATGTTAATTTCACACTTTTTATAATTTGATAATTTAACTCGTTTTATAGTCTGATAATTTTACTCGTTTTATAGTCTTATAATTTACTCGTTTTATAGTATGTTAATTTCACACTTTTTATAATCTGATAATTTAACTCGTTTTAGAGTCTGATAATTTCGCTTTTATTAGAGTTTGAAAATTTCACTCGTTTTAGAGTTATTATTTCACTCGTTTTATATTTTGATAATTTTACTCGTTTTATAGTCTGATAATTTTACTCGTTTTATAGTCTGATAATTTTACTCGTTTTATAGTCTGATAATTTTACTCGTTTTATAGTCTTATAATTTACTCGTTTTATAGTATGTTAATTTCACACTTTTTATAATCTAATAATTTAACTCGTTTTATAGTCTGATAATTTAACTCGTTTTATAGTCTGATAATTTCACTCGTTTTACAGTTTGAAAATTTCACTCGTTTTAGAGTTATTATTTCACTCGTTTTATAGTCTGATAATTTTACTCGTTTTATAGTCTGATAATTTTACTCGTTTTATAGTCTGATAATTTTACTCGTTTTATAGTCTTATAATTTACTCGTTTTATAGTATGTTAATTTCACACTTTTTATAATCTGATAATTTAACTCGTTTTATAGTCTGATAATTTTACTCGTTTTATAGTCTTATAATTTACTCGTTTTATAGTATGTTAATTTCACACTTTTTATAATCTGATAATTTCACACTTTTTATAATCTGATAATTTAACTCGTTTTAGAGTCTGATAATTTCGCTTGTATTAGAGTTTGAAAATTTCACTCGTTTTAGAGTTATTATTTCACTCGTTTTATATTTTGATAATTTTACTCGTTTTATAGTCTGATAATTTTACTCGTTTTATAGTCTGATAATTTCACTCGTTTTACAGTTTGAAAATTTCACTCGTTTTAGAGTTATTATTTCACTCGTTTTATAGTCTGATAATTTTACTCGTTTTATAGTCTGATAATTTTACTCGTTTTATAGTCTGATAATTTTACTCGTTTTATAGTCTTATAATTTACTCGTTTTATAGTATGTTAATTTCACACTTTTTATAATCTAATAATTTAACTCGTTTTATAGTCTGATAATTTAACTCGTTTTATAGTCTGATAATTTCACTCGTTTTACAGTTTGAAAATTTCACTCGTTTTAGAGTTATTATTTCACTCGTTTTATAGTCTGATAATTTTACTCGTTTTATAGTCTGATAATTTTACTCGTTTTATAGTCTGATAATTTTACTCGTTTTATAGTCTTATAATTTACTCGTTTTATAGTATGTTAATTTCACACTTTTTATAATCTGATAATTTAACTCGTTTTATAGTCTGATAATTTTACTCGTTTTATAGTCTTATAATTTACTCGTTTTATAGTATGTTAATTTCACACTTTTTATAATCTGATAATTTAACTCGTTTTAGAGTCTGATAATTTCGCTTGTATTAGAGTTTGAAAATTTCACTCGTTTTAGAGTTATTATTTCACTCGTTTTATATTTTGATAATTTTACTCGTTTTATAGTCTGATAATTTCACTCGTTTTAGAGTTATTATTTCACTCGTTTTAGAGTTATTATTTCAGTCGTTTTAGAATTATTATTTCACTCAATTTAGAGTCTGATAATTTCGCTTGTATTAGAGTTTGAAAATTTCACTCGTTTTAGAGTTATTATTTCACTCGTTTTATATTTTGATAATTTTACTCGTTTTATAGTCTGATAATTTTACTCTTTTTATAGTCTGATAATTTTACTCGTTTTATAGTCTGATAATTTTACTCGTTTTATAGTCTGATAATTTTACTCGTTTTATAGTCTTATAATTTACTCGTTTTATAGTATGTTAATTTCACACTTTTTATAATCTAATAATTTAACTCGTTTTATAGTCTGATAATTTTACTCGTTTTATAGTCTTATAATTTACTCGTTTTATAGTATGTTAATTTCACACTTTTTATAATCTGATAATTTAACTCGTTTTATAGTCTGATAATTTCACTCGTTTTACAGTTTGAAAATTTCACTCGTTTTAGAGTTATTATTTCACTCGTTTTATAGTCTGATAATTTTACTCGTTTTATAGTCTGATAATTTTACTCGTTTTATAGTCTTATAATTTACTCGTTTTATAGTATGTTAATTTCACACTTTTTATAATCTGATTATTTAACTCGTTTTATAGTCTGATAATTTTACTCCTTTTATAGTCTTATAATTTACTTGTTTTATAGTATGTTAATTTCACACTTTTTATAATCTGATAATTTAACTCGTTTTATAGTCTGATAATTTTACTCGTTTTATAGTCTTAAAATTTACTTGTTTTATAGTATGTTAATTTCACACTTTTTATAATCTGATAATTTAACTCGTTTTATAGTCTGATAATTTCACTCGTTTTACAGTTTGAAAATTTCACTCGTTTTAGAGTTATTATTTCACTCGTTTTAGAGTTATTATTTCACTCGTTTTATAGTTTGATAATTTTACTCGTTTTATAGTCTGATAATTTCACTCGTTTTAGAGTTATTATTTTACTCGTTTTAGAGTCTGATAATTTCGCTCGTTTTAGAGTTTGAAAATTTAAAACTTTTTATAATCTGATAATTTAACTCGTTTTATAGTCTGATAATTTCACTCGTTTTACAGTTTGAAAATTTCACTCGTTTTAGAGTTATTATTTCACTCGTTTTATAGTTTGATAATTTTACTCGTTTTATAGTCTGATAATTTCGCTCGTTTTAGAGTTATTATTTCAGTAGTTTTAGAATTATTATTTCACTCAATTTAGAGTCTGATAATTTCGCTTGTATTAGAGTTTGAAAATTTCACTCGTTTTAGAGTTATTATTTCACTCGTTTTAAATTTTGATAATTTTACTCGTTTTATAGTCTGATAATTTTACTCGTTTTATAGTCTGATAATTTTACTCGTTTTATAGTCTTATAATTTACTCGTTTTATAGTATGTTAATTTCACACTTTTTATAATCTGATAATTTAACTCGTTTTATAGTCTGATAATTTCACTCGTTTTACAGTTTGAAAATTTCACTCGTTTTAGAGTTATTATTTCACTCGTTTTATAGTCTGATAATTTTACTCGTTTTATAGTCTGATAATTTTACTCGTTTTATAGTCTGATAATTTTACTCGTTTTATAGTCTGATAATTTTACTCGTTTTATAGTCTTATAATTTACTCGTTTTATAGTATGTTAATTTCACACTTTATAATCTGATAATTTAACTCGTTTTATAGTCTGATAATTTTACTCGTTTTATAGTCTTATAATTTACTCGTTTTATAGTATGTTAATTTCACACTTTTTATAATTTGATAATTTAACTCGTTTTATAGTCTGATAATTTTACTCGTTTTATAGTCTTATAATTTACTCGTTTTATAGTATGTTAATTTCACACTTTTTATAATCTGATAATTTAACTCGTTTTAGAGTCTGATAATTTCGCTTTTATTAGAGTTTGAAAATTTCACTCGTTTTAGAGTTATTATTTCACTCGTTTTATATTTTGATAATTTTACTCGTTTTATAGTCTGATAATTTTACTCGTTTTATAGTCTGATAATTTTACTCGTTTTATAGTCTGATAATTTTACTCGTTTTATAGTCTTATAATTTACTCGTTTTATAGTATGTTAATTTCACACTTTTTATAATCTAATAATTTAACTCGTTTTATAGTCTGATAATTTAACTCGTTTTATAGTCTGATAATTTCACTCGTTTTACAGTTTGAAAATTTCACTCGTTTTAGAGTTATTATTTCACTCGTTTTATAGTCTGATAATTTTACTCGTTTTATAGTCTGATAATTTTACTCGTTTTATAGTCTGATAATTTTACTCGTTTTATAGTCTTATAATTTACTCGTTTTATAGTATGTTAATTTCACACTTTTTATAATCTGATAATTTAACTCGTTTTATAGTCTGATAATTTTACTCGTTTTATAGTCTTATAATTTACTCGTTTTATAGTATGTTAATTTCACACTTTTTATAATCTGATAATTTCACACTTTTTATAATCTGATAATTTAACTCGTTTTAGAGTCTGATAATTTCGCTTGTATTAGAGTTTGAAAATTTCACTCGTTTTAGAGTTATTATTTCACTCGTTTTATATTTTGATAATTTTACTCGTTTTATAGTCTGATAATTTTACTCGTTTTATAATCTGATAATTTTACTCGTTTTATAGTCTGATAATTTTACTCGTTTTATAGTCTTATAATTTACTCGTTTTATAGTATGTTAATTTCACACTTTTTATAATCTAATAATTTAACTCGTTTTATAGTCTGATAATTTTACTCGTTTTATAGTCTTATAATTTACTCGTTTTATAGTATGTTAATTTCACACTTTTTATAATCTGATAATTTCACACTTTTTATAATCTGATAATTTAACTCGTTTTATAGTCTGATAATTTCACTCGTTTTACAGTTTGAAAATTTCACTCGTTTTAGAGTTATTATTTCACTCGTTTTATAGTTTGATAATTTTACTCGTTTTATAGTCTGATAATTTCACTCGTTTTATAGTTTGATAATTTTACTCGTTTTATAGTCTGATAATTTCACTCGTTTTAGAGTTATAATTTTACTCGTTTTAGAGTCTGATAATTTCGCTCGTTTTAGAGTCTGATAATTTCGCTCGTTTTAGAGTTTGAAAATTTCACTCGTTTTAGAGTTATTATTTAATTCGTTTTGTAGTTTGATAATTTTACTCGTTTTATAGTCTGATAATTTCACTCGTTTTACAGTCTGATTATTTCACTCAATTTAGAGTCTGATAATTTCGCTCGTTTTAGAGTTTGAAAATTTAAAACTTTTTATAATCTGATAATTTAACTCGTTTTATAGTCTGATAATTTCACTCGTTTTACAGTTTGAAAATTTCACTCGTTTTAGAGTTATTATTTCACTCGTTTTATAGTTTGATAATTTTGGAACTACTCAAAAATAATAGTAAAAATATTTGTATTGGTAAAACTAAAATAATAATTTAGAATTTGATAATTTAATTTATCGTTTTTGTGTCTGATAATTATTGTTTTTAGCTTTTTGAGTCTATATTTAATTTTTTTAAATAATTTAGATTGTAATTATACACTCTACCAATACAATATATTTCTTAAACTAATTTTCCCTTTTTTACACACCCTTAGGGATTTGTGTGTATTGGTTTCAGGTAAAAACCTATTTAAGACTCCCCCAGAACCACAAAAAAAAAGTAACTCAATATTTTATAATGGAATTAAACTCTTAATTACTTACCTGAGGAATGCCAGAAACTAATTAAAAATAACAGTTTTAAACGTAAAGCTAAAGAGCTAATACTAGAAACGGACCTTGTCTGACTTAATCTTATCATCATAACGCTAACTGTAATCTTTTCTTTCCTTTTGGTTTTAATGTTTTTATAGATTTGTGCATTCTCCATTTTTTCTTTTACATTTATACATATTTTTACTGCTTTTGCGTAATTTCTATTTTTTATTTTAATTTTTTCCCCTTATTGTATCTACTTTATATATCCAGTAATAAAATTGCATTGAATTGAAAAAAAAATTGAATTGACAGTGAAGCCGATGCCGATGTCGATGCCGCCGTTTCGTTTGTATCTCTTTGACAGTTAGGTCTAGAAGGCTCAATGATATGGCAATTGTTTGGGCAGAGCATCATCTTAATAGCCCAATATTGATTTTTGGGACAAGGTGGCCAGAACTTTAATAGCGCCCATTTCTGTGATTTTGGCGTTCTTCTAATGAACTCTTCGACCGATGGAGTAAATGATTTTTCAATCGATTGAAAATGTCCCCATCTTTTTGTGCGTTTCGAGTCCAAAACGCGAGCAATTTTCATTTTTAATTTCGTCCATGGCTAATTTTTGATTTCTCATATTATAAACGTTTCCCGCATATCGGAGCTTGGGGGGTAATTTTAAAGTTCTTAAATTACGGTAATTTAGGAAATCAGTAAATTACGCGGTAATTTACAGCGTAAATTACCGTGTTGCGGTAAATTACCATAATTTTATTTTTTTTTAAAAAAAAAGGTTTTTTTTACGATTAAAACAAGGAATACAAAGAAGAAACGCTTTTATTGGGTAAACAAATCGCATTTACCGGGCTTCACCGTTTCTTGCTCAAAATATTCCTGAATAACTAGGTCTACTTTCTCTCTTTTACCCATTTTTACCAAATAAAACTTTATAGAAAGAATACTATATTCTTTCGCTAGACTACTTCGAAGTAACGCTAAACTAACGCAGATGTTCGGAATAACCAAGTGAAAATAAAACTAACATTTTAGCAGACGACAGATGAATAATGAATGTGATTTTTCTTAAACAGGGCTAGACATAAGTATTCTTCCTATTAAACGTATCAAACTATTCTAACACCGCCTTCGACTCCTTGGAAATTCGTTACCAAAACGAATCTAGGTGGCGCTTCGGTGCCTAGCTCTTAGAGTTAGTGCGTTACGCCTATGATTTAGTGTTTGCTGGAGTGAAATTACATTATTAAACGATGCAAAAATACACTTATACGCGAATAACGTTAGGTTTTGAGTTTTGTAATCTTGCGCGATGTATTTTACCTACATTTTAGCCCGAAAGATCAAAGAAATTGAGAAACAGTGAATCACGAATACGATGGTAAATTACCATGGTAATTTACCACAGTAAATTACCCTGGTAATTACCAGGGTAATTACCATTTTCGTAATTTCCCTGAGAAAATTGAAAATTACCGTTACCAGGGTAATTTACCGCGTAAATTACCAGGGTAAATTACCGATTCGTATCTCTAGGTAATTTCCCTGAAATCGGTTAGCTGCAATTTACGATTTTATAAATGGTCATGTATTTACTAAAAATTCCTCTATAAGATTGTTATTTTGCGATTTCAATGAATGTACAGGGTATATAAATCCATATACTATAATGTCACGGTAAATGTAGAGTTAATATAAGTAAGCTGTTTACGAAGAGAAACCTGTGATATAATAAAAATAAAGTTTAAAATATTTATTACTTTAAGTAATTGTCACCGTGGCTCTTCATTTAGTCTAGTTTCATAAAAAAAAATGGTTCGGTTTTGAATAGCCTCTTAATTATTATTTTTTTTATAATAAAACAACAATTATAACATTTTAGAGGGTTAACAGTGAGAGTGAGGTATACATTTTTACATCTCCGAGGGAACTATGTTACCTAAGACGGGTTTTACAATTACCGTGTTTGTTTGTTAGTTGTTAACTGCGAACTGATTGGTCAAATTAGGTCAAATCAAAGTTATTTGAGCTAATAATATGGCGAGCAACAACTTTCTAATTGCAAACAAATCCGTAAACTCAACGGTTCTCGAGATAGTTTTTGAATGACCTTCCGTTAAATGATGGCGAACGCTAATTGTAATACGAAACAAATAACGAAATACGTGGGATTTTTGGCGTTAAATGGACTTAGAAAATATTTTAGAGAACCTACGTTTAAAAAAGGTCAAGCTCTTTTGGTAAGCAATCGTATATTTAACGTTAGGGAAACAGTTAACGAACACAACTGAGTAGTTCAAGGGCAATGCACACGAGACGTCGGTGACTAAAAAAGTCTACGATATAACAATTAATGTAAGTAATTTAATCGTTTTAGAATTATTATTTCACTCAATTTAGAGTCTGATAATTTCGCTTGTATTAGAGTTTGAAAATTTCACTCGTTTTAGAGTTATTATTTCACTCGTTTTATATTTTGATAATTTTACTCGTTTTATAGTCTGATAATTTTACTCGTTTTATAGTCTGATAATTTTACTCGTTTTATAGTCTTATAATTTACTCGTTTTATAGTATGTTAATTTCACAATTTTTATAATCTGATTATTTAACTCGTTTTATAGTCTGATAATTTTACTCGTTTTATAGTCTTATAATTTACTTGTTTTATAGTATGTTAATTTCACACTTTTTATAATCTGATAATTTAACTCGTTTTATAGTCTGATAATTTTACTCGTTTTATAGTCTTAAAATTTACTTGTTTTATAGTATGTTAATTTCACACTTTTTATAATCTGATAATTTAACTCGTTTTATAGTCTGATAATTTCACTCGTTTTACAGTTTGAAAATTTCACTCGTTTTAGAGTTATTATTTCACTCGTTTTAGAGTTATTATTTCACTCGTTTTATAGTTTGATAATTTTACTCGTTTTATAGTCTGATAATTTCACTCGTTTTAGAGTTATTATTTTACTCGTTTTAGAGTCTGATAATTTCGCTCGTTTTAGAGTTTGAAAATTTAAAACTTTTTATAATCTGATAATTTAACTCGTTTTATAGTCTGATAATTTCACTCGTTTTACAGTTTGAAAATTTCACTCGTTTTAGAGTTATTATTTCACTCGTTTTATAGTTTGATAATTTTACTCGTTTTATAGTCTGATAATTTCGCTCGTTTTAGAGTTATTATTTCATTCGTTTTGTAGTTTGATAATTTCACTCGTTTTACAGTCTGATAATTTCACTCGTTTTAGAGTTATTATTTCACTCGTTTTAGAGTTATTATTTCAGTCGTTTTAGAATTATTATTTCACTCAATTTAGAGTCTGATAATTTCGCTTGTATTAGAGTTTGAAAATTTCACTCGTTTTAGAGTTATTATTTCACTCGTTTTATATTTTGATAATTTTACTCGTTTTATAGTCTGATAATTTTACTCGTTTTATAGTCTGATAATTTTACTCGTTTTATAGTCTTATAATTTACTCGTTTTATAGTATGTTAATTTCACACTTTTTATAATCTGATAATTTAACTCGTTTTATAGTCTGATAATTTCACTCGTTTTACAGTTTGAAAATTTCACTCGTTTTAGAGTTATTATTTCACTCGTTTTATAGTCTGATAATTTTACTCGTTTTATAGTCTGATAATTTTACTCGTTTTATAGTCTGATAATTTTACTCGTTTTATAGTCTTATAATTTACTCGTTTTATAGTATGTTAATTTCACACTTTTTATAATCTGATAATTTAACTCGTTTTAGAGTTTGAAAATTTCACTCGTTTTAGAGTTATTATTTAATTCGTTTTGTAGTTTGATAATTTTACTCGTTTTATAGTCTGATAATTTCACTCGTTTTACAGTCTGATTATTTCACTCGATTTAGAGTCTGATAATTTCGCTCGTTTTAGAGTTTGAAAATTTAAAACTTTTTATAATCTGATAATTTAACTCGTTTTATAGTCTGATAATTTCACTCGTTTTACAGTTTGAAAATTTCACTCGTTTTAGAGTTATTATTTCACTCGTTTTATAGTTTGATAATTTTGGAACTACTCAAAAATAATAGTAAAAATATTTGTATTGGTAAAACTAAAATAATAATTTAGAATTTGATAATTTAATTTATCGTTTTTGTGTCTGATAATTATTGTTTTTAGCTTTTTGAGTCTATATTTAATTTTTTAAAATAATTTAGATTGTAATTATACACTCTACCAATACAATATATTTCTTAAACTAATTTTCCCTTTTTTACACACCCTTAGGGATTTGTGTGTATTGGTTTCAGGTAAAAACCTATTTAAGACTCCCCCAGAACCACAAAAAAAAGTAACTCAATATTTTATAATGGAATTAAACTCTTAATGACTTACCTGAGGAATGCCAGAAACTAATTAAAAATAACAGTTTTAAACGTAAAGCTAAAGAGCTAATACTAGAAACGGACCTTGTCTGACTTAATCTTATCATCATAACGCTAACTGTAATCTTTTCTTTCCTTTTGGTTTTAATGTTTTTATAGATTTGTGCATTCTCCATTTTTTCTTTTACATTTATACATATTTTTACTGCTTTTGCGTAATTTCTATTTTTTATTTTAATTTTTTCCCCTTATTGTATCTACTTTATATATCCAGTAATAAAATTGCATTGAATTGAAAAAAAAATTGAATTGACAGTGAAGCCGATGCCGATGTCGATGCCGCCGTTTCGTTTGTATCTCTTTGACAGTTAGGTCTAGAAGGCTCAATGATATGGCAATTGTTTGGGCAGAGCATCATCTTAATAGCCCAATATTGATTTTTGGGACAAGGTGGCCAGAACTTTAATAGCGCCCATTTCTGTGATTTTGGCGTTCTTCTAATGAACTCTTCGACCGATGGAGTAAATGATTTTTCAATCGATTGAAAATGTCCCCATCTTTTTGTGCGTTTCGAGTCCAAAACGCGAGCAATTTTCATTTTTAATTTCGTCCATGGCTAATTTTTGATTTCTCATATTATAAACGTTTCCCGCATATCGGAGCTTGGGGGGTAATTTTAAAGTTCTTAAATTACGGTAATTTAGGAAATCAGTAAATTACGCGGTAATTTACAGCGTAAATTACCGTGTTGCGGTAAATTACCATAATTTTATTTTTTTTAAAAAAAAAAGGTTTTTTTTACGATTAAAACAAGGAATACAAAGAAGAAACGCTTTTATTGGGTAAACAAATCGCATTTACCGGGCTTCACCGTTTCTTGCTCAAAATATTCCTGAATAACTAGGTCTACTTTCTCTCTTTTACCCATTTTTACCAAATAAAACTTTATAGAAAGAATACTATATTCTTTCGCTAGACTACTTCGAAGTAACGCTAAACTAACGCAGATGTTCGGAATAACCAAGTGAAAATAAAACTAACATTTTAGCAGACGACAGATGAATAATGAATGTGATTTTTCTTAAACAGGGCTAGACATAAGTATTCTTCCTATTAAACGTATCAAACTATTCTAACACCGCCTTCGACTCCTTGGAAATTCGTTACCAAAACGAATCTAGGTGGCGCTTCGGTGCCTAGCTCTTAGAGTTAGTGCGTTACGCCTATGATTTAGTGTTTGCTGGAGTGTAATTACATTATTAAACGATGCAAAAATACACTTATACGCGAATAACGTTAGGTTTTGAGTTTTGTAATCTTGCGCGATGTATTTTACCTACATTTTAGCCCGAAAGATCAAAGAAATTGAGAAACAGTGAATCACGAATACGATGGTAAATTACCATGGTAATTTACCACAGTAAATTACCCTGGTAATTACCAGGGTAATTACCATTTTCGTAATTTCCCTGAGAAAATTGAAAATTACCGTTACCAGGGTAATTTACCGCGTAAATTACCAGGGTAAATTACCGATTCGTATCTCTAGGTAATTTCCCTGAAATCGGTTAGCTGCAATTTACGATTTTATAAATGGTCATGTATTTACTAAAAATTCCTCTATAAGATTGTTATTTTGCGATTTCAATGAATGTACAGGGTATATAAATCCATATACTATAATGTCACGGTAAATGTAGAGTTAATATAAGTAAGCTGTTTACGAAGAGAAACCTGTGATATAATAAAAATAAAGTTTAAAATATTTATTACTTTAAGTAATTGTCACCGTGGCTCTTCATTTAGTCTAGTTTCATAAAAAAAAATGGTTCGGTTTTGAATAGCCTCTTAATTATTATTTTTTTTTATAATAAAACAACAATTATAACATTTTAGAGGGTTAACAGTGAGAGTGAGGTATACATTTTTACATCTCCGAGGGAACTATGTTACCTAAGACGGGTTTTACAATTACCGTGTTTGTTTGTTAGTTGTTAACTGCGAACTGATTGGTCAAATTAGGTCAAATCAAAGTTATTTGAGCTAATAATATGGCGAGCAACAACTTTCTAATTGCAAACAAATCCGTAAACTCAACGGTTCTCGAGATAGTTTTTGAATGACCTTCCGTTAAATGATGGCGAACGCTAATTGTAATACGAAACAAATAACGAAATACGTGGGATTTTTGGCGTTAAATGGACTTAGAAAATATTTTAGAGAACCTACGTTTAAAAAAGGTCAAGCTCTTTTGGTAAGCAATCGTATATTTAACGTTAGGGAAACAGTTAACGAACACAACTGAGTAGTTCAAGGGCAATGCACACGAGACGTCGGTGACTAAAAAAGTCTACGATATAACAATTAATGTAAGTAATTTAATCGTTTTAGAATTATTATTTCACTCAATTTAGAGTCTGATAATTTCGCTTGTATTAGAGTTTGAAAATTTCACTCGTTTTAGAGTTATTATTTCACTCGTTTTATATTTTGATAATTTTACTCGTTTTATAGTCTGATAATTTTACTCGTTTTATAGTCTGATAATTTTACTCGTTTTATAGTCTTATAATTTACTCGTTTTATAGTATGTTAATTTCACACTTTTTATAATCTGATTATTTAACTCGTTTTATAGTCTGATAATTTTACTCGTTTTATAGTCTTATAATTTACTTGTTTTATAGTATGTTAATTTCACACTTTTTATAATCTGATAATTTAACTCGTTTTATAGTCTGATAATTTTACTCGTTTTATAGTCTTAAAATTTACTTGTTTTATAGTATGTTAATTTCACACTTTTTATAATCTGATAATTTAACTCGTTTTATAGTCTGATAATTTCACTCGTTTTACAGTTTGAAAATTTCACTCGTTTTAGAGTTATTATTTCACTCGTTTTAGAGTTATTATTTCACTCGTTTTATAGTTTGATAATTTTACTCGTTTTATAGTCTGATAATTTCACTCGTTTTAGAGTTATTATTTTACTCGTTTTAGAGTCTGATAATTTCGCTCGTTTTAGAGTTTGAAAATTTAAAACTTTTTATAATCTGATAATTTAACTCGTTTTATAGTCTGATAATTTCACTCGTTTTACAGTTTGAAAATTTCACTCGTTTTAGAGTTATTATTTCACTCGTTTTATAGTTTGATAATTTTACTCGTTTTATAGTCTGATAATTTCGCTCGTTTTAGAGTTATTATTTCATTCGTTTTGTAGTTTGATAATTTCACTCGTTTTACAGTCTGATAATTTCACTCGTTTTAGAGTTATTATTTCACTCGTTTTAGAGTTATTATTTCAGTCGTTTTAGAATTATTATTTCACTCAATTTAGAGTCTGATAATTTCGCTTGTATTAGAGTTTGAAAATTTCACTCGTTTTAGAGTTATTATTTCACTCGTTTTATATTTTGATAATTTTACTCGTTTTATAGTCTGATAATTTTACTCGTTTTATAGTCTGATAATTTTACTCGTTTTACAGTTTGAAAATTTCACTCGTTTTAGAGTTATTATTTCACTCGTTTTATAGTCTGATAATTTTACTCGTTTTATAGTCTGATAATTTTACTCGTTTTATAGTCTGATAATTTTACTCGTTTTATAGTCTTATAATTTACTCGTTTTATAGTATGTTAATTTCACACTTTTTATAATCTGATAATTTAACTCGTTTTATAGTCTGATAATTTTACTCGTTTTATAGTCTTATAATTTACTCGTTTTATAGTATGTTAATTTCACACTTTTTATAATCTGATAATTTAACTCGTTTTATAGTCTGATAATTTTACTCGTTTTATAGTCTTATAATTTCACTCGTTTTACAGTTTGAAAATTTCACTCGTTTTAGAGTTATTATTTCACTCGTTTTATAGTCTGATAATTTTACTCGTTTTATAGTCTGATAATTTTACTCGTTTTATAGTCTGATAATTTTACTCGTTTTATAGTCTTATAATTTACTCGTTTTATAGTATGTTAATTTCACACTTTTTATAATCTGATAATTTAACTCGTTTTATAGTCTGATAATTTTACTCGTTTTATAGTCTTATAATTTACTCGTTTTATAGTATGTTAATTTCACACTTTTTATAATCTGATAATTTAACTCGTTTTATAGTCTGATAATTTTACTCGTTTTATAGTCTGATAATTTTACTCGTTTTATAGTCTTATAATTTACTCGTTTTATAGTATGTTAATTTCACACTTTTTATAATCTGATAATTTAACTCGTTTTATAGTCTGATAATTTTACTCGTTTTATAGTCTTAAAATTTACTTGTTTTATAGTATGTTAATTTCACACTTTTTATAATCTGATAATTTAACTCGTTTTATAGTCTGATAATTTCACTCGTTTTACAGTTTGAAAATTTCACTCGTTTTAGAGTTATTATTTCACTCGTTTTAGAGTTATTATTTCACTCGTTTTATAGTTTGATAATTTTACTCGTTTTATAGTCTGATAATTTCACTCGTTTTAGAGTTATTATTTTACTCGTTTTAGAGTCTGATAATTTCGCTCGTTTTAGAGTTTGAAAATTTAAAACTTTTTATAATCTGATAATTTAACTCGTTTTATAGTCTGATAATTTCACTCGTTTTACAGTTTGAAAATTTCACTCGTTTTAGAGTTATTATTTCACTCGTTTTATAGTTTGATAATTTTACTCGTTTTATAGTCTGATAATTTCGCTCGTTTTAGAGTTATTATTTCATTCGTTTTGTAGTTTGATAATTTCACTCGTTTTACAGTCTGATAATTTCACTCGTTTTAGAGTTATTATTTCACTCGTTTTAGAGTTATTATTTCAGTCGTTTTAGAATTATTATTTCACTCAATTTAGAGTCTGATAATTTCGCTTGTATTAGAGTTTGAAAATTTCACTCGTTTTAGAGTTATTATTTCACTCGTTTTATATTTTGATAATTTTACTCGTTTTATAGTCTGATAATTTTACTCGTTTTATAGTCTGATAATTTTACTCGTTTTACAGTTTGAAAATTTCACTCGTTTTAGAGTTATTATTTCACTCGTTTTATAGTCTGATAATTTTACTCGTTTTATAGTCTGATAATTTTACTCGTTTTATAGTCTGATAATTTTACTCGTTTTATAGTCTTATAATTTACTCGTTTTATAGTATGTTAATTTCACACTTTTTATAATCTGATAATTTAACTCGTTTTATAGTCTGATAATTTTACTCGTTTTATAGTCTTATAATTTACTCGTTTTATAGTATGTTAATTTCACACTTTTTATAATCTGATAATTTAACTCGTTTTATAGTCTGATAATTTTACTCGTTTTATAGTCTTATAATTTCACTCGTTTTACAGTTTGAAAATTTCACTCGTTTTAGAGTTATTATTTCACTCGTTTTATAGTCTGATAATTTTACTCGTTTTATAGTCTGATAATTTTACTCGTTTTATAGTCTGATAATTTTACTCGTTTTATAGTCTTATAATTTACTCGTTTTATAGTATGTTAATTTCACACTTTTTATAATCTGATAATTTAACTCGTTTTATAGTCTGATAATTTTACTCGTTTTATAGTCTTATAATTTACTCGTTTTATAGTATGTTAATTTCACACTTTTTATAATCTGATAATTTAACTCGTTTTATAGTCTGATAATTTTACTCGTTTTATAGTCTTATAATTTACTCGTTTTATAGTATGTTAATTTCACACTTTTTATAATCTGATAATTTAACTCGTTTTAGAGTCTGATAATTTCGCTTGTATTAGAGTTTGAAAATTTCACTCGTCATAGAGTTATTATTTCACTCGTTTTATATTTTGATAATTTTACTCGTTTTATAGTCTGATAATTTTACTCGTTTTATAGTCTGATAATTTTACTCGTTTTATAGTCTGATAATTTTACTCGTTTTATAGTCTTATAATTTACTCGTTTTATAGTATGTTAATTTCACACTTTTTATAATCTAATAATTTAACTCGTTTTATAGTCTGATAATTTTACTCGTTTTATAGTCTTATAATTTACTCGTTTTATAGTATGTTAATTTCACACTTTTTATAATCTGATAATTTAACTCGTTTTATAGTCTGATAATTTCACTCGTTTTACAGTCTGATAATTTCACTCGTCTTAGAGTTATTATTTCACTCGTTTTAGAGTTATTATTTCAGTAGTTTTAGAATTATTATTTCACTCAATTTAGAGTCTGATAATTTCGCTTGTATTAGAGTTTGAAAATTTCACTCGTTTTAGAGTTATTATTTCACTCGTTTTAAATTTTGATAATTTTACTCGTTTTATAGTCTGATAATTTTACTCGTTTTATAGTCTGATAATTTTACTCGTTTTATAGTCTTATAATTTACTCGTTTTATAGTATGTTAATTTCACACTTTTTATAATCTGATAATTTAACTCGTTTTATAGTCTGATAATTTCACTCGTTTTACAGTTTGAAAATTTCACTCGTTTTAGAGTTATTATTTCACTCGTTTTATAGTCTGATAATTTTACTCGTTTTATAGTCTGATAATTTTACTCGTTTTATAGTCTGATAATTTTACTCGTTTTATAGTCTGATAATTTTACTCGTTTTATAGTCTTATAATTTACTCGTTTTATAGTATGTTAATTTCACACTTTTTATAATCTGATAATTTAACTCGTTTTATAGTCTGATAATTTTACTCGTTTTATAGTCTTATAATTTACTCGTTTTATAGTATGTTAATTTCACACTTTTTATAATTTGATAATTTAACTCGTTTTATAGTCTGATAATTTTACTCGTTTTATAGTCTTATAATTTACTCGTTTTATAGTATGTTAATTTCACACTTTTTATAATCTGATAATTTAACTCGTTTTAGAGTCTGATAATTTCGCTTTTATTAGAGTTTGGAAATTTCACTCGTTTTAGAGTTATTATTTCACTCGTTTTATATTTTGATAATTTTACTCGTTTTATAGTCTGATAATTTTACTCGTTTTATAGTCTGATAATTTTACTCGTTTTATAGTCTGATAATTTTACTCGTTTTATAGTCTTATAATTTACTCGTTTTATAGTATGTTAATTTCACACTTTTTATAATCTAATAATTTAACTCGTTTTATAGTCTGATAATTTAACTCGTTTTATAGTCTGATAATTTCACTCGTTTTACAGTTTGAAAATTTCACTCGTTTTAGAGTTATTATTTCACTCGTTTTATAGTCTGATAATTTTACTCGTTTTATAGTCTGATAATTTTACTCGTTTTATAGTCTGATAATTTTACTCGTTTTATAGTCTTATAATTTACTCGTTTTATAGTATGTTAATTTCACACTTTTTATAATCTGATAATTTAACTCGTTTTATAGTCTGATAATTTTACTCGTTTTATAGTCTTATAATTTACTCGTTTTATAGTATGTTAATTTCACTCTTTTTATAATCTGATAATTTAACTCGTTTTATAGTCTGATAATTTTACTCGTTTTATAGTCTTATAATTTACTCGTTTTATAGTATGTTAATTTCACACTTTTTATAATCTGATAATTTAACTCGTTTTAGAGTCTGATAATTTCGCTTGTATTAGAGTTTGAAAATTTCACTCGTTTTAGAGTTATTATTTCACTCGTTTTATATTTTGATAATTTTACTCGTTTTATAGTCTGATAATTTTACTCGTTTTATAGTCTGATAATTTTACTCGTTTTATAGTCTGATAATTTTACTCGTTTTATAGTCTTATAATTTACTCGTTTTATAGTATGTTAATTTCACACTTTTTATAATCTAATAATTTAACTCGTTTTATAGTCTGATAATTTTACTCGTTTTATAGTCTTATAATTTACTCGTTTTATAGTATGTTAATTTCACACTTTTTATAATCTGATAATTTCACACTTTTTATAATCTGATAATTTAACTCGTTTTATAGTCTGATAATTTCACTCGTTTTACAGTTTGAAAATTTCACTCGTTTTAGAGTTATTATTTCACTCGTTTTATAGTTTGATAATTTTACTCGTTTTATAGTCTGATAATTTCACTCGTTTTATAGTTTGATAATTTTACTCGTTTTATAGTCTGATAATTTCACTCGTTTTAGAGTTATTATTTTACTCGTTTTAGAGTCTGATAATTTCGCTCGTTTTAGAGTCTGATAATTTCGCTCGTTTTAGAGTTTGAAAATTTCACTCGTTTTAGAGTTATTATTTAATTCGTTTTGTAGTTTGATAATTTTACTCGTTTTATAGTCTGATAATTTCACTCGTTTTACAGTCTGATTATTTCACTCAATTTAGAGTCTGATAATTTCGCTCGTTTTAGAGTTTGAAAATTTAAAACTTTTTATAATCTGATAATTTAACTCGTTTTATAGTCTGATAATTTCACTCGTTTTACAGTTTGAAAATTTCACTCGTTTTAGAGTTATTATTTCACTCGTTTTATAGTTTGATAATTTTGGAACTACTCAAAAATAATAGTAAAAATATTTGTATTGGTAAAACTAAAATAATAATTTAGAATTTGATAATTTAATTTATCGTTTTTGTGTCTGATAATTATTGTTTTTAGCTTTTTGAGTCTATATTTAATTTTTTAAAATAATTTAGATTGTAATTATACACTCTACCAATACAATATATTTCTTAAACTAATTTTCCCTTTTTTACACACCCTTAGGGATTTGTGTGTATTGGTTTCAGGTAAAAACCTATTTAAGACTCCCCCAGAACCACAAAAAAAGTAACTCAATATTTTATAATGGAATTAAACTCTTAATGACTTACCTGAGGAATGCCAGAAACTAATTAAAAATAACAGTTTTAAACGTAAAGCTAAAGAGCTAATACTAGAAACGGACCTTGTCTGACTTAATCTTATCATCATAACGCTAACTGTAATCTTTTCTTTCCTTTTGGTTTTAATGTTTTTATAGATTTGTGCATTCTCCATTTTTTCTTTTACATTTATACATATTTTTACTGCTTTTGCGTAATTTCTATTTTTTATTTTAATTTTTTCCCCTTATTGTATCTACTTTATATATCCAGTAATAAAATTGCATTGAATTGAAAAAAAAATTGAATTGACAGTGAAGCCGATGCCGATGTCGATGCCGCCGTTTCGTTTGTATCTCTTTGACAGTTAGGTCTAGAAGGCTCAATGATATGGCAATTGTTTGGGCAGAGCATCATCTTAATAGCCCAATATTGATTTTTGGGACAAGGTGGCCAGAACTTTAATAGCGCCCATTTCTGTGATTTTGGCGTTCTTCTAATGAACTCTTCGACCGATGGAGTAAATGATTTTTCAATCGATTGAAAATGTCCCCATCTTTTTGTGCGTTTCGAGTCCAAAACGCGAGCAATTTTCATTTTTAATTTCGTCCATGGCTAATTTTTGATTTCTCATATTATAAACGTTTCCCGCATATCGGAGCTTGGGGGGTAATTTTAAAGTTCTTAAATTACGGTAATTTAGGAAATCAGTAAATTACGCGGTAATTTACAGCGTAAATTACCGTGTTGCGGTAAATTACCATAATTTTATTTTTTTTTTAAAAAAAAGGTTTTTTTTACGATTAAAACAAGGAATACAAAGAAGAAACGCTTTTATTGGGTAAACAAATCGCATTTACCGGGCTTCACCGTTTCTTGCTCAAAATATTCCTGAATAACTAGGTCTACTTTCTCTCTTTTACACATTTTTACCAAATAAAACTTTATAGAAAGAATACTATATTCTTTCGCTAGACTACTTCGAAGTAACGCTAAACTAACGCAGATGTTCGGAATAACCAAGTGAAAATAAAACTAACATTTTAGCAGACGACAGATGAATAATGAATGTGATTTTTCTTAAACAGGGCTAGACATAAGTATTCTTCCTATTAAACGTATCAAACTATTCTAACACCGCCTTCGACTCCTTGGAAATTCGTTACCAAAACGAATCTAGGTGGCGCTTCGGTGCCTAGCTCTTAGAGTTAGTGCGTTACGCCTATGATCTAGTGTTTGCTGGAGTGAAATTACATTATTAAACGATGCAAAAATACACTTATACGCGAATAACGTTAGGTTTTGAGTTTTGTAATCTTGCGCGATGTATTTTACCTACATTTTAGCCCGAAAGATCAAAGAAATTGAGAAACAGTGAATCACGAATACGATGGTAAATTACCATGGTAATTTACCACAGTAAATTACCCTGGTAATTACCAGGGTAATTACCATTTTCGTAATTTCCCTGAGAAAATTGTAAATTACCGTTACCAGGGGAATTTACCGCGTAAATTACCAGGGTAAATTACCGATTCGTATCTCTAGGTAATTTCCCTGAAATCGGTTAGCTGCAATTTACGATTTTATAAATGGTCATGTATTTACTAAAAATTCCTCTATAAGATTGTTATTTTGCGATTTCAATGAATGTACAGGGTATATAAATCCATATACTATAATGTCACGGTAAATGTAGAGTTAATATAAGTAAGCTGTTTACGAAGAGAAACCTGTGATATAATAAAAATAAAGTTTAAAATATTTATTACTTTAAGTAATTGTCACCGTGGCTCTTCATTTAGTCTAGTTTCATAAAAAAAATGGTTCGGTTTTGAATAGCCTCTTAATTATTATTTTTTTTATAATAAAACAACAATTATAACATTTTAGAGGGTTAACAGTGAGAGTGAGGTATACATTTTTACATCTCCGAGGGAACTATGTTACCTAAGACGGGTTTTACAATTACCGTGTTTGTTTGTTAGTTGTTAACTGCGAACTGATTGGTCAAATTAGGTCAAATCAAAGTTATTTGAGCTAATAATATGGCGAGCAACAACTTTCTAATTGCAAACAAATCCGTAAACTCAACGGTTCTCGAGATAGTTTTTGAATGACCTTCCGTTAAATGATGGCGAACGCTAATTGTAATACGAAACAAATAACGAAATACGTGGGATTTTTGGCGTTAAATGGACTTAGAAAATATTTTAGAGAACCTACGTTTAAAAAAGGTCAAGCTCTTTTGGTAAGCAATCGTATATTTAACGTTAGGGAAACAGTTAACGAACACAACTGAGTAGTTCAAGGGCAATGCACACGAGACGTCGGTGACTAAAAAAGTCTACGATATAACAATTAATGTAAGTAATTTAATCGTTTTAGAATTATTATTTCACTCAATTTAGAGTCTGATAATTTCGCTTGTATTAGAGTTTGAAAATTTCACTCGTTTTAGAGTTATTATTTCACTCGTTTTATATTTTGATAATTTTACTCGTTTTATAGTCTGATAATTTTACTCGTTTTATAGTCTGATAATTTTACTCGTTTTATAGTCTTATAATTTACTCGTTTTATAGTATGTTAATTTCACACTTTTTATAATCTGATTATTTAACTCGTTTTATAGTCTGATAATTTTACTCGTTTTATAGTCTTATAATTTACTTGTTTTATAGTATGTTAATTTCACACTTTTTATAATCTGATAATTTAACTCGTTTTATAGTCTGATAATTTTACTCGTTTTATAGTCTTAAAATTTACTTGTTTTATAGTATGTTAATTTCACACTTTTTATAATCTGATAATTTAACTCGTTTTATAGTCTGATAATTTCACTCGTTTTACAGTTTGAAAATTTCACTCGTTTTAGAGTTATTATTTCACTCGTTTTAGAGTTATTATTTCACTCGTTTTATAGTTTGATAATTTTACTCGTTTTATAGTCTGATAATTTCACTCGTTTTAGAGTTATTATTTTACTCGTTTTAGAGTCTGATAATTTCGCTCGTTTTAGAGTTTGAAAATTTAAAACTTTTTATAATCTGGTAATTTAACTCGTTTTATAGTCTGATAATTTCACTCGTTTTACAGTTTGAAAATTTCACTCGTTTTAGAGTTATTATTTCACTCGTTTTATAGTTTGATAATTTTACTCGTTTTATAGTCCGATAATTTCGCTTGTTTTAGAGTTATTATTTCATTCGTTTTGTAGTTTGATAATTTCACTCGTTTTACAGTCTGATAATTTCACTCGTTTTAGAGTTATTATTTCACTCGTTTTAGAGTTATTATTTCAGTCGTTTTAGAATTATTATTTCACTCAATTTAGAGTCTGATAATTTCGCTTGTATTAGAGTTTGAAAATTTCACTCGTTTTAGAGTTATTATTTCACTCGTTTTATATTTTGATAATTTTACTCGTTTTATAGTCTGATAATTTTACTCGTTTTATAGTCTGATAATTTTACTCGTTTTATAGTCTTATAATTTACTCGTTTTATAGTATGTTAATTTCACACTTTTTATAATCTGATAATTTAACTCGTTTTATAGTCTGATAATTTCACTCGTTTTACAGTTTGAAAATTTCACTCGTTTTAGAGTTATTATTTCACTCGTTTTATAGTCTGATAATTTTACTCGTTTTATAGTCTGATAATTTTACTCGTTTTATAGTCTGATAATTTTACTCGTTTTATAGTCTTATAATTTACTCGTTTTATAGTATGTTAATTTCACACTTTTTATAATCTGATAATTTAACTCGTTTTATAGTCTGATAATTTTACTCGTTTTATAGTCTTATAATTTACTCGTTTTATAGTATGTTAATTTCACACTTTTTATAATCTGATAATTTAACTCGTTTTATAGTCTGATAATTTTACTCGTTTTATAGTCTTATAATTTCACTCGTTTTACAGTTTGAAAATTTCACTCGTTTTAGAGTTATTATTTCACTCGTTTTATAGTCTGATAATTTTACTCGTTTTATAGTCTGATAATTTTACTCGTTTTATAGTCTGATAATTTTACTCGTTTTATAGTCTTATAATTTACTCGTTTTAAAGTATGTTAATTTCACACTTTTTATAATCTGATAATTTAACTCGTTTTATAGTCTGATAATTTTACTCGTTTTATAGTCTTATAATTTACTCGTTTTATAGTATGTTAATTTCACACTTTTTATAATCTGATAATTTAACTCGTTTTATAGTCTGATAATTTTACTCGTTTTATAGTCTTATAATTTACTCGTTTTATAGTATGTTAATTTCACACTTTTTATAATCTGATAATTTAACTCGTTTTAGAGTCTGATAATTTCGCTTGTATTAGAGTTTGAAAATTTCACTCGTTATAGAGTTATTATTTCACTCGTTTTATATTTTGATAATTTTACTCGTTTTATAGTCTGATAATTTTACTCGTTTTATAGTCTGATAATTTTACTCGTTTTATAGTCTGATAATTTTACTCGTTTTATAGTCTTATAATTTACTCGTTTTATAGTATGTTAATTTCACACTTTTTATAATCTAATAATTTAACTCGTTTTATAGTCTGATAATTTTACTCGTTTTATAGTCTTATAATTTACTCGTTTTATAGTATGTTAATTTCACACTTTTTATAATCTGATAATTTAACTCGTTTTATAGTCTGATAATTTCACTCGTTTTACAGTCTGATAATTTCACTCGTCTTAGAGTTATTATTTCACTCGTTTTAGAGTTATTATTTCAGTAGTTTTAGAATTATTATTTCACTCAATTTAGAGTCTGATAATTTCGCTTGTATTAGAGTTTGAAAATTTCACTCGTTTTAGAGTTATTATTTCACTCGTTTTAAATTTTGATAATTTTACTCGTTTTATAGTCTGATAATTTTACTCGTTTTATAGTCTGATAATTTTACTCGTTTTATAGTCTTATAATTTACTCGTTTTATAGTATGTTAATTTCACACTTTTTATAATCTGATAATTTAACTCGTTTTATAGTCTGATAATTTCACTCGTTTTACAGTTTGAAAATTTCACTCGTTTTAGAGTTATTATTTCACTCGTTTTATAGTCTGATAATTTTACTCGTTTTATAGTCTGATAATTTTACTCGTTTTATAGTCTGATAATTTTACTCGTTTTATAGTCTGATAATTTTACTCGTTTTATAGTCTTATAATTTACTCGTTTTATAGTATGTTAATTTCACACTTTTTATAATCTGATAATTTAACTCGTTTTATAGTCTGATAATTTTACTCGTTTTATAGTCTTATAATTTACTCGTTTTATAGTATGTTAATTTCACACTTTTTATAATTTGATAATTTAACTCGTTTTATAGTCTGATAATTTTACTCGTTTTATAGTCTTATAATTTACTCGTTTTATAGTATGTTAATTTCACACTTTTTATAATCTGATAATTTAACTCGTTTTAGAGTCTGATAATTTCGCTTTTATTAGAGTTTGGAAATTTCACTCGTTTTAGAGTTATTATTTCACTCGTTTTATATTTTGATAATTTTACTCGTTTTATAGTCTGATAATTTTACTCGTTTTATAGTCTGATAATTTTACTCGTTTTATAGTCTGATAATTTTACTCGTTTTATAGTCTTATAATTTACTCGTTTTATAGTATGTTAATTTCACACTTTTTATAATCTAATAATTTAACTCGTTTTATAGTCTGATAATTTAACTCGTTTTATAGTCTGATTATTTCACTCGTTTTACAGTTTGAAAATTTCACTCGTTTTAGAGTTATTATTTCACTCGTTTTATAGTCTGATAATTTTACTCGTTTTATAGTCTGATAATTTTACTCGTTTTATAGTCTGATAATTTTACTCGTTTTATAGTCTTATAATTTACTCGTTTTATAGTATGTTAATTTCACACTTTTTATAATCTGATAATTTAACTCGTTTTATAGTCTGATAATTTTACTCGTTTTATAGTCTTATAATTTACTCGTTTTATAGTATGTTAATTTCACACTTTTTATAATCTGATAATTTAACTCGTTTTATAGTCTGATAATTTTACTCGTTTTATAGTCTTATAATTTACTCGTTTTATAGTATGTTAATTTCACACTTTTTATAATCTGATAATTTAACTCGTTTTAGAGTCTGATAATTTCGCTTGTATTAGAGTTTGAAAATTTCACTCGTTTTAGAGTTATTATTTCACTCGTTTTATATTTTGATAATTTTACTCGTTTTATAGTCTGATAATTTTACTCGTTTTATAGTCTGATAATTTTACTCGTTTTATAGTCTGATAATTTTACTCGTTTTATAGTCTTATAATTTACTCGTTTTATAGTATGTTAATTTCACACTTTTTATAATCTAATAATTTAACTCGTTTTATAGTCTGATAATTTTACTCGTTTTATAGTCTTATAATTTACTCGTTTTATAGTATGTTAATTTCACACTTTTTATAATCTGATAATTTCACACTTTTTATAATCTGATAATTTAACTCGTTTTATAGTCTGATAATTTCACTCGTTTTACAGTTTGAAAATTTCACTCGTTTTAGAGTTATTATTTCACTCGTTTTATAGTTTGATAATTTTACTCGTTTTATAGTCTGATAATTTCACTCGTTTTATAGTTTGATAATTTTACTCGTTTTATAGTCTGATAATTTCACTCGTTTTAGAGTTATTATTTTACTCGTTTTAGAGTCTGATAATTTCGCTCGTTTTAGAGTCTGATAATTTCGCTCGTTTTAGAGTTTGAAAATTTCACTCGTTTTAGAGTTATTATTTATTTCGTTTTGTAGTTTGATAATTTTACTCGTTTTATAGTCTGATAATTTCACTCGTTTTACAGTCTGATTATTTCACTCAATTTAGAGTCTGATAATTTCGCTCGTTTTAGAGTTTGAAAATTTAAAACTTTTTATAATCTGATAATTTAACTCGTTTTATAGTCTGATAATTTCACTCGTTTTACAGTTTGAAAATTTCACTCGTTTTAGAGTTATTATTTCACTCGTTTTATAGTTTGATAATTTTGGAACTACTCAAAAATAATAGTAAAAATATTTGTATTGGTAAAACTAAAATAATAATTTAGAATTTGATAATTTAATTTATCGTTTTTGTGTCTGATAATTATTGTTTTTAGCTTTTTGAGTCTATATTTAATTTTTTAAAATAATTTAGATTGTAATTATACACTCTACCAATACAATATATTTCTTAAACTAATTTTCCCTTTTTTACACACCCTTAGGGATTTGTGTGTATTGGTTTCAGGTAAAAACCTATTTAAGACTCCCCCAGAACCACAAAAAAAAGTAACTCAATATTTTATAATGGAATTAAACTCTTAATGACTTACCTGAGGAATGCCAGAAACTAATTAAAAATAACAGTTTTAAACGTAAAGCTAAAGAGCTAATACTAGAAACGGACCTTGTCTGACTTAATCTTATCATCATAACGCTAACTGTAATCTTTTCTTTCCTTTTGGTTTTAATGTTTTTATAGATTTGTGCATTCTCCATTTTTTCTTTTACATTTATACATATTTTTACTGCTTTTGCGTAATTTCTATTTTTTATTTTAATTTTTTCCCCTTATTGTATCTACTTTATATATCCAGTAATAAAATTGCATTGAATTGAAAAAAAAATTGAATTGACAGTGAAGCCGATGCCGATGTCGATGCCGCCGTTTCGTTTGTATCTCTTTGACAGTTAGGTCTAGAAGGCTCAATGATATGGCAATTGTTTGGGCAGAGCATCATCTTAATAGCCCAATATTGATTTTTGGGACAAGGTGGCCAGAACTTTAATAGCGCCCATTTCTGTGATTTTGGCGTTCTTCTAATGAACTCTTCGACCGATGGAGTAAATGATTTTTCAATCCATTGAAAATGTCCCCATCTTTTTGTGCGTTTCGAGTCCAAAACGCGAGCAATTTTCATTTTCAATTTCGTCCATGGCTAATTTTTGATTTCTCATATTATAAACGTTTCCCGCATATCGGAGCTTGGGGGGTAATTTTAAAGTTCTTAAATTACGGTAATTTAGGAAATCAGTAAATTACGCGGTAATTTACAGCGTAAATTACCGTGTTGCGGTAAATTACCATAATTTTATTTTTAAAAAAAAAAAAGGTTTTTTTTACGATTAAAACAAGGAATACAAAGAAGAAACGCTTTTATTGGGTAAACAAATCGCATTTACCGGGCTTCACCGTTTCTTGCTCAAAATATTCCTGAATAACTAGGTCTACTTTCTCTCTTTTACCCATTTTTACCAAATAAAACTTTATAGAAAGAATACTATATTCTTTCGCTAGACTACTTCGAAGTAACGCTAAACTAACGCAGATGTTCGGAATAACCAAGTGAAAATAAAACTAACATTTTAGCAGACGACAGATGAATAATGAATGTGATTTTTCTTAAACAGGGCTAGACATAAGTATTCTTCCTATTAAACGTATCAAACTATTCTAACACCGCCTTCGACTCCTTGGAAATTCGTTACCAAAACGAATCTAGGTGGCGCTTCGGTGCCTAGCTCTTAGAGTTAGTGCGTTACGCCTATGATCTAGTGTTTGCTGGAGTGAAATTACATTATTAAACGATGCAAAAATACACTTATACGCGAATAACGTTAGGTTTTGAGTTTTGTAATCTTGCGCGATGTATTTTACCTACATTTTAGCCCGAAAGATCAAAGAAATTGAGAAACAGTGAATCACGAATACGATGGTAAATTACCATGGTAATTTACCACAGTAAATTACCCTGGTAATTACCAGGGTAATTACCATTTTCGTAATTTCCCTGAGAAAATTGTAAATTACCGTTACCAGGGTAATTTACCGCGTAAATTACCAGGGTAAATTACCGATTCGTATCTCTAGGTAATTTCCCTGAAATCGGTTAGCTGCAATTTACGATTTTATAAATGGTCATGTATTTACTAAAAATTCCTCTATAAGATTGTTATTTTGCGATTTCAATGAATGTACAGGGTATATAAATCCATATACTATAATGTCACGGTAAATGTAGAGTTAATATAAGTAAGCTGTTTACGAAGAGAAACCTGTGATATAATAAAAATAAAGTTTAAAATATTTATTACTTTAAGTAATTGTCACCGTGGCTCTTCATTTAGTCTAGTTTCATAAAAAAAATGGTTCGGTTTTGAATAGCCTCTTAATTATTATTTTTTTTATAATAAAACAACAATTATAACATTTTAGAGGGTTAACAGTGAGAGTGAGGTATACATTTTTACATCTCCGAGGGAACTATGTTACCTAAGACGGGTTTTACAATTACCGTGTTTGTTTGTTAGTTGTTAACTGCGAACTGATTGGTCAAATTAGGTCAAATCAAAGTTATTTGAGCTTATAATATGGCGAGCAACAACTTTCTAATTGCAAACAAATCCGTAAACTCAACGGTTCTCGAGATAGTTTTTGAATGACCTTCCGTTAAATGATGGCGAACGCTAATTGTAATACGAAACAAATAACGAAATACGTGGGATTTTTGGCGTTAAATGGACTTAGAAAATATTTTAGAGAACCTACGTTTAAAAAAGGTCAAGCTCTTTTGGTAAGCAATCGTATATTTAACGTTAGGGAAACAGTTAACGAACACAACTGAGTAGTTCAAGGGCAATGCACACGAGACGTCGGTGACTAAAAAAGTCTACGATATAACAATTAATGTAAGTAATTTAATTTTGCTTATCAAGCAATTTCTATAAAATTTTACTCTAGGTTGTACAAGATAGAAGTATTTAAAATCACCGGTAATCCACACTCTCTCCCTAGATGTATATCTAGGCATACGCGTGAACTTTGAGCCCACCTATTTCGAAAATAAAACGATAAAATATATCTTAAAGGCTTTTTTTGGGTTTCTTTTAAATTCATTTATTATGGAAAAATGTAAATCAAATATTTTTTCTAAAAACAGTTTGTTAATTCACTTTAAATCATCGCTACATTTACATTAGCGTCAACGGGAATAGTAGTTTATTTTTAACCAAGTTACGCTCACCCCTAGAGGCGCTGCGCAACAATCGCTCGTACTCTATTGACCAAGAAATATGCAAAAAATAAAACTAAACTCTCGTGGCTCGATTTAAACATTCGAATGCACGCGTTTTGAATTTAAAACCTTCATAATAGGTGTTTTTTTTTCGCCTGTCCCAGGACAAAAAGTGTAAACTTTTTACTCTAAAACGTTTTATTCGCGTGTTCTCGTTGTAAGATTTGCCCTGTCCCGAATTTTGTTCGCTTGTTCCAGAGCTCAAACGTTACACTTTTTACTCCTCCTCGAAAGGAGGGGTAGAGGGAGAAATCTAGCTTATATAGAAAATTCGTCTGCTTAAATAACGGGTTTTGAACATCTTCACATGTGGCAAGCTATTAATAACGAATATCCCATTGTTAAATGCTATTTAATGACTTTAAAAGTTGCTTGATGACTTAGACCTAAGGTGGTGTCTTGGGTATTAGCCTAGCTGATTATTATTAATATTTAATAAATAAGAAAAATGAGTCCTATATTGATGATATCACCACCGGTCGCCATCTTAAAAACAAAACAAATATATAACCTTTAACCTCTAACTACCCCTTCTTACTCAAACTCGTTTTTTTCGTCAAGATAGAATTGGAGTAAAATGACGTCATAGGGCTACACTTTTGAACCTGCTCAAAAAACCCAGAACAGGCGAAAAAAAAACCACCTATTGACGGTTACCATTTTGCGAAGCAGGACGATATCAAAATTGATAAAACTGTTAATTTGGCTCTTGAATTTTTCGGAAACTACAACAAGCGCTACACATCAACAAGATATTTCTAAAAGTCCATTCAGTTTTCGAATTATATAGGATCGCTTTTAAAATGAATAATTCGTTAAAGGAAATCTTGAATGACCTGCGGACAGACGGCGTACAATGCGATACAGTTTTGAAATGCATTCTGGTTCACACCTACCTCTACGGTTCTGAGCAAGGAAAAGAGACCATCAGCACACACGAGTCGACAGACAAAGCATCCAAAATAATATTGTATTCATGCGCTCCATTTTTTAGGTACGTGTGACTAGACGTACATGTAGCAATGGTTTCTTAACCTAAAATAACCTAACCAACTCACAGCGAAAAAATTAGGTTAGCAGTTGATTCCCCAGAAGGTTTGGCCCGATTGTTCATGAACCAGGGAGGCTCAAAAAATGATTCCCTGGCAAACCTGTCAACCTAGTTGCCTGGATAACTAGGGGATTTTTTATCAAAATCCTACTCATATAACGGTTAATAAATAGTTTTGTACAAACCATTGGATAAAGTCAATTAATTATAGCTCATTGATTTGGTAAATAGTTCAGTATATTTTTAAATATACTATTTTCACGTAGACTACCTTAGCTATATTTTGAAAATCGACTTTATGGGTGACGCTTCAGAAAATACCAATAAAATTGGAATGAGCATAAGCAGAATTTTTAAAACCAAAGCATAAAAAGTTTGAAAGTCCTAATGAAGTAGCGCTATGTTGTCTTTGTAAAAGTGTTTGGCCTGTTTAGCTAGGGATTTATAGAAAGGTCTATTTCAGAGACCACGGAGAAGAAACGTAATCAGCAGACAATGAACTTCGGAAACGCTAGCTAATCTAAGCTTAACCGATATAGCGCTTTCGATATGATCTAACGCGAATAAACTATTTAGGTCCTTTCTTACGAACTGGCAAAGCGGTCTGCAAGAACGTGGCGAAATAGGTATCGGAGGTATACCCATCGATGTTTTAGAATCAGTCGTGGAGTACGCCTACACCCGAGAATCTCAGATCAATGATGACAACGTCGAAATGCTCCTAAAGGGAGCTAATCAACTCATGATTGACGGAATGGTTCGAGACTGTGAGAATTACATGGTTAGTGTCATTGGCTACGAAAATTGCTTCGGCTTTCTCAAATTTGGTTCGGCTCACTTCAGTCTCAAACTGGCCGACGAGGCTACAGACATCATCGAAGTGTACGACACTCGAGCTGACCGCTGGACCCAAGTATGTGTTAATTATAGAAATTCCACCGTTGCCACGGGTAATTATGCTTACGTAATTCCTGACCAAAGGTACTGGACATTGACCCTCTCGGACCAAGGGCTTACCATGGTTGCGTCATCATGGGGCACGAAATTTACGTCATCGGTGGCTTCAATGGTTCTCAGTATTTTCGAAGTTGCCGCTGCTACAACGTCGTTACTAGAATGTGGCGCGAAATTACTCCCATGAACTGCAAACGGTGCCTATGGTGTTTTGGAATAACTACTTGTACATTAATATAATTAACGGGCTCCGTTGTAGATGTTACGTCAGCGTAGCGCGAGCAGACGGATTTATCTACGCCATGGGCGGATATGACGGGCACCGTCGTCAAAACTCCGTGGAAAAGTACGATATTAGCTTCAATCAGTGGTCACACGTCAGTCCGATGCACTTCCAACGAGCTCATTTTTATCGCGGGTGGTTTCAATGGGCAAACGGTTTAGGACAGTGTGGAGTACTACAGCCCGAGTCAAGTCGAGTGGACGCTGATCCAACCAAGAATGAGTTCGCCAAGAAGCGGGTTGTCCTGCGTGACGTACGACGGTTGCCTCTACGTCATTGGCGGGTTTAACGGCGTCCACAGACTGAGCAGTGGGGAAATGTTGTCACCAGGGTCGGACGCGTGGTTGTCAATCCCCGATATGCGAACCCCGAGGAGTAATTTTGCAATGGAAGTAGGGAGAACTAGTTTTATTTTAAACCAAATAAATTCGAATTTGGAGTGAATACGAAGAGTATTAAGGTGATTGACGAGACGATATTTGTCGTCGGAGGCATCAACGGACTCACCACCACCACCGAGGAGGTTGAGTATTTCCATATCAAGATTGGATAGTGGTTCAACGCCACGGACATGAGTCTGCAGAGATCCGCCCTGAACGTCGGCGTGGTCCACCAGTTCCCCAACGCCGGCTCTTACGCCTACTGCCCCCGAGACCAACTGGCTGAAGAAAAGCGACAACGCTTGATTAGAAGAATTAATCCCTCGACGCCTCTCAATACCATAGATGAAGGCGATTTCGAAGTTGAAGACGATTTTGAGGATGCGCAGGTTGACTAGACCAGAGGAAATGCGTTGAAATAACTAATTGTGACCCAAAATTTAACTATTATTGAAAATGTATGAAGCCACCCCACGAACACGTGTAGAGGAAACTTGTAGAAGTATCTTTATCGCGTCAGGGCCGGATTACCCAATAGGCCGACTAGGCCTGGGCCTAGGGCACCCACCCTAAGGGGCACCAGGAGGTTTCGATTTTTTTTCTTCGGAGTAATTTTAGTAAATGCGTCCACATTTTCAATACCATGTAAAGCAATCATTTATTAACGTCACTAAAATATCCGCAAAGTCTACACTGAAATTTTATTTTCCATCCATTTGTCAATTATAAATTTCGGGAGCGCCTAGATCGCTTCGCTCGCCACTGAAAGGGGCACCAAAATTAGCTTGGGCCTAGGACCCCGCAAGGTCTTAATCCGGCCTTGTATCGCGTACATTCTTATCTCAGCTACAAGTTTTCCCGTTCACGTTTCCAAGAGGGTGGCTTAACCGCTGTTTATTATTTTCAATGCACAAAAGTCGATAGAATAAAAATATTATGTGTCGATACACTTATCACAAATCTATAGTGAGCGCTTAGTGAATGGTAAAACGAAAAAATAGTTAATAGAAAACGTCGTGTAGACAGTCTGCGCGAAGTAATGCGTTTCCTAACGCGAGCTGATTTTCTCTATGAACTTTAAACCTAGGAGCAACAAACACAGCACCCTACACAAGAAGAACGCAACCCGTCAAAATTCCTGCATTTTCTTGCGTACAGTTTTCATTGGTTAGACGCTTTAGCGCCTGCTGCCGTCGGAAGGGGAAAATTCGGAAATTGTCTTCCCCCTTTCCAATGAAATTTGTTCATAACACTGCGTTAGCGTGTTTATAGGCAGCTGCGTTCACCTTGTGTTTGTTGCTCCTAGTTTAAACAATGTAAGAAAAATCAATACGAGAAACGAATAGAACGGAAAACGATACGTAAAGTTCAAATACGTATTTGGTTTTCTCCAATCACATAATTCTGCCTCGGTCGTAGAAGTGAAACCATAAGCCTATCATCCCTAAGTTTGAATTGAAAGGCAGTGTTGGTTCAAGCAAAAGACTGGCGAAAGGACAGTGCTAAATCCACCCGGTGGCAGAAAAGAGAAACGTAACGCGTCCCGCAATGCATGATGCCAGCTGCTTTGGTATGTATTACGTGTATCCTAATTAATCTAGTTTTACAAAAACACTTTCTTACGTATCAACGGGAGCCTGGAAATGTACTTGTTTCAAGCTAATAACACGAGCAGTACCTAAGATATACTAAAAACAAATTATAAATAACAGAAAAAAAAATTATTTTAAAAATTTCAGATTTCTATGGAAAATTCCTCGTGCAGGGGGACATTTCCTATTGTAACATTGAATGACCTTGAACCAGGTCTTCAAGGTCATTCAAAACTATCTCGAGATCCGTGGGGTTTACGGATTTGGTTGCAATTAGAAAGTTGTTGCTCGCCATATTAGTAGTTCAAATAACTTTGATTTGACATAATTTGACCAATCAG
This sequence comes from Leiobunum rupestre, assembly GCF_980474605.1. NCBI lineage: Eukaryota > Metazoa > Arthropoda > Arachnida > Opiliones > Sclerosomatidae > Leiobunum > Leiobunum rupestre. The sequence goes on along the minus strand of NC_143386.1, from coordinate 63,617,728 downwards.
AAGCCGGGGAAAATTATAAATAAAAATGGGAGCTAAAATTCTAGTCAGTTTACTTGAAGTTGAAGAAAATAAACAGTTGGATGTTTTTGTGGACGAATAAGAATTTAAGAGAAAACCGAATGTTAGGTTAATTTCCTATTAAATATTTCCTTTAAAATTATAAATAATTCATATGCTCTCGTGGAATCGTGTAAGAAATATATATTTATTGTCAAAGGCTTAGTTTACAACGTTCTCATAAAAAGAATATTTTTACATTTGACGAAGAACTCTTCTCAAGAGAAGAATTTCTTCTTAGTATTTTGACGCGTCCCAGGTTAGGTTGAACTCATATTTCAAACAAAGCGAATTTTTATAATAGATATTTTCATAATGTAATTCAAAAATTTATTATTATTTGGGCGAAGTAAAGGTTAATATTCGATAGGCCTTGGTCTCAAGCAAAATTTATCTGGCGAAGGAGATATTATGAGAGAGGTTAAGCAGAGCGCTAAAGAAGTTTGACAACGTCGAGAGTCACGTGCTGTCAAGCTTATATTTATAAAGTGTAAATGAAAATCTGAATGTATTAATAATTCCCAGTTCAACAAATCTTGAAATAATCATGTTAGTTTGTTTTTTATCTAGCATTGCGCGTTTTACCTATCGTAAATATTGGTTTAAATGGGAATGAGCGTAAGACTTGTATAATTCACATTCCTGGTAAACCAGGGTGCACGAAAACAAAATATTTTGGTTGGACGATACTCACATCCATACGTAAGGGGCGGTTTAGTATTAATTAAACAAGTTTTTCATTTCGTCGTGTACCCGAGCTTGGCAAATATTTCTAAAATGTGTTACAATTCTATTTGAACCGTACTCGTTTGCTTTAGACGTCCAACTGAAAACGCGCTTAATTAACTTATGTTCCCTAGGAGGGGCTTTACAATTACCGCAATATCGGGACGAAGCGTAACAATTGTGATTCACAGTTTCTTGAATTTTGGAAAATAGTTTATTTTTATAAAAACGCCTGTATTCGAATTCGTGTTTTTGTAATGGTTATGAGTACTGCGTGTTTGTGTTGTGACGGTTGTGAGTCTAATGTTTATGCGTGCTGTGTGTTTCTGTTGTGAAGTGCTTGGTTGTTGCGCTTTGTATTTGTACGAGGTTTCTTCACAACCAACTTCTACTTTTAGACCGGAACTATCGCTAAGCTTAAGCATCCATATAATAATATTAATCAGCTAGGCAAATACCCAAGGCGCCACCATAGGCCTAAGTCATCGAGCGACTTTTAAAGCCATTTATTCAGGTGGCCGGATTACAATGGGTATGAGGGTGGTGGCAAGCCCTTCATACCACGCGAGCCAACAGCTCTCTACACTAACTATTACCCTTAACCTCAACAAGTGTCCACCAAAAAAGCTATAGAACATCATGCGGGTTTCGAACCCAAGCCCGGTTCACGTTTTAGCAGGCCGATTGTTTACCGTTGAGCCATTGACTTTCAAACAACTATACTGAAAATAAAAAATATCACAGCCAACTCTTACGAGGAGAGGTATATTTTGGCTTGCCAACTGGTTTTTAATTCAATTTTCCTTCGCTAACCGCTTACTTATATTAAATGAAAGGGTGATTAAAATATTGTTCCTAATTAATGGACAAGTGCTGTAATCGTTTCTGTTTATGGTAGAATTACTCTGAAGCTAGTGCGCGGTTTTTTAGAACAGGGTTATTGAAATATTAATCTTATTGAAGACAACGCACACCTTTTCGTAAATAATATTTACTAAACATTCCTCTTAATGCGCTTATAAAGTTAGTGTAGAGGGAGATTGTAAATATGTTTTAAATTTAACTTTAATATGCCAGATAAACTAAACACATTAGGAGGATTGTGTGTACTCAAATGTCCGTGACATCTTATTTCTTTAGTATATCACGAAAGCATAGACCCCACTGAATTACAAATCAACGGGTCATGTTTACTGAAAAAGTTATCCATCTTTTATTATTGGTCAGTCGTACCTATTTGACATGGGAGAAGTAAGTAGCCCATATTTTATTCGTGATACTTTGTTTTGCTTTCCCCGACAAAGCATTTCGACGTTAGGGGGGTCTCTCTTTCAATCTGGATAGCGTATTCATTTTTTCCCTGCTGGATATATAACAACAGAAAATGTTTCTTTTATGTTGGAACCACTTCAGTGGGATCTAAAAGGATGCCGCCGAGTGCCGGGAGATTTCTCAATCCCTTTCGCTCTTGAACTTCCCCCTCTCTTTGACCGAACCCCTGGGAAATCATCATTGCCATCTTGCTCACGACCCCCGATCCAATATAAAAAATAGAGAACTTCTTCTTTGGTCTATTTATGTCTTGGCGTGCGCGTTTCATACCGTCCAGATGTTATTATGTTTTCCAAGTTTCGTTTTCTGATATTGCCAATTTTGTTGTACTACACACTCCCTGTTCTATTTAATATCGTATTAGATTTAAAGATAGGAAAACTTACAACGTAATCTTTTGAAAAGGAAAAAAGTCCGTGAAGTTTAAGAACTGCTAATAATTTCACAATTTCATAACGTATTAGTTTTAAAGAAAGGAAAACTTACAGCGTTTTCTTTTGTACAAAAAAAGTCGGGGGGTTTTAAGAACTGCTAAAAATTTCACAATTTCATAACGTATTAGTTTTAAAGAAAGGAAAACTTACAGCGTTTTCTTTTGTACAAAAAAAGTCGGGGGGTTTTAAGAACTGCTAAAAATTTCACAATTTCATAACGTATTAGTTTTAAAGAAAGGAAAACTTACAGCGTTTTCTTTTGTACCAAAAAAGTCGGGGGGTTTTAAGAACTGCTAAAAATTTCACAATTTCATAACGTATTAGTTTTAAAGAAAGGAAAACTTACAGCGTTTTCTTTTGTACAAAAAAAGTCGGGGGGTTTTAAGAACTGCTAAAAATTTCACAATTTCATAACGTATTAGTTTTAAAGAAAGGACAACTTACAGCGTTTTCTTTTGTACAAAAAAAGTCGGGGGGTTTTAAGAACTGCTAAAAATTTCACAATTTCATAACGTATTAGTTTTATAGAATTAAAACTTACAACGTAATCTTTTGTACGGGAAAAAAATCCGGGAAGTCTAACAATGGTAAAATGTCACAATTTGATATCGTATTAGTTTTGAAGAAAGGAAGACTTACAACGTACTTTTTTGTACAAGAAAAAGTCCGGGAAGTTTAAGAACTGCTAAAATAGTCACCTATTTTAATAAGGTTTTGTTTTAAAGGAAAGAAAATTTATATCGTAATCTTTGTTACTTTGAAAAGTGGGAATTTGAGTATGCCCTTGGATCGTCTCCAAGTAGTAATTTTTCCAATGTATAAGCAAATACATTTTTGGAAACCTGATAATTTAATTTTAGTTGAAAAAATATCAATTTCATATTTCATTGTTGTGCTTGAATTAGTTTTCAATGCCAAGCTATTTTTCTGTTAAATCGCGGAAACATTTCCTTGCATGTTTTACTCCACTTGGAACGCTTACTAATGCTAGACGTAAGTTTTTCACAGCGTTTATAAAGATGTAAAATGTAGATGTTACGATACCTAGAGATATTTCCTTATTTCTAAGCCATATTTTCAGGATTTAATAGTTTTAGAATATCGATATCTGAGGTATTTCACCACGCACTATTTTATATCGAAAAATCAGGGGAAACCTGTGAAGGTATTTGTTCCAAGCGAGTAACATTAGGGAAATCGATACTGTGCTAATAGATGTATTATAATATTTCTTATAATACCATGAGTACATCACCACAACCGAGGAGCAACAAACACAAAGAGAACGCAGCTAGCCTTTTAAACACGCTAACGCAGTGTTGTGTACAAATTTCATTGGACGAACCTTTACGCTGAACGTTTTACGGAAAGGGGGAAGACAATTTCCCCTTCCGACGGCAGCAGGCGCTAAAGCGTCTAACCAATGAAAACTGTACGCAAGTAAAGGCACGACTTTTGACGGGTTGCTGAGTTTGTTGCTCCTAGCTGCAACTGTAAACATATATTAGCAGTAGAGGCAAACGGATATTTTAATTACAAATGTTTTATACTTGTATTTTTCTGATAATACCATGAGTACATCACTGCAAGTGTAAACATATATTTAATTTAGTAAAAGTCCTAAGTTAATAACGTTAGCAGTAGAAGTGAACGGATATTTTACTAATAGATGTATTATACTTGTATGTTTCTGATAATACCATGAGTATATCACTGCAAGTGTAAACATATATTTAATTTAGTAAAAAGTAATAATCAAAATGGAGATTGAGACTTCACTCGTATGAGATATATCACATAAAAATTTCTTAATTTTGGGCTAGAAGTTTAGGCAAAATCTATAAAAAAAATAATCAAGAAATTTGCATATTAAAATATTGTGAAAACTTCGTACTTAGAAATGTTCAGAAAAACTTGGTCCTTCTCGTCACATATATCTTGTATTATTAATACCCTCAAAACCCTGGATTCCTTTTTACGCGACTCGTAGTATTTTTTGCATATAAAGTGCCCCTATGAATAAATCCAATTTATTTACGTATAGTACCCACGTAAAAGAAAAAGTCATTTTCGGAAAGAAACAACATTCCAGATTTCGACATCCTTATCTTCATTTCAAGCTCCAATTCCTCGATTACGCCTTGCAGAACGGTATAATGACACCCAACTAACGAAATAACTCCTCTTTAATCCGTCGACTATCTTAGGCAAATATAAAATGCACTCATTGACCTATAACGTCGTGATCCTCATCATTGAAAATTGCGTTACGTATAATAAATTAACTCTCCGACAACTTCACAATGAAGCCAATTTTGGAGCTATAAGTGTCAGGGCTTTTTCAAACCCGATCCACCGACACTAGGAGGAATAGTAGATGAAGTTTCCTAATCCATCTCCCAACCTCACCTTCAATTTCCCTGGACCCACCATGGCGCCACCGTTGCAAATAGAGCTAATGCATCAACCCTTTTCATAAGAACAGCCTAGTCCCAAGACACGGGGGTGTTATTGTCTACAGCCCCTCAGCCTTTCTCCCCTGACATTATTTCGCAGTATAGCTAACCCGGTACTCATTTGAATAATTTGGAAAGAGAAGGGAGCGAAATAGTCATTATTCAAGGTAACTTTCAGTGGCAACAAAGCCAAAGGCGTTCTACAATTGATTTATCGCTCTCGAACGAAGCTAAGCAACTATGCTTCGTGATAAGACCCACTGCTGAAGTGAACTGGGCTCGCGGTATATAGTTCCCAAATTTCTGATAAGGATGGTAATAGGTTATGTGACGTCACGGGAATGTATTATTGTGACTCAGTGGAGGGTGCCCCCCCCCTTTGCTCCCCCCGCCCCTGGGATCATTATTTCGAGTGTTATTCTAACCCTTTAGTCTTCTTCGCTCCCCCCCGCCTTATCCCCCTGATTTATTAGTTTCAATTGACGCCAAAATGGAATAGCGCCATCTGTTTTCCAATATATAATATCATCTCTCTATCTCCCTCTTTAAGCTCTAGATCCGCTACTTCCGGGAATAATAATAATAATAATACTAATAATAATAATTTCTAACGCTCCAATTGATCGACTTTGTTTAAATTTGGTTAGTTACATTAGAAGTTTATATAAATGTCTTTTAATTGACCATTACCTTTAAAGGCGGTAGATGAAACGACTACCAGAAAAATATATTATATTTCTAACGAGTAAAGGATTAATCGATGTATACTGGTTATGTTATTCATATGAAAATTGTGCATTACGAAATACATCATTTAGTACAACCATTACGCTATTTATTTAAAGAGTAAATTACAAAAGTATTCTTGGGATAGAAACTAAACTACTTTATATTTTTCTTGTACATTTGATCATGAGCTTTCCGAAAATGTAACTCACTTGATAAAAAACCGTCGTTAAATTTATTTAATATTAAAATGAAATTTACGTGTAGCGCCCCGCTGCACAGTGGGACGAAACGGGGAAAAAAGTGGGCATTTGAGGAAAATTTTAAATCGATGAAAATTTTTTTCTTGGGTATTTTATGATGATTTTATATCGAATGCATACTGTAATACCTGAGATTTCGGTTTGCAAGTCATATTTTATTCTGTGGAGGCCATAGAACCTGTTAAAGTGACTAAACTCGTTAAAAAAACTTGTATATGTTTTGTCATCCTAACTAATTCTTTTATACAAAAACCATAAATTAAAACCAACTACTTCTAGGTTATCTGTGTATATTTTTAGTCTCTGTTATTTGACGCATTGATCTAATATTTTTCCAATTTAAAAAAAAAAATTTGCTCTGTCTATGGAGTGTAAGATACGAATAATTCTTAGATTTAAAAAAAATTATTAAATAATATTATACAAGTAGTCATATTTCTCGATTCTAGTAGTATTATAGTTTATAAATATCAATAACCCATATCCACCCGGGTCCCTCTGTAGCACAAATAAAATTATAAAGATAAATATTTTTGGAAAATATTTCAATAAAAATAAACAGATAATTGATTAATTTTAAACCAAACACTTGCAAGAACAAGGATCAAGAGCGAATAACTGAAAAAGTAATTGCGCTACAACATCAAAAAGTACTTGAGGTACTCATTTTGGTGAAATTCAATGACTGTCAACTCGTGTTTCAGGGTGATTATAGCTTTTTGCTTTTGATTTAAAATTGAGCGCCATTTTATTAGTCAATTTGCATTTTTGATCTTTATTTTATCGACTTTCTGTTGTGCAAATCCGATTGAATCAAAGCTATGTAGACCTAGAATAGGACGTGGAACACCTTTCTAATTGAAACCATCTTCGTAACTCTTACGGTTTTCGAGATAATTTTTGGATGACCTTGAAGACATGGTTCAAGGTCATCAAAATTTTCCTAGTAGGTATTCCCCTACGTTTATTCCCATTCGACCGAAATCCCATTCGACCGAAAGAATTTTAAAATGTAGCCCAATTGGCGGGGTGATTTGGTATTTTATTTATAAGGTATGTACTATCGAAGATCCATGTTTAGGTTAGGTTAGGTTAAAAATAGCAATTTGTATCTTTCTTTTTATTAAGACGGAATAAATAATTATTATTGATGTATAAATACCCTCCTTTACTAGCTATCCGCTCCATTGCAAACGACTTCAGTAACTAAATTGAAAACATAGCAAAAGCCAATTTATATAGCAGCGTTCGGTCGAATGGGACACCTCAAAAACCGCCTTCGGTCGAATGGGATTTCGGTCGAATGGGACTAAAGCATTCCCCTACTCATTGTATGCGACCTGAAAATTTCAATTTTCTACCTATAACAGGTTTGGAGATATTCGCAGCGCCTACTTTTTTCTCGTTTCGTCCCACTGTGCGCTGTGGCTTTTATTTTGAACGATAATTTTACCGCGCCTAGTTTGTGACGTTATTGACTACGGTTTTCTCTTAATTTTTCTTACTGCATCTGGTAGATTATATAGTTCCCACTATCCTACCTACCCGCGTAAAAAATTCAGTTGGGGATAGCGGCCAATGAGAAATAACGTGTAGTTAATGACGTCAATCACCACGCTAAAATTCAAATGTTTGGCCGTTCTACTAATTACTAATTACTAATTAGTAATGAACTACGAAACGGAAAGCGACGAAACTTTATATTTAGGTATTTTTAACATAAGCGCTTCGTTTAATAACAAAATTGAGGCGGTAACGAACTAACGAATAATTTTCAACTTACTCTTTAGCTACGCAGATCACGACAGTATAGGAGTTTTAATAATAATCAGCTATGCTAATACAAGGGGGTCTCGATCGAGAAACGGTTTGAAAGAATTTTTGGATTGCTTCCAAAATTCGTCTGTTGCTGACGTCACCCAGATGAGATCCCATTGGTTTTCAATAGGATCTCATCTCAGTGACGTCACGATGTTCGTTAGCAACGAAGATACCAACCTTAGCCCTTAGCAACCACAGCGTATCGAGGCAACCTTTTATAGCCTAAAATTTACTAACCTTGATGCTAATACCCTTTTGCGCGCGCTCCCCTCTCACGTTATTGTTTGTTAAGTTAACATAGTGACGTCAAAAAACCGTCAGCCACATCGAGACGAAAATATGCCGCGATGAGCATTCGAAGTAGAAATATGGTTTCCTGACTTAATAAATAATTTTTTATCCATTTTTTCAGTAATATCCATAACATATCTTGATTAAAGTTAACTCTAAATTACAATTAAAATAAGATAAAGATTACAACTCAGTCTTTCAGGCAAAACCACGTCTAGTGTATTTGATGATAATTATTTTAAATACGAAGCGGGAATAATTTTATTTAACAACGATTTAGTTTAATATCTGGCCTATGAACTTAGCAAACGATTTTATCAGTTTACTCTCTTTCGAGGAAAAGTAAAAATAGTCCACGGTGTAGAGTAATTATGTACACCAGAACAAGCGAATAGTTTAATCTAGGAGAAGGCAACCCGTCAAAAGTCGTGCATTTTCTCGCGTACAATTTTCATTGGTTAGACGCTTTAGCGCCTGCTGCCGTCGGAAGGGGAAAATTCAGAAATTGCCCCCCCCCCGCAGCCCGTAAAACGTTCAGCGTAAAGGCTCATCCAATGAAATTTGTACACAACACTGCCTTAGCGTGTTTAAAGACTAGCAGCGTTTTCCTCGTGTTTGTTGCTCCTAGGTTTTATGTGCCTTTATTCTAGGCGAGAATTGTGAATAATAAAATTTGGTAAGAAAATGCTATTCATTAAAGGGAATATAACCTCAGGTATTTGGTGTGGAACACCAACGTTTGAAGCTCTGACCGCTCTTGCCCTTGGCTTTAAAAATATTTGGCGCCACTGTACAGGGAAATTTGAAAAAATGAAGGGATCTTCCGCAAAGATTGCTTTGCAGGTTATATTCCCTTTAATAGTTTTTTTTTCAGCATTGTTTTTCTAAGCAGTTTCACTCCTTTAATTTATGTATAAAGACATATACGAAACATAATTAAAAACGTAATTAATCACGGGCATAATGTAATTGGGTTACCCCGTGAATAAGTCAATTCTTGATCACATTCATTGGTTTCCTGCAGATTCTAAATAGTTTTCGAAAACATCAAGAAAATGGAAAACTAAAAATATTATTTAAATTTTGGAGCAAACCCTTTCGGGGCAGTTAGCTTCTCCGACCAAATTGCGAACAAATGACCACTTCCCCGCGGACACTCTCCAAAATATAATCCTATTTGTAAAAGCGCGGTTGAAACGAAATTGAGGCGGGCGATCGGTCCACTAATTTCGGAGGCCTCCAAGGACCAAAAATAAACGGGCAGCGCCCCCTCGCGCCCAAATTAAGCGTGAAAAGGGGTGGCGCGAGATGGCGCGGACAGCGTCGCTTCTGAGAGATTAGGAGCGTTTAAATAAATTGGGCGCTTTGGCCTCCGTGTGTGAAATCTTGAAAAGGCCGCTACGCGTCGCCCTAAGCATTAACAGTTGTGTTTAAAACGGCGTAAAAATAAATACCCAAAGAATTAAAGGTAAACGGCCGAGCCGTCACGGACAGACTCCGTCCTTCTGCTAACAGGGAAATATTAATAAATACGCTTCTATATAATCCGCTTTCTCGTTTTAATTCTTTCATTTTCACCTATGTTTTTGTAATCTACAGGGTGATTCCCACGGGGTTGCTTAGACGAGGGACCACACACTCACATTTTCAATGTTAAAAAAGCGTTTACAAATGGCCACGCGTCAATCTCGTCCTCTAGTGGTAGAGGTTTGAAATATATCTACTCTTAAATCAAGTGATCATCCAAGATTTATCAAGTAGTTTTGTTTGAGTAGATAGTTGTCGACTACCGCCACCACAGCTGATACTGATCTCTATTGGGTGCAATGCCTCTGATTATTTGGTTTAAGCTAGGAGTGACAAACACAACACCCCACACAAGGAGAACGCAACCCGTCAAAAATCGTGCATTTTCTTGCTTACAGTTTTCATTGGCTAGACGCTTTAGCGCCTGCTGCCATCGGAAGGGTAAATTATCTTCCCCCTTTCCGTAAAACGTTCAGCGTAAAGGTTCGTCCAATGAAATTTGTACACAACACTGCGTTAGCGTGTTTAAAGCTAGCTGCGTTCTCCTTGTGTTTATTGCTCCTAGGTTTAAGGTAGTTGTCAGATTGTCAAGACATATATAAGGGCGTGCTTTGAATATGTATTAAAGAATAGTATCAAAACTCATAGTGAAATTTGAAGTAGATTTTTTTTGGATTTGTACGAGTGTATTTTCTAATTTAATTTGTAATTTTTCCTTCCTTTTTTAAATGATAACTGTTTGTATGGGGGCTTAAAAGTCAATATATGACTTAGCCCTAGGATTTTTTTAAATGTATGTTATTATTAATATTATTATTATACACGGAATGTTTTATGAAATAGATAAATTCCAATAGTTGACACTAAAAAACAATTTATTGCGCATACTAATGTTTAGTCCAAATTCCATAAAGGTACATTGGTGGGTTCTTAGTATAGTCATAGAGGGTTGGGTTTAGACTTAGATCTAATCTTCCTCAGACAGCCTCTGTATTGACTGCATGCATTACATCTTTTTATTTGGCTACATCCATTACTGAAAATAGTTTGAATTTTTTATCAGTAATAACCAGACTTCTTTTGATTAAACTTGTTTTGTTTCTTAAAAAGAGCCACAAAATCTTTATCTGGATTTCCTACGCACACATTAAGTTTGTTAAGTTTCTCTAGTAAACCATAAACATCTTTTTCATTCAAGATGAAATTTGGCGAAACAGTGTGTAAATTAATACTCTTATCGACTGAATCTATTGTAACTTCATTTGAATAGATAGTGCATTGAATAATTGCAGAACCATTTTGCAGTTTGCTATATTTAACACAGTTATTAAAAACTCCAGTAGCCCATCCAGCTTGAGAGGTTAAAATGTGGATGTCAAATTTATTTTTCAGAATAGATTCATTAGTTGTTTTTTCCTCAAATGAACCATCAACCTAAAGGCAAAGTATTGAATTAGATTACAATGAAAAATTTAAATTGTTCAAATAAATTACCGAGTTATTTTGAACGTCACTACTAATTGAAGTATTAGAGGAATAACTTGAAATGTCTGGATTGAAGACTTCATTTACCGGGACTGGATCCGGGTTTTCAAGTGTTGGTCCATGAAAACCATGGAAATGCCGAGCACATATCCGACTTGACTTTGAGACATCCTTCATTGAAAAATCTCGGCGCCCACAAGATGATACCCATCTTTTACATTTTTCTAATTCCATTTTTGGTGATGGAAATTTAACAAGTTCCATTTCCTTATCACTATTTAATGATCTGTTTTTTTTTTTTGGTTTAGTACTTCTGGTACATGGGCCATAACAACATCGATATCTTGGATTTGGCATTGTCAATGTTAATAATAAACTTATATTTACAGTTTCATAGATATACTCTACTCATTAAAAAGCCAAGTCCTAAGCACTAACTAATCAATAACTGCTTCAGTACGTTACAATCATGGTCTGGAGTATGGCTTATATTATTAATACCACATCAGTAATAGTGTCATAATTAATAAAGATTCGGACTTACATTAATTATACTATTAAATTTCACTAAACTACTCTGATATCTAAAATAAGTACGTTGTCGTCAGATTCCGATAAGCCGACTACCGAGTTTGGCGACAAAATTCTGTCCGCTAATTGGTCGAAATGTTTTTGAATAGACCAATAGTAGGAAACCGGATGTTAAGAGGAAAAAATTTCGAGTCAAAATCCGAGAATTCCAAAAATGCCTTGCTAAATGTATAAGCTTCTACTCCTCCCCTTCTACCCTCTATGGTATAGTTTACTATTATGTCTACAGATTATTAAAAGCAAATTCGGAAGTTGCTACAGGGCGGTCAATTTTGTGTATGCGGAAATTTTAATCTGAATCTAAATTTGAAAATTTTAAACTGATTTTTCAATTTTAATGATTGATTTCCGGTTTGTTATGCTGATTTTGAGATTTTGGGAATGTATTTTATCGCAGGTTTTTATATATTCAAAGTAATTTCAAGATTTCCAAAATCTTTTTTATTATTTTTATGAATGTTCGACCACTCATACACGGCCCTAAACAAAATATGTACATTTTTTGTGCGAATTTTCCAGCGATTAAATTTTTCCAGAGTTGCCATATTTAAGTCGATTTGGGAAAATATAAATTTGAATTTATTTATTTATTTTGGCAATACCACTCCCACCCGCTTGGTTTAACCATAGACGAAGAATGGGTAATGAATTTCCAGTTAATCGCCGGCGGGAATTTCGAATTTCGCCTATTTTCTGTTGAATTCCTAAAAGTTCCTACGCGTGTTATATTAATCCATTTTAGAAATGTCAATTTGCGTAATTTTCAATATGATCAATAAATATTTAATGTATATTATTATTTTTCTGATTGAGTATAGCGTATTTTTAGTATAATGCTCATAAAAACTAATCAAATCGCTTGTTTTTATACATCAACGTGGTAATATATCGGCCTTACCCGTTCTATACTTACCCTGGACTCGCCAAACGGAATTTTTGTAAAACTAAAAATAAATTATTAATTTTATACCTTATCTATGTTAATTTATTAATTATAACTTTGAATTATAATGCAATAGACAACATTTTCCGAGATTATATAACGCGCGGATTTACTATAATTTGAAATTCCCGCCGATGGTTTACCGGAAATTCGTGCTAGTATCTTTCCGTTAAATGTTCTAGATATTTTGCATTTCTTAACCATAGATATATGAAATAGCATAGATACCTTATGCTGCAGAAGGGCCCGTGGGAAGAACACGGAAAAGACAGCTGCGAAATAGTGCCATCTATCGTTGACCAAAATTAGTATTTGAAAAATAAAGCGGTAGATTAGGCCTTATAATGCAATTAGGCCTTATAATGTTGATAGCCCTAGTGTAACGTGGAGTGTATCAATCCCTCGTAGAATTGTGGATCTATACTATTTCATATATCTATGTTCTTAATCTGCAACTGAGTATAGACCTTTAGTTCGAGTTCGCAAAACCAGCCCCTGATAACCAACTTTTATATCGTGAAATTTAAAATTTTGTCCATTTTCAAAAACGATCCCCCTGTAACAGGTACCGTTTATTTTGTAATGCTTGACAATTTTATCCGAAAGTGTCCCATTTCTACAAATTACGACGGGGAGGTGAATGGGTTACGCTAAGGGGGGGGGGAAATCGGGAAAATTTGGCAGTCTTCCGCTTCGTTAGGCCCGGATTCCGTGTGCGCTCCCCTCTTCCTCAGCAGCGCCTTGGTTCCATCCGGTTCACTTGGCCCGTTTCAAATCTATACGTACCTTCGCGTCTCTAACGGGACACCCCTCCATAACCGACTCAAAACCCGCCTTGGCGCCTTTATCAAATGGATTGTACGGAATTCGCTAAAGGATAAACAACCAAGTTTGTAAAGAGGGATTCTAGAGGTGTTTTAATCCCCTAAGGTGACAACTGGTACAAAGGTGATATCAGGGGTAAATTCTGCGTTGTTTTTTTACGAACTCGATTTTGCGTCGAAACGTTGTGAAAAGTTATGAATTTAAAAAAAAAATAAGAAAGGGGTAATATAGCGGAGACGGCGTGCGGTGCGTTTGAATTTTATAAAGATTATTTTCTTCGCTGGGTGAAGTCACGGTACTATGATTTTTTTGGGGTTGAAAGGAAAACATTACACCGAAGAAATGTCTTTGCTATTCTAACCGTTTTAATTATTTACGTACGTTGCTTCGAATATATTTGCATCCTAGCTCAGGGGAAAGGTTTCACTCCATTTGATTATTTTCCAACTTCAAAACTTTGAATCTCGGCGAACATCTTAAATATTTTATATTATACGAACAAGTAAAGTTAGCCACACAACGGGGATTGTTTCTAAAGTATTAAGAAAATAGGATGAATAATTTTAGTAGAAATTATTTGCGTAACATTGCGAATATATTACCAGCAACACTAACAGTAAGCTCCTTCGCAAAGTGTAAATAAATATTTTCAGAAGTAAATGAACCGAAGTTATCGAAATAGCGCTCAGAATCGGAGGGCGTTTTCCTTATGAAAATGATGATAAAATCGAGTCAAATATCCATCCCCGTCTTTTAACGCGATAAATTGCACTTGGGAATTGTGGGTATAGCTATTTCTATGTATAAAAAATGGTTTCTTAAATACAAAAACTCGTTTTTTGGGGCCTAGGAGCTAGTAAAATTTCAAATTCGAGGTCAAAATGTAACTTCATAAGGAAAACGACTCTAACATGGGGGAGTATAGCAGTCTGGTAACTTCGGTTCATTTACTTTTGATATTTTATTATCAAATATAAATTCAAATTTATTTACCAGAATAATTTTTTTGGGTTTTCAAAATGAAAACGTTAATTCATTTAAAAGCTTTATTAAATTCAATTTTGAACATTGACGATTTCACCGCATCAAAAATGATTTGCATTTTAAACCTATTTAATCTATAAATCTTGACAATTAATGAATCATAAATGGTAAATAAAGTACCTAGTTCGAGGGGTCGGACATATGTACCAAATCCCGTACACTTCGCAAGAAATCTCTGACCAAATTTCAAAATCTCTGACGAAATCGCGAAATCTTTGATGAAATCGCGAAATCTTTGACGAAATCGCGAAATCTTTGACGAAATCGTGAAATCTTTGACGAAATCGCGAAATCACAGAGATTTCGAAATCCCGTACGCTTTTTTTGGGAATGTCCGACCCCTCGACCTAGTTAGCTTTATTTAAAGACAATATTTTGTTAATTTCCATATTTCTATCTTTAATTTGACCAAAATAAAAATTAAACCTTGGAGCGTATTACACCAGAAAAAAAACACTAGGATGCACTGAAAAGCACGAGTGTAGCTAATGGTTTCCACTAGCTTAACGTTATGGGTTAGATAAAGCCACTGTGAACGAAAAAGAAAAGGAAAAAAGGAAAAGAAGTCCTCTTGGGAAGTAATGAAAGCTTCTATAGAACACGGACTCCATTGTCAAGAACGAAAACAGAAAAAGTGTTTTAGATCTCCCCGAACTCCAGACAGTCTAGCCGCTGAATAATAGATACGAGGTGGGTTTTCCAAAATGGAGTTCCTAGCCAGCAGGACCGGACCTTCATTATAAGGCCCTCTTAGCGACATATCTCGGCTATATTCAATTTGGTTTCGGTGGTTTCATTACCATATCGACCGATACACGTATGATAAAGGAGATCTTTCCACAGGGCTAACGCCATAAGAGGTCGACTTTTAATACTCGAAGTTTTGCTAGATGGCGCCAACAGTCTAAAAAGGATAAGTTTTAAAGTGTTTAAAAATATAATGTTTGATTCGCGTTCTTTTTTCTGTCGTTTATTTACCTGTGTTGACTTTTTACATAAAATACTGTTAGAATTTATTTTTGGTTACTAACGAATTTTATTCCCTTAGCGCCGAAATGTTTAAGTGGCGCCATCTTGCATAATTAAAAGGATTAAAATCGAACCTTTAATGGCTTACCCTTCAAATGTTTGTTTCCATACGTCGGTCTATTCTACATAATGTAAAAATATCTATACGCTAATCAATAAACTTTTTCCTTTGAAAGCAGAGTGAATTAGTAGTGGTGTATAAAGAAAAGGCTTGTTTATTATCCGTAATATACTTGCTCTTTTCTGCTTTCTTTTTAACCACCGCAAGATCTAAAGCGACGCGCGGAACAAGTTGACAAGAGGCTATAAAATAGTCCGCCGCTTTAGTCGCCATCCACATTCAAGAAATCGAACCTTGATGAAAAAATCACTCAAATGTTTTTTTTTTTTATTTAATATAAATTTAATTATTAATTTTCAGTTAATGTAATTTTTTTTATTAATTGTCATTTAATATAAATGTAATTATTAATTGTCAATTAATATAAATGTAATTATTAATTGCCAATTAATATAAATCTAATTATTAATTGCCAATTAATATAAATTTAATTATTAATTGTAATTTAATATAAATTTTATACTTAATTGTAGTTTATTGTAATTTAGTTAATAAAACATATTGTTTTTAATATAATTTAGTTAATAAAACATATTGTTTTTAATATAATTTAGTTAATAAAACATATTGTTTTTAATATAATTTAGTTAATAAAACATATTGTTTTTAATATAATTTAGTTAATAAAACATATTGTTTTTAATATAATTTAGTTAATAAAAAATTGTAATTTAATATAATTTAGTTAATAAAAATTATTGTAATTTTATATAATCTAGTTAATAAAAAATTGTAATTTAATATAATTTAGTTAAAATAAATTTTATTCTTCATTGTAATTTAATTTAATTTAATTTAGTTAAAATAAATTTTATTTTTCATTGTAATTTAATTTAATTTAATTTAGTTAAAATAAATTTTATTCTTCATTGTAATTTAATTTAATTTAATTTAGTAAATCAAAATTTATTCTTAATTGTAATTTAATATAATTTAGTTAAAATAAATTTATTCTTAATTGTAATTTAATATAATTTAGTTAATAAAAATTATTGTAATTTTATATAATCTAGTTAATAAAAAATTGTAATTTAATATAATTTAGTTAAAATAAATTTTATTCTTCATTGTAATTTAATTTAATTTAATTTAGTTAAAATAAATTTTATTCTTCATTGTAATTTAATTTAATTTAATTTAGTTAAAATAAATTTTATTCTTCATTGTAATTTAATTTAATTTAATTTAGTTAAAATAAATTTTATTCTTCATTGTAATTTAATTTAATTTAATTTAGTAAATCAAAATTTATTCTTAATTGTAATTTAATATAATTTAGTTAAAATAAATTTATTCTTAATTGTAATTTAATATAATTTAGTTAAAATAATTTTATTCTTAATTGTAATTTAATATAATTTAGTTAATATAAATTTTATTCTTAATTGTAATTTAGTTCTAAATTTTATTATAATTGTAATTTATTTCCTAATTGTAATTTAATTGTAATTTATTTCCTAATTGTAATTTATTTCCTAATTGTAATTTATTTCCTAATTGTAATTTATTTCCTAATTGTGATTTATTTCCTAATTGTAATTTATTTCCTAATTGTAATTTATTTCCTAATTGTAATTTATTTCCTAATTGTGATTTATTTCCTAATTGTAATTTATTTCCTAATTGTAATTTATTTCCTAATTGTGATTTATTTCCTAATTGTAATTTATTTCCTAATTGTAATTTATTTCCTAATTGTAATTTATTTCCTAATTGTAATTTATTTCCTAATTGTAATTTATTTCCTAATTGTAATTTATTTCCTAATTGTAATTTATTTCCTAATTGTAATTTATTTATTATTCCTTAATTTTAATTTAATATAAATTTATTTTTAATTTTAATTTAATATAAATTTAATTCTTAATTTTAAACATTAATAGTTTTACATTGTTAATCAGTTTAAACTAGTCTAGAGGTTTAGTTTGACTTTTAGATTCGAAAAAATGAAGCGAAAATGCCGCTTTATTTAAATTGGCAAACAATATTAGACTAATCATGGAAATAAACTTTTTTTATTTTATTCGGAAAAATACGGAAATTTTCCGGAAAAAAAGCCTCGGTCATTTCCCAGAAAATATTCCGACTTAAAACCCTAGTGTCAACCAAAACGACATTTATGAAATTCGTCCCTTTATCAGAGTATAATTCGTGCGCCACCTATAGATGGCGCGGGACAAAAAATGAAAAGCCACGGTAATTTTTTTCCCTTTCCGCTGGTGTTTTTTCCCGGAGTCCGTTCTCTTAAAGCCGTTAATCCATCTTCTCCTTTTGTTGTTTTTATAGCTTGGCTGGCTTCCGTCTCAAACATTACTCTTCTTACCCTGTCACAACTCTTCTTTTTTCGCCCAACGCGCAACGCCTTATAATTATCTCGATGGTGACTTGGGCTACTTTTTTTATACTTAAGCTTCCACTACTTAAAATTCCAAATTCATTCGTTTTTAATTAACCTCCGTAACGAAGAATGACCCCCGGTCCATTTTCCAATTAAATTTTAATCGCTTAATTGACCTTTCCATTCATTAGATACTTTCAACATTTGGTCCATTTAGAGTGAAGGGCTTTGGAATTTCCTAAAGACGAGAGTATAAAATATATATCTTACATGTCAAATCTCTATTTAAAGGGAATATATCCAGCAAAGCAATCCTTACGGAAGACCCCTTCAATTTTACCAATTTTCCCTGTACAGTGGCGCCAAACCTTTTTAAAGCCAAAGGCAAGAGCGGCCAAAGCTGCAAACGTTGGTGTTCCACACCAAATACTCGAGGTTATATTTATTTTAAGCGATAAAAGTAGGAGCAGGTTAGAGGCGGAGTGGCCAGCACTTTCGCCTCGCAGCGAGAGGAGCCGGGTTCGATCCTAGCTAGTCGCACTGGGTGAAAACTCGGAACCACTCCTTCTGCGTTGAGTTTGCAACTCTCTCCCCACTGGTAAAGGGATTTTCCCCCGAGTTATTCGGTTTCCCTTTAAAAAAAAATTCGCAGAGGTTAAAGGTATTAGTAATTGTAGGGAGCTGTTGACTGGCGTGGCATGAAGGGCTATCCACCACTCTCCTGGCCACCTGAATTAAAGGCATTCAAAGTCGCTAGATGACTTGGGTTTAATGTGGTGCCTTAGGTTAGCCTACCGGTTTATAAAAATTAAATTTATCTCGACCTCATCATTGCTAAAGAGGAAGGTTGG
Organism: Leiobunum rupestre; assembly: GCF_980474605.1. Taxonomy (NCBI): domain Eukaryota; kingdom Metazoa; phylum Arthropoda; class Arachnida; order Opiliones; family Sclerosomatidae; genus Leiobunum; species Leiobunum rupestre. Next base: position 63,598,868 of record NC_143386.1, on the reverse strand, counting down.
CTAGCTATGACCAGTGTTAGTAGAATATGGGGTTAAAGGGGTACATTTTACCCCAGATTTTAGTCGGGGTTACAATATATGTAGCTGTAACCCCATCCAAAATTGTACTCCCAAATATTTTATAAATCACATTTCAATTTATAATTTTCGAAATACATTGAAATAATATAAAATTTGGGTAAATAATAAATGTTTAAACAAGGCAATATAATCGATTTTAGTTATTGTGTGGTAAAGTACGGTACACGAGAACAGTCACAGAGTAACTATTTGAACAAAATTAATAAATACATTATTGTTCTATTTTTTTCCGCAAAGTATTTTGAAACATTAGAGGTGAGAATTGAATCAAATACTAAATATTGTTTTCTAGTTACGTCAAATACCAAATCGAATATTCAAAACGTAGAATAGATTAAAAAAACTTTGCCAGTTAACTGATCAAATACCAAATAGTATTTCTAATAACCCAAAATTAGACGTATTTGATTTTAATGTTAAAGATATACAGTTTTACTTTTCGGTTTTAGGAAATTCGATCAGTTTGGAAGACTATTTGAAATACCAAATATTTTCCAAAGTCCTCTTTGAATATTCGACTATTCGATCATCAAAAAAAATAATATTAGCTAATATTTTCAACGTCTATTCGATTCGATGAATAAAATAGTGAATTTGGTATTGGATCGAATTATTTGTGTACCGTGAAATATTTGGCACACTTCTATGAAAATTCAAGCAAAATAGATTATACTTTGAAACTTCAGAGTCAATATTAATTAATTTTCAGAAAAGTTATCGTTGAAAGCCGAATTTTCAACGAACATCAAAGAAAATAACGCTCGTTCATTTATCTTTACCAGAGTTGCGTTTTAAAAATAAGCCTTAAAATCATCCTTTGAAATTCACAAACTCATTCAATGTCCCATCAAGAATATGTGTTTGATTAAGCTCTTCAAAACAAATTAACCGTAGAAAAAAGAATCTAAGAATTTATCGTAAAATTCTCTTTGAACTTTCCAAAGACTAGCCGTGCATCGCGACTTGTTAACCATTTTAACGTTGGTTCAAAAAGGGCTTCGCCGGCGTTTGAAGTTGCGTGGAGGTACGCGACAGCCTGAGTTATTTTCAAACGGTTTTTCAAACTCCATTGGACCGTATATACCTGCTTTTGAGTTTTTTTTGCGCGCTTTTTATAACGGTTTCGAGAAGCGAGATATCTTAAAACAAGACGCCGGTAACGTGGGCTTCCTTTTTAGTGAGGTGACATCTAGGATACAAAGTGGTTATACTCTGATAAAGGGGCCAATATCATTATTTGGTTTTGGTTGACATCATTGACTAAGATAGACGGGGACTTGGATATCTGCAAACGCGCTCCAAAGGTTAATGGTAATAGTTAGTGTAGGGAGCTGTTGACTCACGTGGCATGTAGGGCTTGCCACCACCCTCCTACGCATTGTAACCCGGCCACCTGAATTAATGGCTTTAAAAGTCCTTTGATGACTTAGGATTAGGGTGGTGCCTTGGGTATTAGCCTAGCTGATTATTATTATTATTATTATTATTAATAATTATTAATTAATTATTGTTGGGGTCCGGCTCTTGTGACCCATAAGGGCGGTGGCGCACTGGGAGATGTTAGCTCTGATCAAATGGTCCTATCTCCACCTCCGACTTCGGCCAGGTTTGGGCTGGATACTGAGCTTCGGCTCAGGCTAACGGAGAGGGTCCGTGCAAACTGGCCACCTCGGCGGATTGGGTAGCCTGCTGTGGGGCGGCGGGCCTCCGTATGAGGGCACGGCGGTCCTGTTTTCCCGGCCTTTTGGAGCCACACCGGGATCTCCGGTGCCAGCTGTGCCGGGTTACTTGGGCTGCTGTGTGCTCGTCGTTCCCCTTTAGGAGCTTTCTCCAAAGGGTTTGACTCTTTACCTACGTAGGTGGGGTGTCGGCTGGAGTTGCTACAGCATCCACTCTTAATCCCACTGCTGTGTGCGAAGTGGGAATTGGTCCACCCATTGCTGCACCTTCTGCTGGGTTGAGTGGCTCGCGTCAAAGGTGTGACCATCAGTAGTAGGGTTCTGCTACCCATGCTGGATTTGTCACCTGTCCGGGCTAGGTGGACGCTGGCGTAGGGCACTATGATGATAGGCCTCCGGTGGTATGGTCTCTGTTACTAGGTACACCGGGCTATAAATTCTGACACACTTGTGCGGTTGGAGGCTAAACTCAAAAGCGTAATTTTAGAATAAATAAATATTAAATTAAAATGAAGAATTAAATTATTTTTAATTTAGAATGGAAAATTAAATTATTTTTAAATTAGAACGAAGAATTAAATTATTTTTAAATTAGAACGAAGAATTAAATTATTTTTAAATTAGAACGAAGAATTAAAATATTTTTAAATTAGAACGAAAAATTAAATTATTTTTAAATTAGAATGACGAATTAAATTATTTTTAAATTAGAATGAACAATTAAAGTATTTTTAAATTAACATGAAGAATTAAATTATTTTAAAATTAGAATGAAGAATTAAATTATTTTTAAATTAGCATGAAGAATTAAATTATTTTAAAATTAGAATGAAGAATTAAATTTCTTTTAAATTAGAATGAAGAATTAAAGTATTTTTAAATTAGCATGAAGAATTAAATTATTTTAAAATTAGAATTGAAAAATTAAATTATTTTTAAATTAGAATGAAGAATTAAATTATTTTAAAATTAGAATGAAGAATTAAATTATTTTTATATTACTATTAAATTACTATTATATTCATATTAAATTAATATTTGATTACTATTATATTAATATCAATAACAATAAATTAATATTAAATTAACAATAAGTTAATATTTAATTAATATTTGATTAATATTAAATTAATATTTGATTAATATTAAATTAATATTTGATTAATATTAAATTAATATTTGATTAATATTAAATTAATATTTGATTAATATTAAATTAATATTTGATTAATATTAAATTAATATTTGATTAATATTAAATTAATATTTGATTAATATTAAATTAATATTTGATTAATATTAAATTAATATTTGATTAATATTAAATTAATATTTGATTAATATTAAATTAATATTTGATTAATATTAAATTAATATTTGAATAATATTAAATTAATATTTGATTAATATTAAATTAATATTTGATTACTATTAAATTGATATTTAAATATTATTACCGTTATTTTCTAGCCATAAGATTTCACGAATGCAGATGGCGACCTGAGCGCCGGAATATGTTTTTCCCCTTTAGCAGCTTGTTTTCCTATACACTTCTGGTCGTCTGCTCGGGTGTTTTTGTGTGAATATGGCGAAGTGGGGGCTATACGCGACGATCTGGCGATGAAGAGACAAACGAAGGATTTTCTTCACTCGCTTCCGTGGATCAATTGAGCGTGTTTTGATAGAGAGATTGCTTAACACTCTGAAAAACTGACGCCCGCTCTCGAGCCGCGCTGCTTCCTGTCTTCTTCTCCGCCTTTAGTTTACACTTTACCCTCCCCCCTCCCGCGGTACCCCCTTTCTCATTCAACTCGTGAAACCCTCGAAGACTATCGATTTCTGTTATTTCTTGAAAGTGAAATTTAGTTTGTGATACAATAACGTCAAAGATTTTGCCAAAGTAAGCATTTTAAGTCGAGTGTGTTGGGAAAATATCAAAATTTTCTAAACTTTTTTTAAATTAAATTTGACTTGCAATTTTTAAGTATAGGCAAATAGGCATAGTCAGCTCTCTTTTTGTGACTAGTTTATTTCAGTCTTATAAGAGCTATATAAAATACAGGGTGTTTCAAAAGGTGATGCAAAAAATTTTAAGGAGTTGTAGGGGGTGAGTTGAGATATATGCCTTTTTTTCACATTTTCCTACGATGAGTTAAAAGAGTGACAGAGAGCTTCAAAGTGTGGCCTACTAGCCCCTGGAAGTAGGCTGCAGCAAGCGCAAAACCAAGCAGCAGGGACTTTAAATACTGTTTAAATTTATATTTTTAGGCTCGTTATCTCGGTTTGTTTACAAAGTCCTTTTTTACCTATCACACGAACCCAAACCTTAATGGTCGCATTTCCATGCTTCATGGTTTTAAGGTTGTTGTAGCCTACTTCCAGGGGCTAGTAGGACACACTTTGAAGCTCTCTGGCGCTCTATTAATTCATCGTAGGAAAATTAAAAAAAACAGGCATAATTCTTAACTCACCCCCTACCACTACTTAAAATTTTTGCTTAACTTTTTGAAACACCCATTTTATCTATATTATCTATAATTCATTCATTCCATATAAAACAATATAATAAAATAATAAAATAATTGATAATTATAATATCATATAAAATGTAAACGTTATATAAAAATAAAAAATCAAATAAAAAGATAATACAACATAATAAAATAATATGGAAAGCTCGTTTTATTACCACGAGATAAAAAATTTATAGCTCTTATTGTTTATCTTCGTAATGACTCCAAGTTTAGCTTCAAAACTATATGGCGTAAAGCCTGGATGTCCCTTTAGTGGGCATAATGTCTGTAACACTCAATATGTATTTTAAATGTTCAATAGTTTTATGTTTTTTTAAATAAGATAAAGATTTTAATTTGTAAAAACGATAGAAACTTGGTTTTAAATGATCTCTCTTACTCGATCTTTAATGTATAATCACAGTAATTTGTTAAAATAACTAAAATTATAAGTGCTATCTCAAAACTTTCCATATATTTTTCTTATAACTCAAAAATTAACAATATGAAGACAGTTTAATAATGATCCAACAACACTTTCTAAAAAGAATTTATTTCTTTGGAAAGGGAATGTTTCAATAAATACATATAGCATATCGTTATACCAGATTTTGTAAACAGTGGCGTAATAACTGAAAATAGTTTTATTATAAATTTTAATTTGTAATATCTTTCTATCTTTTATACAATTATTTAGTTCAGAATTGTTTTTACATTGAGCCTTTTTTTTTAAATGTACAAAAATAAATTGTATTTTGTAAAAATTTCGTTGAGTGAACAATAATCGGCTACCTACTGTTGTATATGGAGCCACCAGGTGGGGCTAAATGATGTAACAAACAATTGATATAAAAAATCTGGCACTGGCAGACAGACCAGAATAAAATGTAAGAATACCATGTATTAAGGTATTCATGTGATACTATTAAAGTAACAGTATTAAATGTAATCTTGTATAGTTAATTAAGACAAGTATAGTTTAAGAATATAACTATAACAACTATTATAACACCTACTAGACAGGTATAGTGAGTTGCAGGCTAAGAAAGACAAAATATATAGTACAATCGGCGCAAGGATGCCTCAGACCGTTTCCGGTCATTCCACGGCGCGAAATTTGAATTTGGCCATTTTACGGTCAAATTCGAATTTTGCTCTTTTTGTCGTCTTTTGGCGCCATCTAGAGACCGAAATTGGAATCTTTATTTTTTAATTTCATAATTGTGGTGGCGAGCAAATTTAAAAGATAAGGCATTCCTATCATTCTTAAATTTAAAATAGTAGGTATAATTATTTAATTTTGTAAATTTATTTCTACGTCTTACCAGTTAAATCGGCAGTTTCTTTTAAAATAGTTACCACGATTTCTTGGGGGTAACGTTGTCTTAATGAGCTATAGACGTTTAAAATTATATTTTTCTCTTTACTTGTTAACAATAAACCTTTATCATGCTTTTTATAGTAACCTCTTGGGCTATTTAAAATATTTGGAGCTTCAATTATCGAATTTTCTTTAGCTGCATTCAGTAATTAAACTCATGACAACATGAAATTAAAAAATAGATTCCAATTTCGGTTCCTAGATGGCGCGAAAAAATGATGAAACTCACGAAATTTTAAATTGACCGTAAAGTGGTCAAATTTAAATTACGCGCGGTCGGTCTGAGGTATCCTTGCGCCGAATGTACTATATATTTTGTCTTTCTTAGCCTGCAACTGACTATAGCCTTAAATATAAAAATATATTAAATACAAAACATCTTTAGAAACTAATTCAAAAATCAGATAAATATACCTTATAAATAAGTGAATATCCCTACACAAAGTAATTTACACATTTTTCATCATTAGTCGGAGAAATTTCAGCAGGCAGAAAATGTTAAATAATGTACATATCCACCGATTTCTGGGAAATTAGTGCCTGGCTTAGATGGAAATTTCTGTCTTAAGAGGGGTAAGACAGTCTGAGATAATCTGTACACCGAGTTCGTACATTTAGCACTGTTAAAGGTACGGCAGTGTACACCGAGTTCGCAGAGTGTCTTACCCCTCGGCTATAAACTTCTAATATTATACGGTTTTTAATCTAAAAATACCGTTTTGGCAGGAGTTGTAACGGTAATAGTTGGCTGTTGGCTCGCGTGGCTTGCAGGGCTGGCCACCACCCTCCTACGCATTGTAACCCAGCCACCTGATTTAAAGGCATGAAAAGTCGCTAGATGACTTGGGCCTAAGGTGGTGCCTTGGTGAATAAAAACCATCTATGGACTGTAATGCAGTTAAATTACGCGAAAACGTAGAAAGCCTAGCGGATTATTATGTTTCATATTTTAAACCCAAATCGATATTTCTCTATAAATAAATAAATTAATAATGTCAGAAGCCTATAATAAGAGAAGCCTTATAACGTAAAACTTTAGAAATGTCTTGTTTTCGACCCGGAGCAAAGAATAAATTAACGTGGCCTAGGACTCGCGAATCTAGTGAGCGCTATATTTAGTCTTTGTAGCGAAAAAGTATAGTTTGCCCTCCAAAACGTCGGTTGGCAAACCAGAAACGTAGGTATAGATCATCCGCGGTTTAAAACTTTAAACGCGAAAGGCGGGCAAGGCCTGTGGTTTTTCGCCTTCAGAATCACGATTATTGTTCATTAGTATGTATATTTATGATAGCAAATAATAGTTTTAACTTTTATTACCTTTGTAATGTAGAAATTACCAAGTTCAATCAAAACGAGGTGAGTCTCTCAAAATTTAAAATCCCCAGCCAAACTCCTATGGGAATTCTACGAGCTAAAATGTAAAGAATCGTCTGCAGTTTTCAAATGTTTTCTCCGCAACTGCTCGCGTATGAAATAATAATAATAATAATCAGCTAGGCTAATACCCAAGGCACCACTCTAGGCCTAAGTCATCAAGCGACTTTTGAAGCCTTTAATTCAGGTGGCCGGGTTACAATGCGTAGGAGGGTGGTGGCAAGCCCTGCATTCCACGAGATCGAGCCAACAGCTCCCTACACTAACTATTACCGTTAACCTCAACAAGTTTTTATGGAAGGGGAAACCGAAGAACTCGGGGGAAAACCCCTTAAACCAGTGGGGAGAGAACTTGCAAACTCAACGCGGAAGGAGTTGTTCCGAGTTTGCACCCAGTGCGACTAGCTGGGATCGAACCCGGCTCCTCTTGCTGCGAGGCGAAAGTGCTAACCACTCCGCCACCCCTCATCCAATCATTCCAATGTTTGAAATTTTGTACATCTGATTTCAATATTTAATTGATTAAAGTTATTAAAGCTACTAAATTTACGTGATTTCAAGTGATTTTACTGCCGATTTGTACACCTGAAGTCGCTCGGTATGAATATATCGAGAGGACTATATTTTGTGGCCGCATATCGCCTTAACAAATATGTATCCCTCCGAATACCTCTAGTTCGAAAACTAGACGTTTCACGATTTTGGGCGAGTTAGAGGCTTCTCCTATTATGGGTTTCTGATAATATGTACTTTTTTCAATCCGGAATCTGAGAAAGGAATTAGAGTAAATCATGATATTAACTAGTAATTTAGTTCCATATTATCTCAAACCTTAGGTAGATAAAAAATAGACAATTTTGGTTAACATCAATCGCGATCGTATCGAATTTAATACTGGTATTCGTTGTCATGGCACGCGCAGTGATACATTTATCGAAAGTTATTTCGTAGTTACATACCAGGTCCAATATCCTCTCCATACACGCGGAAAAGCGAGAGAGGAAAATCGAAGATGGGGTTCTAAAACCCGCAACCTCAAGTTCTGTAGGATGGGGCGCATTCCCCCGCATTCTGCTCCCGCGCTGGATATGCTTTATTTTCTATTAATTACGAGCGGTGGATCGCGCGCCACCGGGCTGCGAGGGCAGATAGTGCGGAAGGAATCTTAGAAGCGCCCCCTACCGATACCTATAGAGTAAGATATAGGTAGGGGCTTTTAGGTTCCCCCCCCCCCTTTCTATATTTTCTCCCTCTCCTAAAATCCTGTTTAAATAGGCCTTAAGCTGGATGGGTGCTGATGGGAGGACACGGATCCGAAATAATCCCCTGGCCGACTCCCTTCTTCAGCGTGGCGCCTATGAAATTGTTTCTCTGGGAAAATGTGTCCCCTGTTTCATGTGCTACCACGGCCCTAGGCCCTTCTACAGCTAGTTCGACGACGCTGGCGCCCTCTAGGCATTCGTGTTTCAATTAAATGCCGAACATCTCGTCTCCAATTATAGCTAAGCCTCTCTCCAACCGATACCTACAGTACTCTCTACGTATATCTTCTCCTACAGATCCTCCTCCGATGCCTAAAGCTAGCCGCCGATCCAATTGCAATGTCTGATCTGTTCGGATAGTCCCATGGTCGCGCTTTGACGCGAGCTAGAGTGGAAGGTGGCTTGAGTTCGAGTTGCGGAGTTTCGGTGGACGGTTGTAAAGTCTGAACTGGAGTGTTCCCGATTGAATCGACGCTTTAATACCTTCCTATACAGTCGTGTACATCCCTATACAGTCGTGTACATATCTATGATCTCATGTCGGTTTGTACTTTACTTTATTTGATATATATATATTTTTTCATTTCAAGCGATTTCTTTAAGTACGTCTACTAAGCGCCTGTAGAAGTGTTCCACACGCGCGACACCACTGTACAGGGTGAAGTTATGTTACAGGAACAAGCCCACCAGCGCCATCTCTAGCGTTGTTTTGAAAACAAACCTTTATTTCACTTATTAGTTTACTATCTTAAATATAATGGTCTTTTGAGATCTTCAAAGCACTAATTGAAACTATTATAAAAGACGGAGAACATTAAATATCAAATATATAAAGATGAGTGTTTGTATATATGTTTGTCCACTATAGGAATCTACAGTTTTCAACTTAGCTCGACTTCGGTTACGGTCGGCAAAAGAACTTTAATAATCAAATTATAATCAGCTAGACTAATACCCAAGGCACCACTTTAGGCCTAAGTCATCAAGCTACTTTTAAAGCCATTAGTTCAGGTGGCCGGGTTAAAATGCGTAGGGGGGTGGGGGCAAGCCCTTCATGCCACGCGAGCCAACAGCTCCCTACACTAACTAATACCGCTAACCTCAACAAGTTTTTATGGAAGGTGAAACCGAAGAACTCGGGGGAAAACCCGTTAACCAGTTAATTAATTGAATTAATTCAATAATTAGGTATATCCGCTATATACAAGATACTACACTTTTATCTTAGCCAAAAGACCGAGGTTCTTAGTTCTTTAGGCATACACAGGAAAAGAGCTTAAAGTACTGCAATTATTTTAAAGAAAATTCTTCTATAAACACTATGCCGTATAATAAACGGCAAATTATTATGTAGTCAACGTATAATTGGTTAAAATCGTCATTAACCAGTTGGTTATATTGGGTATACGGTGCAATGCGTGGAGACAGTTATTGCAGCGTTCTGTTTTCGTTTCGAATGTGTCTGAGTTTCGTCACTAGCGCTATGTCCTTATACAAATAGGCATATTCCTCCAGGAAACACCGGGTACTCAAGCTAGTAATTTATAAAAAGGGGAGGTTAAGTATGAACAAATAGTTCTTACTTAGTTTTTATTTTGTGTATCTACAACTTCTAATTTAAGCTGCCTCAAGGGGGATGTCTTGTATTTGACTAACAAGACCCTCCGTCCTGAATGAAAAGCTCAAGGCGATTTTAAGGAAACTGAGGAATATTTTAATTCTTGGTATGGCCACTAGGTGGTGATATACGTTCGTAAGTTACAGGTAGTCTTGCTTTTCTGATCCGAAATTGCAAACCTTATTTTTTTTTTTTCGTTTTTCATTTGAATCCTCGTTTGGGAAAGGAATTGCGTTGAAAATTTAATTTAAAATCTTCCAAATGAAAAATTGAAATAATGAATTCTGTGTTTCTTTGCTCTCCGCGTTACGCAGATGGGGGTTTGAAGGTTATTTTTAGAATCAATTTCGTACGCACCACTCGTTCTGTACTTTAAATTAAAGATTTACATTTTCTATTAAAATCGCATATTTAATGTTTGAAAATCCATCGGGGTAGAAATTCCTGTAAAGCTCTAATTTACGCTGTTTCCAATGAATATTTTTGGTGCAGTCATCGTCTGTTGACTTATGCGTCGATAGTAATGTTCAAAATGAAATGATGTTAAAAAAGAATATGTGACATCAAATATTATTCCCATCTACACGTAAAACTAAACCTCTAGACTAGCTTAAAACTGATTAACAATGTAACGTTATTAATGTTTTGTTGTATGTTTACTGATATTAGACATTTTATATCGATAAAAAGTTAAAAATATTATAAACCTTTAAAAAGTAATTTATGTTTCAAATTTTTTATTTTTCCGATTTGCGGAAAATTTCCGCAATTCGGAACATTTTCTGGAAATTTTACCGCATTATATTTTTTAGGAATATTATCAAACCACATGACAAAACCTTTTAACCAACACGATCGTAATTTTAAGATATTTGACTTTTTCAATACCTAAGTTATAAGATTTTAACGTGGTTCTTAATGCGAAAATTATAAATCCAAAACCATTTTTTAAGTCATAAATCGTAAAATATTTATGACTTTTACCTGAAACTTTTATAGTACTTTTGTACATGACTTAGTAATACTGATGCGTATTCTCTGATAACCTGAATACATTCTTGGTAACGTAGGTCGGATATAGATTCGTCTGGTATTATTCCATCTCGCTCTGTTCATTCCCCGACATCTCCTGGTTTGGTGGTTGAATCAGCATCTTCGTTATATGTTTTTGGACGTAGGGGGGGATCAAAGTGAGGGGGATTGGAGGGGGGTGGTTGGCTTCTTTTCTTCAGCGCGGGAGTCCGTAATGAGATGTTAACTGTTGCAACGTGCTTCGGCAATGATGTATATATTGATTCGCAGACGGGGCAGGAGTGCTGGATCGGGGGCTCCGACCCCATCGGTTCTTTTATCTCGTTTTGCAGCCGGTATAAAGCGAGGAAGGGAGAGCGAAATGGGAGAGGGGGTTTCCACACTGCCTGATAAGGGGTCAAGCTAGCGATCCGTGACCCCGCGAACTTTGTCCTGCCCTATCTTCGGTGAGGCTTCGTCGAAGATTGCCAATATGTCGGCTGTCCATGGTCATATCCATTAAAGGGAATTTTCAATAAAAAGCTTCTATTTCATTGCCTTACACGGACATTGTGAGGAAAATCAACAACATCACTTTAGTTTAACGTTATTTATCTTGAAAATTTTAATACATTGAAATCTAAAAGAGAATATCAATTTCCGTCTAATTTCACTTTTTTTACCATAAGGTTTAACTGAAGTTAGGGCCTAGTTACATTAAAAACCATTCTTAGCACGTGGTAGGAATATTCATCTATATTATTTACGCAAATCTCGAGGGGGTAGTCACTTAAGTAATCAGGTGTACAAATCGTCGGTAATCACGGGAAATCGCTTAATTAAATCACTTTTAATCACAGATAAACTGGGAAAAATCAGTGGAAATCACTAAGAAACTAGTGGAAATCACCGAATGTTTTTCGAAAATCTGTAATCAGGTGTACAAAGATTTTACGAGTGACCGCCCCCTCGGCAAATCTACAGACTTAAAGCTAGTGGTGCAGTACCTACTAGGCAAAGGCCAACAGCAAATTTGTTTTTGAGTACATGAATAAAAAAACAGAATAAAAAATATCTTATTATCCGCCCTGTTTTATTTGTAGCAGACGTCTAAGCAGACGTCTCTTAGTTTTTAAAAACCGTTTTAGTTTAAAAAAAACAACTGATTTACAGTGAATATTCACTTATTGAAATAGCTCAAATTATGCCACTGCAAATCAAAATCCGGTACTGAAGTGGCGGCTCCGGTCTAGTTGCATTTACTCGCACTAGATGTCGTTAGCGTAATAATAAAAACAAGCTGAGTAAGCATCAAAATATAGCCTAAAGGGCGTGGCAAATTGGGAGCTTCTCACCTTGATTGGCTTTTCGGAATCACGTGATTTCTAACTTATTAAACACGTGGTTTCGGGAGGCCAATAGATGGCAGACAACTCGCCTTTCGCTTTAAGTCCCGGAAGGTGCTGCCACCTAGAAGCGCTTTTAGAATCATTAAGGCCAACTTTTTTTGATAGAGCCGCCACTGTCTTGTTTTAAAGTTTAAAAATATTCCGTACATATGCAAATATTTTTCATTTACAAAATAAATTATATTACTTTTAATTATCTTTCAAGTTTCGTTTTAATTGACTTTTATTTTTCAAGAATATTTCGTACTTGAGGCGCTTTCTGGGAGAATATTTTCCCAGTTTCCCGAGTAGGTATTCTTTTCAGGAAGAATATATTCCAGGCGAGAAAATGGGGAGATGTAAATTTTCTGTTTTCCATATTTCTTTGTACAGGGTCCAAAATATTTCCGACAGAGAAAGAAAGGAAAAAAATTTCTTCCGCTCTTCTTTTTGGGGAAGAAAAGTTTTCTATTACAAATTGAATAGAGAAACCAGAGCTTTACAATATTCGCGCCCCGAAACTTTTTGCTCCTCCGTCCAAAAACGCGCCCGCCGTTGCACACGCTCGTAGTTTTATATCGGAGTCTGGAAACGCGTTCCAATGCAGGGGACTTACGCTACAGCCGTCTTGGTCCGTCTGTTATTTATTGACAGAGCGTCAAATGTTGTATAAATAACGCCACGGGTTTGTCGCTCGAGAATGGAGCTCAAATTAAGCCACGCGATTTCTTGTTCACCCGCGACTTTTCCAGAATTTCTCTCGTAGCCTTCTTTATTCCGTAGCTCTAAAAATGCGGCATCGTCGAGAAGAGAATGCAATAAGAGGCTCTCTCTCTTCCCCGCCAACAGATGTCGGTATTTGACTCTTTTTGAAAAGATCGGCTGCTATGTCAGGCTTATAGCTCTTCTTCGCGGGAAACAACGCGCGGCTTCGAAACTAAGACAATGGAAGAGGCGCACTCCGGGGTTCGAGTGGCGCAACTGACGGCGACCAAATTATTCCACCCTCTCTCCGGGTGGCGGCGCTGGCGTTGATTCATATTACCGTCTGCGAGATGACAGTCCACTTCAGATTTAATTGGGAACTTGGCGAACAGGGGGCGCTCGCGACAGAAGTTGGCCAACTACATTCGCTTCCCGGTGAGGGGCCGAGATATTCAAGATCCTACTTAATTAGTACAAAGCCGAAGACTTAAGCGGGCTGGGTAAAGCCTAGTGGCGCTAAGTTGGCCGTTTCATCGAAACTAAAGCTCGTATTTAGTCTAAATTAGTTGACGAAGCTCACTTAAGAAGGCATTTGTTGCTGATTTTAATATAACAAAAATAAATTTGTGATTTTGAATTTTAAGTTATTTAAAATTCACTTTAAATAAATAAATGGTATTTTAAAACGTATTTGTTAGTTTTTGAATATTTTTTTTGCAAAAATTTGATCATAATTATGATAAATTTAAAAATAATGATCAATAACGTTTCCAATTTTTTTTTGACCCGACTCCCAACTTTTCAAATACGAAATTAATTCGCTGAACAAGCGCGACTTAAAGCTAATATTAAGTATATCTGATTTCCGAAATTTCAACTTTCAGAGTTATTTATTTGGTTTCCAAAGAAGTTATTTATGTATTATGAGAGGACATGAGGTGTTGGAAAACGTCAGATTTAGGGAACCAATGAGATATCAGGCTAATTTGAATTTTTAATCAAGTTAAGGAACTAATGAAAATTAATCTTCGAACAATACCCAAGGAGTGTGGTGGAAAGCCCTTCATGCCCCGCGGGCCAACAGCTCCCTACACTCACTATTACCGTTAACCTCTACAATATTTATGGAAAAGGGAAACCAAACAATTCGAGGGAAAACCCCTTTAATTAGTGGGGAGATAACTTTCAAACTCAACATCTAAGGAGTCGTTCCGAGTGCAGCAAATTGGGATCAAACCCGGTTCCTCTTGTTGCGAGGTGGAAGTGCTAACCATTCCGCAACAGAAATTACACGTACTTTTGATTACACAAAACTAAATGACAATATTAAGTTCGTTTATTCGTATAAATGTACCTATTTTGTAGTAGTATAGGTTTCTTTTTATAAGAATTACATTCCGTGGAGATTGTAAACGAAATAGCTCGTGTTTTGCGAAACAAAGTCGAAAACTATGCTCATCAAAATCGCCTCAACAGTATCATTCTCTCCTGGTCGCGTGAACGCGGTGATTCTTCAAACTCTCCGATCTAAAGATACTGGGCTTTGTCTCTGTGCCGATGGGGCAGCGAAGTACTAAACCCCTTGACTCAATTTTCGCAACGCAAATGAGGTAAAGAATATTCATTTATTTTTATTAGCGTGAGAGGCTCTTTTTTTCTTGAGCCTTCATTTTAGTACCGGTAAAATAGATCTTGTTTTTTAGCTCGGTCGATCCATCATTTTGACCCCTTTTTAAAATGAAGAGTTCGGGAGGAGAGGGGTGGGCCGAGATGGAGAAGCCCGAGAGCGGGAGGAGGAGGGATGCGGAGAGTAACGAGAAGATGAATAAGAGCGGGGGAGGGGAAAATAGAGAATGGAATGCACCCGGAATAATTAAAGATGCTCGATTTGCATAAAATTGTTTTTCGAATGAGGGATCCTTATTCTCTCCCTTTTGTAGAAGCGTGTGGCGCCTCCTCGTAGTTCAAAATGAAAGCTTTTATCTTCCCCAAAGAATTACTTTAAAACCAGACTATATCCGAAATTTTCCCATTATTATATTTTGGTTGATACTTTTTATACATTTTTGCGTTAGGTAATCTCTGAAATTTTCAAGTGTGTCAATTTTTTATTTGTTAGTGCTTTTAATTTTTAAAATTTTCAAATAATATATACTTTTTAAATTTTCAAATAATATATATTTTTTAAATTTTCAAATAATATATATTTTTAAATTTTCAAATAATATATTTGTTTTGAAATTTCAAATAAGATATTTGTTTTTAAATTTTCAAATAAGATACAAAATTTTCAAATAAGATATTAATAAATTTTCAAAGTAAGATATTTTTTAAATTTTCAAAATAAGATATTTTTAAATTTTCAAAAAAGATATTTAAAAATTTTCCAAATAAGATATTTTAAAAAGATTTCAAATAAGATATTTATAAAACTTTCAAATAAAATATTTATAAAATTTTCAAATAAGATATTTATAAAATTTTCAAATAAAATATTTTTTTAAAGTTTCAAATAAGATATTTATAAAATTTTCAAATAAAATGTTTTTTAAAGTTTCAAATAAATTATTTATAAAATTATATCAATTTTGAAATTTTTTGGTGCCTGATTTTCTAATATGGTAAATTTTAAAATTTCAGAAACTTATAGTTTTCGAATTTTTGAGTGTGAACAATATTTTAATTATTAGTAACGGATAAGATAACATTTCAAAATATTTCGATAATTTTCATGATCATCGAATTCGGATAATTTTCAAGTCTTGTAACTTTTTTAATTTATTAATTGATAACTTTTCTAAATTTCTAACTTCTGATAATTTAAAACAGTTTCGATTCTTACCACGTATAAAGCTTCAAATATTGCGACAAAGCTTCGCGGAACTTTCATTAATTCCAAAACACAATTCTTCGTTGATTAGGTTGAGTCTCGCTAGTTTGTCGGCTGTTTTAATAAAATGAGACGGAATAGAAGCAACTTATATTAGCGTATAAAAGAGTCTTTAAAAAGTTTTCGCGCACGAGCCAAATTGCTTTTCTAGGGTGGCTCGCGGAATGGAGCGGCTTCGTGCAACTTTTAATTTGCTCGTGTATGCGGTGGGGTTTCGCTTGATAAGACCTTGCTCCTTCCAGCTTCTCCTCGAAATCTTACCTTTGACTCGGTGTGACCGGAGGGGGGGGATACGTCTTCTCCATTAGCTCCGGAAAGGAAATGAAAAGAAAACAGTAGCCGAGCCGACACCAGAAATGATAAAATAACGTTCGCGGAGCCAAAACTGAGTTTGATATTTTTCTTACATCTAACCTTTTGGAAAAGAAGTCCTTTTATCCATTTGTCATTTTTTTCACGGATAGAATTTGGCTACAATTGTATAGAGTCTCTTTTAATTAATGGTGCTTGAATAGGTTGTATGTTTTTATCGTAAGTAAAGTAGTAATCATAGTATGATAGTAAGGTAAGTTGTTCTTCACAGTGACGACCCAGAAATTAGAAATCTATTTGATTCCAAAACTTAAATTTCAACTCAAATATAAAAATAACGCTTTTTGCAAATAGTTAATAAATTGTTGAATATGGGTGTACAAATTATAATTGCAATCACTTTTTTGGAGGTAATAATTTTGGAATTTCAAAATTATAATTGCAAAGTAATCATAGTATGGTAGTTGTTCTTCATAGGAATGACCCATAAATTAGAAATCTATTTGATTCCAAAACTTAAATTTCAACTCAAAAATAAAAAAACAACGCTTTTGCCAAATAAATAATAAATTGTTGAATCTTGGCATAAAAATTTTAATTGCAAACACTTTTTTGGAGGTAATAATTTTGAAATTTCGAACACAAAAACTCTTTTCATATGGAATTTATTAACTTACTTCAAATTTGACTTGATCAAAAGGAAAAACACAAAGGCTACTAAACATCCTTGTTTTAGATTTACTTATACATTTTACTTTTTAGTGGTGACATTTGGTTGTATTACAAAAAACATTGGTAACAAAATTCGTTATACTTATTGGATGATGTTACTTATTATTGTATTGAATTAAATTAAAAACACTAGAATATCATATTGTAGAAAATGTTTAATAAGGTTTAGTACCGAGGACGGTCGAAAGCTTGCCACGGCTTTTTGGTTTTAATAAAAAGTTTTTTACCCATGATACCTTTTCGTAACTGTTTTAATAATTACCATGGACGTACTAGGTTTTCAAGTTAATGACTTGGATAATGTTACTTATGTTTTTATGGAATTTAAAAATTGAACACAGAAATTTAAAAAATAAGAATATAATATTAAAGACCGCGTGACGTCAAGTCAAAGTAACAATGTTTTTATACCCCTTTCACTTGATAGTAGTTTATCAAAAACAGTTCTTATCGGGCTATTTATTGTCGATAAACGCGCGTTTTATAGACTGAATATCCTATAAAACTAGCATCCCTGCACCCAAAAATTTACATCTTGTATATAAACAACGCCAGTAAAGATAGGTCGCTGTCAGCCCTAAAATACCCCTTAAAAAGTTGTCCCATTTTGTCGTAAAACAAGTTGGTGAGCTTACTACAACGGCCACTGAACTAACGCGTTAAACACGTTTTAGTGGGTGTTAATAAAATGTACAGCCTAATATAATCGGAAGTTGCCATCGCCATCCATAAACAGAATCTCGTCGTACACCACCCCGCACACCACCCGGCTGGATATTGCAGCCGTAATTACCCGCTGGATATGATCCCGAGGTCTGACCGCTTTCAATGGAGCTTCGTACACGACTAACACGCTTGACTGATAGTTTGTTTGAAGACTGGATAAAGATAACGTAGTTTCGAACGAAGTGTCCGGTAAAGTCGCGATTCTTTTTTATAGGAGCTTCGCACGACCCATCCAGATTGGCTCTATTTTCCTACCGCTTCTATTTAAGCTACGTAATATAGTTGCCCGGGGTGGTCGTCCTCGCCTCGTTATTAATCTACTCTGGTCAGTTGGTCAACCGTCTCCTCCATCGTGCGAGATTGATATTGACTGGACTTACGAGTGCTGTGGTCGCTAGATATCCTTACTTTAATAAACCTTTTTGCTTGCCAATTGATTATTTAAAGGGGAACGGCCAAGCTTTTCCAAATATGGCCTTATTTCCGTATCAAAAGATTAACAAGACGTTCAATATACTAAAACGTACCTTTTTTTGTCTTGAAAAAATAGCTTTTGGCCCAAAACGAAAAATAAGGCCAGGTGTTTGGGTTTGAATTTTCGCCGCCATCTTAGGGGCTTCCGCCAGCGCCCCTAACCCCGCATGAGCGATTTGCGAACTATCCTAACTTTTAAAATCGCGCAATTTAGGCTTAGGTCTCTTATAACTGGAACGCGCCGCGCGTGAAAAACAAATTTTTCGCGTCTTCAGCAGCGCGCGCTTTTACGTTGTTATTCTGTCTCACCGATTTACTCACCAGGTGTCGCGGCGGACGCGCGCTTTTCGATTTCCCGAAATTTCTTTATTTTATTAAAATTTAACCACTGAATATTTTTGATGCGGTTTTCGCCATAAATTTTAGTTTTTAATGGGCTATAGGGCTATCTAACTGGTTAAAGCTTTACCGTTCGCCTTTAAGTTCTTATTTTACACGGCTTAAAAGGTAGTTTTGTTACTTTTGTATTAGTTAACCTTGTTTCGACATACATTCCTACTCTTATGTTAAAATTTTTTTAGTTTTGGGTAAAAAAACATTGTTTAGCATACGTCTTTCAGTTATTTAGTAATAGCATAAGTCTATAACTATTTACCGTACTGATAGGTATATGTATAGTGACATAGATTTAATATAACTAAATAGATTGATACAAGCGGAGTGGTTATCACTTTCGCCGGGTTCGAACCCAGCTTGTGGCACTGGGTGAAAACTCGGAACCACTCCTTGCGCGTTGAGTTTGCAAATTTTCTCCCCACTGGTTAGAGGGATTTCCCCCGAGTTCTTCGGTTTCTCATTTCCATAAAAACGTGTCGAGGTTAACGGTAATAGTGAGTGTAGGGAGCTGTTGGCTCGCGTGGCATGAAGGGCTTGCCACCAGCCTCCTACGCATTGTAACCCGGCCACCTCTTTAAAAGCATTAAAATAACTCGATGACTTGGGCCTAAGGTGGTGCCTTGGGTATTAGCATAGCTGATTATAATTATTATTATGCATTTGACATCATACCCAAAAATATTGATAAACGTCTCTACCGAAAAAGTACGAAATTTTTAAACAGAATCGAGAGGTTAAGCCAGTGCCCGAAACGTGTAGGGGAAGCTTGTAGACGTATCTTTGTAGAGCCTGTACCTCCTAGAAGTCAGCTCCTCAACGTTTGATCGTTTTCTGGTGCTGGCTTAAAGTGTCTATTATAACAGGCTGCTCGTCCATCTCGGCACGATGTGTCGTCATTCTAGAAATGGCCGGCTCTCAAAAACAACAACTTAACAGTTATAATAATTAAAGGGTACACTTATATTAAAAATATTTATAAACTTATGGTAGTAATTACACTATATTTATGTGAAGTACATTTTGCTGATAATTTAGGTTAACTTTTCAGATTATTTACATAACCTTTTCAACAAAGACTCGTTTGATTTAGTTCTGAGTAGCCTTAAAGTAAGCTAAACCCTTCCATTCTTCAGACAATATATCTCATTAATAATAAGAAAAGGCTTAATCTACCTCGTACATTATCCCGAAGTATTTGACTCTAAGCCCTGGTTCTCTAAGCCTCACCAACATGTTAGTCTCCTGTTAAGATCCTCCACAAGCGTCACCGATCAAGTCGCCTATACGTCGCTATGTTGCTACCAGATTTAATAAATGGTCCATTGTCTCGCTGAAGCTGGACTAAATACTTTCTTTCGGGGGTGCGCCTTGGAACTTGGCGGGTGGTGTCTTCAATCTTTTAGTCAAGCTCGGGTCCCCGCGGACACCCCGCTGCCGGGATACGAGCGGGGAGGGGTCCTTTAATTAGACCTAGTTATAGAAACTGGGAGACCTGGCCAGGACCCTAGCTATTAATCAGGCCAGCCCTCTCCCTTATACGTCCCGCGGTGCAGTCCCTACTACAGCACCGACTAATCTCGAATATATTTTTTCTAGGTGTCCTCTACGGTATTCGGGGGTATATCGACTGGAGTGAACTGCTATTAACGAGGTTATGACGATCCAGCAGCCTGCGATGTAATCAATTAGAATCTCTAGTGATTTCGACGCTTCCACGAGCTCCACTTTACCGACCCCCCTCTCCTCCCGCATTCTCTCCCGGTTTAACTAATTGCCGACTATTTGTTACGCTCACGGGGAATATGCTGTGAGAGTTAAGTCACGCGGTTAAGCTACTGAGATTGAACCAGGAATATGCCTACCAGAGCGTGCTAAATCCGTTCTCTTAAGTCGTCGTAAGTTTCCCTATCGGGGAAATTTGCTAGAGAACAATACGGATAAATTTAATGTCTAATTAAAGGCGGGAATTTTATTGTAAAATTTCACTATGTTTTAGTAAGAATGGGCTAGTTACAATAGTCCTACCGTCATCTATGAGGTTTAAAAACGGCTATTAGTATGGTATTTTTAACTTCCAAGGAGACGCCTAACTGATGTCATCGAAGCAGGGGCGTAGGAACGTTTTTGATTAAGGGGGGTACAGTTTGAATATTGAGTTTACCGTCCCATTAAACGTAATAAAAATTAACCAAAATAATATATTTTACTACCATTTTGGCACCCCTTTCCAATTTGAAGAGGGGTACAATATACCCCCGTTCCTACGCCACTGCATCGAAGTAACATCTACGATTGCTTTTTCACAAATTTTCTTTTGATGATTTCCGCAATATGTTCCTTGAACTATGTTCAGAGCAGTTCACTTAATTATTTGGGTTTAAAGTACATTTTTCCAAATTACTTATTGAGCAGGTGAAATTTTCTTTGGATTAATTTCGCAATATGTTCCTTGAATTATGTTCAGAGCAATTCACTTTAGTATTGGGGATGTAAAGAACTCTAGTTTTTGATAAAAGTTCGTTGATCGATTAAACCCAGCCGGTAGATGTTGTAACCAGGGCCGGACTTAGAGATCCTGGGCCGGGTGGGCCCATACGCAGATAAGGAGTCTGGGCCCCGTTTTCACGCACTTATCCCTGGAACTAGGCTGTGCCTGAATTTCTCTGATCCAGCGTAGAAGTCTGAGCTCTACGATTATATTACTAAATAAAAGCTCTTAAAAATATGCGATAATTATGCAACATTGCGATTTAAGGCTGCGTCCGTAAACTACCAGGCAGAAATTTTGGTAATTTTAAAACAAAATCTTCTAGCTAGTAATTTCTCCAATATTAATTACGATTTATATGATAGATTTCCCCTACGCCACGGCCTAGGTTGGCCTAGGCGTAAATACGGCACTGGTTGTAACCACGTCCCCGAGCAAACAAAATAAAATTGTAGAATGATATCAAATTCTCGACGGAGGAATATGGAAAGAACTGAATACATTTATTCATATCGTCGACATAACTGGGTTATGTAAGAAAGAAGCTACTTCCTTTTCCTCCGTGACGGGAAATGTGGAGTGCGGGGAAAGCGAAAGAAAGGGGACGATGGATAAGGAACGGCTCCCCGTTTCAACGGCCCTAAAATGGATAATACAATCACATTAACTAAATACACTCTAAGCTCTCCTCTTTGTCGGGGGTAGCGCGTTGTTGAATTCCAGGCGGGCTCAGGCCCCCACTCTTCTTACCATCCTCGAGAAGATCCTTCAGGGGTGACTTACCCCGATTTACATCCTATCTATCATGCAAAAGTCCAAATCTTTCGACAGCACGCATTACCCGCCGTATCGTGGCTTTCCAACCGACCGAAATAGTCCGTATCAAACCTACAATCGCATCCCGCTCCACTGACGACTGTAATTGCGAATCTAGATTGCATTTGAATGGGTTTTTACCATCCGCGACTGGCAGTGGGATCCGAGCCAGACTCTTCTTTCATTAGCGCTATCAGCCCGCAATCGTTTCCATTCTGATACGAAAAAAGAATAGTCAGTCGCGAAGGGATGAAAATGGTCTTCATAAGGGTATTCGGCAGCGCGTGAAGATTTTCGGGGGATTCACCCCGGGGTTTTGTAAATACCCCCTCCTTCTTCGGAGGGTGCTGCCGTGTGGGGGTCGAATCCCGGATGGATAACCCGTCTTACACAACCAGCCATTAATTATTCCCCTTTTTTGTGCCTTTCCAAAAGCAAGAAAATTTAAAATCTTGAGAGTAACGAATATTTCAGTGGGTATACTTCCTTTATTGCTCAAATCGACGCGAACTAAAACCTCATACAAGGTTTGGGATTAAGAGGGTCAATAATAATGATATTAATTTTGCAGAAAGACGAACCATGCAGGCAACCACAAAGGCGGAACATATACGTGGTGATTAACAGGATTTTACAAACAAATAAATTAGATTAATGATTTGAAAGCGCAACAAAAATTTTTTGAATATTAAATTTGACGCCCCCTCTTAAACGTAATAAAAAATAAGCATCCCTTTCCAATTTGAAGGGTACATTGTACCCCTGTAATGTACCCCAAGTTCCTACGCCACTGCTCGTACACTTCCCTGAAAAAAAAATATATTTTTATAAATCTTAAAATTATCTTTAAAATCCTGAAATGAGCAAAATAAAATTGGACCTAAGAATCTTCAAATCAAATGTAACCATTTTAAAATAACATACACTAAAATAATTTGTTTAATGGGTCGATTCCGAAATTCAATATTTTGTGAAGAGTAACTTCCCCTACGTCATAACGTCGTCTTCTCTCCCACTCTCAAAAGTTTAAGGAAATACGACGTAATGACGTACCGGAAGTGAGTCTTCACATAACAGAGGAAAATAAAATTCACCCTCTGACTTTGCAAAATTAGTCCCATATTTTAAATTTGAAAATCTGTACGGACCACACACAAAACAGCGAAACATTCAATCTCGAAAAAGTACTTTAAATATTTCAAATCTAGTTGTACGACCAGCGTCCTATATTCAGAAATTCATCTCTCTTATGCAATATGTAAATCCAATTTTTCAATGTTTCGAAATAGACCAGCAATTGGCGCGGTTGGCGATGCTGCACCCCGGCACGGCACGCAATCAGAACTCGTTGCAGCCGATCCAAGGGGCAATAACCCCAGTTGCGCTGGCCCCTGCGGCTATCTCGACAGCGTTATATCAACCCCACATCGCGGATACAGACAATTTCTCCTAGATTCTCTCCATATCGAATACGATCGATAAAATCGCTCCGAAACAAAACAAAATTCCTTTCCGCAATATAGGGTATATGTATATATTTAGCCAATTCCATTTTATTTAAATTCAAGCTCGTTTAAAATAATCATTGCAGGTGATAAGGTTCCCTAAAATCGGACCTTGGCAGCTTTGAATTATGACCGTCCGATAATAGATCTATCCCCCTTTTTCTCCCGGGAGAAAGTTAACGCCTCTGGCGGCTGTACGAGGAAGCACTTCCTCCGTACCCTCACCCGATACTTCTTCCGCCATATTGGCCTTCCATTGGTACCCCCTTTCGCCCAGCTGCCCGGTAACTCCCTGTTGAGTATTTTGCGGGTCCGGCTCAATCCGAAGCTACCATAATGGCCAGGTTAAATGTTACGACTCCCTTTTAGCGTAAAGATAAGAAAAGGTTTTGCCAGGTTCCAAAACGCTCCCGCCAATATCCCCCGCAACGTCTAACGCCGCGGAGTAGAACGCCAGCGAAACGACGAATATAGAGAGCGATATCAGATCAAAAGGGTAGGGTTGGAAACATTTCTCTCTCTCTCTCTCTATAGCAATGATTTTTGTTATCCACGCCTTTCTCGCTTTGCCATATCGCTTTTGCTGGCGAAAATAGCCTTCCCAGAACGCTTAGTAGCTCACAGAAGCTTCCTCTCAGAATTTCTCTTTCGCTTTACCTCTGGGGAGATGGCGGAAGAAGAGCCACCGTTCAGTTTCTTAGCTCGTGGTCGTAACTCTTTCTTCACGGTTTTTTATTCTTCTTGGCCCAACTAACTTGGACGGTGAAAAATTTCCCGCCGTGCTTTTTTCGGTCGTTAGTCAAGTTTTTTTAAATGACAGGGATATTTCGATGCCACTGGGAATTTTAGGGGTCTTCTCTGAAAGTTTTGGGTTAATTTAGATAAGTTTTAAATTATTTTAAGCCTAAAATAGCTTTAAAGTTCAGTCGATTTGGGATCTTTAATATGCCAGTGATAGAGCTAAATAATTAAATAAAACTACACTTAATTTATTATTGCAAAATATTATTTCGTTTGCCTAAGTTTTAAGTTACTTAAGCTTAAACTAAACTTCAATAATTTAAAATTAATATTGCAATGGATTTCGGGACTTTGAAGTGCTAATTTCAGAGCTAAAGTTTTGGGTTTCTTATTTGTAGCGAAATTGGATTTTTGCATACGTTTTAAATTATTTTAACTCTAAAATAACTTTAACAAATTTATTCGAATAGAGCTAAATAATTACATAAAACTACACTTGATTTATTATTGCATAATATGCTTTCGTTTGCCTACGTTTAAAATTACTAAACAAAACTTCAACAATTTAAAATTAATATTGCAAAAGATTTTGGGGTCCAATTTGAGAGATAAACATTATTTAATAGTAAATTTATTCGTGGAAACTTCACTTTGAACTATGGCGTGCTTTTCAGTGGTGTAGCTAAGACACCCTAGGGCTCCGCTAAATTCTTTTCGGGGTTTCAGTCGGTATCAAGCATATTATTTGATAGGAATTAAGGAGGCCCTGAAGCTCCGTGGCCTTCTTGCATTGCGGGGTCTGGTGCTTGTTGCATCCTAACTTCTTTCCCAAAAAACCCCTTCCAAATGTAAAGAATTCTTTATGCAAAATCCCGTCTTTACAATGAAAAATCTCTCCCCATTTTTATGACGTAACTCCACCCGGTCCTTCCTTTTATCCTCCGCTGATACTTTTAAACTGTTATCGGTGATTGGGGAGGCAGCGAGGAATGGTATGGTATGGTAACATCTATTTTTTGGATGGGTGCGAGCGAATGACCGAGTGATAAAAATGGGACCTCCCCGTCCAACGATTATGTCCCTGAAATTTCAAATGATTCGGAAAAGGCGAATTTCGCAGCGGGAATAAGCACCCGAGGGGGATGAGAAGTCAAGAAAAAGGGGGGGGGGGGTTAAACGTTACGTTTCCATGGTAGCGTTTCAGTCATACTTCCTATCAGATTGGGCAAAACTGTCATTTGCGATACTTAAATAAAATGAATCGTATGACTTTGAAAAGTATTTTCCAAGAAATTGTTCAAATGTATAAAAAAATATATTATACGCCTAGTTAAGTTAAATGAACAAAGAAATATCTGGTAAAGGTCGAAATAATTATTTTTCTCAATGGTATGTGTAAAGGTCAATCACCCCTATATTATTGTTTCCCTTAATACAGGGTGTTTCAAGGGTTATGCAAAAATTTTAAGGAGTTGTAGGGGGTGAGTTGAGAAGTATGCCTGTTTTTCCCCCATTTTCTTACGATGGGTTAAAAGAGCGCCAAAGAGCTTCAAAGTGTGGCCTACTAGCCCCTGGAAGTATTCTGCAACAAGCGCCAAACCAAGCAGCAGGGAAATGCGAACATTAAGGTTTGGGTTCGTGTGATAGGTAAAAGAGGACTTTAAAAAAAGTTAACTTAAACAGTATTTAAAGTCCGTTGGCCACACTTTGAACTCATCGTAGGCAAATAAGAAGTGTGGTGGCAAGCCCTTGATACCACGAGAGCCAACACCTTACTATAACCGTTAACCTCAACAAGGGTTTATGAAAAAGGGAAACCGAAGAAATCGGTTAACCTGTTACCTTTTGTTAAAAATGTTAGTATTGATACCAGAAGTATCAAGTTAAGTATGATCTAGGTCATATAATTGGAGCAAGTTACAGTGGAAGCCTATATTCAACTCCATCTGACATTGTAACAGGTAAATATCACACTGCTTAGTGATATTTTTACAAGAAAATCATTGAAATGTTTTTTTCTTGCAAGTGGTATTTCGAAAAAGCAGCTGTAATCAACGAATAACGATTCTTATCTCTAAGAGATAAAATATAATTGTGTGTTTCTGGTAAAACCATGAATACATCATTATAAGGGTGCGAGTCAATTGCTGTTAGGAAAAACAAGAGGGTATTCAGGTAAACAGATGAATATTTCCATAACATAAACCACGCCCTCGTGATTTCTGTAAATGAAATTAAGCCCTCGTGATTATAATAAGAGAAACCACGTCCTCGTGATTATAATAAGATAAACCACACCCTCGTGATTCCCCTAAACTGAAACCACGCCCTCGTGATTATAATAAGAGAAACCACACCCTCGTGATTACCCTAAAAAGGAACCACGCCCTCGTGATAATAATAAGAGAAACCAAACCCTCCCTTGTGATCCCTGTAAGATAAACCTCTACCACGTGATTGCCATAAGAGAAACCACACCCTCGTGTTTCCCCTAAAAAGGAACCACACCCTCGTGATTATATTAAGAGAAACCACACCCTCGTGATTCCCCTAAAATGAAACCACGCCCTCGTGATTATAATAAGAGAAACCACACCCTCGTGATTACCCTAAAAAGGAACCACGCCCTCGTGATTATAATAAGAGAAACCACACCCTCATTATTCCCCTAAAAAGGAACCACGCCCTCGTGATTATAATAAGAGAAACCACACGCTCGTGATTATAATAAGAGAAACCAAACCCTCCCTTGTGATCCCTGTAAGATAAACCTCTACCACGTGATTGCCATAAGAGAAACCACACCCTAGTGTTTCCCCTTAAAAGGAACCACACCCTCGTGATTATATTAAGAGAAACCACACCCTCGTGATTCCTCTAAAATGAAACCACGCCCTCGTGATTATAATAAGAGAAACCACACCCTCGTGATTATAATAAAAGAAACCACACCCTCGTGATTCCCCTAAAAAGGAACCACGCCCTCGTGATTGCAATAAGAGAAAGCACACCCTCGTGATTCCCCTAAAAAGGAACCACACCCTCGTGATTATAATAAGAGAAACCAAACCCTCCCTTGTGATCCCTGTAGGATAAACCTCTACCACGTGATTGCCATAAGAGAAACCACGCCCTCGTGATTATAATAAGAGAAACCACACCCTCGTGTTTCCCCTAAAAAGGAACCACGCCCTCGTGATTATAATAAGAGAAACCACACCCTCGTGATTCCCCTAAAATGAAACCACGCCTCGTGATTATAATAAGAGAAACCACACCCTCGTGATTATAATAAGATAAACCACACCCTCGTGATTATAATAAGAGAAACCACACCCTCGTGATTCCCCTAAAAGAAACCATGACCTCGTGATTATAATAAGAAAAACCACACCCTCGTTATTCCTCTAAAATGAAACCACGCCCTCATGATTCCCCTTAAAGAAACCATGCCCTCGTGATTATAATAAGATAAATCACACCCTCGTGATTCCCCTAAAATGAAACCACGCCCTCGTGATTATAATAAGAGAAACCAAACCCTCGTTATTTCTCTAAAATGAAACCACGCCCTCGTGATTTTAATAAAAGAAACCACACCCTCGTGATTCCCCTAAAAAAGAACCACGCCCTCGTGATTATAATAAAAGAAACCACAACCTCGTGATTCCTCTAAAATGAAACCACGCCCTCGTGATTCCCCTAAAAGAAACCATGCCCTCGTGATTATAATAAGAGAAACCACACCCTCGTGATTCCTCTAAAATGAAACCACGCCCTCGTGATTATAATAAAAGAAACCACGCCCTCGTGATTCCCCTAAATAAGAACCACGCCCTCGTGATTATAATAAGAGAAATCTAACCCTCGTGATTCCCCTAAAATGAAACCACGCCCTCGTGATTATAATAAAAGAAATCAAACCCTCCCTTGTGATCCCTGTAAGATAAACCTCTACCACGTGATTGCCATAAGAGAAACCACGCCCTCGTGATTATAATAAGAGAAACCACACCCTCGTGATTCCCCTAAAATGAAACCACGCCCTCGTGATTATAATAAAAGAAACCACGCCCTCGTGATTATAATAAGAGAAAACACACCCTCGTGATTCCCCTAAAAAGGAACCACGCCCTCGTGATTATAATAAGAGAAACCACACCCCCGTGATTCCCCTAAAATGAAACCACGCCCTCGTGATTATAATAAGAGAAACCACACCCTCGTGATTACCCTAAAAAGGAACCACGCCCTCGTGATTATAGTAAGAGAAATCACACCCTCGTGATTCCCCTAAAATGAAACCACGCCCTCTAGAGTATAATAAGAGAAACCAAACCCTTCCTTGTGATCCCTGTAAGATAAACCTCTACCACGTGATTGCCATAAGAGAAACCACACCCTCGTGTTTCCCCTAAAAAGGAACCACACCCTCGTGATTATATTAAGAGAAACCACACCCTCGTGATTCCCCTAAAATGAAACCACGCCCTCGTGATTATAATAAGAGAAACCACACCCTCGTGATTACCCTAAAAAGGAACCACGCCCTCGTGATTATAATAAGAGAAACCACACCCTCATTATTCCCCTAAAAAGGAAGCACGCCCTCGTGATTATAATAAGAGAAACCACACGCTCGTGATTATAATAAGAGAAACCAAACCCTCCCTTGTGATCCCTGTAAGATAAACCTCCACCACGTGATTGCCATAAGAGAAACCACACCCTAGTGTTTCCCCTTAAAAGGAACCACACCCTCGTGATTATATTAAGAGAAACCACACCCTCGTGATTCCTCTAAAATGAAACCACGCCCTCGTGATTATAATAAGAGAAACCACACCCTCGTGATTATAATAAAAGAAACCACACCCTCGTGATTCCCCTAAAAAGGAACCACGCCCTCGTGATTGCAATAAGAGAAAGCACACCCTCGTGATTCCCCTAAAAAGGAACCACACCCTCGTGATTATAATAAGAGAAACCAAACCCTCCCTTGTGATCCCTGTAGGATAAACCTCTACCACGTGATTGCCATAAGAGAAACCACGCCCTCGTGATTATAATAAGAGAAACCACACCCTCGTGTTTCCCCTAAAAAGGAACCACGCCCTCGTGATTATAATAAGAGAAACCACACCCTCGTGATTCCCCTAAAATGAAACCACGCCTCGTGATTATAATAAGAGAAACCACACCCTCGTGATTATAATAAGAGAAACCACACCCTCGTGATTATAATAAGAGAAACCACACCCTCGTGATTCCCCTAAAAGAAACCATGACCTCGTGATTATAATAAGAAAAACCACACCCTCGTTATTCCTCTAAAATGAAACCACGCCCTCATGATTCCCCTTAAAGAAACCATGCCCTCGTGATTATAATAAGATAAATCACACCCTCGTGATTCCCCTAAAATGAAACCACGCCCTCGTGATTATAATAAGAGAAACCAAACCCTCGTTATTTCTCTAAAATGAAACCACGCCCTCGTGATTTTAATAAAAGAAACCACACCCTCGTGATTCCCCTAAAAAAGAACCACGCCCTCGTGATTATAATAAAAGAAACCACAACCTCGTGATTCCTCTAAAATGAAACCACGCCCTCGTGATTCCCCTAAAAGAAACCATGCCCTCGTGATTATAATAAGAGAAACCACACCCTCGTGATTCCTCTAAAATGAAACCACGCCCTCGTGATTATAATAAAAGAAACCACGCCCTCGTGATTCCCCTAAATAAGAACCACGCCCTCGTGATTATAATAAGAGAAATCTAACCCTCGTGATTCCCCTAAAATGAAACCACGCCCTCGTGATTATAATAAAAGAAATCAAACCCTCCCTTGTGATCCCTGTAAGATAAACCTCTACCACGTGATTGCCATAAGAGAAACCACGCCCTCGTGATTATAATAAGAGAAACCACACCCTCGTGATTCCCCTAAAATGAAACCACGCCCTCGTGATTATAATAAAAGAAACCACGCCCTCGTGATTATAATAAGAGAAAACACACCCTCGTGATTCCCCTAAAAAGGAACCACGCCCTCGTGATTATAATAAGAGAAACCACACCCCCGTGATTCCCCTAAAATGAAACCACGCCCTCGTGATTATAATAAGAGAAACCACACCCTCGTGATTACCCTAAAAAGGAACCACGCCCTCGTGATTATAGTAAGAGAAATCACACCCTCGTGATTCCCCTAAAATGAAACCACGCCCTCTAGAGTATAATAAGAGAAACCAAACCCTTCCTTGTGATCCCTGTAAGATAAACCTCTACCACGTGATTGCTATAAGAGAAACCACGCCCTCGTGATTATAATAAGAGAAACCACACCCTCGTGTTTCCCCTAAAAAGGAACCACGCCCTCGTGATTATAATAAGAGAAACCACACCCTTGTGATTCCCCTAAAATGAAACCACGCCTCGTGATTATAATAAGAGAAACCACACCCTCGTGATTCCCCTAAAATGAAACCACACCCTCGTGATTACCCTAAAAAGGAACCACGCCCTCGTGATTAAAGTAAGAGAAACCACACCCTCGTGATTACCCTAAAAAGGAACCACGCCCTCGTGATTAAAGTAAGAGAAACCACACCCTCGTGATTACCCTAAAAAGGAACCACGCCCTCATGATTATATTAAGAGAAACCACACCCTCGTGATTATAATAAATGAATACAAACCCTCCCTTGTGATCCCTGTAAGAGAAACCTCTTCCACGTGATTGCCATAAGAGAAACCACGCCATCGTGATTATAATAAGAGAAACCACACCCTCGTGATTCCCCTAAAATGAAACCATGCCCTCGTGATTATAATATGAGAAACCACACCCTCGTGATTCCCCTAAAAAGGAACTACGCCCTCGTGATTATAATAAGAGAAACCACACCCTCGTGATTCCCCTAAAATGAAACCACACCCTCGTGATTACCCTAAAAAGGAACCACGCCCTCGTGATTAAAGTAAGAGAAACCACACCCTCGTGATTACCCTAAAAAGGAACCACGCCCTCGTGATTAAAGTAAGAGAAACCACACCCTCGTGATTACCCTAAAAAGGAACCACGCCCTCATGATTATATTAAGAGAAACCACACCCTCGTGATTATAATAAATGAATACAAACCCTCCCTTGTGATCCCTGTAAGAGAAACCTCTTCCACGTGATTGCCATAAGAGAAACCACGCCATCGTGATTATAATAAGAGAAACCACACCCTCGTGATTCCCCTAAAATGAAACCATGCCCTCGTGATTATAATATGAGAAACCACACCCTCGTGATTCCCCTAAAAAGGAACTACGCCCTCGTGATTATAATAAGAGAAACCACACCCTCGTGATTCCCCTAAACTGAAACCACGCCCTCGTGATTATAATAAGAGAAACCACACCCTCGTGATTACCCTAAAAAGAAACCACGCCCTCGTGATTATAATAAGAGAAACCACACCCTCGTGATTACCCTAAAAAGAAACCACACCCTCGTGATTATAATAAGAGAAACCACACCCTCATTATTCCCCTAAACAGGAACCACGCCCTCGTGATTATAATAAGAGAAACCACACGCTCGTGATTATAATAAGAGAAACCAAACCCTCCCTTGTGATCCCTGTAAGATAAACCTCTACCACGTGATTGCCTTAAGAGAAACCACCCCCTCGTGTTTCCCCTAAAAAGGAACCACCCCTCGTGATTATATTAAGAGAAACCACACCCTAGTGATTCCCCTAAAATGAAACCACGCCCTCGTGATTATAATAAGAGAAACCACACCCTCGTGATTACCCTAAAAAGGAACCACGCCCTCGTGATTATAGTAAGAGAAACCACACCCTCATTATTCCCCTAAAAAGGAACCACGCCCTCGTGATTATAATAAGAGAAACCACACGCTCGTGATTATAATAAGAGAAACCACACGCTCGTGATTATAATAAGAGAAACCAAACCCTCCCTTGTGATCCCTGTAAGATAAACCTCTACCACGTGATTGCCATAAGAGAAACCACACCCTAGTGTTTCCCCTAAAAGGAACCACACCCTCGTGATTATATTAAGAGAAACCACACCCTCGTGATTATATTAAGAGAAACCACACCCTCGTGATTACCCTAAAAAGGAACCACGCCCTCGTTATTATAATAAGAGAAACCACACCCTCGTGATTCCCCTAAAATGAAACCACGCCTCGTGATTATAATAAGAGAAACAACACCCTCGTGATTATAATAAGAGAAACCACACCCTCGTGATTCCCCTAAAAGAAACCATGACCTCGTGATTATAATAACAAAAACCACACCCTCGTTATTCCTCTAAAATGAAACCACGCCCTCGTGATTCCCCTTAAAGAAACCATGCCCTCGTGATTATAATAAGAGAAACCACACTCTCGTGATTCCTCTAAAATGAAACCACGCCCTCGTGATTATAATAAAAGAAACCACGCCCTCATGATTCCCCTAAAAAGAACCACGCCCGCGTGATTATAATAAGAGAAATCACACCCTCGTGATTCCTCTAAAATGAAACCACGCCCTCGTGATTATAATAAAAGAAACCACACCTTCGTGATTCCCCTAAAATGAAACCTTGCCCTCGTGACTATAATAAGAGAAACCATACCCTCGTGATTACCCTAAAATGAAACCACGCCCTCGTGATTATAATAAGAGAAACCACACCCTCGTGATTCCCCTAAAAAGGAACCACGCCCTCGTGATTATAATAAGAGAAATCACACCCTCGTGATTCCCCTAAAATGAAACCACGCCCTCTTGATTATAATAAGAGAAACCAAACCCTCCCTTGTGATCCCTGTAGGATAAACCTCTACCACGTGATTACCATAAGAGAAACCACGCCCTCGTGATTATAATAAGAGAAACCACACCCTCGTGATTCCCCTAAAAAGGAACCACGCCCTCGTGATTATAATAAGAGAAACCACACCCTCGTGATTCCCCTAAAATGAAACCACACCTCGTGATTATAATAAGAGAAACCACACCCTCGTGATTACCCTAAAAGGGAACCACGCCCTCGTGATTATATTAAGAGAAACCACACCCTCGTGATTACCCTCAAAAGGAACCAAGCCCTCGTGATTATATTAAGAGAAACCAAACCCTCGTGATTCCCCTCAAAAGGAACCACGCCCTCGTGATTATAATAAGAGAAACCACACCCTCGTGATTCCCCTAAAATGAAACCACACCCTCGTGATTACCCTAAAAAGGAACCACGCCCTCGTGATTAAAGTAAGAGAAACCACACCCTCGTGATTACCCTAAAAAGGAACCACGCCCTCGTGATTAAAGTAAGAGAAACCACACCCTCGTGATTACCCTAAAAAGGAACCACGCCCTCATGATTATATTAAGAGAAACCACACCCTCGTGATTATAATAAATGAATACAAACCCTCCCTTGTGATCCCTGTAAGAGAAACCTCTTCCACGTGATTGCCATAAGAGAAACCACACCCTCGTGTTTCCCCTAAAAAGGAACCACCCCTCGTGATTATAATAAGAGAAACCACACCCTCGTGATTACCCTAAAAAGGAACCACGCCCTCGTGATTATATTAA
Organism: Leiobunum rupestre; assembly: GCF_980474605.1. NCBI lineage: Eukaryota > Metazoa > Arthropoda > Arachnida > Opiliones > Sclerosomatidae > Leiobunum > Leiobunum rupestre. The sequence goes on along the minus strand of NC_143386.1, from coordinate 63,565,155 downwards.
GAGAAACCACACCCTCGTGATTCCCCTAAAAAGGAACTACGCCCTCGTGATTATAATAAGAGAAACCACACCCTCGTGATTCCCCTAAACTGAAACCACGCCCTCGTGATTATAATAAGAGAAACCACACCCTCGTGATTACCCTAAAAAGAAACCACGCCCTCGTGATTATAATAAGAGAAACCACACCCTCGTGATTACCCTAAAAAGAAACCACGCCCTCGTGATTATAATAAGAGAAACCACACCCTCATTATTCCCCTAAACAGGAACCACGCCCTCGTGATTATAATAAGAGAAACCACACGCTCGTGATTATAATAAGAGAAACCAAACCCTCCCTTGTGATCCCTGTAAGATAAACCTCTACCACGTGATTGCCATAAGAGAAACCACACCCTCGTGTTTCCCCTAAAAAGGAACCACCCCTCGTGATTATATTAAGAGAAACCACACCCTAGTGATTCCCCTAAAATGAAACCACGCCCTCGTGATTATAATAAGAGAAACCACACCCTCGTGATTACCCTAAAAACGAACCACGCCCTCGTGATTATAGTAAGAGAAACCACACCCTCATTATTCCCCTAAAAAGGAACCACGCCCTCGTGATTATAATAAGAGAAACCACACGCTCGTGATTATAATAAGAGAAACCAAACCCTCCCTTGTGATCCCTGTAAGATAAACCTCTACCACGTGATTGCCATAAGAGAAACCACACCCTAGTGTTCCCCTTAAAAGGAACCACACCCTCGTGATTATATTAAGAGAAACCACACCCTCGTGATTATAATAAGAGAAACCACACCCTCGTGATTACCCTAAAAAGGAACCACGCCCTCGTTATTATAATAAGAGAAACCACACCCTCGTGATTCCCCTAAAATGAAACCACGCCTCGTGATTATAATAAGAGAAACAACACCCTCGTGATTATAATAAGAGAAACCACACCCTCGTGATTCCCCTAAAAGAAACCATGACCTCGTGATTATAATAAGAAAAACCACACCCTCGTTATTCCTCTAAAATGAAACCACGCCCTCGTGATTCCCCTTAAAGAAACCATGCCCTTGTGATTATAATAAGAGAAACCACACCCTCGTGATTCCTCTGAAATGAAACCACGCCCTCGTGATTTTAATAAAAGAAACCACGCCCTCGTGATTCCCCTAAAAAAGAACCACGCCCTCGAGATTATAATAAAAGAAACCACAACCTCGTGATTCCCCTAAATAAGAACCACGCCCTCGTGAATATAATAAGAGAAATCTTACCCTCGTGATTCCCCTAAAATGAAACCACGCCCTCGTGATTATAATAAAAGAAACCAAACCCTCCCTTGTGATCCCTGTAAGATAAACCTCTACCACGTGATTGCCATAAGAGAAACCACGCCCTCGTGATTATAATAAGAGAAACCACACCCTAGTGATTACCCTAAAAAGGAACCACGCCCTCGTGATTATTATAAAAGAAACCAAACCCTCCCTTGTGATCCCTGTAAGATAAACCTCTACCGCGTGATTGCCATAAGAGAAACCACGCCCTCGTGATTACAATAAGAGAAACCACACCCTCGTGATTACCCTAAAAAGGAACCACGCCCTCGTGATTATTATAAAAGAAACCAAACCCTCCCTTGTGATCCCTGTAAGATAAACCTCTACCACGTGATTGCCATAAGAGAAACCACGCCCTCGTGATTATAATAAGAGAAACCACACCCTCGTGTTTCCCCTAAAAAGGAACCACGCCCTCGTGATTATTATAAAAGAAACCAAACCCTCCCTTGTGATCCCTGTAAGATAAACCTCTACCGCGTGATTGCCATAAGAGAAACCACGCCCTCGTGATTATAATAAGAGAAACCACACCCTCGTGATTACCCTTAAAAGGAACCACGCCCTCGTGATTATTATAAAAGAAACCAAACCCTCCCTTGTGATCCCTGTAAGATAAACCTCTACCACGTGATTGCCATAAGAGAAACCACACCCTCGTGATTACCCTAAAAAGGAACCACGCCCTCGTGATTATAGTAAGAGAAACCACACCCTCGTGATTACCCTAAAAAGGAACCACGCCCTCGTGATTATATAAAGAGAAGCCACACCCTCGTGATTACCCTAAAAAGGAACCACGCCCTCGTGATTATAGTTAGAGAAACCACACCCTCGTGATTACCCTAAAAAGGAACCACGCCCTCGGGATTATTATAAAAGAAACCAAACCCTCCCTTGTGATCCCTGTAAGATAAACCTCTACCACGTGATTGCCATAAGAGAAACCACGCCCTCGTGATTATAATAAGAGAAACCACACCCTCGTGATTACCCTAAAAAGGAACCACGCCCTCGTGATTATATAAAGAGAAGCCACACCCTCGTGATTACCCTAAAAAGGAACCACGCCCTCGTGATTATAGTTAGAGAAACCACACCCTCGTGATTACCCTAAAAAGGAACCACGCCCTCGGGATTATTATAAAAGAAACCAAACCCTCCCTTGTGATCCCTGTAAGATAAACCTCTACCACGTGATTGCCATAAGAGAAACCACGCCCTCGTGATTATAATAAGAGAAACCACACCCTCGTGATTACCCTAAAAAGGAACCACGCCCTCGTGATTATATAAAGAGAAGCCACACCCTCGTGATTACCCTAAAAAGGAACCACGCCCTCGTGATTATAGTTAGAGAAACCACACCCTCGTGATTACCCTAAAAAGGAACCACGCCCTCGGGATTATTATAAAAGAAACCAAACCCTCCCTTGTGATCCCTGTAAGATAAACCTCTACCACGTGATTGCCATAAGAGAAACCACGCCCTCGTGATTATAATAAGAGAAACCACACCCTCGTGATTACCCTAAAAAGGAACCACGCCCTCGTGATTATATAAAGAGAAGCCACACCCTCGTGATTACCCTAAAAAGGAACCACGCCCTTGTGATTATAGTTAGAGAAACCACACCCTCGTGATTACCCTAAAAAGGAACCACGCCCTCGGGATTATTATAAAAGAAACCAAACCCTCCCTTGTGATCCCTGTAAGATAAACCTCTACCACGTGATTGCCATAAGAGAAACCACGCCCTCGTGATTATAATAAGAGAAACCACACCCTCGTGATTACCCTAAAAAGGAACCACGCCCTCGTGATTATATAAAGAGAAGCCACACCCTCGTGATTACCCTAAAAAGGAACCACGCCCTCGTGATTATAATAAGAGAAACCACACCCTCGTGATTCCCCTAAAATGAAACCACACCCTCGTGATTATAATAAAAGAAACCAAACCCTCCCTTGTGATCCCTGTAAGATAAACCTCTACCACGTGATTGCCATAAGAGAAACCACGCCCTCGTGATTATAATAAGAGAAACCACACCCCCGTTATTCCCCTAAAAAGGAACCACGCCCTCGTGATTATAATAAGAGAAACCACACCCTCGTGATTCCCCTAAAATGAAACCATGCCCTCGTGATTCTGATGACAGATTCCAGGTTATCTCTCAATATCTTCCGGGAATCATGAAAACAGAACCTAAATCTGCGGTCACATCATATATCTTTATTTAAATACATTCCTGGTAAGAGTCATAACAGTAAACGAAAGAACTGACAAGTCCTAAAAAATCACAAGTTATAATCTCGCGTTTAGTCATAATTTTGATTTTATAATAACAGCAAGTTGACCTTAAGTGAACACTCTAGGTTGTCAGGAGTTTCGCCTTACGCCTGAAATAATGAGGCGTCAAGTTTTAAAGTATAACTAGTGAATGGGGTAGCTAGGGGGGGGGCATTCGTCTAATATCCGTTATCGTTATCTCGGCGTCGTCTGCTACGATATCTGATGAATCCCCGGTGTATGTCGCGCTCCATGGAAATGGCCTTCCGATATTATCGCCGATAGATGTCTCTCGGCGCATTAACATCGAAACCATTATACTTTATCAATATTTGCAAGATATTAAATTCACGGGGGAGACTAGATTTAGCCCGTGGAGCATCTATGTAATATTCTATTATTATTATTATAGTATACTCCGCGGCGCTATCCGTAGAGTGACGATGACGTGGACGGTTTTATAGTAGAATAAATGAGACTTTTGCCGTCCCCATTTCCTCCTCATCACCTCGTTCGGATCTAAAGTCCCGTTAGTTTCTTAATGGTGGGACCCAAATTCTCGGGCTCCGATATGATTAATGTAGTGGACCTTAAATTACGTCGTAAAGGCTTCGGGTGTCCTCGGATGTCCTCGGCTATAGCAACGCGTTGACTCAAAACTGGGTGAAGATAATGCAAAACCGCTAATGAGAAATTCTTTAACCGGACCTTCGTTTTGGAAGATAAGGGACCCTATATTACCTAAGAGGAGTTCCGTATCGATTGTACCCCTTTCTCGTACTTGGTAGGTGACTGTCCGCTGCGCCTTAACCGAGTTTTATATTCAGATTTAACGTCGAGACTGTCTCGAGCCGTTTGGGACACTTTTCTTCGCTGTTAAATTTGTCGCGATTTTCGCAACTTTTTCGGCTTAATCTATATGGAGATTTCTTAATTATCAGATATCCAAATTTATAGCGGTTTGAGGCTGAATTATATTCAGAAAGTGTAACACTTATCTCAACTTAAATTTTAGTTTATTGAATATATTTATTTCGATTTAGGGATAATGACGATTTTTAGCATTGAATAATATTCAGCAAGTTAATTACTTGAACTATGGTTCATTATCAAACTTGCATTTCGAGACGTTAACTGTCTTCTATCCATTTTTACAACTCATTCGAATATTTATTTATAGGCTTCGAGCTTAGGAAATATAGCGCCATCTGCCTTAATATCCGTGACCTAAATATGTGAAGAAATAGCAGACGACTTTTGAATTTCAATGTTTTTCGGTCGAAACTTTCAGCTGTTGTACACGAGGAGACAGCTTTCATATATTCAATTTAACACTCGGTCGGTAGGTGGCGATACTTCTGACCAAATTTTAAACTACGCACGAAGCTTATTTCTCTATATCTAATGAAACAATTAACTCGGAAAATTGCCTTAATGAAGTCGTCTGGAAAGCAAGTGGCAGCTTTATCATTGCCTCCTGTATTATGAAAAGGTCCCTGTTATTAAAGATGGCCATGAATCTATTCGATTCTTCGAAAACACTACTTTGCTGGAGAGAGTGGTGCCATCTATTTATGGCAAAGGAAGCTATAATTAAAGATAGCCAAATGATAACGTTGTAAGAGAGCCATTGTATAGTTCGACAACTTATACTCTATTTAGTGGACTTCAACCTAGATTATATATATAATAATTTATGGTATTTACCAATTGACAAATGATCCAATCAACGCGAGGGGTACCTATAAGTACCGCCTTTTTGATCTCGACGCTAGCGACATCTTTTTAAAAAACAGCTACTTCACGTCAAGCCGCCACTTGCTTTAATTCATCAAAATTATCCTCGCAAAAATCCCAAAGGTAATACCCGAAATAAAGTTACCTCGAAGTTTTCTGCGCTTGTAAATCATTTGAAAACTCGGTAACATCTTGAGTAAACTTTCCAAGAATCTTTTTGTTTTAAAGAAATTATGACTCTTTATTTTCTCTCCTTCGTTATATTCTCAGAGATTCCGAAAAGGACTGTTTGGTTTCTCCCATCTCAACCCTAAATTAGAGTTATTATAAAAGCAGTAAAGACTGTCGAGGAGAGGGAATTTTACTCTGGCCATTTATTTACCCTTTATAGTTGAGGCCCATTAATGTCCCGCCTTACGCCACTTCCCCGACGACGTATTTTGGGGGGCATTAATGTTTTGGGATAATAATAACAGCTTCCATAAGCGCCATTGGCTGCCAACAATGTGTTGGAAACTACCGCCCCCTGTCGTAAATTAAGGGAAACGTGACTGGGAATTTCTAGAGATTCGCGTGGAGGCCGCCAAGAGCGCGTCTGTTTCAGTAGGTCTGTTTTTCAAACGATAAAATGCGGCTCTTTTTACGCCGTTACACTCCACCTTTTTGCCTATTTAGAATGAAGTAAAGCTTTCAGGTTTTTTCCGAGGCTTTTATTAATGTTGTTACCACTTTTTTATGGGTTTTATCTACAATGCATGTTTGCTAATCTTTATATTTTTTTAAAGAAACTTCAAAGATAGCTCGAGAGATAAACGTTTTACCAGAAAATGTAATTAGGAATTCGGAAAGTGGTTTTATCTAGAATGTATGTTTTATAACCTTTTATCTATTTTGAATTTTTTAAAGAAACATCGAAGTTAGCTCCAGAAATATAATACGGTCGATAAACCTTACCCGAAAAGTAATTAGCTATGCGGGAAATGGTTTTATGAGTTTTATCTAGAAAGCATGTTTTGGAATCTTGAATATTTTAAAGAAATGCCAAATCTAGATCAAAAATTAATTTTAAACTTCAAAAGTAATTAAAAATACGGGAAGTGTTTCAGACTACTATTTACTTTTGTCTCTAATTAATATGAAGCCTTGGAGAAAGGGGGGGGGGCTTCATTAAAAGTTTGAAATCCCATTTGACCAGGCATCAATACTTAAATAAGTTCGCGGTCCAATACGCCTATCATAAACCCCTGAGCGGCCAACTTCCCCGCGTTGCCCTCGAAAACTAAACTTCACGTCATATAAAATGCCCCCCCCCCTCCATCGCTTGGAACGCCGTAAAGGGGGCTTGCCCCAATCGCTCGGCCGCACATGACACCAACTGCGTTCTATAGCAGGAGGCGAATTTTAATTAATTTTCTCCTATAGCTCCTTCATGAGTCACCCGACAGTGCCGTTGTTGGTGGGAAGAGGATAGAATCGGGACTTGGTGAACAGTAGAGGTAACGTACATCCGGAGGTCTCCCCGTCCGTTAGTAGATTTTAAAGTCTTGAGAGGGAGAGAATCCCGCATGTTGGCATGAGATCCCAGCCGCGAGATAGAGTGACGCCTTTAACGCCATCTATTAATCGAAGGGAGAGTACGTGTCGTCTGCTCGCGTATAAAAGTTGGACCTTATAGCAACTATACTTTTAGTCTAACCACGCACCCTTTTCCTTTTGATGTTAATAGGCTAAAATGTCGCACATTTTTGGGGGGTGCGATACCGGGGAGGTGTCTACTCTTACACCCAGCTCACTGCTATTTCGCTTAGTTTAAAACTGAGTATGTGGGGGAATTGCTTTAATTTATTGTTATTACTCTTTGAATGCCTTATCTGACGTCGGATGGCGACACTAGAGTGTTTGTCCACCGACTTATAGTGTTATTGTTATTACAAACGCGGTATACCAAGGTCCTCTAAAGGCTTAGCCATCTTTGATACTCAGCCCGGGTGGGTGAAGAGGCGATACGACTCGGGAATTTTGATGAGGAATTAATTGTACGAGGTATTCCGCGTGGTTTGGGCATAGGTTAGGTGGCCATTTCGCGATGGCAACGCGTTACCCCTTCGTTTGTTTACGCTAAAACCCAAATTAAATTTCCCCTTAGTTTCCTCTAATTTTCGGTCATTGTAAACAAATGTTGTTTATTGTTTCTGGCTTGAATTGCCGGGTACTTGAGGTTGGCCCGGGGAAATGAAGTACAATCTTTTATCCCCGAGGAAACCTCCTCTATTGCCCCAAGCAATTTAGACGAAGTATTTACGTTTTATACTCTGAAAGCGGAATTAGAATTAATCGCTTAATATTATGTTTGTATTATTCTTAAGGCTATCAAGACGTAAGAGGAGAGAAGTGCGTATTGTGTCTTGAAGAAATTGTTTTGCTGTTTTCTATTCCGTATGTTATGTTTTACGATATGCGGAACTCTATTAGTTTCACTTTGAAATATATTTTGTGTGGAACTATTGTTTTACTCGAAGTGTTGTTAGTTGTAGTTGTCGTTGTTGTAGTTGTAGTTGTCACAATTTGTGATAATTAGGGAAATTGCCGTAAGAAAGGATTAATTGTGGTTAATTTTACTATGCAAATTTTTGGGTGGCTATTTATAGTTCAAGACAGTGGCGTTGTAATATTTTAAGAAAAGAAATCAGTCTCTATTTGCAGCCTTCGCAAATGGTTCTGAGGCGTGTCGTACGATATAATCGCCAGCGTTTCTACAATAGAGCGTTCTATAAAATCGGACACACTTTGAAGCACTCTGGCACTCTTTTAACTCATCGAAGGAAAATGCGACAAAAACAGGCATACTTCTCAACTCATCCCTACAACTCCTTAAACTTTTTGCATCGCCTTTTGAAACATCTTGTAAAGGAAATCGGCCATTTTGTTTGGGCCCTGGAGATTGGGCATTTTCTACCGCACGTATCTGTAGGCTACGAATTTTAAAGTACTCGCATAAGCAAAATCCATTTAAGTAACTGGGACTCCAGAAAATTATAACTTTGATAAATCTCAAATATTCTAGCGATAAATGTAAATAATACTTCTATAGATACGACATATCAAGTCTTAACCATGACAATACCAGTTTTGGCAATTATGGGGGCCCAGACAATTGGGCATTTGATGTTTCTGAAATGGCTAGAATCAAGGGGCAGATCACTTTGTTACAGGGTGTCCTAATAATCACGATTAAAAATTTAATCATGATTTAATCTTTGTACAGTCAAAGCTACAGATTTAATTTTAATCCAATCATGATTTAATCATACCAGGGTCTCCTAATAATCATTGGAGAGAGCTGCCCCTCGGGTAAGACCATAAATATAAATTATACATTACAAATTTCGGGAATTTCAGAAAATTTAGCATTTGGTATTTTTTAAATCTCAATCAATAGACTAACTAGGTCTACCTTTATAAACAGATAATTGAGCCTGGATAAATTGGAATTTATCAGTTTTAGAGAAAGTAGCCTCAACCCCTAACTTTCTCGCAAAATATGTATAAGAATGACCAATCATTATTTCTTCTAAGACTAAAATATAGGGAATTTTCAAGCTCATTGAGCAACATCTAAATTTTGCTCAGTTTAACCAAAATTTCTCAAGAAGTTTGTTTATATACATTGAAACTAATTTAGAGGGGTATTTAAGAAATAAATAAAATAAGGACCACCCTAAAACACATTTGATGTGAAACTTATAATACGACTGAGTCAACTTGTCAACTTTTCCTCTAGTTTCGAGAACTTTATTTTCTTCTCAATCCCCACCTACTGGGGAAATCCGGAACTATATAATACGCCTTTAATTGAAACTCCCCATCATTACGTCTTTCGAACGAGACACTTACTAAAAGTCATTTCGGATGAACGGCGGCGGATATGAAAGGAAAAAAATCTTCTCATCCTTATTAATAAATTGGGAATATTTCCCCACCGATGCTTGAACTGCATTAAACTATTAAAGTTCTTAAAAGGAAGACTCCATTAATCTAGATGGATTTTCATCATTGGAAAAACCCGAACGACCCAAATAAGAGACGCTAACGATGTAAAAAAGGGATAATATTCCGGAACGTAAGAGATGATGAAATTTGTTTTGGTCATTTAGAAGATTAGCTCTCTCCATCTTTTTTAAATCCGCGATCTGGGCGTACATCCTCCGTCGTCTTCGTTCTTGAGCTTCCCTTTTTAGTTGGACGGGAAAATCATTACCGGTACTTGTCGATCGGGGAAGAAAAGGGATTTAGGGAGCTAAATATTTTTACAACGCTCCCCATCTTTCTCGTCGCCTTTGTCGGGAAAATTCTCCAAAAGCAGGGAAATTTTTGTCTCCGCGAAGATGCTGAGATGAAGAGGAGGATGAGAAGGAGGGTGGGATTAGATTCTTCTCTCGGCTCAGATGTTGGTAGCGACCATCTCCCTTAATGAAGCTCTTGGTCGGACTTCGGTGTCTCTCGCTCTCTTGTCTCTCTAAAGAATCCCGTTGGGCCTTCTTTATTCCGCCCCCCCCCCCGAACCCATCCTCTTATATTCTTTTTAAAGTCTTTTACCGTATTCTCGTGGTCGGACCAGATTACCAGGGCCTGTTCGCATATGGCTGAATTTGATGAGCTGGCTTATGTAAATCGGGGTATTCGTACGTCAGGTGGTATGAAAAGGAATTTTGAAACCTGTAATTTAGAATTTTTAAACCTGTAATTTATAATATTACAGCCTGATAACTTACAAATTTCCAACCTGATAAGTTTAAATTTTCCAAATCTGATAAATTTTAGTTTTCAAAACCTTATAAATTTAAATTTTGAAACCTGATAATTTAAAGTTCTTAAATCTGATAATTTAAAGTTCTTATATAACCCTGATAAATTTGAATTTTAAAGCCTAATAAATCAAATTTATCAAACCTTTTAACTTAGAATTTCCAAGTCTGATAAATTTGAATTTCCGAGTCTGATATATTTGAATTTCCAAGTCTGATTAATTTGAATTTCCTAGTCTGATAAATTTGAATTTCCTAGTCTGATAAATTTTAATTTCCTAGTCTGATAAATTTTAATTTCCTGGTCTGATAAATTTGAATTTACAAGTCTGATAAATTTGAATTTACAAGTCTGATAAATTTGAATTTCCTAAGTCTGATAAATTTGAATTTCCAAGTCTGATAAATTTGAATTACCGAGTCTGATCAATTTGAATTTACCAGTCTGATAAATTTGAATCTACAAGGCTTAATAATTTGGAAATTTCAAGTCGAATAAATTTGAAATTTCAGGCCTGATAATTTACAATTTTTAAACGTCATAAATTTGGGCGTCATTCGTTATATTTTTCTCCAATATTTGGATCCGTATGAGGTATTAATCTGATTAGGCTGTATTTAAACCAGTTAGAACTTGGCCGCTATTAACCCTTTTATTAAAAAAAGAGTACAGAAAAATAATAGAAGATCGAGTCCAGGATGTTGTTGGGATTTCCAAATTGGAATCGGGTAACTGCGCGGTTCATTGCCACTTCTATCCCACCCGGAGTCATTCGAACCAAGTACGTAAAACAAGACGTTCGTTCTACTTTCCTAACACTTCCGGCGTTACTTCAAAGTTCGCTTTCTCTCAATACGCGGACGGATGACTCCGGAAACTCGCGCTGATTCGCGTCGTAGTTGCGGCGAGCGGGTCTAGTTTGAGAAGGCGATTGTATACGTAGTTGGAAAGGCTAATTTGTCTGATGTAGGATTCTGGGAAACGACCACGGGGCCAATTAAAGCTCCGCAACATCCGAGAAAACAATTCTCGTTTTCTTCTTAAGAAGACTGGCCTCTCCTGTAAAGTAGCCTTCAGAATGGACACTTTCACTTTGATAGAAATTATATTCAAGGCCTAATAGACTTTAGGCTCGTGGTTACTTTTATGTCCATTGTTTCAATTACGTTTGCATATAATTGATCAATTTCAAAATGACACATGACATTACCTCTACCGTAAGTAACATAATAATATTAATTATGACCATAAGTTTATAATAAATAATTGGTTTTTAAGTTGCGCATTTTAATCGATAAAGACACTGATCTTTTTAGATATGACCTCTACTCTACGTCACTTAACGCTTTACTATCAGTAATTATTTCGACTAGCTGACACACTGGTAATAATAATAATAATAATAATAATAAACAGCTAAGTTAATACCCAAGAAACGACACAAAACCAACTACAGGTGGCCGGGTTACAACGCGTATGAGGATAATGGCAAGCCCTTCATGCCACGCCGGCCAAACTGCTCCCTACACTTACTATTACCGTTAACTTCAGCAAGTATTTATAGAAAGGTGAAACCAAAGAACCTGAGCTAAAACCCCTCTAACCAGGAGGGAGATAACTTACAACCTTAGCGCGGAATGAGTGGAACGTAATTATTCAACAGAGATTCATTATGCAAATCTTTCTTTACTCAAGAAATGATCGACTTCTAAATAATGGATTTCAAGAGATAGCGAAGAGAATTGCAAATTAATCTTATATAGCCAATAGATTTGGAGTGCTAATATTGAATTTCGTGTATTACTTTCGAGTTTGTTTTGAAAAGCAAACGTCATTTTCCATCTCCAATATCTCTCTCTCCTTTAAAATTAACTTCGATACTCATTCTTGTTATTATACGCCTATTTCATCTCGGGTGTAAATACATTAAACCTCATTAAAGCACGAACTTAATTAAAGGGCAAACGTCCGCGCTTCCGTCTGCAGGGGGGGGGGGCGCATTACATTAGAGTAGTCTAGACGGTCTTCCATTTATTCGTCTTTCGGCGAAATTTTACGCGGATCTGGGTCGAAAAAGAGCTAGAGAACTAGTGTACCTTTTTTCGTCTGAAACATTTTAAGCCCGGTGCCTCATAGATGACGCAGGAGCTATAATCTGATAAAGGGAACAATATTTATGTATTTCCTTTCGATTGATACCATTTATAAAGTTAGAGGGGAACGTTGAATATCAACAAACTAGCTCACAGTATGTTGAGGGCTTCGTCGCTGTCTCTTCTACGAATTTGGAGCCCTCTATCTAGTTGGGCGGGAGGTTAAACTTAAAATGGTATTAATTAAAATTGATAATTAAATTAAAATAAAACTAAAATTGTCAATAAAATTAATATTAAATCAAAATTGAGAATATAAAATTAAGAGTTACATTAATATTAAATTAGTAATTATATTAATATTAATTTAATAATTATATTAATATTAATTTAATAATTACATTAATATTAATTTAATAATTACATTAATATTAATTTAATAATTACATTAATATTAATTTAATAATTAAATTGATATTAATTGAATAATTACATTAATATTAATTTAATAATTACATTAATATTAATTGAATAATTACATTAATATTAATTTAATAATTATATTAATATTAAGAATTAAATAAGTTTAAATTAAGAATTGCATTCAAATTAAATTAAAATTTACAGTAATTTTAAATTAAGAATTACAATAATATTAATTAAAAATTGCATAAATATTAAATTAAGAATTACGGTAATATTAAATTAGGAATTACATTAATATTAAACTAAAAAGTACAATAATATTGAAAAAAGAATTACATTAATATTAAGTTAAGAATTGCATGAATATTAAATTATGAAATACCTTAATATTGCGTTAAGAATTGCATGAATATTAAATTATGAAATACCTTAATATTGCGTTAAGAATTACCTGAATATTGAGTTAAGAATTACAATAATATTGAAATAAGAATTACATTAATATTAAGTTAAGAAAAACATTAATTTGAAATTAAGAATGCATTAATATGAAATTAAGAATTGCCTTAATATGAAATTAAGAATTGCATTAATATGAAACTAAGAATTGCATTAATATGAAATTAAGAATTGCCTTAATATGAAATTATGTATTACCTTAATATTGAGTTAAGAATAACACAAATATTGAAATAAGAATAACATTAATATTAAGTTAAGAATAACATTAATATTAAGTTAAGAATAACATTAATATTAAGTTAAGAATAATATTAATATTAAGTTTAGAATAACATTAATATTAAGTTAAGAATAACATTAATATGAAATTAAGAATTGCCTTAATATGAAATTATGAATTACCTTAATATTGAGTTAAGAATTACAATAATATTGAAATAAGAATAACATTAATATTAAGTTAAGAATAACATTAATATTAAGTTAAGAATAACATTAATATTAAGTTAAGAATAACATTAATATTAAGTTAAGAATAACATTAATATTAAGTTAAGAATAACATTAATATTAAGTTAAGAATAACATTAATATTAAGTAAAGAATAACATTAATATGAAATTAAGAATTGCATTAATATGAAATTAAGAATTGCATTAATATGAAATTAAGAATTGCATTAATATGAAATTAAAAATTGCATTAATATGAAATTAAGAATTGCATTAATATGAAATTAAGAATTGCATTAATATGAAATTAAGAATTGCATTAATATGAAATTAAGAATTGCATTAATATGAAATTAAGAATTGCATTAATATGAAATTAAAAATTACCTTAATATTGAGTTAAGAATTACAATAATATTGAAATAAGAATAACATTAATATTAAGTTAAGAATAACATTAATATGAAATTAAGAATTGCATTAATATGAAATTAAGAATTGCATTAATATGAAATTAAGAATTGCATTAATATGAAATTAAAAATTGCATTAATATGAAATTAAGAATAACATTAAAATGAAATTAAGAATAACAGTAATATTTACATTCAATTAATATGAAATAAAAGCGCCGGACTATATTTCGCCTGTTGGCAACTTCTTATATATTTACTCGACGAAACAAATTGCATTACGAATACTTAAATAACTACACATCGTTTTTTACATCCCCCCTTCATTTTTTAAATATTTTAATATTTAGAGAGAGAAAAATAAAAGAAGGGTAAAAATGGAATTTTTGGAAAGTAAAATTTCGCCCAAAATCCCCAAACACGCGTGTTTGCTCAATAAATTGAAAGTAGGGGACGCTCCAGCAGGTCTTTCTCCGAGATATTTCGTACCCCGTTCCCGCGCAATTTTTGATAAAAATATTTAATTCGATAAGAATTTTATACTTTTACGATTTTCGTCTGTTTGTTTTAGATTTTTCCCATCAGTGAACCGCTTTAAGGACTAGTTTATTTATGCCAATATATCTTTTAACTTTTTAATTTAAAACGATATTTTATCTTATTTAATTATGTTTTTTACGCAACCAAGCATTTATTTGAATAAAAGTGGTATTTATTTAAATAATTGTTTGTTTTATTTAAATAATAGGCTTATTCACTTTCGATTATTTAAACATTTTACAATTTTTATTCAACTATTGGTTATTTAAATAAATATTATTTATATATCACCGAGCTTATTTTATTCCTGGATAAAAATTAATCGAAATCCGAGCACTATATCGAAAAGTATATTGAAACTTTTCTACTGTATTTCTGGTGTAAAACATCCTACTAACTAGAATATTGTTAGTAGGTGAATTAGTTTAATTTTTCTAGAACGAAAGGAGTACACCTTTTACGCTAAATTAAAATATTCGCTTGTTCGGGTGTAGATAATTACGCTACGCCGTGAACTATTCGTCAAAGTCAGGATATTGGGGCTACACTTTTTACTCCTCCTCAAAAGCAGGAGTAAAGAGAGTAACTGATAAAGTCATCTGCTTATCCAGAATTTATCTGGAAATACGTGTATACCCTGACTCAAGCTATTCGCCATTACGGAATCGGAGTAAAATGATGTCATAGAGTTACTCTTGTTACCCTGCTCCAAAACGCCAGAACATGCGAAAAAATCCACCTTTATTTTAATTTAATTTTTTAACGATACTGAAATGAACGAAAATAAAATTTTAGAAACTAAATTTTGTACTAAGCCTTGGCACTGAAAATAAGTCAAATTTCCAAACGTTGCCCTTCAATACAATTTTGACGAGCAGCTAAATCGCCGAACGTTATCCAAGATGGCTGACCAATAATATTGGCGTTTTAAGGCACGTGACGGCTGGCAAATCAAAATAGTCTGAATGTTTGATTGATACCCGCAATTTGACAGATTAAGTTCTTAAAATTATACTCTAGTGATTTCTTAAATTTGGTAGTTCTATAAAAAGTAGAAATTTCATAATTAAAATGACCTTCTAAGTTTATTAAAATGAAATTTGTAACCAAACTGTTTGGTTAAAAATTTCATTTTCATAAACTTAGAAGGTCATTTTTAATTATGAAATTTTTCATATTTGATGAATCAATTATCAGATTTAATCACTCTGAAGAGCATATACACTTTGTGAATTGAGAAATGGATTACCAGTAGGGCTGTGCGATTAGTGGATTTAGGCAATCAAGTCGATTATCGAGTATCAAATTTTTTTATCGAGTATTCGAGTCGAGTAATATTGAAGTTGAGTCGAAAAATCGAGTACTTGATTAAAGGGAAAGTTTCTCTTATTCGAGTCGAATAACTAAGAAATACCTCGATTATTATTTTTAACGAGTCGGGTTATCGAGTACTTTATTAAGAACTGGCTTTATTCAAGAAATTATGAAATTAAATTTAAAAGGAGTATAAAGTAATAATAATAATAATAATACCCAAGGCACCACCTTAGGCCTAAGTCATCAAGCGACTTTTAAGGACATTAATTCAGGTGGTCGGGAAATTATGAATTGCCTTAATATGAAATTATGAATTACCTTAATATGAAATTATGAATTACCATAATATGAAATTATGAATTACCTTAATATGAAATTATTAATTACCTTAATATTGAGTATCTTTCAATGCTGAAAAATATTCCTTTAATTTAAATGAGCCACAGTTTCCACAACTTTGTAGGTACCGTTTACTGCCCCCAAAAAGTTGTAAAAACCCCTCTTTGGCTTTGAAGCAACGAGGATAGAAAAAACAAATACTCGACGAGTTTAGAGAGCAGCTTATTCGAGAAATCGGGTACCCGAATATGCAATTTTTTGTACTCGGTATTCGTCGAGTATTCTCCAATTACTTATTCGAGGTCGAGTTCGAGTACAGTCCTAATTACCAGGGAAATGGTTTTATTCTGTGAGTTGGGAATATAATCTTCTCAATTCAATGGTTTTACTTTGGAAATTAAAACTTTTAGGATTTTATTTCACAAGCAATAACATTTTCTATCTTTTTATAGAACTACCAAATTTAAGAAATCACTACAATATAATTTTGATAACTTACTCTGACAAATTTCTGGTATCAGCCAAAAATTAGACAGATAAAAAACACAGCAGCAGACGACGATAATTTTGTCTCACTATTTTGATTTGCCAGCCGTCACGTGCCTTAAAACGCCATCTTGGATTTAGCTGCTCATCAATTTTTGAGCGGCGGCACGTGACCAACGTCATAATAACTAAGCCCCTCCCATCCTAGCGACTGAGGCTAGACTACCTAACGCAGTTCGATATTCATGGTTGAAATGAATACATTCATGGAATAAATAAATACCTTCTTGGTATTATCAAGAATAGATTTATTTATATTTAGGCAGAATGACTAATTTCCCCAGCCATGAGTGGGAGTAGTCGAAAGACGTCAGCTTTAGCGAACCAATGAGATACCGAGATGATTTGATTGGTGTTTAGAGCATGAGTGGGATTCGTCAGTATAACCAGGAACACATACCTTGAACTATCGATCACTTAGATTTTTTATTTGGCGAAATATTTTTCTACCACGGATGGCGCTAATGACGCTAAGTAGCTCCTACAGATATTGTTTAGGCTTTACCTCATTACACAGGAGTACCTACGGAAAGAGAACACTACCAATTTTTCGTGTCGATCGATCTCGGTTCTTTATGATCTCTAAATTAGTTAATTGTCGCTTTGTTATAAATTGATTAACAATTTAATTTTTGAAATTGCGAACAATCTAAGCAAACCGAAGCTAATTAAGTTCCAAAAGGCAAAACTACGGTCAGTGTTATTCCTTTATTAATTCAAGTACAAAATTTGTATTTCAGTTCAAATAAATATCTGATTAACTGAAATTTAATGTTCGCTAATTATAAATATTAAAAAAAATTCCTTAAAATTGACACGTGTAAAAACGAAACAGAAATTAAAGCGATCCCAGTTAGATTGTAAAATTTAAATTTCCCGTTGTGCACCTCGGTAGTTCTATGCATTGGGGGAACACCCATAAGTATCTGAAGGGGCTACACAGTGTCGGCCGCGCCATCTAATTGTCACTTTTTCCCTAGCCAAATTCTCCTATGGTAGAATTGCTTAGTGATCGAACCATCTCTCTACAACCCTGTTTTCGGTGACGTGTACGATAAAAAATTCCCCTCCTCGCGCGCGTCTCCCCCCTTTAGGAGTTTTAACCCCGCGCAACCTCCCAAGATAATTGGCGCAAGGAGGATAGGAAGGGAGGCGAAGTAGGAGGAATAAACTCGCCAGCATCCTTGTAAGAAGCTTAGCGCGCCCTCGGCGAGAAAATTTTTGAAAAATGGCGGCAATATTGCGGCCACTACGCTACGTGTTGCCGCCATTTTTCCGAAATTTTCCCGCCAAGCGCGCGCTAAAATTCGTACAAGGATGTTGGCGCGTTCATCCCTCCTACTTCGCCTCCCTTCCTATCCTCTTTGATTTGCGGCGCTTTCGACTGGGGGCTACCATTTTTATTATTTTCCCCGTTACGACCCCCCCAAAGTCACCTTCACTACGGGTAACCCCCCCCCCAATATCACCTTTAGTAGGATGAAAATATAATATTTCTTCCCAGGGCAATCCCAGCTG
The DNA here is from genome assembly GCF_980474605.1 of Leiobunum rupestre. Classification (NCBI taxonomy): domain Eukaryota; kingdom Metazoa; phylum Arthropoda; class Arachnida; order Opiliones; family Sclerosomatidae; genus Leiobunum; species Leiobunum rupestre. The sequence continues at coordinate 63,546,866 of NC_143386.1, read as the reverse complement.
ATTACATTGTAGCAGAGACATAGAGACCACGTGAGCGATTGTAGATTTTAAGCCTTGCCATTCTAGCCCGTGTACTTTTCCTAATTTTGATCCTTTTATCTCATAAAACATAAAAACTAATTAAGCTTACCTTTAATATTTGTGTTCTCTTAAATACTAAGGAAATTAATGGTAAAGCCCTAAAAGTGATCTCCAACGCTACAACTATTTTTTAAAACTAATAGAATTAACAGTAGGATAGTAGATATTGTATGGAAAACAGCTTTTCATCAACAGGGCTACCAGAACATTTTTACGAGCTTCAATTTCAAAAGGACTATACACACTCTTTTTCGCAGTATTTTCCTGGGTTTCCCTTTTCAGCTCCATCCTCCATTACGGATACCCAAAGAGTGTAATAGAAATCTTGCCTTTTTATTGGTATAAGATTTTATGTTATTTTTAGTTTCCCAACAGTCTATATAACACTAAACGTATTACCATGTTTTCACGTTTTTGGTAAAAACGTCTATATTGAAGGCAGTTAATTTGGAAAAGTTTTACTCAGATCCTGAATATTAATGTATTTTCCGGAGAAAGGCATCCTTTAGCAAAAATAATCAAAGTTTTATCGTAACCGTAATTTTGCAGTTTCGGTGAAAATTACGCCGACTTTGACATTTTTTTAAAAAATATTTATATCTCACAGCACAAAACTAATACTTTTAAGCGAATTTCCAACAAGTGTTTAAATGTTACAATTTTTTTTCATAAAGGTACTCCTTTATATTAATTAATTATAAAGGCTCAAACATCGCACTTCAAAACGGCGCAAAAAACTGTTACGTGCACTAACAAATTTCCAAAGACCATTTCTCCAAAAGTTATAAGAGTTTGGACCTAAAACTTTGGATTTCTTCCTAAATATGTTCATTTTAATTGTGTATGGAGTTTCAATAAAATCGGAGATGGTGCCGTGGGGACGTTGGTCGATTTCACATGGAATGACCCATATAGATTGTAAATATTCTTTTAATGCTGTTATTAATAAATTACTAGTTCGTTATTTATAACGTCGTTCAGTTTGTTCACTTCTAAACCCTCAAGCGGCTATGCCTTGCGTGCGTGTTGTAAACTTCAACAATAACGAATAGTAAAAAAAACCCTATAGTAATTCTCCTTAAATATAAATAAATACAGTGAAGTTAAATTTTAGTCTACAGAAGTTAAATTCCAAAGTTTCGACGTTACGAAGCTAAATCCACCAGGAATAAGGAGCAAATTTAAAATTTTAGAAAAGTAATATAGTTTTCATTTCCTTCGCCCTTTGCACCCCGAAACGACAAATGAAAAGAGGGGAGAGTTTTCTCATACATTCATCTCAGTTTTAAATTGGATCGGAGCTGGGCAATCTGGGGCATCTGCGGCCCCAGCCCACGTCGCTGCTCGTTATCGGCGCCCCGGAAATAATAATACTTCGTTCCTTTCTTTAAAACATTAGTAGCCCCACTCCAAAACGGAAAATCAACTCATCTGGTACCTCTACCTTAGAGTTACTATCGCCAACTGTACCCTCCATTTGTACCTCTCCTTTCGCGATCGAGTAAAGCTCGCTGAAAGACTAGAGAAATATCGTTATATCAAAGTCTTTTCAAAAACCCATAAAGTTAACGAAATTTTCAAAGTCGTTAGTTAGGGTTCGTCCCCGCGTTTCCAGGGGGTGCTCGTGTAATAACCGGGGTTGGCTAACAGGGGGCTACATGCCGTAAAAAATATATATTTCTATATACCAAAGAGAAAAAGCCCCCGTAAGCTAGAGAAAGAGTGTCATTTTATAAAAATTATTGCCTGATCGACTCCTCCAAAACTAGTACTTTCCGTCTTTTGATGGTGCTAGCTACGTCCGTACTGGCACGACGTATTAGCAGGAGTATATGAACCGTAGTTATCGAAATAGCGCTCAGAATCGGAGGGCGTTTTCCTTATGAAAATCCGAGTCAAATTTATTTATTTTTTTATTTTAAAAATACAAAGATCACGAAGCCACAGAAGGCTTACGTGTGATCTGAAATTAAATCAACAAAATACATTAAAATGAAAACTATTGAATAGTTCTTTTTATAAAATAACCTTGGCTATCTTGTTGAAATGTTGCCTCCCCGCTTCAGCTGTGGATCTGTTTTCTCTCCCACTAAAGAGCTTATGAACTCATTCTTAGGCATTGGCTGAACTATTCCAGGGCAACATTTCAACAAGTTGGGCAAGCGTAAAGACATTTTATAAAATCAACTATTGAATAATCTAGAGCACAAAGCCATGATGTGATCGCTTTGCGGAATGAAACTTTTGATGGTGATTTGAGAACATCATTGGGAATCGCATTCCAATCATTTATGACTCTAGTTGATAAATGGCGTTGACGGACGGAGGTTTTGACCAAGGGTTTGACCAATTTAGCTTGATGACCTCTTGTTTGAGTATTAGTTGATACCGTAAATAATTCATGAAAGCTAATTTCCATCCCCGTCTTTTGAGGCAATAAATTGCACTTGGGAATTGTCGGTATAGCTATTTCTATGTATAGAAAATGGTTTCATAAAAACAAAAACCTTTTTTTCGGTCTAGGAGCGCACAAAATTTCAAATTCGAGGTCAACATGTAACTTCATAAGGAAAACGACTCCAACATGGGCAGTATAGCAGTCTGATAACTTCGGTTCATTTACTTCCGGTATTAGATAAAGACTAGTTTTTGTCATAGCCTTTACCCGGCCACCTGATTTAAAGGCATTAAAAGTCGCTGGATGACTTGGGCCTAAAGAGGTGCCTTGGGTAGGCTAGGCTGGTTTCATTAGGATAAAAAGGACGCGACGATGACCGTTATCGCAAAAAAATATTATGGCATTTTTGCCGTAGTGAAAACCACCCTTTATGCGTAATGAAGTTTTATTTTTAATCGGTGCTCGCCTTCCTGTCATTTTGATCCTAGTAATAACCATCCTTTAGACCTAACATATTTAGCGCTTTCGCCTCGTAGCCAGAGGAGCCGGGTTCGTTCCCAATTTGCTGCACTCGGAACCACTCTTTCCGCGTTGAGTTTGCAAGTTCTCTCCCCACTGGTCAAAGGGGTTTTCCTTCGAGCTCTTCGGTTTCCCCTTCCATAAAAACTTGTCGAGGTTAACGGTAGTAGTAAGTGTAGGGAGCTGTTGGCTCGCGTGGCATGCAGGGCTTACCACCACCCTCCTACGCATTGTAACCCGACCACCTGAAATAAGGGCTTTAGAAGTCGCTTGATGACTTGGGTCTAAGGTGGTGCCTTTTGTATTAGCCTAGCTGATTATTATTATCAGGCCTCGTAGCTTACCAGCGTGTCGTTTTGCTCTAGTTAAATCTAGCCTCAAAGCCTAATTTGCACTGGAGCAAAATGTTTCCCGCGACGACGATAGTATTTTGTTATTTTTTAACGTTATTGTTTTTTTTTAATTAATTTTTTGGTATTAAATTAAATTAAATTTTTCAGAGGATGATTTTTCCCCTCGGTCTAGCAAACGTGATATAAATTTTCCGCTGACCTCAGTAAGAAAGATTTCTATCTTGTTTATTTGATTTATTTTGTATTTTTTTGTAACCATCATAATTGTTTGTATTGTTCTGGTAACCATCATAATTGTTTGTATTGTTCTGGTAACTATTATAATAGGTTGAATTGTTCTGGTAACTATCATAATTGTTTGTATTGTTCTGGTAACCATCATAATTGTTTGTATTGGTCTGGTAAATATCATAATTGTTTGTATTGTTCTAGTAACCATCATAATTATTTGTATTGTTCTAGTAACCCTCATAATTATTTGTATTGTTCTAGTAACCCTCATAATTGTCTTATTGTTCTGGTAAATATCATATTTTTGTGTATTGTTCTGGTAAATATCATATATTTGTGTATTGTTATGGTAAATATCATATTTATGTGTATTGTTCTGGTAAATATCATATTTTGTGTACTGTTCTGGTAACCATCTTAATTGTCTGTATTGTTCCGGTAACCATCACAATTGTCTGTATTGTTCTGGTAAATATCATATTTGTTTGTATTGTTCTGGTAACCATCATAATTGTTTGTATTGTTCTGGTAAATATCATAATTGTTTGTATTGTTCTGTTAACCACCATAATTATTGGTATTGTTCTGGTTACCATCATAACTGTTTGCGTTTTTGCAGTCACCATGGTTGCCTCAGTGGTTGCAAAAAATCCGCCGCAAATATTTGAAATCAAATTGGCGCGCCAAAACGCCAACCACTACTTTTAGGCAATTTTTTACGTAACTTTTTTTAATTAAAAATCACAATGTTTTAAGAACAAAAATTCTTAGAATTTGGAGGGTTGAACTTCCCTCTCCAAGTCACCGGCGACTTACCAAAAAAACGCGTGTTCCTCGGCGGCACCGACCATGTTTTGCTAAACGCCACTACCGCCGAAAATCAAATCGGCCCTATGCTCTATGTTGAAGGCGACGTCTTGTTTATTTTATCTCCTTGTAAAAAATGTATTTATGGTGGAAGCAAAAAAAATCTATGAAGGAAAAAAATGAACATTTTTTTCCAGAGCTGTTATAGTGTGAAGTGTACGAGTGAAAGCAAAAAAAAAGGCATTTCCCCTTCTAGAATCCCCTCCTTACGCTGTGAGCACGTGGTTTTTTAGGCGGGAATTATTTCGGGTGCGCACGTGTCAGGGTGACGTGTCCTCTCCCGTCGTTAATGGCAAAATGACTGTCTTCGAAGCTGTCTTGTTGGGACTCCTTCATCGCTCTCAACCTCCCATCGACCCAACTTGTTATTTCATTTACTGGTAAATGAAGTCTTGGACCAATAAACTACAGGACTCGATTCGTAACCACAACCTCTTTCTTCTAATTCCGTCAATCGCCAGCGCTCCTACTGAGATAATCACGAAACTTTCCGCCCAAATTATTTAAAAACGTTAGCTAATTAAATAAAATGATTAGGCCCATTTCGCTCGCATGTTCAATATTTGAATAGACATCTTTCTAATTTCACATTCTAGATAAATTATTCGTCCAATATTAAGAGTAAATATTTTGCTTGTGTATGCCTGTTTATTAATTCAAAATATGTTAAAAAAGCTTTTTTTCTATTATTTTTGAATATCGATTGATTTATTTGGAGAAGTTGCATAACAGCCTTTCGGCAACAGGCCTTTATACCATAAGAACGATAATACGAAAAAGTATGACACTTACTATTATACTAACGTTTTTTTTATGATAGTCTGTTTCACCAATAACCGTATAATTAATAACCTGACTAAGAACTGCCAACACTCCATGTATCGTTACTAGTCTTTGGAACTTTCACGTAACCGAAATTCATACCCAACCAGACTTTTCAAGGAATAAACAAAGGCTTAGTGAAAATGTGAACGCTTTTAACTTGTAACTTCGCCTTGAAGGTCTATCGGCCGAAGTACCGCGTATCGGTTTGACTTATTAAATAAATATATTTTAGTTTCCCCAAACGTTGTTTGTCTTTTGTTCGACCGTGTTTAATGTTGTCTCTAGACCAACGGTTGTTCTCGTTTTCTTTTAAAAATAAAAATAACGCTTATTTTTTGCAAATTTATGAAGATTTATTGAATCGGAATTGTCTATTATTAACACTTACTTCGATTAGTTAACGTAAATCGTACTTACTAGTAGTATGTTACTTATGATAATACCTATATGTAATTAAAGAATCAGTCACGTCCGTAGCGTGGGACATTTGACCCCCGCGGAGATCATTTATCAATGAAAAATCGGCGGTCTTTTTTTGTTCGCTGGGACCCCGCTTGTTCGAAAATCTAACAGGGGTGCCAATAGATGACTATCTCCATTTTCTTATCGTTCTCTATCGAGTACTATTTCCATGGCGTCTCTTTCGTCTACTGTGTTGGGGGAGGGGCGGGGGGTGGAAAGGCCATTTATCTTCTGGTCGACGTCTGCTGGTCAACTGTATTATGACTCAATACGGTGTCCGATGGAAGGTCTGTTGTTAGAGTTGCTGTAAATGGGTATTTAATGGTACATTGTCGAGATCAAAATTGATTTTTTCCCCGTCGACCTGTGTTTACTGACGTAAGTCAATTTAAAACGTACAATATGAAACGCTCATTACGGTGCAGGATGTTGTACTTTGTCCCCAAAAAAGGTTTTGGCATCTCGATTAGTGGTTGTTTTGAACAAAGTTAATTTATAAATTGATTCGTTAGGAAATGGTAGATCAAATTTGATTCCCAAATTATATCTAAAATTGGGCTGATCCATATTCGACTCTTCTTGATTAAAATTTAATCAAAATATTTACATTGGATCATGTCAATTTCGTCAGGATCATTTAATGTCGTTAAGTTTACAGAATCGGATTCAAAGAGATCCGGTTAGATCCAAATGTTTACATTTGATCAAGTTATTATTAAAGGTTTTCACAGGATAGATCTTAAAAATCTATTCGGGCGTTTTCGCAAATAATTTTCCGTGTTTCCGCGAAGTTTTCGCGAGGAGCCAATTTAACTCTAACAAAGTTGCCGGAAGAAATCTTCATTTTCTCACACTTTAAATATAATTATGTTGAGAGGCGTTGTTTTGTAAAATTAGCGTTGAAAGTATTCGCGCTAGACGCTTTTCAAGCGACCAAGTAAAACTCGTATAACAAAAGTTGAAAAAGGAAACGTCTGAAATAAAGAGGAACAAAGATTTACGAACAAAATATTATCTCTAGTACAAAGGCTAAAACGTCTTTAGTCTGCGGGCTAAGTCTTTTAATTTCGGAGGTTTTGCATAAGAATAGCGGAAGCTATATGCAAAATAAATGGAGAAGCAGTTTCTGCTGTTAGCTCATCTCGATTCAGTTGACCCATTTTTTATCTCGTTTTAAAGATGGCTTTTAGGAGAGTACAATGGTTCCGGATCCTATTCAATTTTACTACTCTTGGCCCCAGGCTGTCTAGTCTAATATCTATGAAGGAAATACTCCTTCTTCAAGATGTTCGCTTTTATTTAAAAGGATCGGCTTCTCTTCTTTAAATATTTCGTTCCTTTCATCTCTCTTTCGCACTCTGTCCTCAAATTACTCGCTTTCAAATTCTTATTCTCGATTAAGAAGTGGGCTTGTTTTTACGCTAGTTCGAATTTGTCTGTTAAATCAATTCCACCAAAGTATTATTTGGAATTTTTAGATGCTCTTTGAAAGGGATTTTTCAACTTTTTTCCTCTATTTTTGAATTATTAATTTTTTATTATTAATGTGTCTCAACCAGTGCACTACATTATCAAGTTAGAAGAAACCACCTATGGACTGTGAGAAGGATGATAAAATACGCGAAAATGTAGATTAGTCCATAATTAAAAGGGATAATATAGCTAAATCCTAAACAAATTTGAAGAAATTAAAAAACTTACTAATAACTCGTACCAATAAGTCTTCGAGCAAACGCGAAGCTCGGATCAAATAGATCTTCGAGTAATAAACTAAATTAAAAATAAATCAAATAGCCAGAAATTCCAACGGTAGACCGGTTTCGTTCTATTTGGAACTCATCAGTACCGAAACTCATCAGTAGACGAAACCGGTCTACCGTTGGAATTTCTGGCTATTTTATTTATTTTTAATTTAGTTTATTAGTTGAAGATCTATTTGATCTGAGTTTCGCGTTTGCTCGAAGACCTATTGGTACGAGTTATTAGTAAGTTTTTTAATTTCTTCAAATTTGCTTAGGATTTAGCTATATTATCCCTTTTAATTATGGACTAATCTACTTTTACACTCCATTATCAAGCCGACCATAAAGCACCTCGTTAATACTTTCGATTAACTTTCCTAATGGAAGTGAAAAGCAAAATCTCGAAATTAAATCTAACAAGGTTTTTGCTATCAAATAGCTAGTTTTAATCAACTGATTTTCCATAAAATTCTGTAATGTAATTATTAATTAATTTGATTTAATAATAAACATGTATACAAAATTAAACATTTTTAACAAGTTACCTGAATTTAAAAATATTGTAATCTTCAGAAATTAAGCTATGATTAAGTCAAGTTTTAAGAGCTCTAAGAAAATATATTAATAATTTTTATCTCAAAATATATTGTATTCCCCAGACGATGAAATATTAACGGAAACATTAACCCAAAATACGATAAAAAGTTTTTAATCTCAGGTCACAGGTCAAAGTTTACAATTCGAGCTTCAGCAGTACCTGAAGTCAGGGGTGTCTTAAGTAAATGCCAATTTCAACTTTCAAAATGATTAATTCAAAATTATTATTATTATTATATTTTTAATTAATAGATATTAGAATCTATTAATAATAAAACTACTTTAAAAATGGAAAATAGGTACTTTTTTCAATAAAAATAATAAAAGGGACCAAATTTTTCGAATGTAAAATCAAACGAGATCTTTATTTGAACTAAATTCCAAAATTATATTTTAGTCAAATTTTACAACCCAACAGGGAGGCTCTGTCCTACAATTTAATATTGTTACCAAGTTTTTGGCGCTACCTTATGTACTATATTCAAACTATTTTATCGTTAATCCTCAGATTTGACTATTTTGTAAAAAGTCCTTGAGCAGATGTATAAAAATATTTTAAACCTATGATTGTTCAAAAATACGGTACTTTAAAGACATAATCCCGATTTTAGGGTAGATTAGGGACCTTAAAGAAAAATAAGGACTTTTGGGTACTTTAGTTACCTGATGGTAGCCCTGAGTACTACCACTCCCACGTGACACGACGTAGAGAAATAAAATTACCTCCAAAATAGCGACCATGACGGTCAAAGCTACCTAGTAATACCACTCTATACTTCAACGATAGCGAAAACAATTTGCATTTACAATTTTCTATCATGGTTTCAGTGTCGCCAAACCGAATTCTTTTCGCGCAGTTTTTTATAGCAGTTTCTTTTATAACACATAGAGCGAAGGAAACCCCCTGGAAGTCGGCTTTTATCTTTAATGAGTAAAAAGCTGCGAGTGCGCGGGCGCTATTACGATATCAGCTTTACATAAAGGAGTCGTCGTTTCCCGTTACTCCGCCAGATTAAAGCGCCCTCTCTCTTCTTTATTCCGAAATATCTTCCTCCGCCTCTTTTTCATCCCGGTTTGTCTCCGCTGGAAAAGACCGTGAGTTTTCTACTTATAAAAATGGTCGGGAGATGGCGCTCCGAGGCACCACGCCTCGATCATTAGGCCAAAATTGCGTTCTTCCTCTCTATTTCTAATATTCTCTCTACGGTTGAGTATATACAGGGTGTTTCAAAAGGTTCTGCAAAATTTTTAAGGTGTTGTAGGGGGTGAGTTGAGAAGTACGCCTGTTTTTTTTTCCCATTTTCCTACGATGAGTGAAAAGAGCGCCAGAGAGCTTCAAAGTGTGGCCTACTAGCCCCTGGAAGTAGGCTGCAACAAGCACAAAACCAAGCAGCAGGCAAATGCGAACATTAAGGTTTGGGTTCGTGTGATAGGTAAAAAAGAACTTTGTAAACAAATCGAGGTAACCAAACAGTTTTTAAAGTCGTGATGGACCGCGATTTCCCATCACTTCCAAACTGCAACAATGGAGTTCACATTGAAAGAACTGGCGGACATTAATTTCGTGTATGAAGTAGCGGATGGCAATGATTTGGCTGCTCAACGTCACTACCAGGAAAGGTACCCGAACTGGTACATCCCCGTGCTTGTTGCACCCTACTATAAGTGGGGTGGCGGAGTGGTTAGCACTTTCGCCTCGCAGCAAGAGGAGCCAGGTGCGGTCTCAGCTTGTGGCACTGGGTGAGAACTCGGAACAACTCCTTCTGCGTTGAGTTTGCAAGTTCTCTCCCCACTGGTTTAAGGGGTTTTCCCCAAAGATCTTTGGTTTCCCGTTTCATGCAAACTTGTTTAGGTTAACGGTAATAGTTAGTGCAGGGAGCTGTTGGCTGGCGTGGCATGCAGGGCTTGACACCACCCACTTACGCATTATAACCCGACCACCTGAATTAAAGGCTTTAAAAGTCGCTTGATGACTTAGGCCTAAGGTGGTGCCTTGGGTAATAGCCGAGCTGATTATTATTATTATTACTTCCAGAGGCTAGTATAGGCCACACTTTGAAGCTCTCTGGCGCTCTTTTAACTCATCGTAGGAAAATGGTAAAAAACAGGCATACTTCTCAAATCACCCCTACAACTCCTAAAATTTTTTGCATAACTTTTGAAACACCCTGTATATATTATAGTCTCTCTCTCAGCCCTTAAGCCCTCCTCTTAAAAAGATAAGATTCCTGTCCGCAAAAGAAGCCTTCTTTTAACTTCATATTGTTATAAAAGACAACCAAAACCCTTCAGCTCAGCTAGGCGTTCGCCCGCTCTCCATAACGTCCCGGCATTGTCTCCATTAAGCGGGAGGAATCGTTAAGAAGAGTCGGTGCACATCTAGCTTTACATAACTGCGGCTCGTATCTTCAGGGTTTGAAACGACCTCAAAGCGTTGAGAGCTTTGTCTTTTTAAAATTTACTGTTTTTCTTTACGGTTCTGATAAGGCTATAAAACTTTATATTGACGTCTTTTTATCCAAGTTAGAAACTGTATGTAGTTTCTAAGGAAACAGATAAATTTTGTTTTTTTTGGTATATAAAGCCATTCAACCGTGTAAATTTAATAATTTTATTTCATGTACAAATTCCAAAATATAATAGAAATATTCAAAAAAAATTACGAAATCAGGAAATGTTGTGTACAAAAGTTTTGAGGGGTTAGTGACTTGTGAAATTCGAAGGCTAGGGTTGAGCGAAGTTTTCGGGTTTAGAGTTCTGGGTCTAAGACAATTGGACTGGCTCGAGTCAAACATGGTTTCGAGATCTATCACATCCCGCAAGCGGCGTGCGTAAAACACGTAATCTCGATGTAATCTTACGTACTCTGCGTACTTATCGAGTAATATTCACGCTTTCTGCGTAAGCTTCGGGTGCTCTGCGCGTTATCTCGGCGTACGTTTCAAATAATCATATCGTAATCTCGGCGTACTCTTCGTGTACCCTTTGAGTAATCAAATCGTGATCTCGGCGTACTCTTCGTGTACCCTTTGAGTAATCAAATCGTGATCTCGGCGTACTCTTCGTGTACCCTTTGAGTAATCAAATCGTGATCTCGGCGTACTCTTCGTGTACCCTTTGAGTAATCAAATCGTGATCTCGGTGTACTCTTCGTGTACCCTTTGAGTAATCAAATCGTAATCTTCGTATACTCTGCGTAATCTTAGAGTACTCTGGGTATTCACTGCGTTATCCCTGATTACATAATCAAACATACCCCTATAGTGACCACTAACTCACTAGTCGACTCATAAAATATTCTTAAAGCTTATTTTAAATAAAAATCAATATTATCAATAAATATTAAATGAACAAAAATTAAAAATTAATTATTAATATCACTATCATTATTATAAAATTAGTTTCAAAGTTCTTTCTGATAAATCATAGGCCAACTTTAAAATGCTTGTCAACAAACGGAGCATGAAGTGAAGTGAAGTAAAAAATAACTAGCTCCGTTCCGTGTCGGAGTTGTTGGACCTTTATGTTACTTAATCCCATAAAGGCCCAAAGAATCCCATAAACGCCCACATAATCCCATAAAGGCCCACATAATCCCATAAAGGCCCACAGAATCCCATAACGGCCCACAGAATCCCATAAAGGCCCACAGAATCCCATAAAGGCCCACAGAATCCCATAACGGCTCACAGAATCCCATAAAGGCTCACAGAATCCCATTAAGGCCCACAGAATACCATAAAGGCCTACATAATCCCATAAAGGCCCACAGAATCCCATAAAGGCCCACAGAATCCCATAAAGGTCCACAGAATCCCATAAAGGCCAACAGAATCAAATAAAGGCCCACAGAATCAAATAAAGGCCCACATAATCCCATAAAGGCCCACAGAATCCCATAAAGGCCCACAGAATCAAATAAAGGACCACAGAATCCCATAAAGGCCCACAGAATCCCATAAAGGTCAACATAATCCCATAAAGGCCCACATAATCAAATAAAGGCCCACAGAATCAAATAAAGGCCCACATAATCCCATAAAGGCCCACATAATCCCATAAAGGCCCACAGAATCCCATAAAGGCCCACAGAATCCCATAAAGGCCCACAGAATCCTTTGAAGAATTCGAACCGAATTTCAGATAATTCGTGCTCTTCCCTACCGCATGATAGAAGAAGAAATGATAATTTGCCATTTTTCAAGCTCTTCTTCCGAAATGCAAACGATTCCTTGGACCTTTAAATTGAGTATGAACTGGTTTTCGAAATTTTCCGAGTATTCCGAGACATACTTTATAAAGTGTAATTTAATATAAATTGATATACGTTAAGTGGAAATATTAATCCGTACATTATTTGACATAATACGCCAATGGCTAATGTATACAATTTCGCGCGGACAATTTCCTATCGAGTTCCCTGGTCCGTATCTGGTGGCATTAACGGAAGTTAGAGGAAAAACTGGCCGCCTACGCAACTCTACATTTCCTCAGGATCCGCTTTCCTCAGTTTCCATATCAAAGATACCGAGATGCGAAACGCCGGATGGAGAGACAGAGAGCTTTCTCCGTCTTATCCGCGCGAGGGGGAGACGGATCTGTTGCCATGGCGACGGGTGGAATGTCCCGGGCGTCGGAATGAGCTAGTGGCTTCTTGATCTCTCAGCGGGTTAATGGGTCGAAACGCGCGCCCAATGTCGATGTACTCGCCAAAGGTCGGATCGCTTCTCATCCCTTTTCTCTCTCTCTCTGGCCGACGTCCATTTCCCCTTGACCATTGGTCATCTGACAACACTCGTTCGTGTTTACTAAGGAAGGGCGGGTGGGATGAAGACGGCTTGATGGCCTGAAGCGCGCGGGTGGGATGGCGATGGGCCGAGGATGGACACTATATCTCTCTAGAGTGTTCCCTTATTAAAGGAATCGCTGTTCTGGTCGAGTCTTTAGATTAGCCGCGATTCGTCAAATCCTTCTTCTAGATGTCCGGCTCAGGACGTTTATTTGACCTTCAAGCCTGTCCTGTTTGTCTTTGGACAATTTCAGACCCGATGTCTGCCGTTTCTCGGAACAGGTGTTTTATTTATAATGTTTTGAAATAAATTCAATTTTCTTTGGATAGTAGATCAGATATTGTTGTTGAGATCACGTAGATGGCCTTGTTACTAACGAGGAGACTACCCGAGGTGATAATCGCCGATTTTGTTGAAACTAGGTGGGTACGTAGACTTTATGGTAAAAAGAAATTTCACCAAGGGAAAAAATTGTCAACACAGTATGTATATTTTCCCATTGAAAATGACATGGGAATCTGAGCACTTCTAAAAAATAATAATAATAATTAAAATTAAAATTATTAATTTTGATCAAATTCAAACAACTAAATTCTACTTTATTAATTTTGATAAAATTCATTTATTGGCGGTTAGTTGGTAAATACAACTTTTTATTTTTATATTTCACTTTTCTCCATTTTTACCGATTCTGATCAATTTTGATCAAATTGACCAAAATTCATCAAAATATCATAAAATTAATTTCATTTGTCAATTTTGATCTATTTTTTGATTTTGAAAATTTTCACAGGGGAGTACCCTTAGAAGTGCTCGGATTCCCATGTTATTTTTAATGAGAAAATATACGTACTGTGTTGTCAAAAACATTTTCGGTTGCCATGGAAAAACTATTGCCCATTGCAACTTTTCCCTTGGTGAAATTATATGTTACCATAAGGTCTACATACCCACCTAGTTTCAACAAAATCGGTGATTATCACCTCGGGTAGTCTCCTCGTAAGTGTCAAATCTATTATTTGCCTATTTTCGCGATGACTTGACGAGAAATAATATTTTAAATTAAGGGCTTCAGTGTAAAATGACATATTCGTTCAGGATATTAAAACGAAACATGCAGGCCTGAGGCAAATTCCTGTGGGCGCTATTTTCTCTCCAAATCGCGGATGGGCTCACCGCATCACAACTCAAAAATTACTTCTCGAATTATCAAAATTATAATGCCTAATAATATTTAATTTCATTTAAATTTGTTTAAATTAATTTAAATTTTTTTTAAATCATATTTTCCATTTTCAAAAGGTTAAAATTTCTTTCCGCATTATATTTTTTCCGAAAGTATTTTTGAAAAATCAGCTCATTTCAAGTAGGAAATTATAATTATACACTTGGAATGTCTAAGGAAGACTATGGTGGCCTTAATGATTATCCTAGATAAGGGCGTGGCTTAGAGTCGATATTTTATATCGTGACGTACGCGTCGGTAAGCCAATGATTTTAGTAATACCAGAAGTTCATAATAAACCCCTTCGGGGGAAGTATTCCATTTCTCATTGCATCTATGTTATTTTGATGATAGATCATTCTGCGACAGTTCAAAAACCTGTTTTCCTAATAAATTGAATTTACAAGGTAATGTAACGTAATTGTTACGTTAAAGGTTGTTTAAGTAATTCAGTTAAATAAAAATGAAACGATGACAGGGATTTTTGTCAGGAAAGGAAATTGAGTCTGCAGTCTTGAGGATAAAGGATGTATTTTTTTTTAGCTTTGGCTTGCTAAAAGGCAGCTTGTATGTATTATATCATTAATTTTAACTGGTTTAACTAATTCAGATAAAAAATGCATATGAAACGATGACAGGGATTTTTGTCAGGAAAGTTAATTGAGTCTGCAGTCTTGAGGATAAAGTATGTAATTTTTTTTTGCTTTGGCTTGCTAAAAGGCAGCTTGTATGTATTATATCAATAATTTTAACTGGTTTCACTAATTCAGATAAATAATACATATGAAACGATGACAGGGATTTTTGTCAGGAAAGTTAATTGAGTCTGCAGTCTTGAGGATAAAGTATGTAATTTTTTTTGCTTTGGCTTGCTAAAAGGCACCTTGTATGTATTAAACCCATTAATTTTAACTGGTTTAACTAATTCAGATAAATAATACATATGAAACGATGACAGGGATTTTTGTCAGGAAAGTTAATTGAGTCTGCAGTCTTGAGGATAAAGTATGTAATTTTTTTGCTTTGGCTTGCTAAAAGGCAGCTTGTATGTATTAAATCAATAATTTTAACTGGTTTAACTAATTCAGATAAATAATACATATGAAACGATGACAGGGATTTTTGTCAGGAAAGTTAATTGAGTCTGCAGTCTTGAGGATAAAGTATGTAATTTTTTTTTGCTTTGGCTTGCTAAAAGGCAGCTTGTATGTATTATATCATTAATTTTAACTGGTTTAACTAATTCAGATAAATAATACATATGAAACGATGACAGGGATTTTTGTCAGGAAAGTTAATTGAGTCTGCAGTCTTGAGGATAAAGTATGTAATTTTTTTTTGCTTTGGCTTGCTAAAAGGCAGCTTGTATGTATTATATCATTAATTTTAACTGGTTTAACTAATTCAGATAAATAATACATATGAAACGATGACAGGGATTTTTGTCAGGAAAGTTAATTGAGTCTGCAGTCTTGAGGATAAAGTATGTAATTTTTTTTGCTTTGGCTTGCTAAAAGGCAGCTTGTATGTATTATATCATTAATTTTAACTGGTTTAACTAATTCAGATAAATAATACATATGAAACGATGACAAGGATTTTTGTCAGGAAAGTTAATTGAGTCTGCAGTCTTGAGGATAAAGTATGTAATTTTTTTTGCTTTGGCTTGCTAAAAGGCAGCTTGTATGTATTAAACCCATTAATTTTAACTGGTTTAACTAATTCAGATAAATAATACATATGAAACGATGACAGGGATTTTTGTCAGGAAAGATAATTGAGTCTGCAGTCTTGAGGATAAAGTATGTAATTTTTTTGCTTTGGCTTGCTAAAAGGCAGCTTGTATGTATTATATCATTAATTTTAACTGGTTTAACTAATTCAGATAAATAATACATATGAAACGATGACAGGGATTTTTGTCAGGAAAGTTAATTGAGTCTGCAGTCTTGAGGATAAAGTATGTAATTTTTTTTGCTTTGGCTTGCTAAAAGGCAGCTTGTATGTATTATATCAATAATTTTAACTGGTTTAACTAATTCAGATAAATAATACATATGAAACGATGACAGGGATTTTTGTCAGGAAAGTTAATTGAGTCTGCAGTCTTGAGGATAAAGTATGTAATTTTTTTTGCTTTGGCTTGCTAAAAGGCAGCTTGTATGTATTATATCATTAATTTTAACTGGTTTAACTAATTCAGATAAATAATACATATGAAACGATGACAAGGATTTTTGTCAGGAAAGTTAATTGAGTCTGCAGTCTTGAGGATAAAGTATGTAATTTTTTTTGCTTTGGCTTGCTAAAAGGCAGCTTGTATGTATTAAACCCATTAATTTTAACTGGTTTAACTAATTCAGATAAATAATACATATGAAACGATGACAGGGATTTTTGTCAGGAAAGATAATTGAGTCTGCAGTCTTGAGGATAAAGTATGTAATTTTTTTGCTTTGGCTTGCTAAAAGGCAGCTTGTATGTATTATATCATTAATTTTAACTGGTTTAACTAATTCAGATAAATAATACATATGAAACGATGACAGGGATTTTTGTCAGGAAAGTTAATTGAGTCTGCAGTCTTGAGGATAAAGTATGTAATTTTTTTTGCTTTGGCTTGCTAAAAGGCAGCTTGTATGTATTATATCAATAATTTTAACTGGTTTAACTAATTCAGATAAATAATACATATGAAACGATGACAGGGATTTTTGTCAGGAAAGTTAATTGAGTCTGCAGTCTTGAGGATAAAGTATGTAATTTTTTTGCTTGGGCTTCCTAAAAGGCAGCTTGTATGTATTAAATCAAAAATTTTAACTGGTTTAACTAATTCAAATAAATAATACATATGAAACGATGACAGGGATTTTTGTCAGGAAAGTTAATTGAGTCTGCAGTCTTGAGGATAAAGTATGTAATTTTTTTTGCTTTGGCTTGCTAAAAGGCAGCTTGTATGTATTATATCATTAATTTTAACTGGTTTAACTAATTCAGATAAATAATACATATGAAACGATGACAAGGATTTTTGTCAGGAAAGTTAATTGAGTCTGCAGTCTTGAGGATAAAGTATGTAATTTTTTTTGCTTTGGCTTGCTAAAAGGCAGCTTGTATGTATTAAACCCATTAATTTTAACTGGTTTAACTAATTCAGATAAATAATACATATGAAACGATGACAGGGATTTTTGTCAGGAAAGATAATTGAGTCTGCAGTCTTGAGGATAAAGTATGTAATTTTTTTGCTTTGGCTTGCTAAAAGGCAGCTTGTATGTATTATATCATTAATTTTAACTGGTTTAACTAATTCAGATAAATAATACATATGAAACGATGACAGGGATTTTTGTCAGGAAAGTTAATTGAGTCTGCAGTCTTGAGGATAAAGTATGTAATTTTTTTTGCTTTGGCTTGCTAAAAGGCAGCTTGTATGTATTATATCATTAATTTTAACTGGTTTAACTAATTCAGATAAATAATACATATGAAACGATGACAAGGATTTTTGTCAGGAAAGTTAATTGAGTCTGCAGTCTTGAGGATAAAGTATGTAATTTTTTTTGCTTTGGCTTGCTAAAAGGCAGCTTGTATGTATTAAACCCATTAATTTTAACTGGTTTAACTAATTCAGATAAATAATACATATGAAACGATGACAGGGATTTTTGTCAGGAAAGATAATTGAGTCTGCAGTCTTGAGGATAAAGTATGTAATTTTTTTGCTTTGGCTTGCTAAAAGGCAGCTTGTATGTATTATATCATTAATTTTAACTGGTTTAACTAATTCAGATAAATAATACATATGAAACGATGACAGGGATTTTTGTCAGGAAAGTTAATTGAGTCTGCAGTCTTGAGGATAAAGTATGTAATTTTTTTTGCTTTGGCTTGCTAAAAGGCAGCTTGTATGTATTATATCAATAATTTTAACTGGTTTAACTAATTCAGATAAATAATACATATGAAACGATGACAGGGATTTTTGTCAGGAAAGTTAATTGAGTCTGCAGTCTTGAGGATAAAGTATGTAATTTTTTTGCTTGGGCTTCCTAAAAGGCAGCTTGTATGTATTATATCAAAAATTTTAACTGGTTTAACTAATTCAAATAAATAATACATATGAAACGATGACAGGGATTTTTGTCAGGAAAGTTAATTGAGTCTGCAGTCTTGAGGATAAAGTATGTAATTTTTTTTGCTTTGGCTTGCTAAAAGGCAGCTTGTATGTATTATATCATTAATTTTAACTGGTTTAACTAATTCAGATAAATAATACATATGAAACGATGACAAGGATTTTTGTCAGGAAAGTTAATTGAGTCTGCAGTCTTGAGGATAAAGTATGTAATTTTTTTTGCTTTGGCTTGCTAAAAGGCAGCTTGTATGTATTAAACCCATTAATTTTAACTGGTTTAACTAATTCAGATAAATAATACATATGAAACGATGACAGGGATTTTTGTCAGGAAAGATAATTGAGTCTGCAGTCTTGAGGATAAAGTATGTAATTTTTTTGCTTTGGCTTGCTAAAAGGCAGCTTGTATGTATTATATCATTAATTTTAACTGGTTTAACTAATTCAGATAAATAATACATATGAAACGATGACAGGGATTTTTGTCAGGAAAGTTAATTGAGTCTGCAGTCTTGAGGATAAAGTATGTAATTTTTTTTGCTTTGGCTTGCTAAAAGGCAGCTTGTATGTATTATATCAATAATTTTAACTGGTTTAACTAATTCAGATAAATAATACATATGAAACGATGACAGGGATTTTTGTCAGGAAAGTTAATTGAGTCTGCAGTCTTGAGGATAAAGTATGTAATTTTTTTGCTTGGGCTTCCTAAAAGGCAGCTTGTATGTATTAAATCAAAAATTTTAACTGGTTTAACTAATTCAAATAAATAATACATATGAAACGATGACAGGGATTTTTGTCAGGAAAGTTAATTGAGTCTGCAGTCTTGAGGATAAAGTATGTAATTTTTTTTGCTTTGGCTTGCTAAAAGGCAGCTTGTATGTATTATATCATTAATTTTAACTGGTTTAACTAATTCAGATAAATAATACATATGAAACGATGACAAGGATTTTTGTCAGGAAAGTTAATTGAGTCTGCAGTCTTGAGGATAAAGTATGTAATTTTTTTTGCTTTGGCTTGCTAAAAGGCAGCTTGTATGTATTAAACCCATTAATTTTAACTGGTTTAACTAATTCAGATAAATAATACATATGAAACGATGACAGGGATTTTTGTCAGGAAAGATAATTGAGTCTGCAGTCTTGAGGATAAAGTATGTAATTTTTTTGCTTTGGCTTGCTAAAAGGCAGCTTGTATGTATTATATCATTAATTTTAACTGGTTTAACTAATTCAGATAAATAATACATATGAAACGATGACAGGGATTTTTGTCAGGAAAGTTAATTGAGTCTGCAGTCTTGAGGATAAAGTATGTAATTTTTTTTGCTTTGGCTTGCTAAAAGGCAGCTTGTATGTATTATATCATTAATTTTAACTGGTTTAACTAATTCAGATAAATAATACATATGAAACGATGACAAGGATTTTTGTCAGGAAAGTTAATTGAGTCTGCAGTCTTGAGGATAAAGTATGTAATTTTTTTTGCTTTGGCTTGCTAAAAGGCAGCTTGTATGTATTAAACCCATTAATTTTAACTGGTTTAACTAATTCAGATAAATAATACATATGAAACGATGACAGGGATTTTTGTCAGGAAAGATAATTGAGTCTGCAGTCTTGAGGATAAAGTATGTAATTTTTTTGCTTTGGCTTGCTAAAAGGCAGCTTGTATGTATTATATCATTAATTTTAACTGGTTTAACTAATTCAGATAAATAATACATATGAAACGATGACAGGGATTTTTGTCAGGAAAGTTAATTGAGTCTGCAGTCTTGAGGATAAAGTATGTAATTTTTTTTGCTTTGGCTTGCTAAAAGGCAGCTTGTATGTATTATATCAATAATTTTAACTGGTTTAACTAATTCAGATAAATAATACATATGAAACGATGACAGGGATTTTTGTCAGGAAAGTTAATTGAGTCTGCAGTCTTGAGGATAAAGTATGTAATTTTTTTGCTTGGGCTTCCTAAAAGGCAGCTTGTATGTATTATATCAAAAATTTTAACTGGTTTAACTAATTCAAATAAATAATACATATGAAACGATGACAGGGATTTTTGTCAGGAAAGTTAATTGAGTCTGCAGTCTTGAGGATAAAGTATGTAATTTTTTTTGCTTTGGCTTGCTAAAAGGCAGCTTGTATGTATTATATCATTAATTTTAACTGGTTTAACTAATTCAGATAAATAATACATATGAAACGATGACAAGGATTTTTGTCAGGAAAGTTAATTGAGTCTGCAGTCTTGAGGATAAAGTATGTAATTTTTTTTGCTTTGGCTTGCTAAAAGGCAGCTTGTATGTATTAAACCCATTAATTTTAACTGGTTTAACTAATTCAGATAAATAATACATATGAAACGATGACAGGGATTTTTGTCAGGAAAGATAATTGAGTCTGCAGTCTTGAGGATAAAGTATGTAATTTTTTTGCTTTGGCTTGCTAAAAGGCAGCTTGTATGTATTATATCATTAATTTTAACTGGTTTAACTAATTCAGATAAATAATACATATGAAACGATGACAGGGATTTTTGTCAGGAAAGTTAATTGAGTCTGCAGTCTTGAGGATAAAGTATGTAATTTTTTTTGCTTTGGCTTGCTAAAAGGCAGCTTGTATGTATTATATCAATAATTTTAACTGGTTTAACTAATTCAGATAAATAATACATATGAAACGATGACAGGGATTTTTGTCAGGAAAGTTAATTGAGTCTGCAGTCTTGAGGATAAAGTATGTAATTTTTTTGCTTGGGCTTCCTAAAAGGCAGCTTGTATGTATTAAATCAAAAATTTTAACTGGTTTAACTAATTCAAATAAATAATACATATGAAACGATGACAGGGATTTTTGTCAGGAAAGTTAATTGAGTCTGCAGTCTTGAGGATAAAGTATGTAATTTTTTTTGCTTTGGCTTGCTAAAAGGCAGCTTGTATGTATTATATCATTAATTTTAACTGGTTTAACTAATTCAGATAAATAATACATATGAAACGATGACAAGGATTTTTGTCAGGAAAGTTAATTGAGTCTGCAGTCTTGAGGATAAATTATGTATTTTTTTTGCTTTGGCTTGCTAAAAGGCAGCTTGTATGTATTAAATCATTAATTTTAACTGGTTTTCATAAACAAATGCGATAAATTTATTGTCTAGGAAATAAATGTTATTGTTGAATCAACTGATGGAAAAGAAATTAACAATTTTGCCTAATCTTAGACAAAGTCCTATTTAGAAACAACCAGACCTGTTTGTTTTGTATCCAAAATAATGACAATAATAATCCAATAGTGGATATTTATTTAAAAAAATTATTAAAATAATATAAATATTATACATTACATGAAGTCAATAACTAAACACTAAGTATTCTTCAAAAGTTCAAATATTTTTCAAAAGTCATGTATCTTCCTCACAGGTAGCTATTACAAAGGCGCAAAAAACTTTAATAGCCTAGAAGGTACAATTCAATCGGCTGCTAAGTACATTAATTTCAAAAAGATGTTAAAGAAAAAAATTTTAAACGAAGATGTTTTTATTATAATTCTGGTGAGATATCCAAACCTGTGAATATAATCGGAAAGGTGTTTTAAATCTAATAATAGCCTAATTTGATATATATATATTTTTTTAAATTAATTAACCCTTTTTATGTATAATGATTTTAATATAATTAATAAGAGGGCTTACAAGTCGCCAGTTGACTTAGACCTCTAAATGCAATGTATGTATTTCTAAAATAAATAAAACCAAATTCAAATTCAAATTCAATACAATTATATTTAAAAAAAATCGATTTAATGAAATAAAAATTTATAAGAAAACAAACTAATGTAATTACATAATAACCTAAACCAAAAGTAAATGAACCGAAGTTATCAGACTGCTATACTCCCCATGTGGGAAGCGTTTTCCTTTTGAAGTTACATTTTGACCTCGAATTTGAAATTTTGCGCGCTTCTAGGCCGAAAAAAAAACGTTTTTGTTTTTAGGAAACCATTTTTTATACAATACCCACAATTCCCAAGCGCATTTTATCGCGTCAAAAGACGTGGATGGAAATTAGCTTTTATTTGACTCGATTTTCTCATCATTTTGATAAGGAAAACGCCCTCCCACCCTGAGCGTTATTTCAATAACTTGGGTTCATTTACTTCTGCCTAACCACAATAATAATCAGTAAGGTATGAAATCCTATGTTTTTATTCATCTGGGCATTTTCTATTTGACATAAATTTAATATTTATATTAAATAAATTAATAAACCAATAAATAAGGTTTATCTCTTTATCACAGTTGTTCTAGTCGGATAAGATAAATATATAATTCACCTCTTAATTAATGTAATTTTCTCAGCTGCATTTTCAATCCTGGATGTTACGTATTCACATTAGAAATCTTGAATTATTTACCTTGTCCATTCTTTCACTTACTTATGTTTCTTTGTAGAATGCCTATAAATTGTATTTCGTGATAAGGTGAAGTTTTTAGAAAAACCCACAAAATTATTTCCCCAGCATATTTTGAAATACATTTTCCATTCAGACTATTTCCTTTTTCATAATTTTTACGATTATGTTAAACATAATCCAAGACGCGTTATTTGAAAGATCTTTACGTATGCCGACCGCAGACGACGGGCGGCGAACACGCGTATGGTGTAGGATTATCACCGTCCGCGAGTAGGACGCGTTTGTATTCCACCGCGTTTCAGTAGAGCCCGCGAGTGCCGCGGAATGATATATCGTGAATTAACCGAAGTGGAATACTTCCCCCGAAGGGGTTTATTATGAACTTCTGGTCCCACCCGTTTCTCCAGGAGCATTATCAGCATGGTGCCACTGCATCTTTATATAGATATTCCCACGTGAATACACCGATAAGTAGATCGTTCCTTTGATTAATAAGACACCCTCGTATGATTAAATAATGAGTAAGTCTGATTTAAAGAAAATCTTTAGCTTTAACTGGATGAATATTATTAAAGATTAAATCATGATTATATTTTAATTCTTGATTATTAGGTTCCTATTCAAACGAAAAACACTAGCAGACGAATTCTTCAATCGTAAGAGGTACATTATTTTCTTCTAATAATAATCCATAATCAGGTACACTCTTAGAAAAAAGGTTCAAGTTGGAACTTTTAACGGTTCTAAGGGCCTGCAACATATAGAGTACTTGAAACCGTGCTTTTACGAACTGTGTTCGCACTGTTCCACAAAGAACGTAATATTTCTGTTCATTATAGAATTAAGTACAGTTCTTGAATTAGAACTGAGGTTCGTTTCTTGAAGAACCAATTTATGTTCTTATTCCAGCACCGCCACTCGTTCTTCATGGAACACATCGCGGTTCAAAAGTCAGAAGTCATTTTCGTTCCTTATAAAATTAATTTGAAATTTTTGAGACCAGAACATGCACTATTTCGACATTGAAAAAACCAATGTTCGGCAACCGAAACTGCGGTTCGATCCTTGAAGAGCTATGTCCAGTTCTTATACCAGCACCAGCACTTGTTCTTCATGGAACACATCGCGGTTCCAAAGTCAGAACTCATTTTCGTTCCTTATAAAACTTATTT
The DNA here is from genome assembly GCF_980474605.1 of Leiobunum rupestre. NCBI lineage: Eukaryota > Metazoa > Arthropoda > Arachnida > Opiliones > Sclerosomatidae > Leiobunum > Leiobunum rupestre. Next base: position 63,523,042 of record NC_143386.1, on the reverse strand, counting down.
GTGTTATCACGCCGGAACTGACACCAGTTCCAGAACAGTGATTTCTTAGAGTGTAGGCTAATAACCAAGGCACCACTATAGGCCCAAGTCATCTAGCGAGTTTTAATGCCTTTATGCCATGTGGCCGGGTTAAATTGCGTAGGAAGGTGGTGGCAAGCCCTTCATGCCACGCGAACCAACACTCACTATTACCGCGAACCTCAGCAAACTTTTGATGGAAAGGGGAACTGCGTATCCAACTTGAATGGTCTCACTGATAGTCAACAGCCATCGAATGTAAACTTGCCAGAGTGAAAACATCGCATTAAGTTTGACATTGACACAGTGTATCTTTTTGCTCTACGAAGCGCGCTTACAAGTTGTAGTAGGCGATGTTCCAAGTTCCGGCTCATTAACCGCGATATGGTGATGGCCGTTCAGCGTGGCGCGACTCGGAAAACGCGTTCTTGGCAAATTTTTAAAAGTCGGTGGGGTTCTGATGGGCGGAGGCGGCAGCTAGACACTTTTACGATTTTTCAGAACCGGAGGCGTAAAAAAGAGTGATAAGGGGTTTTCGGAGCGAGACATTTCAGCCGCGGAATACACCCTGACGCGAGGGGGCGCACTCCCCGCAAAATGTCTCGTAAAAAATGCATTTCCACCGGAAGATATTGCGCCCTCTAAAATAACCATAAGTTGGCACCCCTCCAGCGCCAGGGTACTGCGAAACGAAAGTACGCGCGGGGAGGATGGTTCATAACTAACTGCAACCCGCGCTAAAGAACGTTCGCCTCCTACGTACTAAAACTCTGTCTCCCTGGCCATATTTTCGCCTTTTCATTTTACAAATCTGGGCGAAAACTAGCCCAGACTTTCACCGTTTTATTTCCAAATATACTGACTTCAGCCAGTAACGTTATGGTCCTAAATAAACCGCGATACGAAACGTATACGCGTTATTGTATAAAATTTTTATACGTGGAACGGGTCTAAGAAATTTATTTTTGGTGGAAGTACTTGTTTGAGTTGATATTCTAGGTCTTACGCGTGTCGTTGTATTTCTGTTCCGTAGTTTGAACTATTCCTTTTTTATTTTCAGTAAATCTCGCGGCAACCTTTAGTTTTCTTATCCGGAAGCGTTTCTCTCTCCGAAGCAACTTTCTACGAATTTTATCATCCTCTTCTCGCCAACTCCATCGCTGGAAGTCAGTATTCATTGATACGTATACTGTGGACGGAGACGGTGAACCCCTGAAGCCTTTTCGACCTCATTATTTCCCGGTAAATGCGAAATTTCTAGGAAGAGGACGCGATCCGCAACCCTCAAACACTCCCCGAGGAGGAAGAGATTTCCGAGTCCATTCGAAGTGTTCGTACGGGGGATTGGCCCGGAGTAGACCCGAAAGTCTAATTTGTCTTTGATGGGGATCTGGGAATAGAGATTGAGAGGGAGACTGTCGTCTACAAGTCGCCAAATGTCGATTTCGTTCTTGGTCTCGTCTGTATTACCGCTCTCTCTCTCTCTCTCTTGTGCCACGCAAAATGGAGATCCATCAGTCTGGCAAACTCAACGGGCATTCAGAACCGCGATTTTTTTGCCCAAGGCCTTTCGGTCCTAGCAGACTTCGTTCCATCTCTTTCATCACTGACTAACCTAGCAACGTCTCTGAGTATTGTTAACGGGGTGAAGTCTGTCTGTATTAGCCTTTATTTAGTTTACGTTATAGTTCCCATCCGTGGCGCTCCTGACAAAGATACATTTTTGGCGTCTGACTTTTCCCTTTCAAGGCAGTTATACTAACTCGGAGAGTACCATTAGCGGGTGCCGGCCGCCCACGGCCAACAAGATACGTGCCCCACTGTCCCCGTTTCATCGTAGACGAGCACCTATTTGCTTGTCTACATGATGTATTTGTCGAACGGGAAGACTAGACTTGGGCTTGCGTCTACAATATCGGGGAACACCCCTTCAGTGACCACCGGATGTACTTAAGATTAAACGAACCCTTGAGAGATATAAAGTGGATACATTCTTTTCATAGGCTAATGGTTTGTGTGTATTCATCGATTTATTTCGGTCAAATCGACTGCCTTTTAAATGTAGTAAGGCTTTTAACATTAAAACCTAAGTGGGGTTCCCCAAGGTGCTTGAAAATCCCCTAAGGCGAGTTTGGCTAACGACGAAATCCTGACTTTTAAATTTTCCACGCTTTAGTTTTATCTAGAATGTATTACCATAAGTAACATAATAAACTTAAGTATGACGGAATTTTGAAATTCACGTTTATGGTTTTATTTTTTGGAAACACCTATTAGTCCTGGCATAAACGAATAATTTTCGTTATGTTCTGGACAGTGCACCATAATATAGACTCCAAACTGCTAAATAAACCTCCAGTCACTTGGCCATTTCTTATGAATTGTCTAAAGACACAGCATTAGCTGTAATCAGCCAAAGTTATACTTTCTTTACTGGCATAGCATAAGTAACATAATAAACAGAAGTTTGACACTTCCTATTCACCCAATTCAAATTTTTGAATGATAGTCTGTTTCGCCAATGACAACGTAAACCATTACGTATCGACGGACCGACAACTCTCCGCCTACTGCTCCTAGTATTTGGAGGATGCCCGCAAAATCGGCGACGGTCCGCCGGCAGCCTTTTCGAAATTTCGATGGACCAGCCAAGGCCTATTGAAAATTTAAATGCTTTCAAAAGCGTAAAAAAAGCTTACTTTTGGAAAATAATGATGAATTATGGAATCGGAAAATAAAAATAACTATTATCAACACTTGCTCCATTTCAGGGGGTTTATTTTCGAATTTCAAACCTAAACGCGTGTTCGCTCGTATTTCTCGCCATCAAACTAACAAACTATTTTGCCAACGGAAAGAGTAGGAAGGGACGAGTTCCCTGTGCGGAAACTTCCTATTTCGCAATCACTACACAAACTATCCTTAACCGAATTCGTTCTGTGCCATACTTATGTTTATTATGTTACTTATGTATTACGCGTAAAGAGAATACTTGTATCGAAACGAATCGTGGCCATCATAGTCGAACCAATGATATGCGGGGCTGATTGGATTTTGCTTAGGGGGACGGATCTGACTTTATAATTACATATTTCAGAGCGATTAAAATATGTTGTCTAAAGAGTAACGGATCCAACCATTAATTTTTACCACACTCACAAGGAGACCACTCGAGGCATAACTCACCGATTTTATTTAAACTCGGGAGTTAATTAGACTTTCATGTAACTTAAAAAACCATAAAGGGAAATACTGCTATCTAGGAGCAACAAACACAACACCCCACACAAGGAGAACGCAACCCGTCAAAAGTCGTGGATTTTCTTGTGTACATTTTTCATTGGCTAGACGCTTTAGCGCCTGCTGCCGTCGGAAGGGGAAAATTCGGAAATTGTCTTCCGCCCCGCCCGTAAAACGTTCAGCGTAAAGGCTCGTGACGCTCGACCAATGAAATTCGTACACAACCCTTCGTTAGCGTGTTTAAAGGCTAGCTGCGTTCCTCCTTGTGTTTGTTGCTCCTAGCTGCTATGGACTTTAGTTTTGCCACGGCAAACCGAAAACGTTTTTGTCAACTAAAATAGAACATTTTTCTATGTAAATTAACATGGGAAAATCTAAAATTCACTTGCAAAGGTTTTCGGTTGCCATGGCAAAACTAAAGCCCGTAGCAACATTTACTTTAAGGGTTTCTTAAGTTACATGAAAGTCAACTTAACCCCGAAATTTAAACAAAATCGTTTATTTGCGTTCTCAGTATTCGTAGCTTACTCGGGTCGGTCATTCAAGAGGGGTGGCGGAGTCGTTAGCACTTTCGCCTCGCAGCAAGAGGAGCTGGGTTCAAAGCCAGCTTATGGCACTGGGGGGAAATTCGGAACAACTCCTTCTCCGTTGAGTTATTTCCACTGGTTTTCCTCCGAGCTCTTCGGTTTCCCCTTTTCATAAAACTTGTTGAGGTTAATGGTAATAGTTACGGAGTTGTTGGCTCGCGTGGCATGAAGGGCTTGGCATCACCCTCATACGCTTTGTTAAAGGCATTGAAAGTTGCTAAATGTCTTGGGCCTAAGGGGTATTAGCATAGCTGATTATTATTAAAACGTCCATCCTGTCAGGTGATTATGTACCTCGTGATCTGCGTAGCTAAAGAGTAAGTTGAAAATTATTCGTTACCACCTCAATTTTGTGATTAAACGAAGCGCTTACGTTTAAAATACCCAAATATAAAGTTTCGTTGCTTTCCGTTTCGTAGTTAATTACTAATTAGTAATTAGTAGAACGGCCAAACAATTTGAATTTTAGCGTGGTGATTGACGTCATTGACTACACGTTATTTCTCATAGGCCGCTATCCCCAACATAGAGACTTGGATACTGATTTCGTGGCCAAGTCCGAAAAATCTTTTATAGAACCCTGAGATTCTACTACTGAATAGCTCTTTCAATAAAATAATATACACGCATACAAGTATAAAAAGTGTTATTTTTTGGAGCGCGTGCTTTCTAATATTTCCGTGTAGAGGGTCTCGTGCGTTTTCGCGCGAGCTCAACAAAAATCAAAATATACGCGCGCTCTCTAACTTTAACTGCACGATGAATCTAACGTAATCACGTGACCTCTCGTATTTTATATAAAGAGCTATTGTGCACGCGGGTGCTTACATGGTTTTAAAAACAGGCACGCTCTAAATTGGCATCGCCATATCTACCAAGGATAATACAAGAATGATCTTGGTAGGATAGTGGGAACTATGTAATCTACCAGATGCAATGGGAAAATTCTGAAAAAACCGTAGTCAATGACGTCACAAACTGGGCGCGGTAAAATTATCGTTCAAAACCAAAGCCGCATTTTCATCGATTTAAAATTTTCCTCAAATGCCCACTTTTTTCCCCGTTTCGTCCCACGTAAATTTAATTTTAATATTAAATACACTTAAAGATGGTTTTTCATCAAGTGAGTTACATTTTCGGAAAGCCCATGATCAAATGAACAAGAAAAATATAAAGTAGTTTAGTTTCTATCCCCAGAATAATTTTGTAATTTACTCTTTAAATAAATCGCATAATGGTTTTACTAAACGATGTATTTTGTAATGCACTATTTTCATACGAATAACATAACCGGTATATGACGATGAATCCTTTTCTCGTAAGAAATATAATATATTCTTCTGTTAGTCGTTTCATCTACTGCCTTTAACGGTAATGGCAAAAGTAAATGAACCGAAGTTATAAGACTGCTATAATTCCCATGTTGGAGGTGTTTTCCTTATGAAGTTACATTTTGACCTCGAATTTGAAATTTTGTTCGCTCCTAGACCGAAAAAAAGTTTTGGTTTTCATAAAAACATTTTCTATACATAATTCCTAAGTCTTAAGTACAATTTATCGCGACAAAAGACTTTGATGGAAATTAGCTTTTATTTGACTCAATTAAAAGACATATATATAAAAATCTAATGTAACTAACCCAATAGTTCTTTTTATAAAATATCCTTGGCCATCTTGTTGAAATGTTGCCTCCCCGCTTTAGCTGTGGATCCGTTTTCTCTCCCACTAAAGAGTTTATGAACTCATTCTTAGGCATTGGCTGAACTATTCCAGGGCAACATTTCAACAAGTTGAGCAAGCGTAAAGATATTTTATAAAATCAACTATTGGAGCGTTAACTATTTAAGTTTCTATTCCGAAAATCTATACGCAACTAATTCATTAAATAATGCCTTGGCAGCCGTATCGAGGTGGGGCTTAGCTATGACGTATGCCTATGACGCTACGTAGAAAGCACCGAATTATATTTCAATCAATACCTAGATATTTCGATACGACTTTCTATAGGTAAATTGAATACTGCGAACAAAACCTTCGCGTTGGAATCGTACGTTGGAAGAATAGCGTTCGGCACTCGTCGGAGAATTGAGCTCTTCCGTGCACGCTCAGTCAAATTTGTTTCCATACGAGAAGTTTTAGTGAGACTCGCTAATTTTTCGCTCGGCTGGTCGCGCGGTCCTTCAGGACCAGGAACGGCTCTGGCTGCGTGCGGGGGAAAGTAATTCGAACGGCATCAATTGGGAGAAAATCAAAGGGAATAGGAACAATGCCAGCAATTCCCTCGCTACGGAAGGGACTCCGATTGGCCCAGGGAACGAACGGGGAGGAATGGGACCTGGCGAGATCGTATTTTCGACCGGGGGTAGAAATCCGATTGAATTGGGGCTGACTGATCCCAGGATATATCTCTCTCCCGGCCCCGAAGCGCCAAGCTGCTCTGTAAAAGCGAAAATCGCGACTGATTTAGATAGGTTCTACTGGCAACTTCCGAAGGATGTAATCTGCCGAGATCTCAATAGCGTTTGAATTTCACTCGCTTTCTGCCATTTTATTCATATCATTACACCATAGGTAACATAATAACAATAAGTTTGTCAATTGGGAAAAACTATCACCGAACTGATTTTCAAAGCTATTGCGAAATCTAGGTTTAGTTCTCGGCAGAGAGCCACCTAGTGTTTAATTATGTCTAAGGCGAAATATACTAGGTTTAGCTCTCGGCGCAGACCCCTCTGGTGTCTAATTATGCTTAAGGCGAAATATACTAGGTTTAGCTCTCGGCACAGAGCCCCCTAGTGTCTAAATATGCCTAAGGTGAAATATACTAGTTTTAGTTCTCAGCACAGAGCCACCTAGTGTCTAATTATGTCTAAGGTGAAATATACTAGGTTTAGCTCTCGGCACAGAGTTACCTAGTGTCTAAATATGCCTAAGGCGAAATATACTAGTTTTAGTTCTCGGCACAGAGCCACCTAGTGTCTAATTATGTCTAAGGCGAAATATACTAGTTTTAGTTCTCGGCACAGAGCCACCTAGTGTCTAATTATGTCAAAAGCAAAATATACTAGGTTTAGTTCTCGGCACAGAGCCACCTAGTGTCTAATTATGTCAAAGGCGAAATATACTAGGTTTAGTTCACGGCACAGAGCCACCTAGTGTCTAATTATGTCTAAGACGAAATATACTAGTTTTAGTTCTCGGCACAGAGCCACCTAGTGTCTAATTATGTCAAAGGCGAAATATACTAGGTTTAGTTCTCGGCACAGAGCCACCTAGTGTCTAATTATGTCAAAGGCGAAATATACTAGGTTTAGCTCTCGGCGCAGACCCCCCTAGTGTCTAATTATGTCAAAAGCAAAATATACTAGGTTTAGTTCTCGGCACAGAGCCACCTAGTGTCTAATTATGTCAAAGGCGAAATATACTAGTTTTAGTTCTCGGCACAGAGTTACCTAGTGTCTAAATATGCCTAAGGCGAAATATACTAGTTTTAGTTCTCGGCACAGAGCCACCTAGTGTCTAATTATGTCTAAGGCGAAATATACTAGTTTTAGTTCTCAGCACAGAGCCACCTAGTGTCTAATTATGTCTAAGGTGAAATATACTAGGTTTAGCTCTCGGCACAGAGTTACCTAGTGTCTAAATATGCCTAAGGCGAAATATACTAGTTTTAGTTCTCGGCACAGAGCCACCTAGTGTCTAATTATGTCTAAGGCGAAATATACTAGTTTTAGTTCTCGGCACAGAGCCACCTAGTGTCTAATTATGTCAAAAGCAAAATATACTAGGTTTAGTTCTCGGCACAGAGCCACCTAGTGTCTAATTATGTCAAAGGCGAAATATACTAGGTTTAGTTCACGGCACAGAGCCACCTAGTGTCTAATTATGTCTAAGACGAAATATACTAGTTTTAGTTCTCGGCACAGAGCCACCTAGTGTCTAATTATGTCAAAGGCGAAATATACTAGGTTTAGTTCTCGGCACAGAGCCACCTAGTGTCTAATTATGTCAAAGGCGAAATATACTAGGTTTAGCTCTCGGCGCAGACCCCCCTAGTGTCTAATTATGTCAAAAGCAAAATATACTAGGTTTAGTTCTCGGCACAGAGCCACCTAGTGTCTAATTATGTCAAAGGCGAAATATACTAGTTTTAGTTCTCGGCACAGAGTTACCTAGTGTCTAAATATGCCTAAGGCGAAATATACTAGTTTTAGTTCTCGGCACAGAGCCACCTAGTGTCTAATTATGTCTAAGGCGAAATATACTAGTTTTAGTTCTCAGCACAGAGCCACCTAGTGTCTAATTATGTCTAAGGTGAAATATACTAGGTTTAGCTCTCGGCACAGAGTTACCTAGTGTCTAAATATGCCTAAGGCGAAATATACTAGTTTTAGTTCTCGGCACAGAGCCACCTAGTGTCTAATTATGTCTAAGGCGAAATATACTAGTTTTAGTTCTCGGCACAGAGCCACCTAGTGTCTAATTATGTCAAAAGCAAAATATACTAGGTTTAGTTCTCGGCACAGAGCCACCTAGTGTCTAATTATGTCAAAGGCGAAATATACTAGGTTTAGTTCACGGCACAGAGCCACCTAGTGTCTAATTATGTCTAAGACGAAATATACTAGTTTTAGTTCTCGGCACAGAGCCACCTAGTGTCTAATTATGTCAAAGGCGAAATATACTAGGTTTAGTTCTCGGCACAGAGCCACCTAGTGTCTAATTATGTCAAAGGCGAAATATACTAGGTTTAGTTCTCGGCACAGAGCCACCTAGTGTCTAATTATGTCTAAGGCGAAATATACTAGTTTTAGTTCTCGGCACAGAGCCACCTAGTGTCTAATTACGTCTAAAGCGAAATATACTAGTTTTAGTTCTCGGCACAGAGCCACCTAGTGTCTAATTACGTCTAAAGCGAAATATACTACTACCAAGGACTATAACACGCTACTCAGTTCGAGTGCGAGTCCAAATTGGAGCTTGCCGAGAATGTCAGTGTCGAAAAAAGGTTCGATCAGGAAATTAGCATTAAAACATAAGAAAGTGTCATACTTATTTATATTATGTTACTTATGATTACACTAATAACAACATTGAAAATTGTGAAATTTTCAAATGCGACCAGGACTCTCGCAATTCGGAGGAGCTACTGGAAATCACGAGATCAAATTGGACCAAAGTTCTCCGTAGCTATTGAAGCCCTTAAAAGAACTTAATTTTGAGAATCTCTTATTATTCGTGTTGTCGTTGTTTTCGTAAATCCCAAGGAGTAATGCAAAAGAGAAAATAATCATGTCTTAGATACCCGAAATAATCCATCAATATTTTACATATAAAAATGGCCAATTTTTAGTAAATGGTTATCTTGACCTTGAAAAGTGTTATTTGGACTTTAAAATGGTTATCTTGATTTTTTAAAATATTTATCTCGAAAAATGTACTACAATTCTTGTAATAAAAAATAACATCGATTAATGTGACATTAACCTTGAAAATGGTCAACTCGACCTTCAAAATGTGTCTGGGAAATAACATTTAAATCGTATAATAAAAAGAAGTATAATAATTAGGGTGATGTTGACCTTGAAAATGATAATCTTGACCTTCAAAATATTTATCTAAAAAATATAATAAAATCGTATAATAAAAAAAACAATTATTATAGTGATATTGTGACCTTGAAAATAGTCATCTCGACCTTCAAAATGTGTATCTCGATAAATATACTAAAATCTCGTAATAAAAAATAACTACTATCAAAACGATGACCTTGACCTTGAAAATGGTCATCTTGACCTTCAAAATATCTAACTCGATAAGTATACTAAAATATCGTAAAACAAGTAGATACTATAAAAAGGGTGTTCTTGACTTTTGAAATTGATATATTTTGTTTCGGATCTTAGCTCGAGGTCTTGGCCTATGTAACAGCGGTAATCTTGATGTTCTACAAATAATGTATTTATTTCTGCTTAGAGAGAGGTACCACGTTCAGATGGTCCTTACGGATCGTCTCCACGTAGTCATTCTCCTTGAGCATATAAAAAAGTAAATTTTTGGTTTCACATTTAAAATAATTTTTGTACGAAGCAAACACCACGTCAATGGGAAGTTTATCGTCCCTTTCTGTTACATAATGTTTACTTCCTTTTTACACCTATAAAAAATCTGAAGGAGCTATCAATTTCCCGATGTTTCTCACATAGTAAATATTTCCTTTCACGTAATATCTTAGAATATAGCCATCCCCTTCGAGAAATTCCCATAAACCGTATCTTCGTGACTGAAACTACTATTTACAACGCACACGCCGTGATGGTGGAATTTCCTCGCCGTACATATCTCGTAAGCCTAGAGCTACACCAGTTTCACGGCGTCCATTTATGGGGCTAAGGTAGACGCCATTTCTTATACCGAGTTCTTGGTAACCTTGAACCGTAACTGCTTCCCTTCGCTTACAGTTGAACCTTAATCTCAATGTCAAGTAACTTTGAGCCGGTTCCTTATAATGCTCGTAATGGCGTCTCAAGCGTGCTGAAGGGAATAAAAACGCGGTTGGCTGTCAGCTGGTAGAACGGTTAAGATAGATTTAGTAGGGAAGTTGTTTCTCCTTTTAGTGCCAAGTGAGGTACCTCTTTGTACGGGATTAAAGCGTCGGCCTCTTCATAAAGGGAATCTTTGAGCCAGAACGCGTGCCAAAACGCGATAAGTGGCTAGAAAAGCAATTATATACCCCGGCGTGGCTACATGTTCCGCCCTTTTATAATCACAGGTGTTAGAGCGCCTTCGAAGTCGGAGCAGCGTGGCCAAGCGACTGCCCGCTCAGATAGTGTTCAAATATATCCATCATGGTTTAATGCATTTTTTGCCGTTTCCATTCCTTTTTGGTTCAATTGCCGAAATCGGACACTGGGGGGCGCTCCTCTCTCTCACTCTCGTTCTGTCCGATTTAGGTTCCTGCCTCTTTTTGCGGGAAAAGCGGAATAAATCTTTTCGTAGCGGGTGCGATGCCTGCAACGGTAATCCTCCGCGGGGAGATTAGCTCCTTTGGGGTCCTTCCTCTCTGGATTCTCTCCTATGATGCATTGCTTTTAAAATGAGCTTCAAAATATCTATTTTTCGCTATTTTCCACCACTACCAGTTTGCATGTAGCGACCGAAGAAAATAACCACTCCATACCACGAATTTATTTTATCTAACCACCCCAAGTGGCAAATTTTAGGCAACCGTCGTGCGGGTAACAAAATCAGATTATCGCATTTTACCGTAGAAAGTATCTTACAAATTAATGAAACTCTATACACAATTTAGACGCTAAATTATCAACGTCGTATTAACAGAATTTTGGGCCTTAAGGCTACTTTCACTAGGGTAAAGTCTCCGTTAGGTGTAATATATTTTTTAAGTCGACGCTATATTATTGTCGCTGCATTTTGGCCCTAATGGAAATCAACCTGCAACAGCAAATTGCCGCATTGGTTTAAGACTATGATCCTCCCCCAGTTTTAGGACTTATCTCGCACCGGTTTTAGGAATCGTCTGCCACTGGCTTCGATTTCATCCCGCACCGGTTTTAGGACTCGTCTGCCACTGGCTTGGGAATCATCTCGCACCGGTCTTGGGACTCATCTGCCACTGGCTTAGATTTCATCTCGCACCGGTCTTAGGACTACTCGTCTGCTACTATCTTAGATTTTATCCCGCACCGGTCTTAGGAATCGTCTGCCACTGGCTTAGATTTCATCCTGAACCGGTTTTAGGACTCGTCTGCCACTGGCTTGGGAATCATCTCGCACCGGTCTTGGGACTCATCTGCCACTGGCTTAGATTTCATCTCGCACCGGTCTTAGGACTACTCGTCTGCTACTATCTTAGATTTCATCCCGCACCGGTCTTAGGAATCGTCTTCCACTGGCTTGGGAATCATTTCGCACCGGTCTTAGGATTTATCTGCCACTGGTCTGCGAATCATCTTGCATTGGTTTTAGGATATCTCTCGTACTGGTCTCAGGACTAATCTCTACCAATAGGACAATAACAGAACCGTCTTAGCAGCATTGTTAGGCTTTAATCAAATATATCCCCGTGACTTTTAGTCTAAGTTTTATGAACAAATTGAAGCCATTTGGCACTGACCCATCTTTCCAATTTGGCCAAACGTACAACGTTAAAGAGTGGAGTAGAATGTTTGCCAAAGTTTAATCTTCGTATATTATTTCTCTCTATCGTTTAGGCACTTTTTATTAGAGTGCGTCGCGCCATTTAGCTATTAAAGAGTCGACGTGTTATTGAGAGCATACATGTCCTTTCGTTTTTATTGCTTGTAAACTTTGTTTGCAATATGATGTTCATGGCGGCAATTTATTTCCCTCTCGCTCTTGTTAGACGTTGTTCGTGCCAAAATGAAGTTACGTTGCTCTCCTATTTAGCAAACAGCGGTAATGACTTCGTTTATGATGATGATATCCTTGGTAACTATGGAAACGTGTCTGTTGTCCATTGTCCACAATTTTCAAATTTCGGTTGAAAATATGATTTATTTTTGTTTAAGGTTATGAAATTTTCAACCCACTTTGTCAATAGTAATTAAAGGAATTGGAGTGATTTTAGAGAAATATTATTTATTTCAAATTTGACTTGACGGAAATAAACTCTTCAACCAAAATGTACATAGAAGTAGAGGTTAAAGGCAATAGTAAGTGTAGGGTGCGGTTGGCTCGCTGCAAAAAAGTTTGCAATGGGAGGCTAAACAATTGGGGATGATTTAAATGAAGCGCGTAATATCATGTTACGATATTTCGTGAAATTATCAAGCCAGATATTTCGTGAAATTATCAAGCCAGATATTTTTAAATTATCTTTTTAGAATATTTCGTGAAATATTTTTGAAATTATTAGGTTAGAATATTTCTTGAAATTATTAGCCTAGAATATTTCTTGAAATTATTAGCTTAGAATATTTCTTGAAATTATTAGCTTAGAATATTTCTTGAAATTATTAGCTTAGAATATTTCTTGAAATTATTAGCTTAGAATATTTCTTGAAATAATCAGATTTAAATATTTCGTGAAATAATCAGATTTAAATATTTCTTGAAATAATCAGATTTAAATATTTCTTGTAATAATCAGATTTAGATATTTCTTGAAATAATCAGATTTAATTATTTCTTGAAATAATCAGATTTAATTATTTCTTGAAATAATCATATTTAAATATTTCTCGAAAGCATCTGTTTTGAATATTTCTCGAAAGCATCTGTTTTGAATATTTCTAGAAATTATCAGGTTGGAATATTTCTTATAAGTATCATCTGATTAGAATATTTCTTATAAGTATCATCTGGTTAGAATATTTCTTAGAAGTATCATCTGATTAGAATATTTCTTATACGTATCATCTGATTAGAATAATTCTTATAAGTATCATCTGATTAGAATAATTCTTATAAGTATCATCTGATTAGAATATTTCTTATAAGTATCATCTGATTAGAATATTTCTTATAAGTATCATCTGATTAGAATATTTCTTATAAGTATCATCTGATTAGAATATTTCTTATAAGTATCATCTGATTAGAATATTTCTTATAAGTATCATCTGACTATAACATTTCGTAAAAGTATCAGGTTTCCGGATTATTACTGAAATGGTTTACGATCGAAACGCTCATTAAATATGAAGTTAAGACATCCTCGTTAAAATTAATGCAAAGACCATAACCACAACCAATTCTATATATATTATGGGCATCTGATATGATGACAATTAGTCCTGCCGGAAATTTGACAGTAATCGTGACGTATTCCCAATAAGGCGATCAGAAATTGAAACCTTAACTGACGCTGTTATGGCCGTGTAAATAGACACCGTAAAAGGGGATGTTTTAATCAAGGCTGCTTCCCAATCATTATAAATCCTCGTTTATTCCCCAATTAATTTGACTGCGAACGTATCTCTCGAAATTCGGTTGAATGGACAATTTGGCCAAATAAGACATAAAGTTTTCTATGGTTTCTCATTAACGCGCTAATTGTTGCCGGCCACGCGTTCGCTTTGGCGCGCGCGCGCACACACCTCCATCGTGCCGTTTTGTTTGAACTTGATTGGCGAATCGTCCATCTTGATTAGGCGACTGGGCGCCTGTGTGGTCCGTACGTGGTGGCTAATTTCATTAAAGGTCTTCGTTGCTGGCGACGATTTTGACGCGTGTCCGTGACTTATGCGTCTTTTGGCGGAAGCGAGGGGAGAAAGCATTAGGCAGGTGACAAGAGTCCGGCGAAGTCTCCGTACTTACTTATTATTAGATCATCCGGCGAACTTCCCCGTCACCAGGAGGCGCGTCGGAGTTCGTTTAAAGAAAAATGTGGAGACAAATATTCCAAGATTGGGAAGTTTTGAGAGTTTTCGTCTTTGCTCGTCTAATTGAAATCCTCTGTTATTGATTTTGGTGCTCTCTGTTGAATTTCACCGAGTTTGGCCAGTTCGAGGCGCTGTTTGTTGTTCCAGAGAGGATGATCAGGATTTCTCCCTTCTCTTTATCGCAAATATTGTTGAATCCTTCCGAATTCCTCATTTGGAAGGTTTCGGAATTAACTTTTAGCTGCGTTCGTGTTCGTCGCGATGTACGAGAAGGGTTCGGACAATAATTAGTTTTCTCCGGGAAACAAGCCACTAGAAAATATTTAATTATCGTTGCTCTTCAAAACTGCTGACAAAGGTATTCTATCATTTGCTTCTGACGTCTCTTGGCCTCGATTCATCTATCCTTTAGACTCGCTCGAGTTCACGAAACATTTAACCATTACACTACAAGTCTCCGTCATTATATTCTTATATTCAATTAAAGCGTTGCTTCAGAGAAGCGCTATTTTAGAGTCACCTTTGCGATTATGTCGAGTCACTCAATAACTTCTGGTTCGGCGACATAACGACGGATCGTGCCACTAAAATTCATTTTAAAAACCAGTGATGGGCATTTTCGTTAAAAAATATCTGCTCACTCTCTCTCTCTCTCTCTCTCGCTCTTTTTGTAGAGGTGAAATTGGTGCTCCTCCCTTTTCGTTAATTTTTGTAGAGGGGAAATTGAAACCCTTCCCTTTTCGCTAATTTTTGTAGTGGTGAAATTGAAACCCTTCCCTTTTCGTTAATTTTTGTAGAGGTGAAATTGAAACCCTTCCCTTTTCGTTAATTTTTGTAGAGGTGAAATTGAAACCCTTCCCTTTTCGTTAATTTGTGTAGAGGTGAAATTGAAACCCTCACCTTTTTCGTTAATTTTTGTAGAGGTGAAATTGGAACCCTTCCCTTTTCGTTAATTTTTGTAGAGGTGAAATTGAAACCCTTCCCTTTTCGCCAATTTTTGTAGAGGTGAAATTGAAACCCTTCCCTTTTCGTTAATTTGTGTAGAGGTGAAATTGAAACCCTTCCCTTTTCGTTAATTTTTGTAGAGGTGAAATTGAAACCCTTCCCTTTTCGTTAATTTTTGTAGAGGGGAAATTGAAACCCTCACCTTTTTGTAGAGGGCTAATTGAAACTCTTCCCTTTTCGCTAATGTTTGTAGAGGAGAAATTGAAACCCTCACCTTTTTGTAGAGGGCTAATTGAAACTCTTCCCTTTTCGCTAATTTTTGTAGGGGGGTAATTGAAACCCTTCCCTTTTCGTTAATTTTTGTAGAGGTGAAATTGAAACCCTCACCTTTTTGTAGAGGGCTAATTGAAACCCTTCCCTTTTCGCTAATGTTTGTAGAGGAGAAATTGAAACCCTCACCTTTTTCGTTAATTTTTGTAGAGGTGAAATTGAAACCCTTCCCTTTTCGTTAATTTTTGTAGAGGTGAAATTGAAACCCTTCCCTTTTCGATAATTTGTGTAGAGGTGAAATTGAAACCCTTCCCTTTTCGTTAATTTTTGTAGAGGTGAAATTGGAACCCTTCCCTTTTCGCTAATGTTTGTAGAGGAGAAATTGAAACCCTCACCTTTTTGTAGAGGGCTAATTGAAACTCTTCCCTTTTCGCTAATTTTTGTAGGGGGGTAATTGAAACCCTTCCCTTTTCGTTAATTTTTGTAGAGGTGAAATTGAAACCCTTCCCTTTTCGTTAATTTTTGTAGATGGGAAATTGAAACCCTCACCTTTTTGTAGAGGGGTAATGGAACTCCCCCCTTTTCGCTAGTTTTTGTAGAAGGAAAATTGAAATCCCTGACATTTCGGTAATTTTTGAGATATGAAATCGCGACTCGTCTCATTTAAGAACCAAAATCATTTCTACTCTCATTTTCGTTTCGCTTTCTTTTAAAATAATTTTGTCTCAAAATAGCCAAAACCGCTCAAAACGAGAGGATCGCGGCCATCTGGACTCTAGAGACGGTACTATGAGCTAACAACTCCCATTAACCACACAAAGATCATTTCAATATTGATTATTAGAAATAGGTAGATTTTAGTGGAACGCTCTCCATATTCTAGTTGACCTTGCAAGAGACATGGTATGATATCGCACGTATTGGGAATTGGAGATTATTTGGTCTCGATCAATCGACGCCTGCAGCGCCCCCCGCCGCAAATGGGGAAACAAGCAATTCGATTTGCGTCCGCCGAAATTATCCGTTCTATGGCTTCGCTAATGACGCCAATGCGATTGGAAGCAACAGTCGGTTAGGTTGGCCCTCATCAAAATGGAAATACGTGATTCGATGCATATAGGAGACCTTTCTTATCTCGTCCAGTTGAAACTCCGCAACTCGACCATCGCCCGTATTCTTTTAGCTCTGGCAACAAGCTAGCGTGAGACTGTAAGTCGATCCTTAACGTCCCGCTGTCCTTAATAACTTTCTTTCGCTTGTAAGACGTGAAGGGGCAAGGCCCTTTCCTTGTTTTTATCCATCCATTTCCGGCCTACCTGGCTGCACGTTTCTCTCTCCGAAGAGATCGGATTTAAATTCGATATCTGGCAATCTCATTTTTCCCTTAATCTAATACCGCCCGGGAATTTCCGCCTGCAGTGATCCGCTTGTTTTATTCCATTTCCGATTGAGAAGATCGACGCCGCCTTTTTTATTTTTCGTATGTTTTCTGGATACAATATTTTATCAAAAGTGCACATCCGAAATTGTTTTTTTGGGATCTACCTTTATATTTGGAAAGAAAAATTTTTATTTTCCTAGTAGGGGCACTAAACTCCTACTTCGGGCCCTAAAATACCACTAAGGACCTAAAATCCTATTAAGATCCCTAAAATCCTATTAAGAGCCCTAAAATCCTATTAAAAGCCCTAAAATCTCACTAATAAAAGGCCCTAAAATCCTATTAGTCTTAAAATATCACTAATAAAGGGCCCTAAAATCCTATTAAAAGCCCTAAAATCTCACTAATAAAGGGCAGTAAAATCCTATTAAAAGCCCTAAAATCTCACTAATAAAGGGCACTAAAATCCTATTAAAAGCCCTAAAATCTCACTAATAAAGGGCAGTAAAATCCTATTAAAAGCCCTAAAATCTCACTAATAAAGGGCACTAAAATCCTATTAAAAGCCCTGAAATCTCACTAATAAAGGGCCCTAAAATCCTATTAAAAGCCCTAAAATCTCACTAATAAAGGGCCCTAAAATCCTATTAAAAGCCCCAAAATCTCACTAATAAAGGGCACTAAAATCCTATTAAAAGCCCTAAAATCTCACTAATAAATAGCCCTAAAATCCTATTAAAAGCCCTAAAATATCACCCATAAAGAGCTCTTAAATTCCTTTAAGGACGCTAAATTCCTATAAGGGTCACTATAATCCTACAAGTGTCTGTATAATCCTACAAGGGTCACTATAATCCTACTAAGAACCCAAATCCCACTAAAGCCCATACAATTCATCAAAAAGCCCTAAAAAATCCAACTAAGGGTCCTAAAATCCTGCTAAAGACCCTAAAATCCTACAAAGGTAACTAAAATCCTACTAAGGGCCCAAAATCCCCCAAAGCCCCTAAAACCTACAAGGAGCCCTAACATCCCACTATGGCCCAAAAATAACTAAATTAGGGTTTAAATTTTAAACTTCGTGAATTTTCAATTGAATATTTTTTAGATATTAGTGTGCTAGCTTTAGAAAAATAAATGTTTCCACTAAAAACTCATAATGGGACCCAAACAAAATTAATTTTGGGCCGCAGTTACTTGGTCTACCTCCACAGATTTTCCTAAAACCGCCACTGAGTAGACCGGCTATGAATAATTCTTAGCTGCCGAACAAACTAAATATTTTCTAAACCATATTTAAACAATGTATTGATAATAGACATATATTTATCTTGTTTTTATACTTCTGCTCAGAACAAACTGTTTTTGGTCACTATTTTAGGACAATTTAGTTTGCTTGCTCGAAAATCCACGTGTTCTGGTTACCCAAAATTTTCAACATATTTTCGAGAATTTTTATTTTGTTTTCTATAAAATCCAGGTTTTCTACCGAGGGGTAAGACACTCTGCGAACTCGGTGTACACTGCCATACCTTTGACAGTGCTAAATGGAACTCGCGAACTCTTGAAAATATGTACCTTTAACAGTGCTAAATGCACGAACTCGGTGTACAGATTATCTTAGACTGTCTTACCCCTCGTTTTCTACATTCCCAATGCTTTCACCTCAATTTAGGGCAATTTCGTTTGTTTCTTATTGTCAAATCCATTGGTCATTGCCCGCGTGGGTTCGAATCCCATCTCCGCCGCCATTGTAGTGCATGTCAATTAGGTCATAGCCGGCTGTATTAGAGAAGGCCAGGAAATAGAATTTTTGGAGGGGGCGGCATGAGTAATTTTTTACTGCCGCGAGATGGTACTTATTGGAGTAGTAACTAAAGGCGCGCGATTCAAATATTATATATATTTATCTTTCCTGTAAGTTTTTGAACAAGCTATTTGAAACCCATTTAGGAATACTATTTTCGTCTATCATATTGTTAGTGTTGTTCCACTTAAATAATGAAACAAAATACAACTTATTTTAATAAAACCATTTAATTTTTAAGGTTTATCTAAAACATTATATACGAACATAGTAAAAAAATGGCTTCAATTTTTTAATTGTCACCAAATGTTTTTTAAATATACGTAATTTACTCGAATTAAGATAAGGCATAAAAATGTAAACGTAAGCGGTCCAAGTTAGAAATCCCGCTAACTATTTACAGGTATTATTTTTTAGATAAACCGACAGATAAGAACAGATGGTGGGAAAAGTTATATGTTATCCTCCTATAGTGCGTTTTTTAGAAGTTTAAAAGAAAACAAGTTAAGTTAGAAGAAACCACCTATGGACTGTGAGAAGGATGATAAAATACGTGAAAAAGTAGATTAGTCCATAATTAAAAGGGATAATATAGCTAAATCCTAAACAAATTTGAAGAAATTAAAAAACTTACTAATAACTCGTACCAATAGGTCTTCTAGCACAAAACGCGAAACTCGGATCAAATAGATCTTCGAGTAATAAAATAAATTAAAATTGCGCTAACAAATCCCGAAAAATTCCGTAAAGAAAACGTTTGGCCTCCTGGTGTCACTTAGAAAAAAATGATCAATGTTTTCAGATTCTACGCACAAAATCACATAAGAATATATAATGTTATGTTACATTTTATCGGTATTTAATTTTGGCCGCAAAAAGTCGATTTTAAAACACTGTGCCTAGGAGGGGTTATACAACCACCGTGTCTGTCTGTGGGTCTGTCTGTCAAGCCTGCGAACGCGTTCACATTTTCGGGGCAAAGGGTAATCGCTGCGTACGCAGTTTCTTAGAATTAGGGAAAAGGTTTTTGAAAAAGGGCCCGTTTTTTGTTGTCATTGGGTGTATTATAAATATTTTTCAAGTTGCGTTAGTACCGGGCGGGATTCGAACCCGAGCCCTCCAGCACGTCAGGTGAGCATTCTACCACAGAACCACGGATACATTGTACACTTCACTGAAAATTAGAAACTCTTCCGAGGAGAGGTATATTTTGGCTTGCCAACTTGTTTTTGATTTACAAAATCACATATCGCAAATCTTAATTTAAAGTTTCAGATATTTTCTAGATAAAGGCTTTTTCTTATAGTTTACATAACAATGAAAAAAATATCTCGGTATAATTCAAAAAAGGAAGATATAAATATTACATTATGAAACGAATTATTACAAAACTGTACTTACATTTTTTTTGTCGGTACTTATAACAATTAGACAGCTGACACAGCCGCCTACCTAGCAGACGCTCACGGTGGAAGAAAAATTGTAACAATCAAAAAGCAATAACATCATCAAATATTTCCTACTCCAATAAGCACCATCTAGCGGTGGTTGTTGTCTGACCGCCGTGCCAGTAAATATTTTTTCAACCGCCGAGATTTCCTGGCCTTCTCTAATACAGCCGGCTATGATTAGGTTAAACGACTGTCGTTTAAATCAAAACATAATATTTAATATTTACTAAAGTTACAAACATTCGCCATGCGGTTACGAGCGTACCATACTTTTTTAACTAAACAATTAATCGTCTGCTCTCCTCTGGGAACAGATTATCCTATCAAAGGATAGGTTATTCAAAGAACAAGGTATAAAGTAAATTTAAGGACAGAACATTACACCTATAAAATCCAAGTTTTCTAGATTCCCAATAATTTCACCTCATTTTTGGGCAATTTTGTTGGATTTCTATAAAATCTCAATGCTTTCACCTCATATTAGGGTCATTTTGTTTGTTTTCTGCAAAATCAAGTTAATATTCCCAATGCGTGCACCTTATTTTAGGGCAATTCAGTTTGCTTGGTACTAAATCCATGTTTTCAAAATTTTCAATGCTTTCACCTCATTTTAATAGATGGTACATTAGCTTCAAGATCGACGCAATTAAATCCACGCCGGATCACCTTTTGTAAAGTTTGAAAGGTTCTCAAATGCTTGCCTCCGGAAATTAGGGATAGAATGGCGAAATATATTTCACTAAACACGAGCTGGAGCGTGTATTACTTCAACCTCTTTTGAAAGAGCTTTGGTATCATTGAAACAACATCGTTAATATGTATGAATCAGCCAGCGCGGTTTCTCGCGTTCCCTTTAAGGCTCCCTCTCTCGTCGATTCGAGGAAACATCCTAAATCTCCTTTTCCGAAATTGAAAGAATGGATGGGTGCTCCTATTTGGCGTATAACTTCGTATCTTCCCTTGTCTTAAGTCGGGAAGTTTGTTTGTTGATTTTATAGCTTTTCGCTGCTTCCACGCGTTCGAGAGATTCCACATCTAGAAATGGCGTTTCTGGAAGCCTGAATATCTCTACTTGGCAGCAAGGACCATGTACGTAAAGGGACTCTGAAACTCTGGCTCTAAAAAGCAGGCGTTGATACAGACAAACGGGGAATAAAGTGACTATTTTTAGTTCGTTCGCCCAAACTTGGTGTCGCTGCAGTCGATTTCTAACCACCTATCGTTGTTACGTTTTAAAAGAATTCTAAAAGCGCTTCTTGACTTAACGTGAAGCGGCTAACATACAGCAGTAAGCCCAAAAACCGTAAGTAGCAAAGCTACTTAAATTCTTAGTCCACTTTTGCAGTATGGCTTACGTCCTTCATTCGAAGTTTCGATTGTGCTTTGGAATCGAGGTTTGGCAAGAATATATAAGGGTTAACGGATAATATGTGAGCCACCCCTATAGCCACTGTTTTAATGATTTCCGGAAGATTTTCTCCGCCTACAACCGTACTGGAGTGTCTTCCCCCTACCAACAGAAAAGGGGAAAGACTACGCGAGAAATGGCGGAGGGGCGTGGTTTATTTTTCCGGGCAATCACGTGGCTAACAGAGCTGCATATTCTCTGTTAAGCTAAATAAATTCTTGTACTTGGCTATTTCGGGATGTTGAATTATTGAGTAACATTTTGAAACTAGCAACGTTTCTAGGAACTCATTCGATACGTTTGGCTTCCACTTCATGATTCTAATGCGAAGTTTCCGAATTTCCTCTCTTGGTCTCTGTTTTACGAGCGTTGTTAACAAGATTTCCCCCCTCCGTTTGAATATATTAATAGCTGTTATATTTTGATTTACGGTGAGGGTTTGTTTATCGTTTGGCCATATAGATGGAGTTAGTTGGGTGATTCCTGTAAAATAAATTTTCCCAGAACAGCGGAATACGGCGTTTGTATTATATTTGTATTTAGCTGTTTCTAACTTTCATTATCGTTGTTAGATCAAATTTATTGAATTTCTTTGGAAAATTAATATTGCTGAGCATTTAAATTGGTTTTAGTAAAATTAATATTGCTAAGCATTTAAATTGGTTTTAGTAAAATTAATTTTACTCAGCATTTAAATTGGTTTTAGTAAAATTAATATTGCTAAGCGTTTAAATTGGTTTTAGTAAAATTAATATTGCTAAGCATTTAAATTGGTTTTAGTAAAATTAATATTGCTAAGCATTTAAATTGGTTTTAGTAAAATATACTGCTACACATTTAAATTGGTTTTCGTAAAATATACCGCTAAACATTTAAATTGGTTTTTAGTATAATATACTGTTTAATATTTAATTGTCTAGTGAAATTAACAATTTAAATGTTTAAAAAACATAATCCTTTAAAATTTGTGTATAACAAAATATTCCTTTAAAGTATATATTTTTTAAAATTATATGGCTTTATAAACAAATATTTCTTTAAAAATCTAAATTTTTTTAAATTTAAACAAAAATTTTATCTAAAAATATATATTCTTTAAAAACCATTATATTTATTTATATATTTATAACAAAATATTCCTTCAAATTATATATCTTTAATGATCTATATTATAAGCTAAATTATATGTGTTTATATTAAAATATATCTTTGATGATCTATATTATTTTCAAAATTATATTTGTTTATAATAAAATATTTCTTCAATGATCGATGTTCTTTTAAAACGTTTATTTGTTTATAACAAAACATTTTTTCAAAAATCTCTATATTATTTTCAAAATATTTTTGCCTTATAACAAAATATTCCTTTAAAAACTAAATCGTTTAAAAAAAAATATATTTATTTAAAACAAAATATTTCTTTTAAATTTAAATTGCCCTGCACTAAAACATACTTCATGTAAAAGGAATAAAAAATTATACAAGTTTATTAAATTCCTAAGCTTCCTATAATCTTAGAAAGGTTAAAACCGTTTAATCTATATTTTCGCAACATGTTAAAAATACATCATTAAAATAAGCTCAACAGATTCGTTAAAATTCACTTCCGTGTAGGCAGGATGACTCTCCACTTTTTTTCCGCGACTCGGTTCGGGAAGCGTGAATGCTTCCGTCCTTAAATTGCAATTTGCATTCCGACGCAGTTACGCTAAGCCGGGATCGGGGAAGCCTTCTATAATTAGCATCTCCGAAACGGAGGCTCAGGAAGATCGCATCCACCTGAAGAAGAATCTACGAGCATAGTTCTCAACGTCGTCGTCGTGGCGTCGCATAATATTAAGCCTTTTTGTCCAGCTTGTAAGGCGCTTACGACCGCTGCAGCTAAAAACCGGTTATTAGCCGAGCTAAGCGGTATTCTACAGAAGAGCGGAAAAAATTGGATGTTCGCTTAAGACTCTGCTAGCGATAATGCGAGGCGAAAATCTGCTAAGAATGGAACGAGAGATCCGTAGCTGTTACATTTACATAATACGCCCAGTTCCTTTATTATGCTAATGTTGATGAAATAGACCCTACGTTTACTCTTCAAACGCATTTCGCATTCAAGGGTGTAATTTGGTACCCTGGGTTGGTTCGACGGATTAAAGTAGACCGCGTGGCACGTAGAGAGTTCTAAGACTTGGAAGTAGCGGATAATTAGTTTGTTGGTCTAAAGATCAGGGAAATATTTAGTATAAATTAGGGAAATTCGTTAGGCTCGAGAAAGTTTTAACTACAATGTCTTACATTAATTTTGGGCAAATTATTTAATTTTACCAGCCAGTATTCAATTACAGTAGTAGCTATATAAGTAAAGTAGCATTTATCCTAGATTTTAGTAGAAATATACCGTAGCGTAGGAGTTTCCTACTGACGGAATAAGGAATTGTTCGTTAATTTTGGACAAATAATTTCGTTTTCCAAGTCAATATTAACAGTAATAGCTATAGAAGTATAGTAGAATTTATCCTAGATTTTAGTAGAAACATACCGTAGCGTAGGAGTTTCGTACTGACGGATTAAAGAATTGTTGGTAGCGTATCGGTGACAAAGCTTTCTTTTGATGATTTAAATGAAATTATGTTTTGCTATAATTATTGATGTTAATTCTAATTAAATAAGACGTTTATTTTCCAATTTTTAGAAATTGGTTAGTGGATTAAAAAAAAATAAACCGCTTGTTTATTGCACTTACAAAATTAATTTAAAAAAATCGTTTAGTGAGGTCTAAAGCTAGTTAAGCCTCGTCAATTGCTCAACCCATTCTTGACCGCCTGTACAATCCGGACCAAAATGTTTTACAATATACACAGCCGATAACGCAATTTCAATCTTCTGGACGATCCAGAAACTATTCCTAACAATCTGGGAAATCGCGAAACCATTCCTACGATCCTGAGGACGTTATTCAACATCTGGACGATCCTGAAGACATTCTTGAGCATCTTGATTTTTTTGAGCCACGCTTTTATATTTCTGGATGGTCGAAGAGCAAGTTGTCACGATCTTTATACGCACCTTTTTCATTTTTCTCAAAGGGTAGCATTGCTGTTTGTCAACTCTTATGATGACCAAGTTTTACCTTATTTTAGGTAAAATTCACGTGTTCAATTTCATTGGCTCCGATACCATTTTATTTGGCTCTCGGTTAGAGCTTTAAGGTTTTAAACATTCAATTTTGTGGTACGCCCAATTGTTTCAAATTATTAATTTGTCCCACCACTGGTCTAAGACTAGGGCTGTGCGAGTACTCGATGATGTTCGGCCTTTTTTGAGGTCGAGTACTCGAACTCGACCTCGAATAAGAAATTGGAGAATACTCGTGGATTACCGAGTACCAAAAAGTTGCATATTCGGGTACCCGATTACTCGAATAAGCTGCTCTCTAAACTCGTCGAGTATTAGTTTTTTCTATCCTCGTTGCTTCAAAGTCAAAGAGGGGTTTTTACAACATTTTGGGGGACAATAAACGGTACCTACAAAGTTGTGGAAACTGCGGTTCATTTAAATTAAGGAATATTTTTCAGCATTGAAAGTTACATTATACTCCTTTTAAATTTAATTTCATAATTACTTGAATAAAACCAGCTCCTAATCAGGTACTCGATAACCCGACTCGTTATAAATATTACTCGAGGTTTGTTTTAGTTACTCGACTCGAATAAGAGAAAGTTTCCCCTTAATCAAGTACTCGATAACTCGACTCGACTTCAATATTACTCGACTCGAATATACTCGATGAAAAAAAATTGATACTCGATAATCGACTCGATTGCCTAAAACCACTAATCTAAGACAGAAAATATTCAAATCATTCTCGGTATGGAAGGCGCGCACATTTATATCCTTTAGAAAGTAATTATATTCTTTAATATAGCAAGCTCCCCCTAATCATCACTAGCTAGAACGCGGGTATATATGCCGCTGGTAGGGACCCTAGAGACTTAAGTTCGGCTGCGGTATACAATGAGCTTGGATTTATTCAGTGTGAAAGTTCAACACTAGATGGCGACATATTCGGTCGCGGGAGAAAATACTCAAAGGAACCTTAATGAAAAGCGTGACTAAAAGTTTGTGGATAAAATTAGTTTGTAGGGCTCCGAGATTAGACCGAAGTGAAAGCGTCCCGTTTGATGTTTGACGAATCCCTCATCGCATCTGCGTCGCGTGCTGGCTACTTTGTTAGTTCTTTTCCATCTCTCCAGGGTGCGCGGCCTCTCTTTTTTCGCTCTCGTCCGCGAGATGGGGCTCGCGATGAGGTTTCATCGGCCTTGTTTACGCTTCCAGATGGGATGTTAATACCCTGGGAAAACAGGAGAGCTGGCTGCTGCGAAAGAGAATTTTAATCCCGGCGACTCAACATCACTACATCCTGACTTCGACGGCCTTCACTCGACACCTCGCTCGCTGTCTTCCTTACCGAGGACTGTTCCGCGTCCTCCGGCTCCTAACGCGCTGTCCGGTGAGCGCGGGACAAGTTCTCACGATGGGACCTCCCTCATCACAGCCGCTCTCGTGTTTGTTCTGGGCGCACCAAGTTTCATTACAAGCGGCTCCTCTCTATCCGTGTTTGGTAGCTTTCGCTTTGTGTCTTTGACTCGAGAATATTGGGACGTTTTAGTAAACTTCTTTTTACGTCTTTATGATCGCGTTTTCGTTTCGCCAGTTCGTTCTCCTTCTAGCTTTATATTGGAAACTTGTTTGGTTTTCTTTGACGTCGATGAATACGAGTTGGTGTTTATTATCCGACTACATTTGGTCTATTTGGAGGAATCCAATTCAATTTGAAGTAGTAATTTTGAAACGTTTCCAATTTTATCTGCCCTGGGTAGTTTGCGGAGTTGAAATGACACTTTTTGTATGGGTTTTGCAGTCTATTCAAGAATTCACTCTGTTTATTTTCTTTTCAAAAATACGCTGAAAATATGAAATATTTTATCCTCTGGAAACAGATTTTCGAAATTTACCACATGGTGCAGTCCCTATATTCACAGAGATTTAATATTAATTAATTAATGTTAGTTAATATTAACTATTAATCATCAAAGCTCTGAACTCTTAAAAATGTCCTTTTCTAAATTGTGGTTAAGCAACGAAGCGAGAGATGGCGGTAGTGACATTACAAGGTTTTGTCTACTATAACAAAAATGTGGAGTAGGTGGATTATATAGCTAATTTTTGCGAAACCATATTTTTCTGTATAAAAAAATGTTTAAAAATAATAAGGGGTTTCAAACTAACGTGTTAGCCCGAACACATTTTCGTTTGCCATAGCAAATGGAATGGGTAGTGCAACGTCTCCTTTTGGGAAATTGCATATCTCATTACGCCCGACTTTGAATAAAATCGGTAGTAAACACCTCTGGTACTCTCCTTGTTAGAATAAAAATATCTGAGTGTTTAGCCAATCAGCACCCAGATTTTGACCCAACTTCCAAGAAATTTCGTGGGCTGGACATATAAGCTTTAAAGCTACAATAATAACAAAAACATTCGTTAGATTCTTCAACCAAAAAAATATATAATAAAATATAACCTTAGACAAAGTACGTGTAATATTGTTTTGGTAACTTATACTGTGATGGCTGTAGGCATTGTAAAGAGGTAAGGTGACAAAGGCCTATAAATATTTAGAAATCGTGCGATAATTTCTAATAATCTACTAACAAATAACACACTGATTCAAACTGACAGGATAAGCCTTCCAAAACTAACCCAATGAGGTAGAATAAATAGAGATCCAAACAAATCCAGGGATTCGCGGGAAACCTGTCCTCATTTGTTGGCTTCAATTTGTATTTTTGGATGTGACTAACCAGGAGGACATTTTAACAACGAATAGAAGCACCAACATGTTCGTAAACACCACAGACTTCCTCGACTTCAGCCTTCCAGACGCGGAATTACAGGCGAATGCCACCTCTCCCAGCTACTACGATACATTAAAAATTTCAATTTGTGAGCTTTATAGCCACTTGGGAATCTAGGTAGCTTACGCCATTTTGTGCAATCTGGCGGAAACTAATTAGTTGGCAACATAATTTTCATGGTGTTTACGATAACATTTTCATATTTAAAATTACAAAAGATAATATTTTTTATTACATCATAATGACCGTGACAAAAAAAGTCAAGTCAGTCCATGATTTGTTGGTACTATACTCGAAGCCACCTGTCCACGTTCATTGGTTTCGTTTTGTATTTTTGGATAAGGCATCATACCCAAGGGATCGTTCAATTGATCTCTGGGCTGTTGCCTAAAAATTGATCTATGTAACTAATCAGGAGGACATTTTAACAACGAATAGAAGCACCAACATGTTCGTAAACACCGCAGACTTCCTCGACTTCAGCCTTCCAGACGCGGAATTACAGGAGAATGCCACCTCTCCCAACTACTAAAACTCATTAAAAATATCAATTTGTGAGCTTTATAGCCACTTTGGAATCTAGGTAGCTTACTTCCTTTTGTGCCATATAGCGGCAATTAATTAATTAGTTGGCAACATAACTTCCATGGTGTTTACGATAACATTTTCATATTTAAAATTACAAAAGATAATACTTTTTATTACATCAAAATGACCGTGACAAAAAAAGTCAAGTCAGTCCTTGATTTGTTGATACTATACTCAAAGCCACCTGTCCACGTTCGTTGGTTTCGTTTTGTATTTTTAGATGAGGCATCATACCCAAGGGACCGTTCAATTGATCTCTGGGCTGCTGCCTAACAATTGATCTATGTAACTAATCAGGAGGACATTTTAACAACGAATAGAAGCACCAACACGTTCGTAAACACCGTGACTTCCTCGACTTCAGCCTTCCAGACGCGGAATTACAGGAGAATGCCACCTCTCCCAGCTACTAGCACACATTAAAAATTTCAATTTGTGAGCTTTATAGCCACTTTGGAATCTAGGTAGCTTACGCCATTTTGTGCCATCTGGCGTAAATTAATTAGTTGGCAACATAATTTTCATGGTGTTTACGATAACATTTTCACATTTAAAATTACAAAAGATAATATTTTTTATTACATCAAAATGACCGTGACAAAAAAAAGTCAAGTCAGTCCATGATTTGTTGGTACTATACTCGAAGCCACCTGTCCACGTTCGTTGGTTTCGTTTTGTATTTTTGGATAAGGCATCATACCCAAGGGATCGTTCAATTGATCTCTGGGCTGCTGCCTAACAATTGATCTATGTGACTAATCAGGAGGACATTTTAACAACGAATGGAAGCACCAACATGTTCGTAAACACCGCAGACTTCCTCGACTTCAGGCTTCCAGACGCGGAATTACAGGAGAATGCCACCTCCACCACCTACTAAGATTCTATTAAAATATCAATTTGTGAGCTTTATAGCCACTTTGGATTCTAGGTAGCCTACTTCATTTTGTGCCATCTAGCGACAATTAATTAGTTGGCAACATAATTTCCATGGTGTTTACTATAACATTTTCATATTTAAAATTACAAAAGATAATATTTTTTATTACATCATAATCACCGTGACAAAAAAAGTCAAGTCAGTCCATGATTTGTTGATACTATACTCGAAGCCACCTGTCCACGTTCGTTGGTTTCGTTTTGTATTTTTAGATGAGGCATCATACCCAAGGGACCGTTCAATTGATCTCTGGGCTGCTGCCTAACAATTGATCTATGTGACTAATCAGGAGGACATTTTAACAACGAATAGAAGCACCAACATGTTCGTAAACACCGCAGACTTCCTCGACTTCAGCCTTCAAGACGCGGAATTACAGGAGAATACCACCTCTCCCAGCTACTAAAACTCATTAAAAATATCAATTTGTGAGCTTTATAACCATTTTGGAATCTAGATAGCTTACTTCATATTGTGCCATCTAGCGGCAATTAATTAATTAGTTGGCAACATAATTTCCATGGTGTTTACTATAACATTTTCATATTTAAAATTACAAAAGATAATATTTTTTATTACATCAAAATGACCGTGACAAAAAAAGTCAAGTCAGTCCATGATTTGTTGATACTATACTCGAAGCCACCTGTCCACGTTCGTTGGTTTCGTTTTGTATTTTTGGCTGAGGCATCACACCTAAGGGATCGTTCAATTTATCTTAGGGCTGCTGCCTAACATTTGATCTATGTGACTAATCAGGAGGACAATTTAACAACGAATAGAAGCACCAACATGTTCGTAAACACCGCAGACTTCCTCGACTTCAGCCTTCCAGACGCGGAATTACAGGAGAATGCAACCTCTCCCAGCTACTAAAACTCCTTAAAAATATCAATTTGTGAGCTTTATAGCCACTTTGGAATCTAGGTAGCTTACTTTATTTTGTGCCATATAGCGGCAATTAATTAATTAGTTGGCAACACAACTTCCATGGTGTTTACGATAACATTTTCATATTTAAAATTACAAAAGATAATATTTTTTATTACATCAAAATGACCGTGACAAAAAAGTCAAGTCCGTCGATGATTTGTTGATACTATACTCGAAGCCACCTGTCCACGTTCGTTGGTTTCATTTTGTATTTTTAGATGAGGTATCATACCCAAGGGACCGTTCAATTGATCTCTGGGCTGCTGCCTAACAATTGATCTATGTGACTAATCAGGAGGACATTTTAACAACGAATAGAAGCACCAACATGTTCGTAAACACCGCAGACTTCCTCGACTTCAGCCTTCCAGACGCGGAATTACAGGAGAATGCCACCTCTCCCAGCTACTAGCGCACATTAAAAATATCAATTTGTGAGCTTTATAGCCATTTTGGAATCTAGGTAGCTTACTTCATTTTGTGCCATCTAGCGGCAATAAATTAATTAGTTGGCAACATAATTTCCATGGTGTTTACTATAACATTTTCATATTTAAAATTACAAAAGATAATATTTTTTATTACATCAAAATGACCGTGACAAAAAAGTCAAGTCAGTCCATGATTTGTTGATACTATACTCGAAGCCACCTGTCCACGTTCGTTGGTTTCGTTTTGTATTTTTAGATGAGTCATCATACCCAAGGGATCGTTTAATTGATCTCTGGGCTGCTGCCTAACAATTGATCTATGTGACTAATCAGGAGGACATTTTGACAACGAATAGAAGCACCATCATGTTCGTAAACACCGCAGACTTCCTTGACTTCAGCCTTCCAGACGCGGAATTACAGGAGAATGCCACCTCTCCCAGCTACTAAAACTCATTAAAAATATCAATTTGTGAGCTTTATAGCCACTTTGGAATCTAGGTAGCTTACTTTATTTTGTGCCATATAGCGGCAATTAATTAATTAGTTGGCAACATAACTTCCATGGTGTTTACGATAACATTTTCATATTTAAAATTACAAAATATAATATTTTTTATTACATCAAAATGACCGTGACAAAAAAAGTCAAGTCAGTCCTTGATTTGTTGATACTATACTCGAAGCCACCTGTCCACGTTCGTTGGTTTCGTTTTGTATTTTTGGCTGAGGCATCACACCTAAGGGATCGTTCAATTTATCTTAGGGCTGCTGCCTAACATTTGATCTATGTGACTAATCAGGAGGACAATTTAACAACGAATAGAAGCACCAACATGTTCGTAAACACCGCAGACTTCCTCGACTTCAGCCTTCCAGACGCGGAATTACAGGAGAATGCCACCTCCACCACCTACTAAGATTCTATTAAAATATCAATTTGTGAGCTTTATAGCCACTTTGGAATCTAGGTAGCTTACTTTATTTTGTGCCATATAGCGGCAATTAATTAATTAGTTGGCAACATAACTTCCATGGTGTTTACGATAACATTTTCATATTTAAAATTAAAAAAGATAATATTTTTTATTACATCAAAATGACTGTGACAAAAAAGTCAAGTCAGTCGATGATTTGTTGATACTATACTCGAAGCCACCTGTCCACGTTCGTTGGTTTCATTTTGTATTTTTAGATGAGGTATCATACCCAAGGGACCGTTCAATAATCTCTGGGCTGCTGCCTAACAATTGATCTATGTGACTAATCAGGAGGACATTTTGACAACGAATAGAAGCACCAACATGTTCGTAAATACCGCAGACTTCCTCGACTTCAGCCTTCCAGACGCGGAATTACAGGAGAATGCCACCTCTCCCAGCTACTAGCACACATTAAAAATTTCAATTTGTGAGCTTTATAGCCACTTTGGAATCTAGGTAGCTTACGCCATTTTGTGCCATCTGGCGGAAATTAATTAGTTGGCAACATAATTTTCATGGTGTTTACGATAACATTTTCATATTTATAATAACAAATGATAATTTTTTTTATTACATCAAAATGACCGTGACAAAAAAGTCAAGTCAGTCCATGATTTATTGGTACTATACTCGAAACCACCTGTCCACGTTCGTTGTATTCGTTTTGTATTTTTGGATGAGGCAACATACCCAATTGACCATTCAATTGATCTCTGGGCTGCTGCCTAACAATTGATCTATGTGACTAATCAGGAGGACATTTTAACAACGAATAGAAGCACCAACATGTTCGTAAACACCGCAGACTTCCTCGACTTCAGCCTTCCAGACGCGGAATTACAGGAGAATGCCACCTCTCCCAGCTACTAGCACACATTAAAAATTTCAATTTGTGAGCTTTATAGCCACTTTGGAATCTAGGTAGCTTACGCCATTTTGTGCCATCTGGCGTAAATTAATTAGTTGGCAACATAATTTTCATGGTGTTTACGATAACATTTTCATATTTATAATAACAAATGATATTTTTACCTCTCCGAGGGGACAAAGTCCCCTAGGAGGGGTTATACAACGACCGTGTCTGTCTGTGGGTGGGTCTGTGGGTGGGTCTGTGGGTGGGTCTGTGGGTGGGTCTGTGGGTGGGTCTGTGGGTGTGTCTGTCTGTCAGGACTGCGAACGCGTTCGCATTTTCGGTGCAAAGTGTAATCACTGCGTACGCAGTTTCTCAAAGGGTTGGCAAAACCACCGTGCGACGGTGAGCGTTAACGGATGCATTTGCGGTTTGGTTTGGATGGTGTTTTTTCGCTCACCGTCGTGACGGTTTGGTGTATTACGTTTTTGTAATGTTTATGCGTAGGTTGTGAGTGTTGAATTTGTTGTGTTTGTTTTCTGATGGATGTGCATGTTGAGTCTGTTGTGTTTATATGGGCGTTTTCTCTCCAACTTCTTCTTAATGACTTTGGGACGGACCGAGTGCTGAGTGTAATGCTACCTCTCAACGTTCAATGGCAGGGTTTCCACCAGTTGTACACGGTATTCGTCTTAGTATCAATTTGCGATCGCATCGGGCGGGATTTGAACCCGAGACCTCCTGATTGACAGGCGGACGTTCTACCACAGAACCACCGACACTTGTTACGCCTTATTGAAAATTAGACCTTCAGCTTTATCGGAAGCGTATTTAATAGAGTACGAAATTTTGGTTTAATTGAAATAGAATTGAAATTGAAATTATTGCATCGAAGAAATTCTAATTTAGCGTTTCTCTATTGATTAAAAACAAATGCGCCACCCAGGTTTCGAACCCAGACCATTCGGCTTGGCAGTCGAGCGCTCTACCACAGAACCACCTATAGCTGCTTAGATTCACTGAAATTAAGACAGGCATCGTAAGCATAATAGGTAATAAAGTCTTTTTTTATTAATGAATTTATGAAGGCCTAATCTGGTATTTTTTAAAGGTTAAATCTTGTTTTAGCGCAGTCAGCCGAGATTAGAGGGTTAAAGGGTAGACCCTGTGGGTAGTCCACTTTCTTAACGACCTATATATAGTTCTGTTAATTCAAAGGAGATAATTTAACGTTAATTGCTTTAAAAGCTGGCGGTTAGTCAAGTGGCTCTCTGTGCTTTGTTGATGGTAAGGTTTTTGCTTCTTGTAAATACATTTGGTGTGGATATTTGGATATCTACGATTTCTTGGGTGTGCGAGTCATTATATGATATTGGAAATTGGACGGCATTGGTCTTTTTCATGTGGTATGCGTCACAACGTCAACAGGAAGTGAACGAGTCGTCCACTACCAGATATCTACGGTATCTTCATCAAGGGCGAGTGTTGAAATAAAATGAGCGTTAAAGATGCGGCAAGTATTTCGTAAGCGAGTAATTCCAAAAAGCCTCTGTAGATATTTCTTTCATTAAAATTTGCGTCGTATTATATTTAACTGATAAACTTGTTCTGTAAAAGGGTTTAATTCAATTGTGCATTGTTATAGTACGTCTAACGTACTGTTGTAACTACTTAACTTATGATATTCTGAATAAATTAAAATTGGTCGTTTCGTCTCAATTATTTTAATTATAATTAAAATTTTATACCGGGCGGGATAGAAATGGGTTAATATTTTTAACAAATAACTCTAAATTGCGGAGATATATCTTTAAGGGTTATCTCGAGAAATTAATACCACTAGGGACAATTCTACCGAGGAGAGGTATATTTTGGCTTGCCAACTTGTTTTTTATTACATCAAAATGACCGTGACAAAAAAGTCAAGTCAGTCCATGATTTATTGGTACTATACTCGAAACCACCTGTCCACGTTCGTTGTATTGGTTTTGTATTTTTAGATGAGGCAACATACCCAATTGACCGTTCAATTGATCTCTGGGCTGCTGCCTAACAATTGATCTATGTGACTAATCAGGAGGACATTTTAACAACGAATAGAAGCACCAACATGTTCGTAAACACCGCAGACTTCCTCGACTTCAGCCTTCCAGACGCGGAATTACAGGAGAATGCCACCTCTCCCAGCTACTAGCACGCATTAAAAATATCAATTTGTGAGCTTTATAGCCAATTTGGAATCTAGGTAGCTTACTTCATTTTGTGCCATCTAGCGGCAATTAATTAGTTGGCAACATAATTTCCATGGTGTTTACGATAACATTTTTACCTCTCCGAGGGGACAAAGTCCCCTAGGAGGGGTTATCATATTTAAAATTACAAAAGATAATATTTTTTATTACATCAAAATGACCGTGACAAAAAAAGTCAAGTCAGTCCATGATTTGTTGATACTATACTCGAAGCCACCTGTCCACGTTCGTTGGTTTCGTTTTGTATTTTTGGCTGAGGCATCACACCTAAGGGATCGTTCAATTTATCTTAGGGCTGCTGCCTAACATTTGATCTATGTGACTAATCAGGAGGACAATTTAACAACGAATAGAAGCACCAACATGTTCGTAAACACCGCAGACTTCCTCGACTTCAGCCTTCCAGACGCGGAATTACAGGAGAATGCCACCTCTCCCAGCTACTAAAACTCCTTAAAAATATCAATTTGTGAGCTTTATAGCCACTTTGGAATCTAGGTAGCTTACTTTATTTTGTGCCATATAGCGGCAATTAATTAATTAGTTGGCAACATAACTTCCATGGTGTTTACGATAACATTTTCATATTTAAAATTACAAAAGATAATATTTTTTATTACATCAAAATGACCGTGACAAAAAAGTCAAGTCAGTCGATGATTTGTTGATACTATACTCGAAGCCACCTGTCCACGTTCGTTGGTTTCATTTTGTATTTTTAGATGAGGTATCATACCCAAGGGACCGTTCAATTGATCTCTGGGCTGCTGCCTAACAATTGATCTATGTGACTAATCAGGAGGACATTTTAACAACGAATAGAAGCACCAACATGTTCGTAAACACCGCAGACTTCCTCGACTTCAGCCTTCCAGACGCGGAATTACAGGAGAATGCCACCTCTCCCAGCTACTAGCGCACATTAAAAATATCAATTTGTGAGCTTTATAGCCATTTTGGAATCTAGGTAGCTTACTTCATTTTGTGCCATCTAGCGGCAATAAATTAATTAGTTGGCAACATAATTTCCATGGTGTTTACGATATTATTTTCATATTTAAAATTACAAAAGATAATATTTTTTATTACATCAAAATGTCCGTGACAAAAAAAGTCAAATCAGTCCATGATTTGTTGATACTATACTCGAAGCCACCTGTCCATTTTCGCTGGTTTCGTTTTGTATTTTTGGATGAGGCATCATACCCAAGGGATCGTTCAATTGATCTCTGGGCTGCTGCCTAACAATTGATCTATGTGACTAATCAGGAGGACATTTTAACAACGAATAGAAGCACCAACATGTTCGTAAACACCGCAGACTTCCTCACTTCAGCCTTCCAGACGCGGAATTACAGGAGAATGCCACCTCTCCCAGCTACTAGCACACATTAAAAATTTCAATTTGTGAGCTTTATAGCCACTTTGGAATCTAGGTAGCTTACGCCATTTTGTGCCATCTGGCGGAAATTAATTAGTTGGCAACATAATTTTCATGGTGTTTACGATAACATTTTCATATTTATAATAACCAATGATAATATTTTTTATTACATCAAAATGACCGTGACAAAAAAGTCAAGTCAGTCCATGATTTGTTGGTACTATACTCGAAACCACCTGTCCACGTTCGTTGTGTATTTTTGGATGAGGCAACATACCCAATTGACCGTACAATTGATCTCTTGGCTGCTGCCTAACAATTAATCTATGTGACTAATCAGGAGGACATTTTAACAACGAATAGAAGCACCAACATGTTCGTAAACAACGCAGACTTCCTCGACTTCAGCCTTCCAGACGCGGAACTACTGGAGAATGCCACCTCTCCCAGCTACTAGCACACATTAAAAATATCAATTTGTGAGCTTTATAGCCACTTTGGAATCTAGGTAGCTTACTCCTTTTTGTGCCATCTAGCGGCAATTAATTAATTAGTTGGCAACATAATTTCCATGGTGTTTACGATAACATTT
Organism: Leiobunum rupestre; assembly: GCF_980474605.1. NCBI lineage: Eukaryota > Metazoa > Arthropoda > Arachnida > Opiliones > Sclerosomatidae > Leiobunum > Leiobunum rupestre. The sequence continues at coordinate 63,486,703 of NC_143386.1, read as the reverse complement.
TCATATTTAAAATTACAAAAGATAATATTTTTTATTACATCAAAATGACCGTGACAAAAAAAGTCAAGTCAGTCGATGATTTGTTGATACTATACTCGAAGCCACCTGTCCAAGTTCGTTGTGTATTTTTGGATGAGGCAACATACCCAATTGACCGTACAATTGATCTCTTGGCTGCTGCCTAACAATTGATCTATGTGACTAATCAGGAGGACATTTTAACAACGAATAGAACCACCAACATGTTCGTAAACACCGCAGACTACCTCGACTTCAGCCTTCCAGACGCGGAACTACTGGAGAATGCCACCTCTCCCAGCTACTAGCACACATTAAAAATATCAATTTGTGAGCTTTATAGCCATTTTGGAATCTAGGTAGCTTACTTCATTTTGTGCCATCTAGCGGCAATAAATTAATCATTTGGCAACATAATTTCCATGGTGTTTACTATAACATTTTCATATTTAAAATTACAAAAGATAATATTTTTTATTACATCAAAATGACCGTGACAAAAAAAGTCAAGTCAGTCGATGATTTGTTGATACTATACTCGAAGCCACATGTCCACGTTCGTTGGTTTCGTTTTGTATTTTTAGATGAGGCATCATACCCAAGCGATCGTTCAATTGATCTCTGGGCTGCTGCCTAACAATTGATCTATGTGACTAATAAGGAGGACATTTTGACAACGAATAGAAGCACCAACATGTTCGTAAACACCGCAGACTTCCTTGACTTCAGCCTTCCAGACGCGGAATTACAGGCGAATGCCACCTCTCCCAGCTACTAGCGCACATTAAAAATATCAATTTGTGAGCTTTATAGCCACTTTGGAATCTAGGTAGCTTACTTCATTTTGTTCCATCTAGCGGCAATTAATTAATTAGTTGGCAACACAATTTCCATGGTGTTTACGATAACATTTTCATATTTAAAATTACAAAAGATAATATTTTTTATTACATCAAAATGACCGTGACAAAAAAGTCAAGTCAGTCCATGATTTGTTGATACTATACTCGAAGCCACCTGTCCACGTTCGTTGGTTTCGTTTTGTATTTTTAGATGAGGCATCATACCCAAGGGACCGTTCAATTGATCTCTGGGCTGCTGCCTAACAATTGATCTATGTGACTAATGAGGAGGACATTTTAACAAAGAATAGAAGCACCAACATGTTCGTAAACACCGCAGACTTCCTCGACTTCAGCCTTCCAGACGCGGAATTACAGGAGAATGCCACCTCTCCCAGCTACTAGCACACATTAAAAATTTCAATTTGTGAGCTTTATAGCCACTTTGGAATCTAGGTAGCTTACTTCATTTTGTGCCATCTAGCGGCAATAAATTAATTAGTTGGCAACATAATTTCCATGGTGTTTACTATAACATTTTCATATTTAAAATTACAAAAGATAATATTTTTTATTACATCAAAATGACCGTGACAAAAAAAGTCAAGTCAGTCCATGATTTGTTGATACTATACTCGAAGCCACCTGTCCACGTTCGTTGGTTTCGTTTTGTATTGTTAGATGAGGCATCATACCCAAGGGATCGTTTAATTGATCTCTGGGCTGCTGCCTAACAATTGATCTATGTGACTAATCAGGTGGACATTTTGACAACGAATAGAAGCACCAACATGTTCGTAAACACCGCAGACTTCCTTGACTTCAGCCTTCCAGACGCGGAATTACAGGAGAATGCCAACTCTCCCAGCTACTAAAACTCATTAAAAATATCAATTTGTGAGCTTTATAGCCACTTTGGAATCTAGTTAGCTTACTTCAGTTTGTGCCATCTAGCGGCAATAAATTAATTAGTTGGCAACATAATTTCCATGGTGTTTACTATAACATTTTCATATTTAAAATTACAAAAGATAATATTTTTTATTACATCAAAATGACCGTGACAAAAAAGTCAAGTCAGTCCATCATTTATTGATACTATACTCGAAGCCACCTATCCACGTTCGTTGGTTTCGTTTTGTATTTTTAGATGAGTCATCATACCCAAGGGACCGTTCAATTGATCTCTGGGCTGCTGCCTAACAATTGATCTATGTGACTAATCAGGAGGACATTTTAACAACGAATAGAAGCACCAACATGTTCGTAAACACCGCAGACTTCCTCGACTTCAGCCTTCCAGACGCGGAATTACAGGAGAATGCCACCTCTCCCAGCTACTAGCACACATTAAAAATTTCAATTTGTGAGCTTTATAGCCACTTTGGAATCTAGGTAGCTTACTTCATTTTGTGCCATCTAGCGGCAATAAATTAATTAGTTGGCAACATAATTTCCATGGTGTTTACTATAACATTTTCATATTTAAAATTACAAAAGATAATATTTTTTATTACATCAAAATGACCGTGACAAAAAAAGTCAAGTCAGTCCATGATTTGTTGATACTATACTCGAAGCCACCTGTCCACGTTCGTTGTGTATTTTTGGATGAGGCAACATACCCAATTGACCGTACAATTGATCTCTTGGCTGCTGCCTAACAATTGATCTATGTGACTAATCAGGAGGACATTTTAACAACGAATAGAAGCACCAACATGTTCGTAAACAACGCAGACTTCCTCGACTTCAGCCTTCCAGACGCGGAATTACAGGAGAATGCCACCTCTCCCAGCTACTAGCACACATTAAAAATTTCAATTTGTGAGCTTTATAGCCACTTTGGAATCTAGGTAGCTTACTTCATTTTGTGCCATCTAGCGGCAATAAATTAATTAGTTGGCAACATAATTTCCATGGTGTTTACTATAACATTTTCATATTTAAAATTACAAAGATAATATTTTTTATTACATCAAAATGACCGTGACAAAAAAAGTCAAGTCAGTCCATGATTTGTTGATACTATACTCGAAGCCACCTGTCCACGTTCGTTGGTTTCGTTTTGTATTGTTAGATGAGGCATCATACCCAAGGGATCGTTTAATTGATCTCTGGGCTGCTGCCTAACAATTGATCTATGTGACTAATCAGGAGGACATTTTGACAACGAATAGAAGCAGCAACATGTTCGTAAACACCGCAGACTTCCTTGACTTCAGCCTTCCAGACGCGGAATTACAGGAGAATGCCACCTCTCCCAGCTACTAAAACTCATTAAAAATATCAATTTGTGAGCTTTATAGCCACTTTGGAATCTAGGTTGCTTACTTTATTTTGTGCCATATAGCGGCAATTAATTAATTAGTTGGCAACATAACTTCCATGGTGTTTACGATAACATTTTCATATTTAAAATTACAAAAGATAATATTTTTTATTACATCAAAATGACCGTGACAAAAAAGTCAAGTCAGTCCATGATTTGTTGATACTATACTCGAAGCCACCTGTCCACGTTCGTTGGTTTCGTTTTGTATTTTTAGATGAGGCATCATACCCAAGGGACCGTTCAATTGATGCTCTGGGCTGCTGCCTAACAATTGATCTATGTGACTAATCAGGAGGACATTTTAACAACGAATAGAAGCACCAACATGTTCGTAAACACCGCAGACTTCCTCGACTTCAGCCTTCCAGACGCGGAATTACAGGAGAATGCCACCTCTCCCAGCTACTAGCGCACATTAAAAATATCAATTTGTGAGCTTTATAGCCACTTTGGAATCTAGGTAGCTTACTTCATTTTGTGCCATCTAGCGGCAATAAATTAATTAGTTGGCAACATAATTTCCATGGTGTTTACTATAACATTTTCATATTTAAAATTACAAAAGATAATATTTTTTATTACATCAAAATGACCGTGACAAAAAAAGTCAAGTCAGTCCATGATTTGTTGATACTATACTCGAAGCCACCTGTCCACGTTCGTTGTGTATTTTTGGATGAGGCAACATACCCAATTGACCGTACAATTGATCTCTTGGCTGCTGCCTAACAATTGATCTATGTGACTAATCAGGAGGACATTTTAACAACGAATAGAAGCACCAACATGTTCGTAAACAACGCAGACTTCCTCGACTTCAGCCTTCCAGACGCGGAATTACAGGAGAATGCCACCTCTCCCAGCTACTAGCACACATTAAAAATTTCAATTTGTGAGCTTTATAGCCACTTTGGAATCTAGGTAGCTTACTTCATTTTGTGCCATCTAGCGGCAATAAATTAATTAGTTGGCAACATAATTTCCATGGTGTTTACTATAACATTTTCATATTTAAAATTACAAAGATAATATTTTTTATTACATCAAAATGACCGTGACAAAAAAAGTCAAGTCAGTCCATGATTTGTTGATACTATACTCGAAGCCACCTGTCCACGTTCGTTGGTTTCGTTTTGTATTGTTAGATGAGGCATCATACCCAAGGGATCGTTTAATTGATCTCTGGGCTGCTGCCTAACAATTGATCTATGTGACTAATCAGGAGGACATTTTGACAACGAATAGAAGCAGCAACATGTTCGTAAACACCGCAGACTTCCTTGACTTCAGCCTTTCAGACGCGGAATTACAGGAGAATGCCACCTCTCCCAGCTACTAAAACTCATTAAAAATATCAATTTGTGAGCTTTATAGCCACTTTGGAATCTAGGTTGCTTACTTTATTTTGTGCCATATAGCGGCAATTAATTAATTAGTTGGCAACATAACTTCCATGGTGTTTACGATAACATTTTCATATTTAAAATTACAAAAGATAATATTTTTTATTACATCAAAATGACCGTGACAAAAAAGTCAAGTCAGTCCATGATTTGTTGATACTATACTCGAAGCCACCTGTCCACGTTCGTTGGTTTCGTTTTGTATTTTTAGATGAGGCATCATACCCAAGGGACCGTTCAATTGATGCTCTGGGCTGCTGCCTAACAATTGATCTATGTGACTAATCAGGAGGACATTTTAACAACGAATAGAAGCACCAACATGTTCGTAAACACCGCAGACTTCCTCGACTTCAGCCTTCCAGACGCGGAATTACAGGAGAATGCCACCTCTCCCAGCTACTAGCGCACATTAAAAATATCAATTTGTGAGCTTTATAGCCATTTTGGAATCTAGGTAGCTTACTTCATTTTGTGCCATCTAGCGGCAATAAATTAATTATTTGGCAACATAATTTCCATGGTGTTTACTATAACATTTTCATATTTAAAATTACAAAAGATAATATTTTTTATTACATCAAAATGACCGTGACAAAAAAAGTCAAGTCAGTCGATGATTTGTTGATACTATACTCGAAGCCACATGTCCACGTTCGTTGGTTTCGTTTTGTATTTTTAGATGAGGCATCATACCCAAGCGATCGTTCAATTGATCTCTGGGCTGCTGCCTAACAATTGATCTATGTGACTAATAAGGAGGACATTTTGACATCGAATAGAAGCACCAACATGTTCGTAAACACCGCAGACTTCCTCGACTTCAGCCTTCCAGACGCGGAATTACAGGAGAATGCCACCTCTCCCAGCTACTAGCGCAAATTAAAAATATCAATTTGTGAGCTTTATAGCCACTTTGGAATCTAGGTAGCTTACTTCATTTTGTGCCATCTAGCGGCAATTAAATAATTAGTTGGCAACACAATTTCCATGGTGTTTACGATAACATTTTCACATTTCAAATTACAAAAGATAATATTTTTTATTACATCAAAATGACCGTGACAAAAAAGTCAAGTCAGTCCATGATTTGTTGATACTATACTCGAAGCCACCTGTCCACGTTCATTGCATTCGTTTTTTATTTTTGGATGAGGCAACATACCCAATTGACCGTTCAATTGATCTCTGGGCTGCTGCCTAACAATTGATCTATGTGACTAATCAGGAGGACATTTTAAAAACGAATAGAAGCACCATCATGTTCGTAAACACCGCAGACTTTCTCGACTTCCGCCTTCCAGACGCGGAATTACAGGAGCATTCCACCTCTCCCAGCTACTAACATTCTATTAAAATATCAATTTGTGAGCTTTATAGCCTCTTTGGATTCTAGGTAGCTTACTTCATTTTGTGCCATCTAGCGGCAATTAATTAATTAGTTGGCAACATAATTTCCATGGTGTTTACGATAACATTTTCATATTTAAAATTACAAAAGATAATATTTTTTATTACATCAAAATGACCGTGACAAAAAAAGTCAAGTCAGTCCTTGATTTGTTGGTACTATACTCGAAGCCACCTGTCCACGTTCGTTGGTTTCGTTTTGTATCTTTGGATGACACATCATACCCAAGGGATCGTTCAATTGATCTCTGGGCTGCTGCCTATCAATTGATGTATGTGACTAATCAGGAGGACATTTTAACAACGAATAGAAGCACCAACATGTTCGTAAACAACGCAAACTTCCTCGACTTCAGCTTTCCAGACGCGGAATTACAGGAGAATGCCACCTCTCCCAGCTACTAGCACACATTAAAAATTTCAATTTGTGAGCTTTATAGCCACTTTGGATTCTAGGTAGCTATCGCCATTTTGTGCCATCTAGCGACAATTAATTAGTTGGTAACATAATTTTCATGGTGTTTACGATAACATTTTCTTATTTATAATTACAACAGATAATATTTTTCATTACATCAAAATTGGGTACATCAAAAAAAGTCAAGTCAGTCCATCATTTGTTGGAACTATACTCGAAGCCACCTGTCCACTTTCGTTGGTTTCGTTTTGTATTTTTGGATGAGGCATCATACTAGAGCATAGCGCCGAACCAATTTTCAACGGCGGCGGCGGGAACGATAATTAGTTCGTCGGCGGCGTGGCACGCCGATTTTCAGAAAATAATCGGCGGCGTTGAAAAAAATCGGCGGCGGCGGCGCCTAAGGGGAAAAAGGCCCCTTCTCAGAAATAGCGCCAGCCTTTTAATAGACCGCTAGAACTTAAATTGTTAAACACATTTAAAAAAATACATTTTTAATAGAATGTATTTTATTAAAATAGGAACCACTTGTTTCCAAAACAAAGAAGAGGTAACTTTGGTTACATACTATCAAATGTAACTTATTTAATCATGTGTGCCTGAAAGAATTTTTTCATAATGATACCTTGTTGCCAGGATATGACGTTATTGACGTCACTTCCCAGTCGATGACGGTTTTATCGTCATCAAAACTAGTTCTCGCGTAGGGGGGAAGGAAGTTAAAACCAGTTTTACGCGACGTTAGTGCTGTATTTTCTTTGGTGGCTGTCAAAGACTATATAAAGTTACGCGTAGCTTTATATAGACTTTGGTGGCTGTGAAACAAGGTCTCATTTAAATTTTTAATACAGATATGTTAAATAGAGGCACACTATGAGTAACTATGTCACATATGATACTATTAAACTAAAACATTTACGCTAGTAATAACAATACTGTACTAATTTACTACCATTTCACTAGTATTATTATCTATACACTCTTTTTAGAAACTTTTGCTGGGCGCCGCCATTATTGTACAGGCAACCAACGAGCCAGCCCTCTACCGCATAAATTTCATCCCCCCCAATCCGGTTTTTCCCCGCGCATTTAAGTCTATTATCACAAATTGTTTTATCTTTGTATCAAAATGTAATAGAATAGTTATTGCTGAATGCAGCCAATGCAGCTGATACGTTTCTGTACTTATTACAAAATACGAGGCGAGGCAACTCCAAAGCCGTTTTCGTTTCTCTCTCTCCTATCCCAGCTATCTGCTGCAGAAAATCTTGGTGCGCACGGTGCAGTGGTGCCAGATCTTTTGGAAATTATTAATTATTTTTAATTTTATAACGCTAGTACGGTGCACCCAACAGCCTAGGAATCGTAGCACTACGAAATCTATGTAGTTTAGATCTCAAAACGTAATTATTATACTTTATTAATGGAAATTAATTCGGCGGCGAAATGAAAATGTTTCGGCGGCGGCGGCGGCGGCGCCGCCGAAATTAAATTTATCGGCGGTGGCTTTTCGGCGTTATCTAAATAATCGGTGGCGGCGGCGTTTGATCGGTGGCGCTATCCTCTACATCATACCCAATTGACCGTTCAATTGATCTCTTGGCTGCTGCCTTGCACTTTATTTATGTGACATGTTCGTAAACACCGCAGACTTCCTCGACTTCAGCCTTCCAGACGCGGAATTACAGGAGAATGCCACCTCTCCCAGCTACTAACATTTTATTAAAATATCAATTTGTGAGCTTTATAGCCACTTTGGATTTTAGGTGGCTTACGCTATTTTGTGCCATCTAGTGGCAATAAATTAGTTGGCAACATAATTGGCATGGTGTTTACGTGTGGTTGTCGATTACATTTTCATTTTTAAACTTTTACCACATTTTTAATAACTTTTTGAATTTGTTTAATTAAATTGCTTGATTTTATTTCGACGGAGCTGACCGTGAGAGCTGTGAAGGCATTGAGGACGTTTACACATGAGCTGCCTGTATTTAAAAAAAATTCTAAATGAAACCAATTTTTAAAGGTAATATCAAACTAAACGAATACGACAATTTATTGAAAGTATTTATATTTTGTTGCATTTAATAATTTTGAGTTAATAAAACAAACAAAAATTGGGATATTAGAGTCGATGTCAAAATATTTGAAGAATACTTAAGCGTTTAGTTAAGAATTAATGTAATGTATATTATTTATATTATTTTAATTAATGTTTTTAAATATATATCCACTATTAGAATATTATTATAATTATTCTGGCTTGCACAATTTTCAGCGCCTTGATTATTTCTGTCCAAAATAATATATCGTTACTAGATGACGCCACACGATGTGAACCGTCGGTAATAGTGAGTGTAGGGAGATGTTGGCTCGCGTGACATGAAGGGCTCCAATTAATTGTAACACGAATTAAAGGCATTAATAGTCGCTAGATGACAATGGCCGGCGCCTGTGCCTTGGGTATTATTATGCCATCTGAATCGCTCCAAATTCACCCTTGAATTACACAAGTATCTAGCTCTTTGCTAGGCAGGAAAGCTTACCACCTTGAAAGCGCCTTGACTTTGACAGTTTTTAGTTTAATACACTTAAAAAGGTTTTCCTGAAAATTCATATTCTTTAGAAATCACGTGATTGTTCGACTACTTTTGACGTCACTCAGTTTGAGCTTCTATTATAAATTCCGAAAGATAACGTACTAAGCAATGTGTACTGTCAATAATATTAAATTAAATTAATCTGAAGTCAGGCTTTATTCTTTCATATAATTTTTTTTTAATATTATTCTTGATAATCCGTATGGTATATATAAAAATTTGAAAAGCCTTATATGATATTGCCAAAATCATTTCCTTATCTAGATGTTGGTTTGATGGACTATTTCCGTTTAAACGCTTCGCTTTAGGTCCACATAAATTATAGCCATAAACCTAATGATCCGCGGCATAGGAGGCATCAAGCAATGACTAACTTCCCTAAAACCCGTCGAAAACGGAAGAATCAGTGTGCGTGCATACGAAACATTTTGAACCATCCTCCAACACCCTACCACGTTCGCTAACAAGCAGCCTAAATAAAAAATACAGTTCGGTTCTTAAGTACATTCGTTAAATTTTTTTTTAAATTAATTTAATTCTTAATTAAATTCTTGATTAAATTCTTAAATGAATTCTTGATTTAATTCTTGATTAAATTCTTAAATGAATTCTTGATTTAATTCTTGATTAAATTCTTAAATGAATTCTTGATTTAATTCTTGATTAAATTCTTAAATGAATTTTTGATTTAATTCTTGATTAAATTCTTAAATGAATTCTTGATTTAATTCTTGATTAAA